>NC_137459.1:107796857-108996857 GCF_964235325.1 Thermobia domestica | reverse complement strand
GTTTGTCCCCCACAAAGTTCACTTGGCGGGAGCAGGGTTTGAACCCGAGACCCCATGCTCCAGAGGAGAGGAGTGGGTGAGTACAGCCAATGCATCATAACTATGAATTTACTCTTTGATAGGAACTGCTAAAAGGCTAATTTTTAGTGATTCGATTAACCCGGAAATATATCTATATATCTATATCTATCTATCTGTATATATATATATATATATATATATATATATATATATATATATATATATATATATATATATATATATATACAGACTGTAACTTATTTAATGTAACAAACGTCGGGAGGGCTGAAAGTGTGGGAACAGTAAGTTCGAAGCGATAGATATAGAAAATCAATAAGTTTAAAGGAAGCTGTTTATGAAAAGCTACTGGTGGCGCTGGTGTTCAAAACGTAGTTGCTCCGTTCGCACACAAAAATGGCACTCGTGTTCAAGACGCTACAGTACAGGGGTGCGGTCATTTTGCTGTAAGTGTTGAATTGGACAAGTGCTTGAATAAAACATGGTCTGTTATTCAAACTGCGTACAGGTTGACATGTTACTCATGTACGGTCATATGGTAATGAGCATGAGCAGACACCTATTACGAACGAACGTGTGTTAGAAACTGTGGACAACGAACCAGATAAGAGTACGCGGGAACTAGCCGTGAAATGCATGTTAGTGACGTACGCTACATGAAAATGCTTTATATGCTTCATACCAATACGATCTGCAAAGGGTACAAGGACTCATAGAAGCAGATTTCCAACCACGAGAAGAATTCTGCCTGTGAGTCATTCAACGGACCATTACCATAATGCTGTTTCAGGCCCTCTTCACTGACGAGGCCATGTTTGGAAGGGTTGGTATAGGCAACATGTATAATACACACAAGTGGGCACTGTGCACATCGCCACAGTACGATCATCACTCATCATCAACACCGATTTGGACTCAATGTATCATGTGGTACTCTTCATGATCAAGTGATCGGAACATGCATACTATTCCGAAGACTGAATAGGGCACAGTGCTTGACCTTCCTTCGGCACGACAAACTACCGGAATTACTGGAAAATGTTATAGCGATTCGCCGCAACATGTAATACATGCATAGTGGAAACCCCGCGCACTTCAGTGTGAATATCCACCGGGGATTGAACAACAACTTCCCGAAACGTTGGATCAAACGCAGTTGTTCAGTGCATTGGCCTGCCTGGTCTCCAGACCTGATCCCACTGGATTTTTAAATGTGGGGACACATTAAAATTGTAGTGTATGCTAT
Source organism: Thermobia domestica (assembly GCF_964235325.1). Classification (NCBI taxonomy): domain Eukaryota; kingdom Metazoa; phylum Arthropoda; class Insecta; order Zygentoma; family Lepismatidae; genus Thermobia; species Thermobia domestica. The sequence goes on along the minus strand of NC_137459.1, from coordinate 108,995,572 downwards.
TCCTGTCAAAGATGTCAACGATTTGAAACAGCGTATCTATAAGGCTTGTGAAATTATTCGCAATGACCCAGGCATCTTTGAACGGGTTCAAAAATCCATGATACGGCGTTGTCATGCATGGATTGTTTTCCATGGCGGATACTTTGAACATTTCCTGCGATGTGACCGACGAACGTGCGCTTGTGTCGATATCTACCGCTTCGACCATATTGTTCCCAATTTTAAACAGATGGTCATAACTCGAGAAAGAGTGAATATAGAGGAGGGCCGACATTACGATTAGCTTTAAAGCATAGAAAAAATTATAAGGTTTTATAATATTCGAAAAAAAAATGATAGATCAGGAACTGGAAACTGGCATTCATTCCATATCCACTGGCACTGGTATATTAATTAAATATGGTTTTAATATAATTACTGTATTCGTTTATTTGAGTTTTATTCTACTTTTGATACCCAAGTTATGGGCATTTTTCAAATCATTCTGAGCAATTTTTGGCGGGGTACAACTCCAAAAAGACAAATTAGGGAACCCATGCTGGTTTGTAATTATTTTCGTGTTTTCGTATGAGGATTTATTTTCCAAAATATTTTGGTGTTGTTTTTGAACACCCTGTATATTGGCCGAGAGCTCTTTCAATAAATTTAAATGAAGTTCAATCAACATGGTATTCTCTGAACTTTCACCTTTCATTAAACCGTTTGTATACTTCCAAACTACGATATGTTAAGTATGAAAAGTTCTGCAGAAAGACGCTGTCCGTCTGTCACTCAATCTGTCGATAGGTATAAAAGCAGCGACGATATAAGATAGCAATATATATATATATATATATATATATATATATATATATATATATATATATTGACGCAGACTCCCAAAATTCCACCGTTACCTCTCATCCACTTTTAAATTTCTACTTTAGAAGTCTATCGTAGTTTTTCAATGTGAAACGGAACTCACTTGCTGGACTTAAGCAAACAAGATCAGTTACTTAGAACGTAATGACACTTGTTTCTTTGTTTGCTTAATTAGTCAGAAACAGTCCTTGATGAATAGACAGGAAGACATGAACAATATCACAAGGAGAGTGCACCACCCCAATACACGGACATCAAGAACAATGGTACGGGCAAGTGGAAGAGTATGTACAATGCATCAAAGAGTTCTGCTTACAACAAGTAAACTAACTGAAACAATTCGTCCATTTATCTTAAGCTCATACAATTCTGCAGTTTATCTTAATGTCCACCTCACACTGTCACTGAATTGATTTGAAGATGTACAGTTTAGGAAATATATTTTACATATACTTGCAAATGAGAGGTAATATATATATATATATATATATATATATATATATATATATATATATATATATATATATATATATATATATATACATCTCAAAGCACACTTCACAAGATAAATTGTTGTATGTTGTAGCATCCCAAGCGTTAGTGTCCTACACAGTAAAGGTATATTATTTTCTTCAATGGCGATTCTTGTGGGGAGTCAGATTAGTAAAAAGTTAAATTTCATCACTACAATTTCAGGATAGAAAGCTTACCTAGTGTACCAACTTTTTATATACAGGTTTATGATGCTATATGTAGGTAGTTTCTGAAGCGATATGAATTCTCTCAAGTGCCTCCGCTGCTTTTGCCACAATTTTATCTAAATAAATTCAAGTGAATTTTTATTTGCAATAAATTACAAGTGGAAATATTCCCCCGTTGACCATTTAGCGTCAAGTCTATGATGAATTTCTCATAATACAAGATGAAAAAATAATGCTATTATTGAAACTATTCGCGCATATTATCGGTATACATTAAAGCTCATATTTTTAGCAAACTCCGGGCTAAACCTACATATTCAATTTGATTGTAGTGTTGTAGAGTAACGCACTGGTATTCTCAAGGTAATAATTTGGGAATTAAAGCAGGCAGTAAATTAATGTAACAAGCTACCTGATAGCAAATTAAGGTAATAATTTTGTTGTAATTATAAATAAAAAGTGAATATTGTATGCAAGAACAAAATGTTTTAGTAGGGTAGTGGTGGGGATTTGAACCATTAAGAAAGTTTAAAGGCATATTTTGATTTTATGAGGGATTTGTCACGGAAGAGCTGGACAATTCTGGAGCAAGGAATACAGACTGGACCATATGTCTTCATAGACCTTTGCAACTTTTAAACTAACAGATATAAAACGCTGAAATTTTTTACCAAGCAAATACCGGCAGGGGGACTTTTTTAATTACTCCGTGATATCACTAAGTAAACAGTGTTGGCAACTGAGCATAAAGCTATTGTTTTTTTTTTTTTTTTCAAATAACATTACGTTAAGTTATTAGGGTACATACTTCAAATGTACATGTCAAACGAAACCTTACGATGTCACATTTGCTATTCAGTGTGGCAAGCTAAGGACACTTCAATATGACAAACAGCCAGATTTTCGTCTCCTCTATAGCAGTAATAACGAAAATAAAAGACAGGGAGTTTGGCTACGGAATTATAAATTGAAGTACTACATCTATAAAAATTGTTGCCGAAGTACAGCAGGATTTTGAAACATTTATATTTGGATAGGACACATAAAGTTCCTGAGCGAAGCCTTGGCCCGACTACTGTAGGTCCCATAGTTTTGGAGCTATGGACTTTTAAAGTTCATATTTTCATGTTTCCGACAGCCTATAATTCCGAAAGAAAGCATTTGTACACCCAGGTTGGCTTATACTTTTTGTCTTATCTTGGTGTCAGGAATCACCTCCCAACGGTTGTCGTGTTGTTTTGGAACACCCTATATATATATATATATATATATATATATATATATATATATATATATATATATATATATATATATATATCATATTTTCTGTATTGAACAAATATGCGAATAAGCGCAAGGGGTCGTTACGGACTAAGGAGGCCTTTGCTAACTACGAAGTTTTAGGCCTGCTATGCACTATGAGATAAATCCAACGATTTATCTTAGAACAAATGTTAGGACATATCTCGTAGGAAAAACTACCCTTTTGTGCCATGAACGTGAAGGTTTTTTTCTGTTTCATACCCTCCGGAGAGGTGCCAGGTCTCACAACGCATACTCGGCAAGTAATGTTTTCCAGTGTTTTCTGCCTCGCATGTCTGTTGTGATAGAGCGTTGACTTTGTATTGTATAAAAATGTATGCTCCTCATATGCACTGATAATTGCACAAATAGTATCCATGTTGGCGGGGAGGAAACAAATTTGTTTCTACTTTCTCTCACCTGATGTCGCTTAAATCGAAAACTTACGAATTTTATTTCCGAAACAGAGCGTGCTCTAAACAAGAGAAATCTCATAGCATCGATCAGAAGATAAGAAATGACATGCAATCTGATGCAATACACGTTGAGATTTTGCCTCTAGTAAAAATTGTAAGATATTTCCTAGGATTTATCTCAGAATGTATAGCGGGCCTTACTGGCTCACGAGGCCGTACAGATGTGAGCAAGAGGGGCCCCGAGAGGACTTTTTTTTTCGGAAAGACAAACTTAGGTTTTCGCAACCTTTTTAGGTAGGAAGACTCAAAAAAGCATTTGCGATCGCGAAAATTCGATCAAGGCCTACAGGTCCTGCGCCTCGTGATCCCTGCCGGGCCCCTTACCTATCGCCAAGTAGCCAACGTGACTAGTCCAGCACTACATCCTACATATAAAAATCAACACAGTTTTTATGGAGATCATACTCAAAAACAAAATCAGTAAAAAAAAAAAAAATGTTACGATACTTTAATATGACTAAGAAGTAATTATCCAGTGTAGACATAACAATTTCAAAAAAGTTTTGAGACCTTTTTTTTTACTTTCGAGCAACGATAGAATTTTTTTTTAAAGTAAAGAAAATAAAATGGCAATCGTTAAAAAAATCGGATTCGAGATTTCAACGGATTCACACTTTCATGGCCTCTGCATATCGAAAAAGTGATTTTTAACTATCTTTCCGTTCGTTTGTAAATTATTTTGTCTCATGTAAAGATGTTTAATCTCTTTCAACGGAAGTACTTGAAGTGCTACGCGAGGATCTCCATATGTTATACATCGTTAGAAATTTCACACCGAGTACATATCACATGTGAAATATGTCGTTTTAGGGTCATTCCATGTCAAATCACCTAGAGCACTGTGCTTCAATGTCACATATTCTCTTCAATTTTTTTCATACATAAATACCAATGAAGTTATGCTAAAATATTTTTTTTCTTTTCGATTTTTTGGATGAGAAATGGGACGGGGAGAAATTTTTGAAATATGTGAATTTTGCTTCAATTTCACTTTTTGGCACTCAGCATCATGGATCTAAATTACTATAACTTCCTTATTTTTAAAGTTATTGGGCTCAACCAGGTGTCAAATGAAAGATTATTTTTTGCTCTTTTAGCAGATCTGAAGCAACCTTGCAAAAGGCTAAACTGTCAAACATTAATGGGCATAAAAACAAATTTTAGGGTTATTTACAAATTGTGCCATTGCTCAAAAGTTACAACTATGCAAGTTTTGAAACTTTTTTGTACATTCACCTTAACACGTACATGATATGGTTAAAAAATAAAAAAGGGTGTTTTTGGTATTATTATTATTATTATTATTATTATTATTATTATTATTATTATTATTATTATTATTATTATTATTATTATTATTATTATTATTATTTTACATGTACGGAAATATACAGTTTTAAGTGTTGTTACAAATTGTGTCATTTCTCGTAAGTTACAACTATGAAATTTTTGAAACTTGTTTAATAGAATCACCTTAGCACATACATGATGTGGTTTGAAAATGAAAAGGGTGCTTTTGGTATTTTTGTAATTATTATATTTTTGGTATTTTACATGTACGGAAAAACACAGTTTTAAGTTTTGTTACAAATTGTGTCATTGCTCGTAAATTACAACTGTGAAAGTCTTGAAACATTTTTTATAAGATCATCTTAGCACATATATGGTGTGGTTAAAAAAATAAAAATGGTGCTTTTGATATTTTTGTAATTATTATTTTTGTACGTCAGAGTGCAATTCATGAATCGCTCTGGGCCTTCTATATTCTACTGGCCAGAAAATGAAGACTTTTGTTGGATACCTTTTGAAAATATCATCTGGGAAGTTCCTGCTCCATCTCTTACAAGCCAATCAGCCCGGACCTACGAAACTGAAAGCTACATTAAAAGAAAACCACATCATCAATGAAAAGAATGAGCTGTGAAATATCGGACACACAATTTTGTATGTAAATCTATGTGATTTTAGGAAGTATTACTGGTATGTATGTTTATTGTTTTCATCTACTAGGTATGTATGTGCATTAGTCTATTATTTCTTATTTCTGTTGATAGGGTTTGTAATAATCACTCAACCCTTTACATTGCTAGGCCTACATTTTCCATTCACAAAACCGCAAGATTATTACAAATAAGGTATCCCTTTTTGTCATTTAATCATACTTAGTAAATGCAAACTAATCCTATAAAAATTTACAGAAGTTGGTAGTTGTAGGCGATGGTACAATTGGGAAAAAAGTTTAAAGTCATAATTAAAGTACAAAAATATAACATTATGGTAATACCAAAACTACACATTACACAAGTTCTATTTTTAAGCATACCTAATATTTACTAAGATTGTTATTTGAAATTTTTTAAAGTGTGACAGTTGTCACTTCAGAGTAGGGATGACCAAAATTTTCCGAAATCGGAAATTTCAATTTCCGGAATTTTTCCGAATTCCAGATTTTTCCGAAATCGGAATTTTTCGGCATTCCGAAATTTTTCCAATTTTACTTTCCAGAATCCGGAAAGTGATAATTCCGGAATTGGCCATCACTACTTCAGAAGAAAGGCATAATCTGTTGACAACAGTAAAATTGTATATTTCTGTACATTTAAAACACAAATAACATTAATAATAATAGTTTCAAAAATACCAAAAGCACCCTTTTTTATTTTTTAACCATATCATATATGTGATAAAATGATTTTATGAAAATAAGCTTCAAAGGTGTCATAGTTGTAACTTATGAGCAATAACACAATTTGTAACAAAACTTAAAACTGTATATTTCCGTACATGTAAAATAAAATATAATACAAACAATACCAAAATCACCCTTTTTTTTAACCATATTATTATGTGCTAAGGTAATTCTATTTTAAAAGTTTCAAACGTTTCATAGTTGTAACTTACGAGCAATGACACGATTTGTAACAAACTTAAAACTGTATATTTCCGTACATTCAAAATACCAAAGAATAATAATTACAAAAATACCAAAAACACCCTTTTTATTTTTTAACCATATCATGTATGGTCTAAGATGATTATATTTAAAAAGTTTCAAAAGTTTCATAGCTGTAACTTGCGAGAAATGACACAATTTATAATAAAACTTAAAACTTTATATTTCCGTTTATAAAAAAAATAATAATTACAAAAATACAAAAAACACCCTTTTTATTTAACCATACCATGTACACGTTAAGGTGAATGTACAAAAAAGTTTCAAAAGCTTCACAGTTGTAACTTCTGAGCAATGGCACAATTTGTTAAAAAAAAATTGTTTGTATGCCCATTAATGTTTGACAGTGTAGCCTTTTGCAAGGTTACTTAAGATCTGCTGAAAGAGAGAAAATTAAGCTTTCATTTGACACCCAATAACTTTAAAAATAAGGAAGTTATGGTAATGTAGACCCATGATGCTGAGTGCCAAACAGTGAAATTGAAGCAAAATTCACATATTTCAAAAATTTCTCCCCGGCCCATTTCTCATCCAGAAACTCGGAAAAATTAATTTAGCATAATTTAATTGATATTTATGTATGAAAAAGTTTTGAAGAGAATCTGAGACATTGAAGCACGGTCATGTTTTAAAATTAGGCGATTTGACATGGAATGGCCCTTAAATGAGGTCTGTGGGGGGCGTGGTCACCATTTGAAAATCCGAGCAAAGCACGCTCCTAAACACCAGAAAACGTGAACAAAATAGGAAGCTATGATATAATTGTTTTGAGACGTGATATGTATATATAGGTTTAAAAGGTAACTGAATACGAATCTGACATCAAATGTTTACAAATCAAAATGGCGTATTCAACATGGCGGACACAATTTACAAAAAAAAAAAAAACCTTATGGATCTGAAATTAGATCTGGAATTATTTTGAGATATTCGACGTTGCTATGTATGATTCGGATACCGAAAGTATAAATTTCAAAATGGCGAATTCAAGATAGCGAACAAAATGCAAAACACTGCTATGGAACTGAATGCGGGTACGTGGAGGTTTTTGTGGTCGCGGAGTACGAATCTAATGTTAAAAGTGCAAAATAAAATATGACGGATCCAATATGGCGAACAAAATATGCAAAAAATACATAATGGACATGTATATCGAGACGAGTCAGGGCTCCGGATTGATTCGGGAAAGCACATCTCGGTCTAGAATTAGCGACGATATCGAGACTAGTCTCAGCGTCGGTATCATCCCCACTCATGAGAGTGGACATTTGTCATACATATGACTGACAAGTGTACACGGCATAATGTGAAACCGGAAAGACAGTTATGGAAGCATAACGATGTTTCAAACTCCAATGCGCACTTTTCACTGTCGTTGTTTGGATTTTCAGATCGTATCTGCAAATAATCACAACGTACCTTACTGGTGCCATTCAAGCGAGATGTCACAAATGTAAAGTGAAATCGGTGCGAGCTTTTCAGCGATATATAACACATGCCGATCCCCGTGTATCTCTTCGGGGGTGGGAGAGATAGTTTGTAGTAAAATAATTATTGTCTATGATTACAATCTGTTTGTACCATAATACTTTCATATGAACCACAAAACCTGCCCTGCATTCCGTGTAGTGATGAGCAAATGCAAGGCCAAGACCAAGACCGGGGTGGTCTTGGTCTTGGTCTTGGTCTTGCACTCGAATCCTTGGTCTTGGTCTTGGTCTTGCACACCCAGTCTTGGTCTTGCATGGAAGAGTCTTGCAAGTCTTGCATTTAAGAAATGTCAAGCTTTTCATAGGTAAATTTTACTATGAATATAAGAGATAATAAACTCTACAATGTGCCAATAGTAACGGAAATACAATATATGTTTCTAAATGTAATATAGTTTAACTTCGTGTAAGTATGATGATAGTGGACAACATAGGTGATGGCATTTATTTTTTTTTAATGGGTGCCCACGCTTCACTACTTATATGATATGCCTAAATCACAACGTTTCGTAATATATATATATATATATATATATATATATATATATTAACAGATCCAACACTCCACTGGTTCCCAAACTGGGGAGGCTACCCCTGAGACGCATGAAAGAAAATCAAGACGGCACAGTTTATTGAAATACCATGAATTGCAAAATTATTTTTAAACTCTAAAGGTGTCAGATTTTTCTTTTCAACCACGATTAGCTAATCCTTGTATTAAACAAACTTTTAATTAAATATTGAGATTTTTTTTTACTGATTCCAGTACGTACTCTATGGAGCATAAACATAGACATTACGCAAAATCAATCTAAAAATTGCAGGCTTTTGAAATGAGAGCATGGAGGGAAAAAGAGAGAATTAGCTGTGTTGAACGTAAAACAAATGAGAAGGTGTTAGAAAAATTAGCAGTAGGGAAAAAAAGAAGAATTTTAGATATTGTTAAGAGGAGGAAGAGGAACTTAGGATATGGCTCGGGAGGAACAGTATTATGAGGGACGTGCTAGAGGGTATTGTGGAAAGAAAGAGAGGGAGGGAGCGAAGGAGACTGTAGTTGAAGGAAGGTATTAAAACAGAAAATTGCTACGTCAAGACGAAGAGACTAGCTGAGGACCATCGAACGTCGAACCTTCTCAGTTGCAGCAAGTAACCTTGATGAAGATGATATGTTTAGCAATATTGACCAAAAAAGAGAGAGAAAATTAAAATAAATTTATTATAATCAAATCTCTTAATATTTTAGAATAATTTGAGTGAAAACTGAAAATGACTCAACTATCTATGTCTTGTGTAAACTCAATTTATATGAACACTTTCGACCTGTATTAGAAATACAAAATAACGGCATCAAACTCCAAGTTATTTGAAATGACTGTACAAAATCAGTTTCACTTGTGAATATGGATTACTAGCATCAATTACCCACTTCGTTTTGTTAAACTGAAACATAATAATAATCGTTATTCAGTCATTTTTTTACTATTAGTAAAGCGCTCTCTGAATCGATCATTTTCGATTATTTTCATATTTCTATCCCCTTCTTCTCCCCAAGTTGCGGGGCGAAATTTAGATTTAAACGGCATCAGAAGTGTCACTGTCCACCTTAGCGACGCCGAAAACTATGGATTCGACACTAATATTTGATCATTTGTGATCATTATTATGTATCTCCCTCTCCCACAAGTTACGAGGTTGAATTTGGTCGTAAACGGTATCGAAAGATCAGTATTCAACTTAGCGACCTCAAAAACTATGGATTCGACACTAATATTCGTCATTTACGATTATTTTTATATCTTTTTCCTTCCCTCCGTCAAGCTACGGGGCTGAATTTGAATTTAAACAGCTTCGGAAGTGTCACTGTTTAACTCAGCGATCTCCAAAACTATAGATTCCATTTTAATATCGATCATTTTCGATCATTTTCGATTATGTTTAAATATCTTTTCCCTTCCCCTCCCCTAAACTACACCGTCAAAGTGATATGACAGAAACCATCTCAGGTCCGATCCTCATCTATGTTAAAAATGAGATCAAGTTCGGTCAGGTGGTTCCAGAGTTATTAAATTTTGTTTATTTTTATACACTTTCCATCCACTTTCCCTTCCCTAAAGTGATTTGATAAAAAACACCACAAGTCCTAACCTCATATATGTTGTAAATTTGATTGAGATCGATTGGTTGGATCAAGAGTGATGAAGTCACAATGACAGTCACTTATATTTTTAGTTCTTTTACATGTACCTCCCTCCTCCTCCTCCCCTACGTTGCTCCGTCAAAGTGAACTGACAGATAACATTCCAGGCTTGAACCTCATCTATGTTTAAAAAAAATAATCGAGATTGTTCGTTTGGTTCAAGAGTTATTAAGTTTTGTTTATTATTTTTAACTAACCCCTTCTCCTATCCTCTAAGTTTACCTTCAAAGTGAAATGATGAAAACACTCCCAGGCTCAAACCTCATCTATGTTGAAAATTTGATTGAGATCGGTCGGCTGGTTCAAGAGATTAGTATTCACAAAAATAGTCACTTTCAATTTTATAATACAGATTTATTGTTGTATCATAGTATAATGTTATATCTCTCAATCCTCGATGTGCCGTGAGGCTAAAAGTTATATTAATAAACAGTTATTCAACGTACAAGCATGAAATCAAACTTGTGGTCACTTGTCAATGTCATGAAAATGTTATTTCGATATTAGTTTTAAGAGCACACATTAAAAATTTCCAACGGATGCTTGTGTCTCGGACCCAAGGCCATACCCATGTAGTCGACATTTATGGTGTACGTTATTACCGATATTCAATACTACATTTCTCTTTAGTTTTGGAAGAAAAACACCACTAATATGCTTTGAAATGAAATGAAGAATCTAGTTTAACGTCCCACGATTATGCATCAGGGCTAAGGAAGACGGTAATGATGAGAAATGGCTTAAATGGTGGAAAAAAAGAAAAAAAATCTTTGAAGTTTACGTCTCACGCGTATGCCGGTTAGGATAAAGGAGACGGTGATTATGAGAAATGAATGAAATGGTGAAATGAAGAAAGTGGGAGGAAACGGGAGAACCCCGAGAAATCCCACGAGCACCATGTTTATCCACCACAAAGTCTACAGGGCGCGAGCTGGGAACGAACCAGGGGCCCCAGCCATCGGAGATGAACGCTCTACCACTGAGTCACCGCGCCCCCTGAAATGGCGGAATGAAGAAAGTAGGAGGAAACAGAAAAACACCGAGAAAATCCACGCACACAGTGTTTATCCACCAGAAAAGCTCACATGGAGCAAGATGACACCTGTGTGGTTTGAAAACGAGCAATATCTACAGAAAACGCGAACAACCAATTCAGAAAACGACATACTGTTCTATATGCTACAGGGGCAAAATCGACTCACACGGATTGCATAAACTACTGAGAACACATTCACTCCATCAGAATTTTTAATGAAGCCAAGAAATTAATCTCATTCTTATTTACATTCTATATATATATATATATATATATATATATATATATATATATATATATATATATATATAAATCAAGTAGTGTCGGTACTTGTTCAAGACTCTTGCATGCAAGACCAAGACTCTCGCGCTCATCACTAATTCCGTGCTTCAATTTTGCCAAGATTGTATTGCAAAACACTCTCCCTGTTTATTGTAAAACATCACTTGCCCCCACTATAGGTATTTCTCTACTACATGAGTAAGAGTCATATATGCCCTTTCTGTACTTTTCTTTTGCACTTTTCGTCCACCACATTGGATCCATCATATTGAATTTTGCACTTTCAAGACTGAATTCGCGCTTAATTATCACGAAACACTGAAGCCTTCTTACTGAAACTAATAGTTTACACGTTGCAAACTTGGATATACTGTAAATGTTAATTTCGCTTCCAATGTATCTGAATTTCTAAAGAACATTCGATCATGACACTAGTAAAACGTTTCCATACTTAGATAAATTTATTTTTATACAAATTTTTAATACTTCTTTTCCAAGACCAACTTTGAGGTCATTTTTATTGTAACGCCGTGGACGGATAAGTTTTAAAATGGCATCTTTGGATTAAGTGTAACCAAATTAGCATAAGAACAGAATCGCCTGAATCGTGTTCCTGAGAAAATCAAACGAAAGAAACTTACTTCAAGACTGAACTATCCTTTCTTGATTGTTTCCATAGAAATAACTTACTCTATAGTATAGCGTTGATAATTAAATATTGATTTACGAAACATAAACAAAATTGTTAGAACTGATTTCACAAAATCGCATCTTCTTCTTCTTTTTCTTGTTATTATTATTTTCACCCTTCAGTAAACTACCCTTACATTTAGAGATAGGAAGAAAATTTAAAAAACTCTAAACTTACAAAAATACTTAAGGTTGAGATATTGTTCAGATACGTTGAACGGTATGGCCTCTAGGCGACTGTACGTCCGGATTAACGGACGGACAATTTCGAAAGGTTACTGTTTTCGGGAAATAAAAAATGCAAACCCGTTGAAATATCGATTTCGAGTTTTTCATGATCACCATACTATTCATCCTTCGTTTGTCGAAAGTAAAAAAAAAAAAAAGGAAATTACTAATACAGTTATTTTGCTGTTTTCTGTGCGTTCCTTTAAATATATTTCATGCAATTGTGTGACGTTTATACATACAACTTGTCTCCAAGGCACAACAGGCTTAAAGCATTTTTTCAAGTATGGTACACCTCTATATTACATTTTGCATATAACTATTATTATTATTATTAGTATTATTATTATTGTTTTTGATATCTAAATACATCTTTATATTAAAATTGTTGAGATAAAGAATGCATGTTTCTTTCTGACTTTTTATGATGTTTATTTTCCTTCCGTGCTTCTACACCTATCAAAATAACGAAGAAATCACAGAGAAAAAGAGGCTTGAGAAAGATATACAACAGATGGGCACGCCTATTTGGCGTAATGAACACCTAATCTTTGCTTATTTTTCTCTCCGTGTATCATAAGAGAATCCTCTCTGACTTCAAATGAAGTTGTCGGATAACAACGCTCAGCAATATGTTAAGTTTAAACTGCAGCTCGAAGAGAGTAGAATTTATTGGTGGAATGCACAACAAAAGTAGCCCAGCTTATATCATGAAGTAGCGTGTAGGGCGAAACACTTCATTAACACCTGATTTTCAAACCAGCAACGCTTCAAGGCACATAAATTCACCGTCGTTGAATTCCACTAAAAACACTAGTCTTACCCCTATTACATCTCGCGCTGCATTCAAGTCGTCAAATGACTCCCTCTAAACCTTAAGAAACAAATCGTGGTATGACATGACCAGCACCATCTCAACGGTTATAAAATTTATAGAATATATATATATATATATATATATATATATATATATATATATATATATATATATATATATATATATATATATATATATATAAACTGAAATTAATCCACGTCAACAAAGGGACTATTAAATCTGCGGTAAATTGTACCTCACATAATAGGACATAAAAAGTCAAGCTATCTTAAGTTTAATATACTGTGAGATCTTCATCCACTACATACTTACAAGCTATATATAAGAAACAATGACAGCTAAAGAAGACATTCCAGTAGGTTTATTACTCCTTTTAATCTTCGGAAAACACCATGTATTCCACAACCCATTACACTAATGTGTGTATGACCTCAACGAATTCATAATTATTTTCTGTTTTGCGCCAGACAGAAGGTTATGTTCGTTTTCCATAAATGATTCATCTCGACTTTAATTTGTATCCAAGCGTTTTAATTGCTGCAATGATTTTATCCTTCTCCATGTCCAAGGAATTACGTGTTTCAAAGGGAGAGCAAAATATGATAAAAACGTCTTAGGCATTCTACACATCTGTTTGGTATTTGATTGGCAGAACTGTATAAAACCTGAGGAATCCTCTGTCAGTATGCTTGGTCTACTTGGTCTAAAATAAATTTACCCTTTCTAGCTGAAGGGTTAGCGATTTTGAATTATATGTACATTTTATAAACACATTTTCCATTGTTATTTAACTTATTCTTTGAATTTATTTTTTAGTGTCGAGGGTTTAACGATATACATCCAAACTTTAATATAGAAGTACTGTACACCTCCCGAGGATAGAACTCCGTTCTCCCGCGCGAAAGATGAAAATATTAACCATGAGGAATCTTGTTGATAAGCGGTTAGCATACGCGCTTTTGACGTGGAAGACAAGGGTTCGATTCCAGGCAGGAACTCATGTGCTTCGGATTCCACGTTAAGCTCTCCACGTCCACGTCTCATATAGGCTCGTTGCTGCAAAGAACGCTGAACTGAAAGTCAGTCAGTCAGTCAATGATTTCTACATAGTATCATCTTGTGAGGCTTTTGTCCGGCAAATTGTTCTCAGCACTAAAGTTCTAAATTTTATTTTTTGAGTTTCGAATTGTATTGAACTGTGCCTCATTTCAGATCTCTCTTTCATTTCTAACCAAATGAAGTAACGAATGTACGAGAATTTGGCTCTATTTCTCACATTTATGTTTCCATTTAAATCAATGTGAAGATTAGAACAAGAGTAAATTGTGTGCATTTAAAAGATAATGGGTGCAAGTACTAGCTAATTTCTTCCACGCTTTTAATTTCGACGTTTGATTTGACAGCCAATCAGAATTAGTAAAAATGAAATCTTTGAGTTTTACGACATAATTAGTAGAATAGTGTATTCGTGGTGAATATGGGCACCTATCCTTCGCAGCAAAAAACAGGTATATATGGTGAACTGGGGAATAGAATAGTGTACTTTTCACAAAACAAAATTCCAAAATGAAAAAAGCTGCAGCGAAGCGTGATTTTCTATTTACTGAAGGCTTTTATTGTACTTTTACTGAAGTTCCATTTATTGCAGTACCTAACATTCTGCATTAAATTTGAAATCATTATTACATTTGTTATTTTGATGCATCATTCTGTTTACTCAGAAAAAGCGGCGCTTCTACAGCTAGCATGGACGCTGCATTGCTAGTTAAAAGTGTATTCTTTTCTTTAATTACAACTGAGAAAGTTTAACAACTTTATCTTAACAACTGAAAGCATAGATTGCTTGAAAGAAAGGTGGATATTATTTTTCTAAAACATAACAGTACTGTCTTCTCCAAATAATTGAACACACACTTGTCGCTGAACTTGGTACTGTGTCCAAACAATCTAGCATAGCTGGGATTGTTTGAACAAGCAACAATCAAGAGAAGGAAATCAAGTCACTTGTGAGCACTTTAAAAAGTAATAATTGGAAATATCAAGGATTTATTTAAGTATATATTCTTTCTTTTTTAAACAAAAAAAGTATAGATACGCAAGTAACCATAATGATTGAGTATCCAGGTAAGATGCAGTTGAACACAGTACGCAATTATATTTATTGGCATAGACACTATACAACTTAGTGTTAATGTTCTTATTATCATGTTATGTTGGGATTGCTCTATGTCAGAAATAAATTGTTTCTCAAAAGAAATACTGCACAAACAACAAAATTAAATTAACTAATATTAACCCTTTTAGGAATTTTGGTAACTTTTGTTACCATGGCGTAGTATCGTCTTTGGTAGCTTATTTAGGTTCTAAAACAGGTATTTAAGCCGTTTTTTATTGGTCAAGTCAAGGATGGACCAAAATACTCCCCAGATGCGTTTTGGAACCGGATGGTCAACTTGATGGCGCCAAGTGAGGGCGGACGGGCGTGACTTTTTTTTCTTAAGGCAAATTTCAAAAAATTTTCACGCCTTTAGTTTTCAAGATATCAGATTAAAACCTTGCATATGTATTGATTGTATGATACATTTGGATATTTCTCAACTTTTTGAGATCCCTATGCGAAATTGGGGCCGGGTTCGAGTGGCTCAAGTGTTCCGAGGGGATTCTTTTTCCAGAAAACTTTCCAGTTTTTCCCGATTTTTCCAGTTCAGATGTACGATACGGACGTGTGAATGATACCGTTGGAATGCGCTTGTTATACTAAAGAAAATGGCGTTTGAACTATGACTCTAGGCCAAAGAGCAATGACACAGTAAATATATATATATATATATATATATATATATATATATATATATATATATATATATATATATATATATATATATATGTGTGTGTGTGTGTGTGTGTGTGTGTGTGTATGTGTATGTGTATGGCCTAAATGCAGACTTTCAACAATTCTTTCAGCCCTTTGTTTTCAAGATACAAGATTGAAATTTTCCACGCGTATTATGTTCATAACAACGTATTATTAAAAAAAATCATATCCCTAAAAAAAAAAAAAAAAAAAAGGCAAAGTATAAATCATGAACCTAAATAGTAAGGAAGCAGTAGCTGTTTGAGTGAAAGTCTAAAATTTACCTCAAAAAGTGGAAATCCTAAAAGGGTTAATTGGAAACAGACGTCTTCTTGTAATTAGGTGCTTACACTTGACACAAAATGCACTAAAATGTTATGCATTTAAAACATAAAATGTATTTAATCTGTTGCTTTCAGCTGTGTCTCCAATAGCATTTCACTAGCGATGATTCCATACCGGGACCAAGTATCTGGGGAAAACCTATATATCTTCTGAAAGCCCTTGCCATTAGAAGTACGAAACCGTTTTCAAATCACGGGCAAACCCGGAAACTGACCCTATATGAAGCCAGTTTGTTGGTGTTTGTGACCCTATGTATGGTATATTCGACAGAAATAAAAATGAATATTACGATGCATCACACGTAAGCTCCTGAGCCCATCATGTTTATGTTTGGCTCACTGCTAGAACGTGACTCGGGTAAGGGTTTGATAATATCACTTTGAACCTAAACGTACCCATTTCATCAGTGTTGCCAACGAATTGTAAATACAACGTAGCAGATGGTTTCTGTATCACTCGATGTACATCCATGAAAACGCGGCATAAACATCAGTCGTCACTAGAGAAAATTTACTTCGGACATATTCCTCTTCTAAGGACCCTAGTTTATCAGTGTTGCCAACCAAGTATAAAAATAAGAAATTGTAAAACATTTTCCGTACGATGAGACGCTTATACACCAAGCTTTACAGAAACATCACACAAACTATAGAAAGAGATATTGAATGTGGCCGTCTCTCAACCATTCTAGGTTGTCAGTGTTGCCAACAAGTGTAAACATAACAATGTTGAAAATGGCGTTTATGTCATTGAACGAATATATGACAAAAGTGATAGAAGCAGGAATGGACAATTGAAAATATAGTGTGAGTGTCCCCATCTCCTAAGCACCTCAGTGTGGTGGATATAATTAGACTGTGGCCCATACTAGGTTTGTAGTATGTTAGTGAACCCACAATCACCCATGTTCTTATGTTTGCCAATGCGGTAGACTTCATGCGAAAATCTTGAATGCTCGCATTAGTTGGCAACACTGCCACACTGGGGTGATTGGGAGACTTGGACACACATTGTTTTTCATTGCCCAATGCTGCTTCTGTCACATTTGTCATACATGCTTTCAATGGCAGTCACGTCATTTTCAACATTGTGATGTTTACACTTGTTGGCAACACTGACAACCTAGAATGGTCCTAGATGTTGAGACGGCCACACTCAACATCTTTTTTGCTATAGTTTGCGTGATGTTTCTGCAAAGCTTTGTGTATAAACGTCTCATCGTACGGAAAGTACTTTACAATTTCTTATTTTTATACTTGGTTGACAACACTGATAAACTGGGGTGCTTGGAAGAGGAATATGTCCGAAGTATATTTTCTCTAGTGACGAATGATGTTTATACCCGTTTTCATGGATATACATCTAGTGGTACAGAAACCATCTGCTACGTTGTATTTACAATTCGTTGGCAACACTGACGAAATGGGTACGTTTGGGTACAAAGTGATATTATCAAACCCTTACCCGAGTCACGTTCTAGCAGTGAGCCAAACAGGAACATGATGGGCTCAGGGGCTTCCATGTGATGCATCGTAATATTCATTTTTATTTCTGTCGAATATACCATACATATGATCACAAACACCAACAAATTGGCCCCATATAGGGTCAGTTTTCAGGATTGCCCGTGATTTGAAAACGGTTTCGTACTTCTCATTGCAAGAGCTTTGAGATGATATATAGTTTTCCCCAAGTATTTGGTCTCGGTATGGTATCATCCCTAGTCAGTCTCAATAGCTTGAGAGTACGTAACTATCCCTGAAGGAACAATTTTCTGAATATGATTCTTTGATTAGATGATGACTAAAAAGAGAAAATTTAATATGTTGATGAACTTAGGCAGCAGATAATGGTGACTGTAACAGAACCAACAACCAACATCTTGGAGAGATTAATGCATAACTGATCATTGCTATTTATAGATTTTACTCTACTAGAGAAGGGCACTTAAATTTGTGAAATATGAGCTTTCTGGTTGAAATCAGTGCTGCGACGTATAAATGAAAAGTGAATTTCAGAAGCTTGTCTTTGATTTTTTTCTTTCATAAGTAGTAAAAGAGAGCGGTACTACCATCTTATAGGAGGCATAATTTTTAGAGGCGTATTTAAAGGCAGGTGTCGGATTTATGTATCGGTGTTGTGTATGTTATTGGAGTTAAATGTCATAGATTGCCCAGACATCAGAGGAGTTTTGGGGAAATAGTGAGATGACGTTATCAAGTGCAAAGGAAGTATGTGGCAAGCGTTACTGAAAATCATGTTATGTTGTTCATTACAGCTTGAAGTGAATAAATCTTTATTAGGGATGGGCACGAGCGAGTTCGAGCGAGTTTTCTTTGAAACTCGACCCGACTCGAAGCATACATCTTTGAGCTTGACTCGAAAACTCCGCTCGAAATATTTCCTCCAACTCGACTAGAAACTCGACTCGAATTCATGTTGAGTATCGAGGCGAGTCGTACCCAAACGAGCCAAATCCTATGTGTAGTTTCAAATACACTCTTCAAGTATCCTACATAGACAATATGATTGTTATCAATGATACTATTACTCCAACAATGTATTATTATTATTATTATTATTATTATTATTATTATAACATTGTGTATAAATATTAAAAAATGGCGGTTTGTATCTGCTAACTAAGAGCTAGTTGAGTTCAGACCTCGGTAGTCGTGAAGCTTATGAGGCAAGGACATCGTTCATGAGGTCCCGGGTTTGAGTTCTGAACGAGTAAGTATTCGGGCTCAAGCCCAAAATTGTTGAAAGCTATAGGGCGCTGACCAAACATGTTCAAAACTTCTCGCCCCAGGTTTACGGTTATCAACAACTCGAGCAGCTCGGCTAACAGCTCATTCATTATCAAGCCGAACCGAGAAGAGAGCCGAGCAAATAGCTCACCCAATCGAGCTGGCTCGAGCCGATGGCTCTCCGGATCCGTGTCGAACAGAGTCGGTGGTTCATCCCAACCGAGCCGGCTCGAGCCATCGGCTCAATTGAGCCGAGTCGATGGCTCATTCCAATGGGATCAGCTCTGCCATCGGCTCAACTGGACCGAGCCGATGACTCAACCCAACCGAGCCGGCTCGAGTTGTTCGCCAGTTGACATCACTATCCGGGTTGATATTCTGCTTGGGTTAAAAAAAATGACCCTGAAGTTTTCAGCCTTGATGGCAAGAACTACAACATAGGCTTATATTGGTGCTCACGACATTTGAGGTTGTTTCGTTATAAAAATATATTGTCGTGTCACTGTCGAGATGAGATAAGATGTAAGCGGTGTTCCGTCCCGTGAGCATGCACATTACAGCTTACATTTCTCATGGCTTTCACTTTTCAGTCTAATCAGTCGATGATTTGAAAACGAGTTAAAACGAGCTGAACGAGCGAGCCATTTACCAAACTCGACTCGACTCGAAACTCGACCTCAAAAGCAGTGACTCGGCTCGGAATTCGATTCGAGAAAATTAGCTTTGACTCGACTCGAAACTCAAGCTGAATTCGAGTCGAGTTTTGGCTCGACTCGTGCCCATCCCTAATCTTTATAATTTGCATTGATTCGTTTCTCGTTCGATTAATTTCTAATGTTTATTGATTTTTACGGATACATGTAAATAAATGCGTTCGTGGTTTTATTTTAGTGATTAACGTGTAACAAACGTCATAGCTCATGTCACTGATTAATTCATTTTGCGTTATTTCCTTATGCAATACCAGGATATGAAGGACAAAAATGTTCTTAGCCGAAGCATTACACCTGTAGCATGGTTTGAACTTTTGATCACACGCAAAGAAACAAGCATTCTAACCACAAAAATGAGAAACCTTTCCATTACTGATGTAGACATACGTATGAGACACAAATACTGTATATCGCTTACCTTGGGATCTGGACACATGTACCCCTAACTGGGATCAAACCTGGGACTCCCGTGAAAAAAGGAAAGAACGGTTAGTGATTCATCCACGACAGAGTTGCAGCATGCTGTTGCTGATGTCGGATATTCTTAGATGCCTTCAAAATTAATTCACATCTCTACTTCCATTGACGCTTTTCATACGAGATTTCTGAAAGAGGATAAAATTATTCTTGAGTTGAGTTGATTTTAGTTTAGCGTCCCTTTCAGCAGCGAGGCTATATGAGACGTGGACCTACTGATTAACGTGGAATCCGAACCACAGGAGGTCCCGCCGGGAATCGAACCCGGGTATCCCACGCCAAAAGCGCGTACGTTAATCGCTTAGCCACGAGGAAGCTCTAAAGTTATTCTTATATAAAGTGTCTCATTCATCTTACTTCTTATATTTGATTCTGTAAGTAGAAAATATTAGAAAACATCTTATTATGATGGTAAGCTGAAATGCAACACTTCGTTGATCTTGCTCAGCAAAAGCATAGCAGTGTATTTTCATGAAAGAAAAAAATGAAACATTTGAGTCTAACCTCCCGCGATTATGCCCTTTGGGCAAAGTGAGACGATGATTAAAACAAGTGTATGATGAAGGAAAAATTGTTGGAATAAGAATGTGGGAGAAACGGGAGTACCCCGAGAAAATCTACGGAGACGATGTCCACAACAAACTTATTTGGGCTGGGATTGAACCAGAGGTAAGAGTTCTACCACTGAGCCACCCAACGTTTTCATGAAGGTAAGAAATGTATATGAAATTCTAATAATAGTAGTAATGGTCTGCCCTTATCCTTCTTACCTTTGCTTCTGCGCTTTTCTCTTTGATTTAACAAAATGTTAATTCAAGTTTAAGTTTCATTTCGAGCAATAATTCAACAAAAATATATTTTTATCCACGTACTGGTAAGCATAGGCTATCTAGTAATTCAGCCTCAGAATATGCACTAATGAATTAATAATTTTAGTAGATTAATCGCACGAAATTAAGAAGTTTCTCTTCATTATAACAAATGTATTTAAAAAAACGTAAAACTTTGTACAAAATTTGCAACTTGAAACAAAATAAACTAAAATTATTAAATATCTTCATAAAAATGCATATTACAACAAATTCATAAATCTTACAATGATGCTTTAGATATTACAATAGGATAATGCAAATGCAATAAAGCCCCGATTATCCGCAAATGGGTGATCCGTGGTCCGGATTATCCGCGAATGCCGCAAATAATAATAATAATAATAATAACCCTGTTGTAGTCAAACTCAGTTATTTTTCTTTCATGTGTAGTCGCTGTGGATTGACACTCCGCATGCAAATAAGTACTATAAATATGCAAATAAAAACAGTTTTAATCCAAGCCAACAATCGCGAACATACAATAGTCCCTACAGTGCGAATGTCGAAAGTTACTGGCATGTTTACAGTACAGTATTTTTTCTTTACTGTTCTTTATTTTAGTAATATAGACGTAGAGCAAAGGTATTTCAAGTTTTGTTTTGTTTTTTGTGCAATGCATCATAGTTCTTATGCTGATTTGTTTTTCATGATTGCACCTCATTTTTAGTCTACTGTATATACTTTTAGGTAGATGTTATAAAAATGTTTCGATCAGATTAATTTTCTTCAATTCATAGAATATAAAATTATACAAATACGTGGTCTTTTCACGCTAGTCTATTGATTAGCATAAGTTCCATGGAATCCCGGGTTCTACTCCTGATGGGAGAATATTAAAGAATTGTAATACATTATGGTGGTTCGGATCCCACCTTTA
Organism: Thermobia domestica; assembly: GCF_964235325.1. Taxonomy (NCBI): domain Eukaryota; kingdom Metazoa; phylum Arthropoda; class Insecta; order Zygentoma; family Lepismatidae; genus Thermobia; species Thermobia domestica. The sequence goes on along the minus strand of NC_137459.1, from coordinate 108,973,630 downwards.
ACTCTAGATTAATGTTTTATGTGGCCTCGGTGAAAAGGACACTAAACTTGAACAAACAAAAGAAACAAATGTTACAAATAATTCGTAGCTAACAAAGCTTCATCAGTATAGTATAACACAATAATTAAAATATCAAGCATAGATGGAGGTAAACGATGAAAAGTAAACGCTCAAGTGAAAGCAGAAAATACTAGATTTAAACCCGCATTTACTTCCATTAGCTTCAAACAGCATCACAGAAGGTTCCTTCCTATCTGAGTAAATACTGTAAACTGTTTTCTCGCAGCCAAAACTATTTCTTTAAAAACAATTTGAAGACAAAGACCACCTAGCATTTTACAAATTTAATATCCTTTCTTGCGTTCAAAAAGCTCAAAAGGTTAAGGTTTGGAAGTAAATGTCATAATTCAAACTGGCCTAACGAAATGAGAAAAGAGTATATTTAAAAATGTAATTGTGCAATCAGCGTAAAGAATATACTACCACCACTGTAAAATAATGCCAATTATACGCTACTAAAATTACATTTCAGACGTGTATGCCTAATAGATACCTTTCAGTGTTATTCCCGATGTTAAGTGTGAAACAAAAAAAAAACAAAAACAAAAAACTCGCATTATAGATTTATTATAATGTGTATGTTTCAGTGCTGGATTCATACAACAATTATTGAAGCTAGCTGATGACGTAACTTTCATACGTGAAATGTAAGTCATGAATTTAAAAGGTCCATTATTTAAGACACTAATTAGTCGGTCAAGATAAATGATTAGTTCTGATTCACGGTAAAACGCTGAAACATGCATTTAGCAATGTTATTGAATATTTACGCTTGAAATAAATTACAGACACACGAAGAGTTGAAATTGCTAGTAACATATGTAATTGTTAGTGTGGTTCGAAGGTAAGGTCAGTATTGTCCCTGAGCTGATACTATACAATTAAGTCATTTTGGCTTTGTGTTTATAACAAATAAATATCCTATCATTAAGATGTTCTTCCTTATATATTTTAGCACATTATTTTAAAATTGTACATACATAACCATGCAATAACTTGAAATATTTCACCGTCTACTTACCTAATTTTCAAGGATTTTCTGGGAACCATGTTATATTTCTGCTTCAGAGAAATAATGGGCTTAAATGACCCAACACGTTTCACATCTAAGCCATGACGTCCTCATAATATAAATAGAAAGAAACGAGAGGAAAAGAATGAAAGTGTGTATGTGTTGAACGTTTGTAAATAAAATTTCGGAATTGTACACTCATGTCCAAAATGATTGTCGCATACCTACAACTGTCTTTTTTTTTAAGAATATAATTTCATAATGATTTTGCAGGGTACTTTTAATACTGATACTATTTGTATAATCGGGAAATGTATATTTGTGGTAAATTTCATGGGAAAAGAATCACAAATACGAAAATTAGAATGAGTAAAACAAAATGTTGCTAAATGGACAAGAAGGTTTTATTTTCGTTTTATTGTTCTTATTTGCTGCTCTTTTGACATGAAATTTGCCGCATATATGTCTTTGCAGATCATACACATACTAACATTATAAGAAATACCGGGCGAATTCGTTATCAGATTATATTCCTACAACAACATATTTATAGACATGCGACAATAATTTTGGATATGAATGTACATCTGCCCCCTATTCTTCCAGTGCGCTATAGCAAAATTACTATCGGAAAGAAGTGTTAGAAGAAGTGCAAAGGAAATATTTGTTCAGACTATTTCCTTATACTATGTTTGCGTTGTCTATAAAAGTATTTTATTCTTTGAAAAACAAGACAGCAGTGTAGAAGACTATAGCAAGTACGCTGAGGCATCGCCGGCTACAATCCCTTAGCGCCTTACCATATCCCTCTCGTAACATGAGATTTAGCGTACGGGGCATAGTTGACCTTTCGGCCGTTGTGGCGCTACTAACGTGCACTAAACAGAAGGACAGGTTGTCTGTCACATAAGTTTGAGTGGATTTAGACAAGTGTAGTGTGGTCAGGATTGCCAAATAAAAATAGTCTAAATAAGGGATGGGTTGACGAGTTTCAATGAGTATTAACGGGAAGGTTTTAATAAACATGATCTAGTGGTAGAAAATGAACCATGCATCACATAAAAAAGTAATCGTTTTAGACTGAAATAAATACAAAACTGTAAACTAATACAAAGAGTTAATATAGATCTAAGAAAAAATAAGTAAATCTTACTTTTAAAACATTGGATTTACGTAATCTAAACTATTTCAAAAATCCTACTTCACGCTTGACTTAACTGTACTTATAATCTTTTTCAAGTTTGGACTTTTCTTTAGGCTGTCGAAAAACTCAACTGTCATCAACTGGACAGAAACACATATTTCTGTGTCAGTCCACCTCAAATTCATATGTAAGAAAACTTTCCACAAATGAATTTGACGGTGGGATCCTTAGGCAAAAGGAGACGACTTTAAATAAATATGGCAACTCGGAGCTTTTCTGAAATAGCATTTGCCATTTACTGGCCACACTCATGACGACTCATTAAAAATTGCGGGCTTTGAAGTCGTTGTCTGAGGTAAATTTGTCATTTGGGCAAAACATGGGACTTTTGCTGCCATATGGGACTTTTGCTGCCCCGTATCGAAGCTCCCCGGGACGCGAGACAAAATCATAAAATAAGGGACTACCCTTAAAATACGGGACATTTGGAAACCCTGAGTGTGGTGTTTTACGTGGTTTTTCTCCTTGCTAAAAAAAAAAAAAAAAAAAGTCATGTGGCGTGTGTAGGCACTATAGTTGCATAATACTTGCAGTACCTTTATGTGGTAAAATTAACAACACAAAAATGTTCTTTTATTGTTTTAATTATGATATATTGTTGTGTATCATTTTGTCTGGGAGCAATGATATGTTGGTTAGCAGAGCCATTGTATATACAATAAATCGAATTTTGAAAACTGGATTACAATCGCTGCCTTCCACTGCAAATTCTACTACTATTTCAAAGGAAAATATTCCTAATCACTTTCGTGATTCTGAAGCATATATCCCCATACCAGATACAGTTACATAATTGTTAGCTGGTCTTCATACTGATCCTAGAAAGTGTTGTTTTTTGCTTGTGTAATTAATTTTATTAATCTATGTTTCTGATTAGTAATGGGATCTATGCGTAGGTTAGTACTTTTCTAAAGAAGAAAAAAAACAGACGTAAAACCTTTAACTTATGTGCAAGAGTGCCGATTTCTGTGTAATTTGGGGGAGCCCTATGGCAGATACGCTTTAGTAGAACAGGAAAAGGAATTACCAAGTACTGTAGAAATTGGAGAACCTACTTCAACTTAGCATTTTGCCCCCCCCCCCATTAGGGGATCCAATTTCAACTTCGGGGGGCCCGGCCTACAAAGCTTCCCAAAATTGATGTCCTTGCTAATGAGATAGAAGAAGAACCCAGAGCCTATATTTCAGATACTATCCCAGTATTTGGTGTGCCAGTGGTAACCCCAAATTTCCCTAATATTTATCTACAATAGATAAAATGATTTATTTTATTTTGTGAAATGTCGTAGTAATATATTAGTAGAATCTTATTTACATCTTGCTAAAACAGATAATAATAATATACAAAGATCCAATGTTTTAGAAAGATATTTATGTATTTCTGACAATCAACCATATGAAACCTACTAATATGATAATGCCAGGGGAAAAATATAACCATTTTGCACTAGGAGAAAAATAGACACATTCATTGAAGTGTAAACTAAAAGTGAAATCAAAACGCAAATGAAATCCAATCCTTAACAATTCAGTCTGTATTCACTATGTGCACAATAAGAAATAAGTCAACTCATAACATTTTTAAGAAATTAGTCAATTCATAACATTTTAGTCTATTGTTCACTACTATTGTCACAATTTGTATAGTACTTTAATATTCCCATTTATGGTTTTCTTTCCAGACATTTTATTAGGAACAGTGAAATTAGCTTCTACTGCTTTCTTAGGAAGTTTTGTAGATCGGAAAATTATTCAAAGTATAGATTGTGCCTCATGTCACAAACTAATCAGTCAGGACAAATGCAATTCCACGCTTATGAACTTGATATATAAAAAAGACAGTAGAAACGTAATGTGCTATCCTACAAAAGAACTAGTATGGGTGATTCACGTTGTTGAAAAGGCCCATCGGTTTGTGAACATCCGAATTTCGGAAACTCTTTCCGCCTATATTGTTTCCTTTCTGCAACACGTTTAGTATTTGCAGTGCCTCTTTTCGGACAATCATTCATTCAAATTAAGTGTAAAAATTTTCGATGTAATACTTCCAGTGTTGCTGAAGAACGTAGCAAATGTTGAAACAGGATGTTTTGAACATGCAAAATTTCTAAATGCCAAGCCATTATCTGGGGAAGTATTTCGTTTGTAATTTGTAAAGTATTTCTTTCCGGTGTGTTTGTATTATCTTTTATACTTAATTAATCGATACTAATTGTATTCAATTTTAAAAACAGTTTAGTTTTTGTGATACTATGGGGGGGCCTTTTCCTGTTATAGCTAACTATTTCATTTCCCTGCTACACAGAAAATATTGGTGCAAGTAACTAGCGCCACAGCGGCTCCTAAAGGAACTAGGCCCTGTTCGCTTCTCTGTGCTATTTGGGAAGGTGCTAAGAGATCGTAGCCGGCGATGGCTGAGGCTTTGATTTTTGCGTCCTTAATTCGTAAGCTTTCAAGAAGAAACTACTGCATTATTTGATTCATGATTTTTTTTTTTTTTTAACGAAAGTTAGCTTGAAACATGTTCTTGAAGTTGGGGACTAAGAGTGGAATCAAGCGATAGGAACAATCCCCATTACGAAGTCTGACAGCAACTATTAGTAATTCTCAATAAAAATCGGATTCCATTTCTGTTTAAAGTGGTTAACATGATTCCATAAAGTGAAATTATATTTTAGTGTAACGTCCTACGATTATACCCTTTAGGCTATAGGAGACGGATATTTCATGAAAGTGAATGATTGTAAGATTAAATTTTCTGTGCTCTCCCAACGGGAATCGAAGCCAGGACAATGCGCACCAAAGGCACACGCACTAGACCCAGACCAGCTGGAAGGGCATGTTCCTATAAGATAAGATGAACCCATCCTCTCCTCTTTGACCGATTTCAATCCCAAATTATAACAGGAAGTTTCAAATGAAATGAAATGAAATCTTAAAGTCCCACGTTTATGCCGGTTAGGCTAAAGGAGACGGCGATAATGAGAGATGAGTGAAATGGTGAAATTAAGAAAGTAGGAGGAAACGGGAGAGCCCCGAGAAAACCCACGAGCACGGTGTTTTGTCCACCACAAAGTCCACACGACGCGAGCTGGGATCGAACCAGGGACCCCAAGCACCGGAGGTGAACGCTCTACCACTGAGCCACCGCGCCCCCCAGGAAGTCTTAAATACCAAACAAAATAAACCTTATGATTCATAAAAGTTGGAAATCTTTTCTAAGAATTCCACCTAGGATATTATTTGTTTAATCAATTGCCTGATAAATTTTCTGAATTAATATTGACTGGTTTCAACTTCATGCAGTAAGAACAATTTGGAAGCCTTTCAGAAAATGTGCAGCTATATTGCATGAAAATCACATGCATTTGTGAAATGAAATGAAATGAAATCTTTGAGTTTTACGTCCCACGGTTATGCCGGTTAGGCTAAAGGAGACGGTGATGATGAGTAATGAATGAAATGGTGGAATGAAGAAAGTGGGAGGAAACGGGAGAACCCCGAGAAAACCCACGCACACGTTGTTTGTCCACCACAAAGTTCACTTGGCAGGGGCTGGGATCGAACCCTGGACCCCAACCACCAGAGGTGAGCGCTCTACCACTGAGCCACCGCGGCCCCTGCATTTGTGAAATGTCAAATATGTACAAAATTTAAAGTAAAAAAAAAACTTCTTAATCCGAAAATAGAATCAATTTCTCATTAGGGGATTAAATTTGATCTTAAGAAGAGGAAAATAAACTGGTTGGGATATTGGTTAAGAAGAAACTGCATCATGAGGGATTTACTAGAGAGTATGGTAGCAGGAAAGAGAGAGAGAGGGCGAAGGAGACTACTATTGATGGACGTTATCAAAACAGAAAAATCGTACTTGAAGACGAAGAAGATAGCGGAAGACCGTAGAGCATGGAAACTTCTCAGTTGCTGCAAGTGGCCTACCAATAATGGAGAATACCTATGATGATGATAGTGATCATTCTTGGCTGATTTAAACCGAACAAGCGCATACTGTAGGAAATCTTAAAGAAAATGTATATCATATTTTATCAAAATCTAATATCACTTTCACGGAAGTTATTGTCGAACATTTTTTTTTTAATTGAGTGTAGGTAAATTCGCACTTTCGTTCTTGACAATTTTTACCCTAAGCAGTGAGAATATTAAATAAAAATTGAATAATTGAGACGAATATTATTTTTTTAACCTATTGTTTAAATAAGAAAACTCCGAAGTTGAGGAAAATTTATTCATTTAATCCACTGTCGCTTAATGGATTTTAAAGGCAATAAAACTGAGAAGCTTCATAAATATACACAATAATTTTTAAATAGGTTGTATTGAAAAACTGTTTTCTTATATGATTAGGTATTTGTGCAAACTTGGAAATGAGATGGATATTTACATTCATTTTAACCTCTTAGTTATATATATGTCAACCTCAAACAACAAGCTTACATCCCAAGGTTGGAATAAGGAACAATCCAAGTTTTTCTCAAATCTGGTTAATTTTGGAAGAGTTTTCGTGGAACAGACAGATGGACGGACAAGCGTATAAGTGTTTTCTGAGTCTAATAACAGATACTAGTTTACGCTTAATTTTACTGAACTAACTACTTAATTAAATACTTCTTTTATTTTCTTTCTAAACAGAACAAAGAAACTGAAACTTTTCAAAAAGAAAAGAAAGGATCGTTGTTATATAACTGAATGTTTCGTACGTAAGTCTCTAATGCATTTGGTTAATTTTAATACACTTGTGATGGGGACCAAATTAATTTGTTGAATATAGTATGAGCCCGGATTGACTTGTAATTGTCTGAAACGGTTTCCTAAGTGATCTCTTAATTCTATTTAAGCACTCCGGTAATATACACATAAATAGACCTGCCAGGTTTCTGAAGCTCCAAACCTGGACACTGGCAATACCAACATTTCATCAAAACTTCTCCTGATAAATTCTCAACTTAACAAGACACATGCACAATGAAAATTTATAGTGTACATTTTTTTTAAATTGTAATATAAGATTTATTCTTACACGCCACTCAGAATTCAAACTTACGCAAATGTCAGTATGCAAAAAAAAAGTATTATTACGCAAATGTTAGTATTAAAAGTATTGTTAGTAGTAAAGACAGTATTTAAATTTATAGTACCAAAAGTAATCATGATGATAAACACAAATCATTCTGAGGTATTTTAGTCACAAAATTTGCTGTTCAGTAGGTCAACAAATTTGGTGTTCTGATTTCTCGATGTAGACAAAAAATTCCAACTAGTAGAACTTAAAAATGTTGCCAGATCGTAGATCTAAAATGCCACTAGACCACAATGAAAATATACTACTACTATATACTTTACGTCTCCGTCTGACCGGGTCAAAACACAAAACCGGCCGAGACGCCGTGACAACCCCTCAACTCCGGGATGGTCCCGGTAAGACCGTGACGCCTGGAAATCCTACACATAAATGTGTTTAATGTCAATTGTGGCTACAGGAACGTTACGTATCCGGTTTGTATCCGATGGTCTCAGCTTTGGTTGGTAATGCCGACGAATCTGTCAGGTTTTATCTTCCCTCAGTAGCCATACGTAAATATCTGAATGGTATCTTGAATTGAAACCCAAGCAACTTCCTTCATCACTCAAAACCAAAACAAAAGAAGGAAACTGGACAACAGGTGTTAGCTTGAGGTGTCATAAACACATAAAAATAGATCCAATAAATATCTAACAAGGTAAGCTTCTATTTCATTTGAATCATTTACGGAAGTAAAATCCAGAACAGAATAGTCTCGTCAAGCACTTTTATTTGCCTGCGGTTCCACCCTTGACATATACAAGCTACATTCTGTGTTTGCACTATGACCTAAAGTGTCAAACGTAATAATGAAATTCAAAAGCAAATTACATTATCATCTTATGATTAAAAAGAAACTTGTTTCTTACGTTTATACGATATCACAGTCTTTTGTTTTACGATCAAAATGACCTTGGTCATCTAAGCAGATACTCAAGGCGTTTCCTACCTGTTGCCCATTAATGCAAACTGGAAAATTGTTCTACCTTTTCTTAATCATTTATCGTTCACCAAAGAAAGATATTACAACGAAAACATTGTGTAGTAAGACCCCTGTAAGGCAAGAGTAGGAAAGTCTTCAAAAAATGTAGTCATTTGCATTAATACTATTATTATGATAGAAAATACGGTGCCTCCTTTCACGTGTACAATGTTAGAAAGAAAAAAAAAACATCGTAATTAAATGTGTTCCAAGACTAATACATGGGGGAAATCAAGTTGGATTGACTGTAACATTATGTAGACAACTATTGAGGAATGTTTAACGTAATATATGCGTGTTTGTTTCAGCTGAACGTTGATATTGGGAATAAGTTAGGTGTTTCCTTTTCCTATATTTAATAGGTTTATTACGCACTCTGCGTACCAAACCACGTCAAGCAAACACATTAAAGAAGCACTAAAACGTTTTTATGGTCTACTGTATACATTAAGGGTATATTCAGTAGTCCCTTAAAGTAAAATGTCCAAAGGCATCTGAATGAACGAAGTGAAGCATTACTTATATGCACAGATCATGATTAAACCGTAATGCTGGAGTGGTCGACAATTTGTACTCGCTGTATCACAGGCAGGAACACAGTTTGACTCCTGGCTAATCCCATCCAGACAAAAATTTTCCTGAACTTGCCGGACTTCTGCGGTCATTTCCTTCTTTCTGCAAAGTACAATTAAACTTGTTAACTTAGCCACATTTCTAAGTCGCATACCTATCTAATTTGCCGTTTTTTTTTTTTTTGTTTTTTTTTTACCTTTCATTTTTCCATAAGACATTACTACTTGTTACTGAGTTCGCCACTTCTCTATCTTGAAACTTGTTGCTATTGAATCAATGTTATTCCTATGATCCTAATTATAAATTCACCTCCGTAAGTTGGATATCTACTTTGATTTTCATCCTAAGAAGAAGAACGGCAAAGGCTCAGTCTGTAAGTCACGCTAATGGTTATAATAGACAATCACGCTAATAAATTTCGCTACCTGTGCTATTACTTGCCTGTCTGATGCTAATCCTTACCTGCGCTATCACTTGCTTGCAAATCGAACAATTGCGTAAATATGATATAGAGTTTAAGGTTGTTGGTGGACAAATTAAACCAGTTGGGAATGCTCCAAGAGCATTACCTGAACGAACTTTTTTAAAAAAAGTTTTTTTTTTTTCTTATTAACTTCTACAGGCTTTAAACAAATTGTTCTATATACTTTATTATTATACTCATTAAACAATTCTTATACCTACCCATTTATAATTTTCTTGTGTACTATTTTTTCCGCATGTCTTGTTTAAGAATTATGTTAAAACGTTCTACGACATGTTGTTTTAAGAAGACACATACTCAAGATGAAGTGCACAAAATTGAAAAAAATCGCAAAATATAATCTCTGTATGACTTACGGTTCCCGAGATATAGCGCTTTAAATCTCCCGAAATCCGAACTTCTTTGGCCAATAACTGAGGAACGCTGACAAGTTGGCCACCGGTTACTACAGGACGTCCAATATACAATGCAATCCGGCGTTTGGGATAGTATAACTTTTGAACCGAAAGCGTTACACAAATAATGGGTTATACTAAAATGAAGCCTTGTTCATGCATATATTTTTAAACTAGGAAGCAACGATTGAAGTGCACGAGGAACCACACAGTGTTGCCAGATGTAACCGAAGGTGTAAATCAATTTTTTTTTACAAGACACGTAAATTGACTCATAACTCATACGTATAGATGTTCTGTCGTTAATTTTCAGTTTGTATAGTTAGAGTAGCTTGGAAACTATGGAATGGAAAAAAAATATTTTTTCATTTCCACCGATAACTAATCGGATGAGGCCTCTGTAAGGGGTTACTAGGGAAAACATGGTTTCCATAAATTAACATTCTGAATTGGCAACAGTGCAGATGTTTCAGTGCATCAAAAGGTATGTTAAAGATCTGCCTATATTATGCAATTCCTGAAAACAGTAAAAAAGAAACTTTGAAATTATCGTGATAAAACTTTTACTTGCATACACCCGGCAAAACTGCTATTCATTGAATCAAAACGGGGGCATTTCCATAATCTGCCGTAGAACTGACAATTCAGTTCGTGATGAATAGCAATGTTGCGGAGTGCATACAAGTAAAAGTTTTATCATGATAATTTCAAAGTTTCTTTTTCATTGTTTTCAGGAATTGCAAAATGTAGACAGATCCTTAACACACATTTTGATGCACTGAAACATCAGCACTGTTGCCAATTCAGAACGTTAATTTATGAAAACCACGTTTTCCCTAGTAACCTCTTACAGAGGCCTCATCCGATTAGTTATCGGTGGAAATGAAAAATTATTTTTTTTTCCATTCCATAGTTTCCAAGCTACTCCAACTATACAAACTGAAAATTAACGACAGAACATCTATGCGTACAAGTTATGAGTCAATTTACGTGCCTTGTAAAAAAAAAAAAAAAAAAAAAAAAAAAAACTTCGGTTACATCTGGCAACACTGTGTGGTTCCTAGATCACTTCACTCGTTGCTTTCTAGTTTAAAAATATATACATGAACAAGGCTTCATTTTGGTATAACCATTATTTGTGTACCGCTCCCGGTTCAAAAGTTCTACTATCCAAACGCCTGATTGCATTGTATATTGGACACCCTGTACTCGGTACCAAAATGTTCACCATTCTCTTAGGCATTGATCAACACAAATATGATCTATCTATGACTTTCGATTCACGACGTATGGCTCTTAAATGTCCCGGATTCGGAACTTTTTTGGCCAATATTTCGAGAACAGTAAGAGTGATGCGGAATCTTCCATCGTTTCTTTGATACAGTTTTTGATGCTATATTGAATGGACGGCTCCATTTTTTTTTTTTTTTTTTAATGGCAAATAACAGGCACACACACACAGACATAGAGAATTCAGTAACGAACACTTTAAGTTCGTTGAAAATGTTGAATACAAACATATTAGAGCTTTTACTTCAACAACATTTTTACCTGCAGAGCGGACCGAAGGCTTGGGAGTTTCCTTAAAACCCTTTTATCAGAACCTGTTTTACGGTTGTATCTTTCGGGAGGTTAGTATAAGCCCAAGAAGTGAGATGGAAAAGTCTAGAAGCAACTAACTTCTCGAAGAACATAGACTGAAAGTATTTGAGAACAAGATCCTTAGACGAATATTCGGACCCAAGAGGAACAGGAATGGGGAATGGCGGAAACTTCATAACGAGGGCCTACATAATGTATATGGTTTACCCAACATTGTTAGGGTCGTCAAGTCTAGGAGGCTTACGTTGGCGGGTCATGTAGCTAGAATGGAAGAAACTAGAAACGCTTTCAAAGTCTTGACTGGAAGACCAATCGGAAAACGACCATTAGGAAGACCTAGGCGCAGATGTGAGGACAATATTAAGATGGATCTCGCCGAGACTGGAATACAAAGTAGAAACTGGATGCAGTTGGCTGAGGATAGAAGTCAGTGGAGAGCTTTTGTGAACGCGGCATTGAACCTCCGGGTTCCATAGGCCAAAGAGTTAGTTAGTTAATTACGGTATTTCTTACTGCTTCCATGTCTCTTATTGGCAAGTAAGGAACAGATTGGTGCCGTTATGACCTTCTGTTTTGATGGCTTTTGGGATTTTGTGCTCCGAAAGCTGAAGTGCGAATAGCTAGGATTTGGGTTTCCTTAGAACTGAAGATATATATATATATATATATATTTCGTCATTCCTGGAAGAGAAAAAGAAATAAAGAACGTGTATTTGCATTTTGTAATTAATTAGCGTGTTAAAATTACAACACTTAAATCCTAGTGAGCGAATTGCAACTTGATAGATATACCATATTTTTATATTGCAGAAATCAGTTTTACTATATATTGTAGTATTTACAAAATGCAAACTAATAAGTGAAAATAATCAGTTACTGCAACTGCATTTGAAAGTGTTTACATTACAATACATAATGCTAGTAGCTTCTTCTTCAAACTTTTTTTTTTTTTTGGTAAGATTGTCCACCTTTCAAAGCTGGTCATTTTTCAACAGAACCGACGGTGGCCAACATACAGACGTATCACTCTTTCTATTCACAGAGCAGAGCCCGATGAGAAAACGAAATGAAATTTTTAAGTTTAACGTCCCACGGTTATGTCGGTTAGGCTAAAGGAGACGGTGATAATAAGAAATGAGTGAAATGGTGGAATGAATAAAGTGGGAGGAAACCCCGATCGGGAGAACCCCGATAAAACCCACGAGCACGGTCTTTGTCCACCACAAATTCCACACTGCGAGAGCTAGGATCGAACCAGGGACCACAAGCAACGAACGTGAACGCTCTACCACTGAGCCACCGCGCCACCGGCTCACGATAAGAGTAACATAGACTTTATCGTTCGGTTCTCGCCGAAATACTATTAGGAATCCAACCAGTCTCTCTGTCAAATGGGTACAAGGAAAAACTTGTACGTTAAAGACAGTCAGGATGCAGTACCAATAGCATCACCCCATATAGTTGCCGAAGCTGTAATGGTGTAGGGTTTTACTTTCCTATCGACCTGGTATACATTGTCCTGTTCCGAATGGAGTGTGTATTTTTTTTTTAAATATGTTATTAAATAACGGAGTGGTGCTATGAGTTTGACCTGACCTGATACACAAAGTGAGTCAAAACTCAAGACACATAGCGTCTTTACTTCATTTTCCCGTTTCAAATCACTGTACAAAGTTCCGCAAATGTCTAGAACAGGAAAGTTTGCTGCCAGCACAAGACTAAAAAGTGGAGGTGATTCTTCTTCTTCTGGCTATATACCATGTTAAAGAGATCCAACATAGTAATTTATTAGTGCAGTCCAAGACAAGGCGCCTAACACACACAACACAGTGGTGAACTTGACACATGAATTTAAGAATGTAAGGATGTAGTACTACATGTAGTTCGCGGCATAGAAATTGTTACACAAATTCTAAGGACAAATTAATAACAAACTCTTGCACCGTTTTGTTATGCATCCAGAAATACATGTCTCAATCGATTAGTTGCTTCTAGTATTCAATCCAACTCCTCCACTTCTCCTTGTCTAAAGCAGTGTGTGTGAAGTAGTACACTCTTTCCATTCAGCTGAAAAATAAACAGGAATCAAGTTTACAACGTTATACCTGTAGCTTTAAAACAGGCTTATCCATTCGTTTGTTCTGAAATATTTTTAAGAGCGTAAATTTAAAAAAAAAAAAAGTCACACAGTGTTCCCAGAGCTTCATAAAGACCTTTTGTTTTATTCTTTTCCCTATTTAAAGACTGCAAGCTAGTAAGATGCTTTCCAAGAAATCTATGGAAATTGCCAATAACGGCAGTAGATTTTGTGCTTCCTAAAGTCTGTAATGCACGCACAGAGCTCTAAAAAATCTACTGACAGAAATGAGTGTTATTCAATGATTCATTTCATTTCTTTTCAGTAATTGCAAGCAAATGTTCCAGGGGCGTCATTAGGGCAGGACAGGAGGGCGTAATTCCCCATCCCTTGAGCTTCATAAATACGTATTGTTTGGCCAAATGTATAGTAATTAGAGTTGCAAGGGCTCGGAAAAAACCGGCTTTTTTTCTGAAAAAAACTCGGTTTTTTCTGCTTCGCTTTTTGGTTGGGAAATTTTGGGCTTTTTTCAAAATTCTGCTTTAAATTGATAAACCAGATTTTGTTTCGCTTCTCTATAACACAAAAAGTCATTTAATTAGCGGTTGATGTCAATAATAATATAAACCTCGAAAATAAACCATGAATTTCGAAAAGATATTTCAAACAGTTTTACTTCTCAACATATTTACATTATGAATTCCAAAGGATTAACCAATGTATATGATAAATTTTTTTTTAACCTCCTACTTACAAAAGTAAGCAGGGTTGGCAATAACCGTGGTTGTTTTTGAAAATGCCAAAACCCCGTTTTTGGGGGGAGTTTAAACTAGTTTTTTTTTGTTTGTTTGAACCAGGCTTTTTTTGGGTTTAGATATTTTGCTTTATGTATTTATATTACATATCGACAGAAATAAGTTTGTTTCGCCTTGGTGTTATTATGCAACAATGGGGTTATGCTGGAAGAGATCACATAAGCTTAAAGAAGTCCGGTCAGTAATTTTCTTAAATTGGGAAACTCCCGCCCTAGCCATCGGGAAAATCCCGTCATTACTCTAAATGTAAAACAATAACGGAAAAATCTTGTTATTGCTTTGCATGTAAAATTTAAAGGTCAACATATCATAATCAGTACGCTAAAATTGAGGTATTAAATTACAAATTTAGTACGTACATATCATTGAAAGTCCAATCTAAGCTAATGTTGGAAGCTACGTGACAATCGATAAATTGTGCCAATTTCTATTAATATATTTAAGTAACCTTGGCTTCTTTATAAAACAACAGGCATTGAGGCATGCAGAACTATACAATTTGGTTTCGCTTCGTATGTTCAGGCTTAACATCCTTACGTAATACCGAGGTTATCAAGAAGAAGACTTTCGCTTAAAGTGACATCCGAACCGCTACTTTGTTTATGCGTGAAAAAAGGGTTGTGGTTCGACCGAGAATTTAACATGGGACACCTTGATTAAAAGGTGAAAAGGAAATAAAACTAATGCAGATGGTTTGATGTGGGGAAATGTCACCATGAAGTTCACACGATTCGCATTTTTCGTTCTTTTTTATTTATTTATTTATTTTTGGTTTAAACCAATTGTTTATTATTTTAAAAAAAGAAAATAAACCAGCTGGTTTAAACCAGCCAATCCTAAAAGTAAATACTTATTTAAAAAAAAATACACAAATAACTAGCAAAATTCTATGTAGTAGTTTTCAAAATATTCATACCCTCTTTTTGGAACAAAACAAAATTAAAATAAAACATAAAAAAAATACTTAGATTTATATGATACACTTAAAGGCTGCACATCTAGAGCTTTTGGTTTTGTATATTCTTGAAATTCTACAGTTTTATATAACCACCATCACAGTTTACTCAGTTCTCAAGTTTTCTGAATTTTTAACAAGAGGGATTCAACATATGAAGGGTATGAGGCAAGAACATGGTAACCCACAATTTTACTATTTTAAGAAATTAGAGATTTTCTGCTGCACAATCCATTTTGAAAGTCGGAAAGCTGATTTTTCACATTGACTATACATGAAGAATTAAACGAAGCGGTATGCGTTGCTGTCTATCTGGTGCTGCATAACTCAGCAATTAAAAATTTGTTAGTTATCATGTTCTTGGCTCACACACTTCATATCATTATGGAACTCTCCTTAACCCACCACCACCCAAAAGAAAAGGACTACGGAATCTATTTAACTTAAGATAAATACAACTGCAAAACAAACATGACTGAGTGGCTTTTGCGCTTCTATCGGGAAGTCCAGGATTCAACTCAGCATTCGACCATTCTGACAAAGCTTTTCTTTATTCCATCTGTGAAGTAGAAATAGTGCGTGTACTGTGAGTTGGCCGACTTAGTTTTTTATTGTTTTTAAATCGTTATTATTACTAATTACCAGCAGTGACGGTTTTGCGAAGGTTAGGGGGGCGGTCTTTCGGACTGAAGCCTGTTTCCCAAAATTACTTAATGTCTAAAACAAACGAAATATCTATTAGTCATGCCTTTACTCATAAACTTTAAGCTCCCGTCAAGTAAAAATTACGAATGTTTAGAAAAATTAAACATTAGTAAGAAAAAAACTCCCAAAATACTTTTCTAAATCCGCCACTGATTCTCAGTATAAAATGATCTTCAATGAGGTTGTATCCGGAAGATTATCGCTAAATATATAAACGAAACGAAATATTAGTTATGCCTGTACTCATAAACTTCAAGCTCCTCCCAAATAAAATTAGGACATTTTAGAAAACGAAACAATCAGAGAAATCCCTCCCAAAGTACTTTTCTAAATCCGCTACTGATTATTTGTATAAATTAGTATTCAAGGTTGTATCCGGAAAATTATTGCTGAATCGTTGCACAGCTACAGTATAACAGAAATATGGAAGTACGGTTTGACGGATATATAGAAAAACGTAAGTTTAACTCTTGCGCTAGAAGCTAGAGTACTAAGCTCTTAGAAATGAAACACAGATGACAAACTGAAATGATCCCGAGAAGAAAAAATGTCGATAACTCAAAAGTTAAAATAAAATTAAATAGCCTCTAAGATTGCCCTCAAATGCTACATTCTTCATGTTAGCTTTAATTCGTAAAACATGTGCTCCATCCATCTTGCTGGTGAATTTTAGAGCGAAATATGGCATTTTGGTCATGGAATTCTTATCTAACTATAGAATATACTATAAAAAAGCTATTTAGATAGAAAAATCATGAAAATGAAAAAAGCCAAAATTTCCAAAATTCTCGTTTTTTTCCCAAAAAAGCCGGCTTTTTACGTGAAAAAAAAAACATCGATTCAAAAAAGCCGGCTTTTTCGCATCTCTAATAGTAATACACTAATAAAATGTGACAATCTTATGTCGGCGGAGAATTCCCCCCTCCCCCGAACAAAATCTAAAAGACATTGCTTTTAGCAAAAAAACTTATAGAGTTACGATAGCACATTGCTAGAAAGCTTATATTTGGTTTCAAGAGTCGAAGGTTTGATCTCAAATCATATTAGTTCCTGAGCGACATTGAGAGATTGGGAGAGAGAGAGAGAGAGAGAGAGATTCAAGTATGGAGACAGAGACGTATGATTTATATACACATATTTAGAATTGGGGGAAAATGACCGGACAGCATTCGTATTATGACGAAAATTGTGATTTTGTGAAACAGAAGAAGGGAAGGTTTCGAACTGCGAGGATCACATTAGGCAGTTGTCGAACTAAGGTGGAGAACTCTTTTTAGAGAATCAGATGATTACGAAGGAAGAGAAAGTACCTGAGAACTGAGGAATTAAGCATTTTAAAAAAATGAATTTTCCGAGACGTGTTTCGAAGCACGAACTTTGTAGTTATCGAACTACGACTACGGAAAACTCTATGTACTTGTTTACATACGTTTCCTTTAGCTAGGTTGAAAGCTAACTTAATGGGATATTCCAAAAGTTGACTCGGTGGATGCGCCGTTCAGATGGGACGTAAACCTCTTGTAACTTAGTTACAATGTATCGTGGCGGATATAAATCATTGATCAGGTAATGGCGACTACTTTGAAACAAATACAGAGTATGAGAATTAAATCAGTCATATCTGTGATTTCGTGTGGAGAAGAAACGAACTTGTGAACCAAAGGTTTAAGAACAACTCAAGTTATTAATATAAACTTTGAAGAAGATTATTCACTTATATCACCATAAAAGAAATACGAAAGACGTTCTGAAACGAAGAAATACAACTTTGCAACCGGAGGCAAAGAAACCTAAAGTAACGAGACTAAAGACAAATACTTTATCGCGTAGTGATCATCGTTCAGTGGTGAAGGCGGTGGATCAGTAATCTGGACGTTCGTGGATCGAATCCACGTCGGGCATTTTTTACTTTAGGATTTTTGATGGCGATTGATCGACGATGACACACGTTTTATTGTATTCCGCCTAATATGACTCTCGAAACCAAATGTAAGTACTCTAGCAATGTGCTATCGTAACTCTATAGGTTTTATGCCAAAATTAGTGTCTTTTAGATTTTATTTGGGGGAGGGGAGATTTTCCGCCGACATAAGATTTTCACTTTTTTATTAGTGTATTACTATACATTTGATCAAACAATATGTATTTATGAAGCTCAAGGGATGGGGAATTACGCCCTGTGTCCTGCCCTAATGACGCTCCTGGAACATTTGCTTGCAATTACTGAAAATAAATGAAATGAATCATTGAATAACACTCACTTCTGTCAGTAGATATTTTAGAGCTCTGTGCGTGCATTACAGACTTTAGGAAGCACAAAATCTACTGCCGTTATTGGCAATTTCTGTAGATTTCTTAGAAAGCATCTTACTAGCTTGCAGTCTTTAAATAAGGAAAAGAATGAAACAAAAGGTCTTTATGAAGGTCTGGGAACATTGTGTGACTTTTTTTTAAGTTAGGCTCTTAAAAACAATTCAGAACAAACGAATGGAAAAGACTGTTTTAAAGCTACAACGTTGTAAACTTTATTCCTGTTTATATTTCAGCTGAATGGAAAGAGTGTACTACTTCACACACACTGCTTTAGACAAGGAGAGGTGGAGGAGTTGGATTGAATACTAGAAGCAACTAATCGATTGAGACATATATTTCTGGATGCATAAAAAAACGGGACAAGAGTTTGTTATTAATTTGGCCTTAGAATTTGTGTAACAATTTCTATGCCGCGAACGGTACAACAGACCGCTACCGTAGTAGAAGACCGAAGACTACCACAAATGAAGGTCATTAATAATGAAAGAACCAAACGAACAGAATTCGGCATCTTTCGATGGAGGACAGCGAAGCCAATCGATTGTAATAATAACTGAACTGACATATTTCCCCCTTTATAATATTTGAGCTCTTGAACTAATTGAGTGATAGTGTACTAAAGGGGAGCATGATTCTTAAAGTATCCGCAAATGTCAAACTATTTAGCCAAGATTAATATACTCTATATTTTTTTTATAAAGTTCTAAATGTTAAGCATAAAACACAGCCTTTTATTTTTTATTTTATTTTTTTTATTTATTTGTGGTGGACAACATCGTGTATGTGTTTTTTCTCGGAATATTCCAGTTTCCTCCTACTTTCTCATTCCACCGATTCGTTCATCATCATGCACTTGCTTTAATCATCACCTCCCTTAGCCTAAAAGGCATAATCGTGGGACGTTAAACTGAAAACATAATTCATTTTCATTTCACGAGTTCCCAATAAAGTGCAATGAAGAATAGCTTAATTCAAAGTATAAGCCCTATTTGCAACTACGGTCTGAGAGAGATACTTCAGTAAGTAATTGTCAAAATGTCACGGCAAGTAACTAGTAATTGATAATTGAAAAAGATAATAAAACTCTTTCGTAAAATTATCAAGTGATACGGATCATTAAAGATTGATCTAAAATCATTATTGTCAAAAATCCTCGTCCTTAGGGGCAGCCATTTTGATAGTTAACATAAATTGCAAGCGAAGAATAACTGTTCAAAGAATACATGCGTTGACCTATAATGGACAATAACCTAGAATAACAAGGATGGACAATAACAATTTAAAATGAATGGTTACTCTTATTGCTGTTACCTCATAAAAGCTGCGCAGCATAAATCAATTGGATGGAAACAGTGTTAAAGGTCTTGTATTGTGCAATAGTCCAGTAAATAAAGTTAAGCAACACCATATATTCTAAAAAAGGAAGTTACAAATACTAAAATCAGTTGATTTGAAAGTGAAAATTCATTTGAAGACTACTCTGCAAAAACCTTTCACCGCCATCGTGATGATTTCCAATGGATGCTCAAGGGCACTTCTATTTCCAAAGAACTTGTTAGTGGAGTAACGAGGTAGTCTCAATGGCAAATCGGTATTGTTTGGCTTGATATATAGATCATTTAAGACAATGTTTAAACCAAACTAGCACTACTAAGAGTATAATAGTGTCACTGATAGAGCCAATTTACAAAAGCCAGCGTCGACGTTTGCCCCTCAGTTGACTTACTTTCGCAACGCAGTTAAAAGCAATACCAATTATATTGCCATCTTAACATACGTGTCTCTACTCTGAAGAGAACGAACAGAAATAAACAGAGCAATAATAGTTTTTCGTCGTTTATTGTATTTTCTGATGAAGACGCCAGGTACATTATGCTTAACAGAAGATAGAAAGATGACATAATCAGTGGCAATTTCAGAGGATACCCTGGGAGAAAATTTCACTTCCTCCGGAACTACAAAATGTCCTCCCGCTGTCATATCTCCGTTCATATTCAATGTGGGTTACCAGTATCTTCACAATAGTATTTTTCACCCTCAATATATTAAAAATTATTTCAAGAGAAATCTTTTGAAGTCACTATCGGACTAATACTTCCACTAACTGGTGCTTGCAAAAACTACAGAAGCAATTTTTTTTTTAAGTTGGTGTATAAGTTGGAATTTGCTACTACTAGTATCCTTTAAAAAAGCAGAACTTAAGTAAATGAAATTAAATGTTCTGTAAATACCGTTCATTGAAACCTACTTTATTCAGTTCACTAAAGCAGTATAAACTACAAATGAGTGTTCACTTGGACATAACTTCAACACAGCTTTTTTTTTTTTGCATTGTACTACCGGCATGCCACATGTCATCTGGCTCATACCGGCCTAATTCAACCACTATAAAAATAGTCTAGAAATTTTGGTCTTCATTTGATCGTGGTGCATCAAACGATTAATATTAACACTTTAAGAGCCACGTGCATATATTGCAGTATATGCACATTTGTTTTATTACTGGGGTACATGTGCACATATGTGATGCCTCTTTCACGTATTATTCGACTGTCCAGAATACGCTGCAGCACCACAATGAAATATTTGATTATAGGTTAGGCGCTTAAAATGTTAATATAGTGAGGAACTTGCATACAACATTGAAGAAAATTATGTGTTAATGGTGATTTTATTTTCTGTGCAAGTAAGCTTTAGCCAGTGGAGGGGAGCACGATCGCTCAGTGGTAATGTGCTCATCATGGACAGGATATCCGTGAGTCTGCTCGGGGTGCTCCCGTTTCCTCCTACATTCTCACCACACCAATTAGCATATTTCACAATAATTTACTCACTTTCAATAATGATTCGTCTCCTTTAGTTTTAGGGTATAATTGTGGGACGTTACACAACAAATTCAATTTAATTTCACTTCATTTCGCTAAAGCGTTCACCTCTGGTGCATGGGGTCCTTGGTTCTGGGCGCTGACTGACAGGTCAGAGCGTGTTCCAACATGCCGCTTCCTGTCTCAACGAATCAGATTATAGGACAAATGGATGTAGCGTCAGTAGCTGTTGTTAAAAAAATCATTCATTAGGGATGCGCACGAGTCGAGATATGTCTCGAATCTCGACTCGACTCGACTCGAATTCGAGTCGAGATTCGAGTCGAGACACACTTTGTAAAATTCGAGACGAGTCGAGACAAAGGTATTTCTCGACTCGAATTTTCGAGTCGAGACTCGAGTCGAGTCGAGACAGCTCGTAAAAATCTCGACTCGACTCGAATGTCTCGAAAATCTTTCTATAATTTTTAATATTATTTAAAGAAAGTACTCATTCAGAAACACTCGGCACGAGAATTTCGGAAACTGCAGAACTTGTCAGGTGTTCGAGGAGTGCTGTGGTGATTGTCTTCAACAAGTGGTGAAATCAAGGGGAAACGACGTCCAAACGTCGGGGAGTTGCCCCCCACCTTATTACATATGTCGCACGTTGTAGGCTGAACAGACTGGAAAAATAGGACAGGCAGCGAACTGCATCGGAATTAACATCAGAGTTTAATGCTGGGCCAAGTACAAGTGTGTCTGAACTAGTGTTGTAAAATTTCCGAAAATTTTGAACCTGTTGGTAGAAACCGTTTTTTTTTTTCGATTTCTTTCCGAAAAAAAATGGGAAACAGTTGAAAAAATAAAAAAATGTTTGTATTAGGTTAATTTTACTTGTAATGATATCTTTTTTTTTCAAACGCGTCCCAGACAGCACAATGCACGTACAGTATCCGTATAGTACATGTACAATTGCACGGATGCAACATGTGCATCATCTGTATAAATGCACGCCTGTACATGTGATGCACATATACATGCCAGGACCTATTCAACATCTTCACGTGCACAGAACATGTGCAACGTACACGTCCTGCACAAGTGATTTACACCTACCGCACAGGTGATTTACAAGTAGCACGTATTCGATTTACATGTAGTTCACAGGTGATTTACATGTAGCATAGCGGTGATTTACACGTAACACACAGGTGATTTACACGCAGTTCCCATGTGATTTACATGTAGGACAGAGATGATTTACACGTAACACACAGGTGATTTATACGAAGTACCCAGGTGATTTACATGTAGGACAGAGGTGATTTACACGTAGCACATAGGTGATTTACCCGCAGTACCCAGATGATTTACATGTACGATAGAGATGATTTGAAGCAGTACCCAGATGACTTACATGTAGTGCACAGGTGGTGTAAAAGAAATTCGAGATGCAACGAAAAAAAAAGTTTATATATTTGATGTCTTACGCAGTAACACAATCTATAACTGCAAAGATTTTTTTTTTGTTCGTCGTCCCGTTTAAAGGGTTGTGCCCTTCCTTCGGGTAAGTGTTGTACTGGAGATCAAGTGTCTCTATGGAAATGTAGATGGTCTAAGAGTTGCCAGGTTTATTATTTCTTTATTCATCATATTAATATTAAACATACATGGATTGAAATGATTCCAGGAGAGAAAAAACATATACATAACACAAACATTAATAGGTTAATGGCTAGAAGAGAATATTGGTAGTTATTACATAAACACAAATATGAAAGGAAAAGAAAGTTGAGGGCTGCAGTAATAATATGAACAAATGTAATGGATGGATGAAATGCAGTGCTTTGGACGTCACATCACAAGGTTATGTTAGTTCAGACGAATGAAGTTATCTTCTGTTCCTGGGGCGATTCAGGAACTGATGAAGACGAAGGAGGCCCTTGTTAATAGGTATTACTGTCCATATGATGGATAGATATGAGATGAAAGTTAATGCGGTCGGTAGATTGTATAGATTTCGGGGTCCAATATGTCATCATCTAACTGTAAATGATATAATGTCATGAAGTGTTGGAGAGGGGTGTCAATGAAAGTTGGTGGCGCATCGTTGTCACGGTCGTAGCGGAGTATATCAAGTATCATAGGATGGGGCTGTGCCATACGTTTGCTGATGTAACGTATACGTAGTTGTTCGAGGCGCGTTAACAATTGCGGAAAATCGATCATCTCATAAAGTAAACGTGTTGGATAAGGTAGGCTTATGCGGTATGGTAGGCGTATAGCATGGCGTTCTAGTATAGCAAGTTTTTGATAGAACTTTAGGGGCGCAGATGCCCAGGCTGTATGTACATATGTTAATGTACTCCGCATGAAGGTTTTATATGTATTGAGAACGGTATGTGCCCTTAATCCCCAAGTCGTGCCCACTAATCGTTTGAGAAGATTAAGTCGATTTTGCGCTTGAACTATGAGTTTGTTGAGATGTGGAGTCCAGGTAAGATGAGTGTCAAAAATGACACCGAGATACGTAATAGTACTTGAAACTGGAATATGCGTAAGATCGACCTGAAGGCGAAGTAGATTCGGGTTTCGATGTACTCGTGAACGGCGTCGACGTGGTAAGAAAACTATGGTTTGTGTTTTGGAAGAGTTAATATTTAACCTCCAAACATGACACCATCGCACAAATGCATCAATGGCTACTTGCATGGTTTTATTAAGAGATTGTACGGTGCGGCCAGATGTGAAAAAAGCAGTGTCATCAGCAAACTGAAATATTGTGGTGTTATTAGGAATAACAAAATCAGCGACGTACAGTAAGTATAATAAAGCAGACAATGATGAGCCTTGTGGTACACCAGATTGCAGCAAGATAGGATGAGAGAGCGTTCCGTTGATTGAGATATAAGCTAGTCGTCCTATTAAGAAGGAGTGTATGAAGCGGATGTACGAAGTTGGCAGAAGATAGTTACGAAGTTTATACAGTAAGCCAGGGTGCCAAACTTTGTCAAAAGCCTTTTCCAAATCAAACGTTACAAGGCAAGAAGGAAAACCTGTATTATATTGATTGTAAATAGCTGTGGTGAGACGGAATAGTTGATCTTGAGTACTAAAATTTGGTCGAAATCCAGCTTGGTGTATTGGAATATGATTATGTGAGTGAAGATGGTCGTGCATGCGACGGACAAGGATTCTTTTTAAGATTTTGCAGAGACAACTAGTGAGGTGAATAGGACGATAGGATGTGACTTCTGATGGAGGTTTCTTTGGTTTAGGAAAGAGAAGCACTTTTGAGTATTTCCAGTCGAGTGGAATATATCCAGTTCGCAGAATAAATGTATAAATGGTGCTAAGAAAGAGTAGAAAAGAGTAAGGCGCTTGTCTGATGAGTACATATGTAACAGAGTCAAATCCTGGTGCATTATTCCGTTTACCTTTAAGTGTATTACTAATAGTTTCGGGTTGAATCGGCATGGTTAGAGGATTATTTGGTTCTAAATCATGATCAGCAGACGGACGAAAGAAAGGAGAAGCTGCATCGGTATGTCTGTTTATAGTTGATTGCAAGCGATCTGGTGTATGCCAACCGGGAAGAGATGTAAAGATATTTTGAAAATAGGAAGCAAAAATATTAGCCTTTTCTGCATCCGTAAGGACTGCTTGATGATTATGAACAATGGGGTAAGGCGTACGAGAAACTCTACCTGTTAATTGATGGAACTTGCGCCAATATTTTGTAGGATGTGTTTCATTAGCTAGTGTGTTGCAAGTTTGAATCCAGTGGCGTCTCTTGAACGCAACGATATAATTATGAGTGATCCTTAGGTACTGGCGATGAAGCCGAAGCACTTCAAGGTTACCCGTAGCGAGATATTCACGGAAAGCTCTCCGGGATGCTGAAATAAATGGTAAATATTGCGGAGGTAACTTAGGTTTGTGTAGCTGAACTTCGATTGTGGGAATAGAACGTTGTGCTGCGTCTTGAAGGGCTGTAGTAAGTTCAGTGATTGTTCGATCGAGTTCGTATTGCGTACTAGGCATTGTGAGCGTAGTTACGGCAGTGTCTAAATCGGTGCGATATTGTTCCCAATTTCCCCTTTGGTAGCAGTAGACCTTCTGAGGAGGCGGCTTCGGCTGAGTGTTGGGTGAACAATGAAGTTCGGCTTTGATAGGGACATGGTCGCTACCTATGGAGTCAAGTACAGATATGTGAATAGACTGAGATAGTGAAGATGAAATTATGACTACGCCAGGAGTAGTACGACTGATAGGACGTGTAGGTTTCGGTAAAGTATGAAATTCAGCTCGTGTTTCATTCCGAACAAAATCTAGAAAGTTGTCTTTGTCACGTTGGGAACGGCTATGAAAATTGAGGTCGGCCATGATAATGTAATGCCGGAAGTTGGTATCAATATAGCGAAAGGAAACATAGCTGAAAGCTCTGCTTGGACGATAGTAAATAGTAACAAAGGTAATGGTTTTGCCTCTAAAATAAATTGTCGTCATGTTATGTTCAGGAAGGTGAAGAGCAGGTGGAACAGTAACTGCACGATAAGGAAGACTTTGCCGAATACCAATAGCTGTGCCTCCGTAGAGACGTGGTCCAGTTGGTGCGTCATGTCGAAGTAAGTGATACTTCGGTATATAGCATGTTAAATATGGTGCAAGGTAAGTTTCGTTAAGAGCAAATGCGGCAATTTGTTCTTCCTGTAGGAGCTGTGTAAAGAGCAGTTGGTGCGTCAACAGTGATCGTATGTTAAGGAATAGTAAATTGTAATTCATAATGAAAGTGAATATAAGTCCGTTGATAGAGTTGTCCATATCAAACATAAACTTCAAGTGGTTGGATATTGAAAATGCACTGTTGGTCCGGAATACGATGCATGTAGTTGTAGATTAAATAACAGTTTGGCTGCGTGCATGATTTGAGTTAGAATATGGTTGTGAAGAAATGGGTGGATGTTCTGTAGTGAAATAGTGAGAAAACGAAGTAGATCTTCGACAGTTACTGGATGGCGCAATGAATTTGCTGGTGGAGTTGGTGCATCGACTGAACGTATGGGGACAACGAGTTCAGGCTTAACTGGATCAGGCTTAGGCTTAGCTTTACATTTATAGCTGTACGTTGGGTGACGTTCAGAGCAGCGATCACAACGTGGTGGTTCTTCGAGGTTTGGACAGTTTTTTGTAGGATGTTCGCGGGAACAATAACCACATTTGGTGTTGTTTGTGCATTCAGCTGTTGGGTGTGAATTATACTGTTGACATTTCTCGCAGCGATCCGGCAGAGGGGCTGGTGTGCGAGAGGGTTCAACCTTATATTTGCGTCTATAGATATATGCGCCCTTGGATAGAAGTTGATCAATCAGCTGTTGTTGATCAGTTAGCACTCGTACGAGATAAGTTGGTCCCTGATTGTTCTTGATCCTGATACAACGCTTTATAGGTAGCCCTTCCTGATGGAGTTCAGCAAGAATTTCGTCATCAGTAAGATCGGGTTCTACACCACGAATAACTACAGATAGCATAGGAGGCCGCCGTGGTGGAGGAGGAGTTTTTCGTGTACTCGGTTGTGAAGTAGAAATCTTTGCTTTCGTCCCAAAAATTTCATAAGTTGCCTTGTTGCGAACATGCGTGGCGAAATTTGGGTTAGTGGATTTCAAAATGATGCCACGGCGTATCTTAACAATTTCACGGATTTCAGGCCGAGGGACGTACTTGACTAGTTGCTGGAAGACAGCACGAACAGTGTCATATTTCTGACCGTAGTCGGTTAGCAAGAAGTTGTACACGGGATCTGGCTGGTATTGCTGATGATGATTATCGGCAGAAGTGGATGCCCAATCCATACAATGGCTGTCAGTTGTAGGCTGATTAACACTGGGAGAAATTCGTTGTTTCTTTGAATCTAGCGCTTGTTCGCCATCAGAGAAAGATCGAGAACGAATTCTATGTCCTTTGGTGATGCAGTCAGCATAGGAAGGAATAGAGTTACGGTCTGAACGAGGTGTTCCCGTGACAATCCTTGGCTGCGTCTTTTGGCGACCGTTAGGCCCGATGTTAAACGGTGGAGGTTGTAATCCGACATCTTGACCGAGATTCCTAGATCCGTTATCTTTGCCAGTGTCCGTCATCGTGATAGAGAAGCCGAGGGCCAAAGCCCAGATGAAGATAAAAAAAATTGAAAAGATGTTAGATGAGGTTCAAAAAGCAAGACACCCTCTGAAAGTGAAAACTTTCGTCAGACCCCTAAGTGCTGTAATTGTGCTATGCTCGCAAGTACGTATGCTATACTTGGTCCTCGCTGGCACAGTAACTGACACAAGAGAGGCTAGGTTGCTTGGTAAGGTATGAACTGCAATTTCTTTTAATTGCTAGCCGAAGGCTAGCTACCTTGCGAGGGTTACGCCCTCTATCCGGGGTGAGTGCTGAAAGTATTGGGGTAGTAAGGAGATTGGAGCTGGTCTATGGGATGTAGGAGAACTGGAACATCATGTATTTAAGTAACACTTTATTATATTTCAACTTCATTTCATTTATTATAGTATCAATCAGACATTATGATCTTGTGATCATAATCATAAGGGCAGGAAAAGATGATGGTGAGGTGCACTTCACAGGACAAACACAAACAATTTGTTAAAAAGACGAATGCTGGTTATCTTCTTGTCCAGGGGCTACTCTGGACAGTGATGAAGACATGTGAAGCCCTGTTAGTATAATGGATTCACAGTGCAGTAAATGTGGGTGAAACATGATGGGGAAGATGATCGGAAGAATAGGCAGATGCGACAAAATGGTCGGGGTGATCAATTGGAAGAGTTTTGAGATAAAGGGAGAAGAGCAGAGATAAAGGACAGGTGATGAAATTATAACCCAGATCGTAGTTGCGATCGATATCCATCGTGTCCACCAGTAGAGGGTGCCGTTGTTGAAAGCGGGTAGTTATGAACCTGAGCCTTAATTTTTCGATGTGATGAAGGAGGGTAGGAAACGTTATGCGGTCATACAACTCCTGCGTTGGACTCGGAAGCTTGATTCGGTATGCTAGACGAAAAGCATGTCGTTCGAGCACTTTTAATTTGTTGTAGAAGTAAGGTAATGCACTAACCCAGGCGGGATGTCCATATGTTAAGACGGGGGGCAAAATACCTTGTAGGTATTGAGTACTGTAGAAGGCTGTAATCCCCATGTGGTACCTATAAGACGTTTAAGAAGGTTTAAACGATTATAGGCCTTGCGAGTGATTTCTTTAAGATGTGGGCGCCAAGTTAGATGATGGTCGATAGTGAGACCGAGGTAAGTGACCTGTTTAGTGGGTTGAATTCGTGTACCGTCGACACTGATGTTAAGGAGATTCGGATTTTTCTGTACTCGAGAGCGCTTGCGAGGTGGAATAAAGACAATTGCCTGCGTCTTAGTGGAGTTTATGTGAAGTCGCCACTTATTGCACCATCGAAAGAAGGAGTCAATTGCTATGCTGAGAGAGGAGTTAATCTGTTGAATGGTTCGGGCTGTACAGAGAAAAGCAGTGTCATCAGCATATTGGAAAGTGTGCACATTGAGAGGAAGTGCCGGCATGTCAGCTACAGACAGAAGGTATAGTAGGGGTGAGAGAGCAGAGCCTTGGGGTACACCAGAGTGAATAAAAATCGGATGAGAGAAGGAGCTATTGATGGTTACATAAGAGAGGCGGTTAGAAAGAAAGTGAAAGATGAAGCGGAGATAAGAAAGCGGAAGTCGAAAGCGGTGTAGTTTGAACAGAAGAGCTAAATGCCAAACTTTATCAAAAGCTTTTTCGAGATCGAAAAGGATGAGACAAGACGGTCGAGCAGTATTATAATGATTGGTAATGAGATTTAAGAGTCTGAGCAGTTGATCGTTGATGCTAAAATTAGGTCTAAATCCAGCCTGATGCACAGGAAGCAGATTATGGGTAGAGAGATGGAGATGAAGTCTGGCGACGATGATGCGCTCGAGAATCTTGCTAAATACGGAGGTTAGCTGTATTGGACGGTAAGATGCAACCGAATCTGGAGGTTTGTTAGGTTTCAGAAACATTAAAGTAGAGGATGTTTTCCAGTCTGAGGGGAAGTAGCCGGTACGAAGTATAAATGTATAGACATAAGAAAGAAGAAGAAGAAGACAGTATGGTGCTTCTTTGATGTGGCGATAAGTTATCCGATCCAAACCAGGAGCTGTATTACGCTTGCGATTCACGACAGACGAAATATCGTCAGTAGAGATAGGAGCGGTGAGAGGATTATTGTCGGGAAGACTATGAGTTTCACTCGGTTGTAAGTAAGGTGCTGATAGGTTCAAGATGTCCGTGGGATGCCTCCGGGGAAAGTCTGGTGAAAAAGGAGTGAATGTAGTTTGCAGGTGGTCGGCAAAAGCGTTGGCTTTATCTTCATCTGTTTGTAGCGGACAGTCATTAATAAGCAATGGATAAGGCGTCCTGGTAAGCTTGCCCGTCAGCAGATTAAAGCGTTTCCAGTACTTAGTTGGGTGCGAAGTTTCTGCCAAGGTGTTGCAAGTCTTGACCCAGGTCCGGAGTTTATATGCCTTAACATAGTTTTGGACTGTGCGCTGAAGTTTGCGATGATGCTGCAGTGCTTCCAAGTTCCCAGTGCGCTGAAACTCTCGGAAAAATGAGCGGGAGCGGTGTATAAGAGGTAGATAACTTGGCGGTAGGCGTGGTTGGAACCGGGAGATTTCAGTGGTTGGTATATGAAATTCGGACGCATGACGGATAGAGTAGGTAATATCAGAAATGCAATTATACAGAGCATCTTCTGTGGTAGGCGGCTCAAGATTGGCTAAATCGGCAGTGATTGTTGAGCGATAATGTTCCCATTTTGCTTGGTCAAAACGTGGGACACGCCGAGATTCTGGTAAGATTCGAGGACTATGAGGCTGTGGTTGATCAATGTGAAGTTTGATGGGTAGATGATCGCTACCAATGGAATCTAGTACCTCGAGAGTACATCGTTGGGAAAGGTTGACAGATGAAATCACTACGTCTGGTGTGGTTTCAGTGATAGGTCGGGTAGGTTTTGGTATGTCAAAGATATGGCCTGTGGTATGACTGGTGATGAAGTTAAGGAAACGTTGTTTTTGGTTATCTGAACGGCTATGAATATTAATATCTGCCATAATGATATAATATTTAAAGTTATTAGAGATATACTAAAAAGGAGAGGGGATTGGGTGTCCAGGGCGCACATATATGGTGGTTATAGTGACAAAAAGGGAGTGAAAATAGAGGGTGATAATGAGGTGCTCCGGTATGTTATATAAGGCAGGGTGGCATTGGCGATGACTAATGGAAGGATGAAAGCCAACAGCCACTCCCCCATTTGCTCCCCCAATGTGAAGTTTGATGGGTAGATGATCGCTACCAATGGAATCTAGTACCTCGAGAGTACATCGTTGGGAAAGGTTGACAGATGAAATCACTACGTCTGGTGTGGTTTCAGTGATAGGTCGGGTAGGTTTTGGTATGTCAAAGATATGGCCTGTGGTATGACTGGTGATGAAGTTAAGGAAACGTTGTTTTTGGTTATCTGAACGGCTATGAATATTAATATCTGCCATAATGATATAATATTTAAAGTTATTAGAGATATACTAAAAAGGAGAGGGGGATTGGGTGTCCAGGGCGCACATATATGGTGGCTATAGTGACATAAAGGGAATGAAAATAGAGGGTGATAATGAGGTGCTCCGGTATGTTATATAAGGCAGGGTGGTATTGGCGATGACTAATGGAAGGATGAAAGCCAACAGCCACTCCCCCATTTGCTCGGCGTGCAGCTACCGTAGAATCACAACGTAGTAATGTATATCTAGGTATTTTAAAAGACATAGCTGGTGTGAGGTGAGTTTCGTTAATGAGGAAGGCTTGAATAGATTCTTCTAAGAGAAGCTGTTCGAAAAGAGTATAATGAGTAGCGAGGGATCGAATATTAACAAATAACAGCGAAATACCCATGATTAAGGTGCAGTAGAAGGGTTGGAAGTTTCTGCGGAGGCATGTTCTTCGAATGGAGTGACATGAAAATACACGTGTGGACCAGAGTAGGTAGCTTGAAAGGAACATTTAAAGATCAGGCGAGCAGAGTGATTAACCACCCCGAGAATGTGTTGTCGAAGAAAAGGATGAATGTTTTGCATTGCGATAGTGAAAAAAGATAGTAATTGTTGGAGAGTAATAGGTTCGTCGATAGCTGGTGGTGGTAGCGCTTGCTGAGTTGGCGGTAAAACAGGTCGCAAAGGAACCGTGAGTTCCGGGCTGAGAGGCTCAGCTGTAGGTTTCGCTTTGCATCGATAACTATACGTCGGATGCTGCTCTGGACATGTGGAGCATTTAGGTGGTTTAGCTAAGTTGGTGCATGCCTTAGTATCGTGGGCACCGCTACAGTATCCACATTTGCTAGGTTGCGTACATTTTGAAGTCGGGTGGGAATTGTACGCTTGACAGCGCTCGCAATGGTAAAGGTGGAGGTGATTTTGATGGCTCGACGCGATGCTTTCTTTTATAAATGAAAGCGCCATAAGTTAGCAAGTCGTCGATGGTGGTTTCGGAATTAGTAAGGACTCGTACCATGTATGTAGCTCCATGGTCGTTTTTAATACGTATGCACTTAAGTATAGAGTGCCCCTCTTGAGTGAATTCTTCCTGAATCTCATCGTCTGTCAGGGAAGGATCCACAGCCTAATGACAACTGAAAGAGCCGGGGGTCTTCGTGGAGGTGGTGCCTGTTTAAACGCCTTTGATTCAAATCGCTTCATTTCAGCATGTTTGCCAAAAATTTCGAAACTGCATCTGTTTCGTACAGTGGTTAAGAATGATGAATCGTATGACTTGAAGATTATCCCATTGCGTGTATGAACAATTTGAGCGACGGAGGCGCGTGGTAGATATTTTATGAGTTGTTGGAAAGCCAGCTTGGTATTCTCAAATTTGGGATCAAAGTTGGTAAGCAGGAATGAATGAAGACGAGGTTTGGAAGAATCCAGTATTGTCGGAAATTCATTAGCGTCGTCGAGATTCATGGATGAAACAGACTGCTCGGATTCACTAACAGTATGATGACGCTTAGACGGTGGCTGAGTTGAAGAAGTGTGATGTTTGTCCGGTGTGCGTGATCGGGATCTACCAGAATTTTTGCCTTGGGAAGCAGATGGATGCCTTCGGTCAGTCACCTGGCCCACTGACGTGGGGTTCAGAGACGGCCCAGGAGGTTGCGGTGGTAGTCCCGGATGGCCACCTGACGCCATCCAAATGGGCGCAAGAGACTTCGGCGAAGAGGATGATCGAGGAAGCCCACTGTGGCTCTCACTTGAGGCAGCAATACGTCCTCGTGGAGATGTCGGTCAGTGCGAGCACTGGCCCTCCACAAAAGAGATGAGGAGACGAAAGTGATGATGATGGCCACGGGCTCCCACTTGAGTCAGCAATACGAACTGCAAGGGGATGTCGATTGTCTGTATCAGAACAATCCTCCCTAAATGATCAAAAATAGCAGTAAATGCTCGTAGAGCGTTAGAAATCGAACTCAGACCTGTAAATCGATGAACGATTCGGAATTCTGAGTGGGTATGTGAACTGCATTTTTTTTTATGCTAGCTACCTCTAAGAGGTGTACGCCCTCTTTCAGGGATGGGAAGTTGTAGGAAATATTGGTTGCAGGGATGATTTGTGGATGGTCTAAGGGAGGCTAGAGTACTGGGTGATAGTTTTCATTATATACATTTATTTATTTATTAAATCAAAAAACATGGACATTATGATCTTTGCGATCATAATCATTATATCGGTATTGAAAGGAACTTGGGAACACATATTACAAATACATTACAAATATTATAGTACACTACAAAGAGTATACTACAATGTAAGCAGGGTAGAAAAATATTTACGAAACAAATTTGAAAAGATACATGGTGATGGAGAAAAACAAAAGAGTGAATCAGAGTGAAAAGAGAACAAAAGGCGTTAAGATTCTAAGGAAAATATGAGCATGATAGATGGGATGAGGTGCAGACACGTCACAACACTAGGAAGATGTTAAGTAAACGAATGCAGTTAACTTCTGCCTAGGGGCGACTCTAGGCTGATGTAGACATGGGGAAGCCCTGTTAGTAACAGAGGAAATCACTGTGCGATATAAGATGGAAATATATGAGGTAGATGAGCAGGAATGAAAAAGTCCTCTATGAGCGCATGAGCTGGATGATTGGGAGGTAATGTGTAATAATATAGCGTGAAGAGTAAATGTAGAGGTGTATAAGTATAGCGTGCTCGGTAGGGATGGAGTGTAAGATAATGAATGGTGTCAAAAAGAAGTGGCTGGTGATGAGTGAAGCGGTCGGTAATGAACTTGCAGCGTAAGGCTTCTAGGTGATATTTGAGAATAGGAAAAGAAATACGAGAATAGAGGTCTTGTGTAGGACTAGGCAATGAGATTCGAAAGGCAATTCTAAATGCATGACGTTCGAGGATGGCAAGTTTTTCGTAATATGAGGTTGATGCAGAGATCCAGGCGGGAAAACCATATGTCAGTACTGGCCTAAGAAAGACTTTGTAAGTGTTAAGAACAAGATTCGAAGAGAGACCCCATGTGGTACCTGTTAAACGCTTCAGAAGAATAACTCTGTTATATGCTTTTGCCTTGACTGAATTGAGATGTGGTGTCCAGGTGAGGTGGTGGTCGAATGTGATGCCTAGATAGGTAACTGTTTTGCTAGGATGTAACGGTACGTCATTGACTTGTAAGGATAGCTTGGAAGGATTCCGATGCACCTTCGTACGTTTTCGGGGTGGAATGAAAACGATGGCTTGTGTCTTGGCGGCATTGATGGTCAGTTGCCAAGTGTGGCACCAGTGCGTGAAACGATTAATTGCTTCCTGAAGAGTAAGATTGATTTGTGCTATTGTGCGACAGAGGGCAAGAAACGCAGTATCATCGGCGTATTGGAATAAAGGGACGTCCGGAGGTAGTTCAGGAAAGTCGGCAAGGAAAAGCAGATAGAGGAGTGGTGATAATGCTGAACCCTGTGGAACGCCTGATAACAAGAAGATCGGGTGTGACAGCTGATCGTTAATGGCAATATAGGCAAGACGGCAGGTAAGGAAATAAAAGATAAGCCGGATATATGCAACAGGAAGTCGTAATTTGATAAGTTTATAGATGAGACCTAGGTGCCAAACTTTATCAAACGCCTTTTCAAGGTCGAAGAGCACAAGACAAGATGGCTGAATAGAGTTGTAATGATTGGTGACAAGTGACGTAAGACGAAGGAGTTGGTCGTTTATTGAATATGAGGGCCGAAAGCCAGCTTGATGTGTTGGAATGATATTATGATCGTTTAAGTATGGGTGTAATCTTTTAACCAGGATCCGTTCAAAAATTTTACTAAAAGTGGAGGTGAGTTGTATTGGCCTATAGGATGAAACATCGGATGGTGTTTTTTTAGGTTTGAGAAACATGAATGTTTTCGAAACCTTCCAGTCAGTGGGAAAGAGACCTGTGCGGAGAATGAAGGTGTATATAAGAGCAAGTAGTGAGAGAAGAGCAAAGGGACATTCTTTAATATGTCTATAAGTGATGCCATCGAATTCTGGAGCAGTGTTTCTCTTACGGCGTAATACAGCGGTGATTTCATTAGGTGTAATAGGAACAGTGAGAACATGCTGCGGAAGAGTGTGAGTGATGTTGGGCTGTAATTGAGGTGAATCAGTGTTGACTTGAGCAGTAGGATGAGTGCGGTAGGTATGATCGGAAACTGATGGGGTAAAGATGCTTTGGAGGTGATCAGCAAAGGCATTTGATATGTCTAGATCTGATTGGAGCGGCTTATCATGAACAAGGAGAGGATATGTTGTCTTAGTGGTTTTGCCACATAAAGCGTTGAAACGTTTCCAATAGATTGTTGAATGTGAAGTGTCTGCTAGATTATTGCATGTTTTAATCCACTGGCGTTGTTTATAGGCGGAGAGATAATTCCGGACAGTACGCTGCAATTGATGATGAAGTATAAGGGTATCAGGATTACGTGTGCGAAGATAGTTGCGATAGCATTGGCGAGAGCGTCGAACCAGAGCAAGATAATGGGGTGGAAGTTTGGGGCGATATGGAACGGATGGAGATTGCGGGATATAGAGTGTAGATGCGCGCTGGATTGCTGTAGTGAGAGTGCCGATTTGTTCAGCAAGATCATCAGAAGTGACTGGGCCTTGGTAGGGTTCTATGGTAGAAGATATATAAGTACGATAATTAAGCCAGTCGGCCTTGTCATATCGAGGTGTGACTCGAGAAGTAGGCAAATGTGATGGAAATGCAAGACCCGTATGGTAGGTCAGTTTGATAGGAGCATGATCGCTACCGAGCAAATCTAAGACTGTGACAGTGCAATGAGTAGCTAATGTATTGGAAGTAAGTGCGATGTCTGGCGTGGTGTTTGAGATTGGTCGAGTAGGAGAAGGAAGTGCAAGTAGTATGCCAGTTGTATGAGTGGTGATGAAGTCGCAAAACTGAGTGCGTTCCTGGGTTGATCGACTGTGGAGGTTTATATCTGCAAGGATAATGAAGTGTTTGTACGTATCGGATATATATGAAAAGAAGGCGGTTGGAATGGGATTGCCAGGTCGAACATAGATTGTATCGAAGGTAATTGCTATGGACTTGAAATAAATAGTGGTGATGACATATTCAGGTAATTGCAGGTGAGGATAAGAGTGCTGTCTGTATGGCAGATTATTGCGAAACCCAATAGCAGCTCCACCGTTAGCGCGAAGGGTTGGTAGGGTATTGTCATGTCGAATCAAGTCATAGCGAGGGGTTCTGCACGAGATGGACTTTTTGAGAAAAGTTTCGTTTAGAAGAAATACAGTGATATGCTCCTCTAATAGTACTGCCTGGAAAAGGTCTTTGTTTTTAGGGAGTGAGGGATGTTGAGAAATAAAAAGTTTAAATCCATGATGCGTATGAAGTTAGACTGTAGTTTCGTATCGAATGGTATGAAAATGAACGTAATTATTTGAATACGTAGCATACAGAGAAACGTTAAAGGTTTGTTTTGCTGCTAAGGTGAGTTGTTGGAGAACATGCTGTCTATGGAAGGGGTGAATGTTTTTTGTAAGGAATTCCAACAATTTGCCTACTGTCACGGGATCATCAACATGCTGATCTGTGTTTGTTGAGGTTGACTGTGTGCGTAAGGGAGCCACTAATTCAGAATGTGCCTGGTCAGGAAGAGATTTACTTTTACATTTGTAGCTATAAGAAGGATGCTGATCTTTGCAGGTAGAACACTGAGGAGGGAGCTGCATATTCGGACAGAGACGTGTTTGGTGTGGACCGGAGCAATAGCCACAGACAGCAGGGTTTGTACATTGGGCCGTTGAATGGCTGTTGTACGCCTGACATTTCTCACACCTGAGTGGCATAGGTGCAGGTGACCGGGAAGGTTCCACGCGGTGTCTGCGTTTATAGATGTATGCACCTTGGGTAAGAAGGCGGTCAATAGTTTCCTGTGATGGTGTAAGGACACGCACCATGTAGGTGGCCCCGCTGTTGTTACGA
Source organism: Thermobia domestica (assembly GCF_964235325.1). Lineage (NCBI taxonomy): Eukaryota > Metazoa > Arthropoda > Insecta > Zygentoma > Lepismatidae > Thermobia > Thermobia domestica. The sequence continues at coordinate 108,936,973 of NC_137459.1, read as the reverse complement.
ATGCGGATGATTTTGTGAATCGTGTGCCCTTCGGATTGTAATTCATCCGTAATTTCCTCATCTGAATAGCTAGGATCGACTCCTCGAATAACAACAGATAACATGGGGGGTCGCTTCGGAGGAGGAGGTTGTTTACGACGGGAAGATGTGAGGTTGGTGAGGATTGATTGTTTACCGAATATTTCAAAGGATGCTTTGTTGCGAACAGTAGTTGCGAAATTTGGATCGGGAGACTTGAAGATATAGCCATTGCGTGTTTTGACTACTTCGTGAAGTGGGAGGCTAGGTAGATATTTTCGTAATTGCAAGATGATGAGTTTTTCGTTGGAGAACTTAGAATCATAGTGTTGGAGTAGGAAAGAGTGCAGAGATGGAGTAGCGTTTCATGAAATGATTTTGTCAGATGATTTGCGTACTGCTGAAGTGCCTTCGGCTTCCATATCTGAAGATTCAGAGGCGGAAATAAAGTTGTGTTTCTTAGCTGGTGGTGAGTGTTTTACCTTGGCAGCGAAACTCGTACGACTCTGAGGTGATCGAGACCTCGTCCGAGTTGAAGTGCCAGAAGCTGCGGAAGCAGTAGAGCATTCAGAGTTTTGGCGATGTCTCTCTTTGCGGTCTTTCCGCTTCTCTACCTTCGCAGAGTGGCCAGCTGGACCAGGGACCACTGGCGGTAAAAAATCGTGACGACATTCTAAGGATTGTCCAGAAACTAAGCCAGGGTCCGCCATCAGAAAAGCCGATCAAGGGGCACAAAGCCGTGCTAGCTAGTAATGCGATGATGTGATGCTATGAGATGAAAAATGTAAGGTGAGACGACCCGTTTGGATAGCCGTCAAGGTTGAGTAGTTTCAGGTGCCGAACTCGTAGCACTCGACGCCCTTGGCTTGATTAGTCTGACGTAGAGTGCTCGAAAGTAAGGCAAGAGAAAAAACCCGGGATGAGGAGCAGGAAGGTAGCAAAAAACAGCCGTTCTGACGTGTGGTACGTCACAGCAGATAGATCCGAGAACTGCATTTTTTTTAATTTTTTTTAGCAAGAGTTTCATTCCCATCCAATGGATGGGCGGGCCGTAGAAGGCAACACCTTCTCTGTGGCCAGAGATTTTTCAACCTTTTGATTTATAGGACATGGAGAATGATTTCAGGCTATATAATAATGTGGATTGAAGTAGGGAACCAATAGCAAAATCAAGTTGACGTGAATGCGTCAGAGTTGGCTATTGTGTTAAAATGTTTCTTGAGCACATGTACGGAGGTTATGGGCAATATATATGTGGGTTTTCGTGGTAGATACGGCGGTCAGGATTATACTGATCTATGGCTTCGGTACTTTCGTATATTGCTAAGAGATGATCCAGTGGTGGGTAGGCATAGCGTGGTACAGCAGGAACTTGGTCTAAGAGCTCATGGACGATGGGATGTGCCAATTGGATTCGTGTCGCTATGTAGCGTTGGCGTAGATGGTGGAGGTGTAGCAAAATGGTTGGAAATTGCGCACGACGATATATTTCAGCAGTGGGAGTATCGAAAGCGAGAGAGTAGGCCAGACGTAAGGCATGTCTTTCGAGAACTTTCAGACGCTCATAGTAAGTTGGTGCTGCTGATAACCGAGAACTGCAAAGACATCACCTTCAAAGTATATAACAAGTAACTAATGATTGTTGGTGAGAATTTTAGTTTTGTAGTTTATTATTTGAAACGAGCAAAGCTTTAGGTAGTATCCTTGACATATTTACCAAATAACAAATAACGCAACATATTCTACTGTAATCGGTCGCGAAAATAATTTTGTAAACCTATGAACTGTCTGACAGTAGTTACATCAGTACAATGCTGCCACCTGTTGATATTGTATCCTAGCTCAGTGGACGTTATGGAGTTTTTACAATCATTCAGCTCTTGTTCGTCAAAAAGTCTCTATAACACCGTCTGGAGGAAAAACGACACCTACCAAAAATGGAGGTTACTTTCTGTTGATGAGAATGAGAGTAAAAAAATGAAAGTAAAAGTATACACTTGCACGGTATTATGGACGTATTATACACACATGCAGTAGCCGTGCAAACACCCATGTGCACACAACGGCTTAAGCACCGGTAATTTAAATGTGCTTCATCCACGCAAATGCACATGTGCACATCCACTGCTCAAGCATGGGTTATGCACATGCGCTGCATCCACGTAAAAGCACATGTGTACATAACAGCTACAGCACGGGTTATATAAATGTGTGCTCCATCCACGCAAATGTACATGCGTACATAACGGCTTAGGCACGGGTTATATAAGTATGTGCTTCATCCATGCAAATGCACATGTGCACATAACGGCTTAAGTACGAGTTCCGTACGTGCGATGCATCCACGCAAATGCACATGTGTACATAACAGCTACAGTACGGGTTATATAAATGTGTGCTTCATCCATGCAAATGCACATGTGCACATAGCGGCTTTAAGCACGGGTTCTGTACTTGTGCTTCATCCACGCAAATGCACATGTGTATGTAACGGCTTAGGCACGGGTTATGTAAATGTGTACTTTATCCATGCAAATGCACATGTGCACATGCACGATTTAATCACTGGTTATGAACGTGTGCATAACCCACGTAAATGCACATGTGCACATACACGGGTTATGTATGTGTGCTTCATCCACGCAAATTCACGTGTACAGCTTATGCACGGGTTATGCATGTGTTCATCATCCACACAAATGCACATGTGCAAATGTACGGCTTATGCATGGATAGTGCACATGTGTCGTACACGTACGAGTTGTCTGTGGTGAAAAATAAAAGTTCAAAAATTTTAATATTGCGAATATTAAAATATTGCACTCGAAAATAAAACTATTCCAATTATTATCTGTATTAAAATACTAGATTTACGCGTAAATGTTTGTCCCCACAGAAAAGTTTATATGTTTGTCTCCAGTCCTTTCGACAATGAGACATGGAACCTACAAGCGCTAGAAACGTGCCGTTTTCATTGGTCGATTCCAAATTTTGTATAAATTGTCCAGTTCTAATTAATATTTAAAAAAATGTGGCCATTAGTTCTTTATTAAATTTTTAGGGGTACACTGGAAGTACTGATTTTTTTTTTAAAGTAAAGTTTCATATCATACGAGTTATATATTCCAACATCACATAGTTGTATATAGGGGTTGTATACATCTCAGGTGTTTGCTTCATGATAATGGCCAAATGATAAGAAAACGAAGGATAAACATTTCTTCAGTCTAAGATGAATCTTTATTGTTTGGAGATTTTTCTAACGAACTCCGTACATAACTGACATAATTAATTGTGTGTGTAATTTATTTACTTATTACATAATGCATGCAAAAAGAAAGAAAACACTGATCATATATGAATTAGAAATTCCAACCACAAGTCGGCTCAAATACTGCAAACGGTGCGAGATATTGAAAAAAATAGTCGAAAAACTTTCCCCTTTATGATAACCCTTGCCGATATTTACGAAGGTGTTCTTTACTTGTATCTGTAAAGGTACATGTACAGATATGAGGAATGACAAGGAGATTCATGCTCATATGTGAATGATGCGCTGTGTAGAGAGCGCAAGTTCAGCTAGTTGAATATTAATAGTCTGCACTTATTTCTGTTATGTCCTTTATTTGTGGGTGTGCATTAGGGTGGTTCTTAATTTTTGATTTCTGAATTTCTTTGCTCCCAACCCCTAAATTGGTTCCATGTCGGACCAAATTCATCTGTGAAAAAAATGGGCTCAATCGAAGAATATTTAACAGACCCCCAAGCGACCTAAAAATCTGAATGCATTTACAATGTATAGTATATGGCAAAAGTTTGTAATAAACTCTTGTAACTTAAAAATGGCTGAGGGAAAGAAATCATATCTTGAATAGAGGTTGTAGAATACATCCATACCTGATATTGAGTAGTGACCGAGATGAGGCATATCTTTAAGTCCACCATCTTGGATTCGGTCACAAAATTTTAAATAGAAACGACCTCGTATGATATATCATTTTGAGATAGCTTTTGACGACAAACAGACGTCTGCTTTTATTTTCCACTTATCTCTGAAAATGTAATAATTATCAACTATGGAAAATAAAAACTTCGAAGTAATAAAACTTAATATTCTGTGAGTTTATATCTCTGTACGGGCTGCAGATTTATAAGATTATTGAATAGTTTCCCTTATTTGAATTAAACCATAAAGAAAGAAATGCACAGGCCCATCTACTTGGAAAGAAGATGTGAACTTTCAACGTGGGTTGAATATACTGAAAAACATTGTGGTGGTGAATGATGTTGCAGAGAGAGGTGTGAAACTGATACAAGAATACGGGAACATCTTAACAAAGGACGAAAAAGAGAAACAATACATATTGCAGATAGTCAGTGAACACAGAAAAAAGTATCCAGATGCTACAAAAATTGGTTTATGATGCAGTAGAATTTGGCTAGTTATCCACAGCCTTCAGCTTTCTTTTATTCTCATTTTAAACATTCATTATATTATTTATGTAATTTCATTTCATATAAATAATTTCAATTTAGGCTGGTGTGTATTTCGACGGGATGTAATTATATAACAACATATATAATTATTTCCTTGTTACATGTATGTAATAGTTTATTAATATTTCAGTAACCTATAAAGAAAGAAACAATATTGAAAGATAATAAACTATTATTTCAAAGCTAAAAAGACTTAAATGACCAGAGATAAGTTGAAAATATAGGAAGTTTTTTTTTTTATATAATGAAAGGTTACCCAAAAACGATGTCACAAAACATCATTTCCATTTGAAATTTTGGGTCCGAAAACAAAATGGCCGCCATCATGCTATTTCTCAGGGTCATACGTGGATTACTTCCAATCCCTGTATCCAAGATTTGGTCCCTTTCCCTTTAGCCGCTTTAAAGTAAGAAGGGTTTATTCCAGACTTTTTCTATATATTAACATATTGGATATGCATTCAAACTTTAGGTCGCTTGGGGTTCGGTTAAATATTCTCCGATTGAGCCCATTTTTTTCATGGATAAATTCGGTCCGATATGGAACCAATTTAGAGGTTGGGAGCAAAGAATTTCGAAAACAAAATCGCCATGTAATTAAGGACCACCCTAGGTGCATTGATTACAGAAGTTACAGTTACAGTTACATACAGTTACATACAGTTACATGCATTAATTACAGTTACATACAAGCCTACCAACATGAAGTGTTCTGTTGCAACAAATAGATCTCTTGAATAAAACTGAGTTCTCAATATGCTCTTTGGTCTGATGAAGATTTGTTAATTTTAAGCAAATTACTTCCTAAGAGAAAGAGCAATAGGCAAATTTCACTAATACTCATGCACTAAAACATATAATTACTATTATTTAATATTTTAATATAGATACTTATATAAACTTTATGCAAAATCCTGTATGTAAACAAATACATGTTTTCTAGTGCGACAGATTATCTATTACAATCAAAATGAAAGTGACTATGTTTCTAACTTAATAACTCTTGAATCATCAGACCGACCTCGTTAAAATTTTCAACCTAGATGAGGTTCGGGATGGTTTTTATTTCACTTTGAAAATGCGACTTGAGGGAAGGGGAGAGGAAAAAAGACAGATATTACTGTCGAATCGATAGTTTTCGGGGTCGCTGAGATGAACAGTGACACTTCCGGCCGTTTAAATCCAAATTCAGTCCCATTAGTACTTTAGGGGGGAATGGTGACATGTAAATATAATTGAAAATTACAGATATTAATGTCGATTTCATAGTTTTGGGGCTCCATAAGTTCATTGGTGATATTTTTAGTGCTCTTGTGTCCAAAATGAAGCGTGTTCTCCCCGTGCGAAAAACGGGTATTCTGCTAGTCTGTAATAATAACGAACGGAAGTTTCACATACTCAATCCTTTAATATATTTCTCGCTGCTCAAATTTACTCACGCGGTATATATGTGTACATGTAAATAAGATCATCTCTCTTTTTGAGTTATTCGAAAAATATACAAAGAATAAAGAGGGATTTTACCAGAAATCAGAAAAATAACAAGTAGAATTAAATCTTGTTGCCTTAAGTATTTTTCAGTTAGCGAAATACATTGTATATACAATAGGACGTCGATAATCCGAACGTCAAAAATCCGAACGTGGTTCCTAGAAGCTTTTTACATTTTGTCTTAATATAACGCTAGCCATAAACAAACAATAGTGTGTCCGTCGACGTTGTGTGAAGTCAGTGTTTTTACAAAAGTTCATCTATACGTAATTGTTTGACATATTTTTTATTTTTTTTTTTTTATTTTCTCTTAGGGCTATAAGTTTTAAGTGTGACTTACAAGATCAGTGTAATTTAGTATACGAGCAAGTTCTTCAGAAACATTAAATGTAAGTAGCTTTTCGTACGGTATTGTAATTACTGTATGTACTGAATAACCACTGTATCGATAGAAGAACATACCCTACAGTATATGTAAGCCTAAATGGCATTTTCTTGGTCTTTTTCGAAAATCAGAACTACTTGTGGTCCAAATTAGTTCGGATTTTTGACTTCCTACTCTATGCTGCAGACATCTTACAGCAAGTAAGATGACTAGCATCAGGCCAAGAAGTAGTTTTTAAACTATATTTTCCTGTTTTTGCCAATATTTCCGGACAAATGATATTTTCTAATGGATTCAAAATTTCCAGAAATTTTACATAGAACAAGGAAGACATCTATAAAATACATGTTTGATTTAACATATTAACTAAAATGATTCTGGCCCTGTTATTTTAACACTTTCCTGCCATCAAGGGGGAACTTAAAAGATTGATCGAGATAATTTTAATGCGTCTATACTAATCAAGTTAACTAGGATTATAGTTTAGTTTCTTTTGTAGCTATACCTCCATTCTATCACGGTGCTAACTTTGAAGTGTTTGGATGAGTTGTGCACAAAATTTCCCTATTCTAATACAAGAAACATAGGTACTCAATTATCTTAACCCTAAACTAGTAAATACTGGAAATATATTTAATTTTGAAAGCATAATATAATAAAATAATCGAAAATTTCAATTTTATCCTTTTCCGTTTTTTTTTCTTCTTTTTTCAAGTTCAGGGAAACCGTATAAAGCTGTTTTTTTACCCAAAATTTCCGTTTTTCCGCAGGCCTTCACAACACTAGTCTGAACACATAGTGCACCGAACACTCCTAACAATGGGCCTCCGCAGCCGACGACCCATTCACGTGCGAATGTTAACACCACGATATCGGCAATTACGACTGTAATGAATACGTGACCATCACCATTGGACCTTGGTATAGTGGCAGAGCGTTGCATTGTCTGATGAATCCCAATAACTTCTTCATCATGACGATGGTAGGGTGCGAATTCGTCGTATTCCAAGGGAACAGCTCCTTGGCATCTGTACTGCGGGACGGAGACAAGCTGGCTGAGGCATAATTATTATCTGGGAAACATTCACGTGAGCAACCATGTGTCTAGTGGAGCTCGAGCAAGGCACCATGACGGCCGAGGCGTATTGCACACTGCTTGCAGACTACGTACACCCCTTCATGACGACCATCTTTCCCAACGGTAATAGCATTTTTCAACAAGATAATGCACGATGTCACAAGGCCAGGAGTGTGATGGGGGGGGGGATTCGAGGAGCGCCGAAGCGAATTCCAAGTGATGTTCTGGCCCCTACTCGCTGGATCTGAACCCAATCGAACACATCTGGGATGTGATTGAACGTGACGTCAGAGCGCATCATTCCCTCCCCGGAATTTACGGGAATTAGGTGAAGTGTGTGTGCATATGTGGTGTCAACTCTCTCCAGCCACCTACCAAGGATCATTGCTTGCATGCCAAGACGTGTTGCCGTTGTTATCCGTGCCAAAGGTCCACATACTGACAATTAGGTAGGTAGACATATTGGTGTGGCTGATGTGCGCGTATATTTTAACTCTTATATTTTGTCTCGACTCGAATTACGAGACGTCTCGACTCGAATTCGAGTCGAGTCGAGACAGAGACTGTCGAGTCGAGACACGAGTCGAGACAGAAAAATATTTTCGAGTCGAGACGACATTTTTTCGAGACGAGTCGAGACAGGCTTAAATCTCGACTCGACTCGACTCGTGCGCATCCCTATCATTCATCGTACTTTTTTGATCACACCTTATGTATATAGATGAACCCCATGAATTTTGTTAGATGGTTAACAAATGTATTTCATTTGTTTTAGTATATTTATTTACTTATTTATGGAACAAAATCCTAGATACGGCACAATTTGTTACAGGGAAATATTAACAAATATGAAAAAATAGAAATAAAGTATCAACAACAATAACAACAGCAATGTCCACAAAGAATGCAAAAGTAATATTAGGCCCCTATTTGGCCAACACGCGTTTAGTTACATTGTCAAACACCGGGCACCTCTAAAAATATATGTTCACATCAGTTCAGGCCGCTATCCACTTCAAAATGTAGGCGGGGAGGCGGTAGAAGTTACGGGGGCCGATCCAAACATATTATAATTTATCAGCATATTATAGTTGATTTGCAAGCCTACCGTGAAAATTTTAGGGAGCCAGTGAAAATTTAGGGGAGAGCCCCTATTAGTTCCCCCTTGGATACGGGCCTGCATCAGTTGTTAGTTGTTCGGTATTCTGTTAAAAAAAGAGAGAGAGAGACATCTGTATAATTGCCAACCTGGGACAGACAAAATGGAATGGTTGGATCAGTATTCCTCGTTTTGCGGGAAGGGACACGTAAGGATAGTTCTTGAAGTAGAATTTCCGATCTTAAGTTCCCATTAAGGGTTATTCCATGTCAAATCACCTAGAGCATTGTGCTTCAATGTCTCAGATTCTCTTCATTTTTTTCATACATAAATACTAATGAAATTATGCTAAATTACATTTTTTTTTTCGATTTTTGGATGAGAAATAGGCCGGGGAGAAATTTTTGAAAAAAGGGAATTTTGCTTCAATTTCACCTTTTGGCACTCAGCATCATGGAACTAAATAACCATAATTTCCTTATTTTTGAAGTTATTGAGCTCATCCAAGTGTCAAATGAAATCTTAATTTTTTCTCTGTCAGCAGATGTTAAGTAACCTTGCAAAAGGTTAAACTGTCAAACATTAAGGGGCACAGAAAGCAAATTATAGGGTTTTTACAAACTGTGCCGTTGCTCAAAAATTACAACTACGAAACTTTTGAAACTTTTTTGTACATTCATCTTAACAAGCACATGATGTGGTTAAAAACTAAAGAGGGTGTTCTTCTGTATTTTTGTAATTATATTTTTTTATGTACAGAAATAAAGAGTTTTAAGTGTTGTTACAAATTGTGTCATTGCTTGCAAGTTACAACTATGAAACTTTTGAAGCTTTTTAACATAATCATCTTAGCCCATACATGATATGGTTAAAATATAAAAAGGGTGCTTTAGGCATTTTTGTAATTATTATTATTATTATTATTATTATTATTATTATTATTATTATTATTATTATTATTATTATTATTATTATTATTTTATTTATTTATTTATTTATTTATTTATTTATTTATTTATTGCTATTTTACATGTACCGAAATATGCAGTTTTAAATTTTGTTACAAATTGTGTCATTGTGCGTAAATTACAATTGTGAAAGTCTTGAAACCTTTTTTATAGGATTATTTTAGCACATGCATGAAATGGTTAAAGTACAAAAAGGGTGCTCTTGGTATTTTGTAATCATTATCTTTGTACGTGAGAGTGCAATTCATGAATCACATTGGGCCTTCTATATTCTACTGGCCAAAAAATGAAGACTTTTGTTGGATACCTTTTGAAAATATCATCTGGGAAGTTCCTGTTCCATTTCTGACAAACCAATAAGCCCGGACTTACGCAACTGAAAGCGAAGTTAAAAGATAATGTCATATCATCAATGAAAAGAATGGGCTGTGAAATATAGGATACAACATGCTGTATGTAAATCTATGTAATTCTAAGAAGTATTACTGGTATGTATGTTTATTGTTTTCATCTATGTGCATTAGTCTAATGTTTCTTATTTATGTCGATAGGATTTGTAATAATCACCAAAAGGTTCATAGTTGTAACTTACGAGCAATGATACAATTTGTAACAACACTGAAAACTGTATATTTCCGTACATAAAAAATAATAAATACAAAACTACAAAAAACACCCTCTTTATTTTTTAACCATACCATGTACGTGTTAAGATGAATGTACAAAACAAGTTTCAAAAGTTTCATAGTTGTAACTTTTGAGCAATGACACAATTTGTAAAAGAAAAAAAAACTAAAATTTGCTTTTATGGTCATTCATGTTTGACAGTGTAACGTTTTGCAATGTTACTTAGAATTTGCTGAAAGATCAAAAACTAAGCTTTCATTTGACATCTGGATGAGCCCAAGAACCTCAGAAACAAGGAAGTTATGGTAATTTTAGTTCCATGATGCTGAGTGCGAGAAAGTGAAATTGAAGCAAAATTTACATTTTTCAAAATTTTCTCCCTGGCCCATTTCTCGTCCAAGAAATCGGAAAAAAAAAATTAATTTAGCATAATTTCATTGGTATTAATATATAAAAAAATGAAGAGAATCTGAGACATTGAAGCACGGTCATGTTTTAAAATTAAGTGATTTGACATGGAATGACCGTTAACTATCTTATGAAGAAATTTCAGGTCAGAGTTATTTCTGCGTACATCCGGGATCTGAATATTAAGATATCGCAAGAGTTCCTCCTTAGGTAATATTCGAATCACGAGAACACGAAAGCGTACTACATCTAAAGTGCTATCAAGTTGAGTTGAGTTGATTTAGTTTAGTGTCCCTTTCAGCAGCGAGGTTATATGAGACGTGGACCTACTGATTAACGTGGAATCCGAACCACATGAGCTCCCGCCGGGAATCAAACCCGGGTCTCCTATGCTAATAAAGTGCTATCGAGTCTGAGAACGAATAATATTAAGTAACTTGAGAAGATATCAAGTTACGTGCAGCATCAAATATTACTTATAACATCACTTTTATAAAGCGAAAAATCTAACCAGGATACTGTTTTTCGCTTCTCCTGCAAAATGCACATAGCAGGTTTTGAATTGCCGACGACGAAATGGTACTATGCGCGTGTGTACATGATGTATAAGAGGAGGGAAATTTAAGGTAAAATTGAGAATTTCTCGTCCAAAAGTCCTTTTTTTCAACTGTAGCACCCTATGGTACGGCCCTGGCTAAAGGTACCCAAGTATAATATATCTTTGAAACTACTGTGGTTTATACGTAATACATGTGCAAAGTTGCATTGCAATATCTACAATAGTTGTGAGGGGGGAAATATTTCTCAGTTTTGTTTGACGATAACAAATTTCATATAGGGAAAAGTGAGATATAAAATAAAGAGAATCCAAACGGTACTATTTATTTGAGTATCATGACTTATACGCCATTCTCTTCAGAATAAAACATACTTTCAAAGAGATGACATGAGAATGTGTTTGTGTGTGATGTACGAGAAAAGGGAAAATTGGGGTAAAATTGGGAATTTTAAATCCAACAATTCATTTTATTTTTTCTAATGTAGTGCGCCCTGGTGCTGCCCCAACTACATGTACGAAAATACAACATTCCTTGAAGCTAAGAATGCGGTGCCAAGTTTCATTGCAATATCTACAATAATTATGCAAGAAAAGTATTTCTCAATCATGCTCGCGCGTTCACCTCTGGTGCTTTGGGTCCCGGGTTCGATCCCAGCCCCCGCCAAGTGAATTTTGTGATGGACAAACACCATGTGCGTGGGTTTCCTCGGGGTTCTTCCGTTTCCTCCCACTTTCTTCATTCCATCCACAATTTGGGAATTAATTACAAATTTAAATTTTCCGACTAAAACCGTGAATGGGTCATTTGATTCAGATTCACCGATAAAGGAAAGATCATTGGATATGTGTTACTATTTTGTTCCAGGGCAGTGTTCGTGAGTTGAGTTGATTTTGAGTTTTAACGTCCCTTTCAGCAGCGAGGCTATATGAGACGGGACCTACTGATCAACGTGAAATCCGAATCATATGAGCTCCCGCTGGGAATCGAATCCGGGTCTCCCACGCCAAAGGCGCGTACGCTAACCGCTTAGCCACGAATGATCTTGTCAGTGTTCATATTTTATGCATTTTGAAAACTTTATAATCACTTTTTCTCGTTCAATATATTTGACAACCCTGGCGCATCTAGTGTGAATGTGTATGATTCTGAACTTACAGGAAAAAGTTAATTACCTGTTACATGTTTCATATCAGAAAGTGAAAGTGATGCAGTGAGAAGTAAGGTAGAACGGACCTTTGCAAAATTGGCAAAACTAATATATACTTCAAAAATTTCACAAATTTGTAAATATCTTGCCTTCCATTGACAATAATTTTGAGGAGTTCATTTATTATAATTTGCATATCAGGATCAGTGTAGCCATATACGAAGCTATCTTTACTGACATTAGGAAACTTATACCAGACTGGTTTGAACATGCTATATCCATGTACATTGCTATATTTCTTTATTATACTTATGGTGCATTATGTCCTATAGCTACAATGTATATTTAAAACAAATTTGTCTTTCAAAAGTAATTGTGCTCTTTTTAATATTTAATAATTAATAAATGGTCTCAGGGTCCTCACGTCACTAACTATGCACTAAAAATTCACTACACCAGTTGAAGGTTAATGTATTCAATAAACAGTATCAGGAAGATGGAATGAAGGAATAGATTGTAAGAACTGAGTCAATATGCAGAGCGTCCTTTTCTGATCGTATCTAGGAACATGAAGTTTGTGAATGAAGCAATCAATTCGGACTCTAGAAAGCAGAAAGTTATTAAGGAACCGAAGAAAAACCACAGATAACAAGGAAGTCAACCCAAATGGAACCAGGAGGACCAGGAACGTGGCAGATAAGCAAGTATAAGGTTGTATCAAGAGACAAGCTTAGAGATTAAAGATGCAAATATAGTTGGAACAAGAGTGAATTTTGAACAAGTTGAAGAAGATAATAAGAATTTTTAAAAAGTGGAAATTGGGGAGGTTGTTAGAAGGTGAATAGATGCAGATAAGTAGTAAATGTTAGTTTGGAAACTAGTGGTGAGTTCATATTTATCTTCGGGGCAGATATGGGGGGGGGGTGAAAGTAGTACTGCGGAAAAAAATACTGATGGCCCACGTTGAGCACGATCAATAATACGCACCAGTGGCAATTTTAAACCATTTCTGGAGGAATATCCCCAACACCACCCCTGAAATATTCACTATTGTGTGCATGTAACATGTTATGATTATAAGTTATGTATTTTCCAGTTTGTTTTTCTAACGTTATAAAAGTGTCAGTGACAAGAATGGTTGGGTAACAAAAAGTTTAATAGACGCTTTAAAACAGGGCGAAACATGTATATTACTTAAGTAGAAGAAATATACGTAGAACCATCGATATGCTACGAATTTAATTCTTGAGTGCGTAAGTTCTAGCTTCAAACTATGTGTTATTTCTAGAGAAGATGCCTATGCAAATTACAAATATATATCAAAATAATAGAAACACCTGAAGAAAATGAAACGTGTCCACTAAATATGAAGTTGTATCACCGTTAGACAGCAGAATATTTCTGATTCATTGTGGAATGGAGATAATTATGGAATCGAGTAGAAACCATGTCAATAGAATGTCCCGTCCGTAAGAATGGAATGGCTGAAATCAACCTGACTGCGAATATTAAATTTATGCAACTCACAGCGGACTGTGAATTTTGCAGTAGGCTGTTCCAGTGCTGATTGAGTTCCGCAATCAATTTTGCTTTATTATCCTTACGTCCTTGTTGACAATCCTCTTCAATAATTGGTGATCTGCAAACTATAAGTGATTCCATTATTTTGATCCATGCATGTATATACTTAATTCTATATTAATGTATATTTAATCTAACTCTGTCAAATTCTAATAATTATGCTATCTGAGCACGTTTACCACTAAAGAAAAATATAAGTTTCGATACAGAAAAGGATATGTTAAAATATGTACACTCATGTCCAAAATTATTGTCGTATATCTATAACTGTCTTCTTATAAGAATATAATTTGATAATAATTTTGCAGTGTACTTTTAATACTGATACTATGTGTATATTCAGGAAGTGTATATTTGTGGAAAATTCATAAGAAAAGAATTATAAATACGAAAATTAGAATGGGTAAAATAAAATGTTACGAAATGGACAAGAAAATTTTATTTTCATTTTATTGTTCTTATTTACTGCTCTTTTTACATGAAATTTTCCACATACATGTCTTTGCCGATTATACACATACTAACATTATAAGAAACACCGGGCAAATTAGTTATCAAATTATATCCCTAGAACAACATATTTATAGACATGCGACAATAATTTTGGACATGAGTGTACATAAAATAATATATTGTATATTCTACTATGAAAGTATTAATATTATAGCAATTTTAGAAATCTAAAACTGGAATACTTTAAAAAATAATGTGCATATCAACAATATTGCTGAAACATATATTCAATCGATTGGAATACTGGGATATTCAACTCTTAAACTAGCAGTTCTACTCTAGTAGTTACTAAACACAGAAGTAGAACACTGGTTGAAAAAAAGAAAAAAAACTGGCAACTGGAATTTGAATTCTCTGAAACATTTAAAAAGTGATTTTAATAACGTCTGGAAGCAATGAAGAAAGTTGTTTGAGCTCAAATAAAATTAAAAGAATGAATTCAAGATTGTTGCCGGATCGGTAAGCGGAAGTGTATTGTGTTACACATACTGTACGTAATAAAATAGTGAATTGCATAGATGTAAAATGTTATGATCTGATCTGTCTTCTACACTGAATCATTAGGGTTTCAGTCTCTAAAGTATTTGTGCTACTCTTCCTTCACTGTGTTTTCACTCTGAAAAGAATATGACACTTTTATGTATGGGAATATTCAATCTCGACTGCTGGATTCTAAGGAACTGTTCGACCGCGTAGTTTACCTTGCAATACTGCGACTCTGCGAGCGTGACTTGTTCACAGTGAATCTAGACAGGTCTGCCCTTGGACACTGATAACACTCTTGTCTCCTCCTCTTCCTCTTGTTAAATTGTTGAGTATTTAAGAAATCAATACAAAGAAAATAAGACAGTGATTAATGGGCAAATAGAAAACAATACCAATGGAAATAATGAAGAAAATGAGAAACACTGAGCCCACTAAAATAGAAACATAGATCACAAATCAGACAAACGCCTTTGCACAAAAAAGAACAAGTCTTTTTCCTTGCATGGTTATTTCTAACGAGACAAAATAAGATCTTAGTAGGCAATAATTTTAACACACTATTGACCTTTCTTTACATTAGCATCAGGTACATAAACAATAAATTGAGGCAAACGAAGTCTTTATTCTTCGAAATCAAAGAACAAAGACCCCATTGTCATTATATTTGTCTAGGATACGTAGTGACTTCAAGCAACTTAATCATATATTTTACTTACTATCAAAAACTACCTATCTAACCTCGTCACCCAATACAAGCTTTTTTTTCTCTATTTTTTTCTTCATATCGTCGCATGAGAACAAGAGAAACGTACCTCCATTTTCGTAGGTTTGCAGGCGAGAGGACAAAAATATTATTTTCTTAGAAAAATGTATTTTTAATAATATAATTAAGCTACATTACAACAGATGATCGAGAAGGAAAACAGATGACGTTATGTTCCATTCACACCAAGTGGGGCTTTCAAAATTATATCCAGACATGAAGGAAACGGAAACAGCATTTTTGGAGTTGCGTTTCTCTGGTTCTCATACGACGATATGACTTTGTATAAAACTCCAAAAATAGTTTGTGTGTTAGGAACTTTTCCAAATTCTTCAGTTTTCCCAGATTTACACAAGAAATCAGTCTACGTTATCTATCGTTGAATGCACAGAAAAGTGTGCAATAAATATCGGAACTTTCAAACCTAATACTCACAATTTATGGTTATCATTGCCCACACATAAATAGTAAATAATTTTTACAATAGATTTATTCGAGATTGTAAAATTGACCAATTAGACGAAATGGAGGATACTTTTACATGTAACCATCCTCTATATAATAGGCTAAATATGAATTTCTGAAAGAAAAAATATGTGTTTGGAACAAAATAAGATAACTTAGGTTTTATACGTGCTATAAAAGATATGTCCCAAATTTGGTTGAAAATCAACAATGTATGTAGAAATTATGCGGTTATTTCCAAACTACAAGACGAAAAATTATAGCCAAGTAATTCAATAGGCTTATTTTCTCTACCCGACTTACGATAATAAAATAAAATTTATCTGGTAGTATTGACTGCCTTTGGTCGATAAGGGATCAGTTTCATAAGAGACAGATGTTGTACTTCTATTATAAAGTAGGAAAAATATAACTTTAAAATTATATACATTACAAAATTAAAATAATTCAAATTGCAGGTAATAGCGCTCATATAACAAATAACTTTTACCACTGTTCTAACATTCTAGTGTCTTTCCAGTTTTGCTATGAGGGTTTTGCTTCTGATAGAAAAAGAAAACTGATTTTCTAGCTACGTCTTAAACAGCATAATTCTACTTTTGTACTGTGTGAATTTGAAAGTTGTACACTAATTCGGAAATTGGAGATGTTACTAGTTCTTGACTTCTGGTTTTTCTTGAATTGTTGGATTATATATAGACAACAGTTTGCTTAACAGAATGTGTAATTTATTTTTTCTAAATTCAGTACGGAGGAATCATAAATATGAGGCACACAGGGACGGGATTACAGTTATTACGCCTTTCTTTCTAAACTGCTGAATGTGCCAGTATCAAATTTTATATTTGGCTTCTTGATACACAGAACAGAATCCTAGATCCTCTTTCTACTTTGTATTTCTATTTCTGTGGGAACCATCTTAATATTGTCTTCCCATCTGCGTTTAGGTTTTCGTCTTGGTATTTTTCCGATTGGGTTTCCGGAATTTTGAAAGCGTTCATATTTTGTCCAATTCTGGCTACATGATCTACTCGTCTGGACCTTCCAGACATAATGACCCTAACAATGTTTGGTAAGTGGCAATTTATCATTATGAAGTTTCTGCCATTCCCCAGCTCCGTCCCTTTTATTCCCAAATATTCGCCTCAGGATTTTATTTTCAAATACTTGCAGACTGTGTTCTTTCCTCAAGGTAAGGCCATGTTTCTTAATCATTTAGCACACTAGACGTTTTATATATTTTAAGGTGCAAATTCTTCGACATAATTAAGTTAAAACAAAGCAACTTAATAATAATACGAATCATAGGCTGGATAATAATACGAATTCTCTGCTTTCAGTTGATATTTAATGTCTTTATAAATATGATTTTTGTCTATTAATATACCTAGGTAGATCCTAGATATTTGAAAGGGTCAACTTTGTCGAAAATATTACTTGATATTTTAACATATTCTTAATTTGCAGTATTATTGTCACGGCGAATGTCCAATTATATAGTTTTCTCTGCATTTACTTCTAAACCCATGTCCCTGTAGGCGTATAACAAAACCTTTTCATTTATTTCTGTTGTCTTCATATCATTGCTATTAGATCAACATTGTCATCACAGGAAAAACTACCCTGTTCACTTGTACGAATTCAACAAATTGCACTCCAAAGTGAAGAAGGAGTATATGTTATTATTATCATGTTTATTTTAACACATTGGATATATATATATATTAAGCGGCAGTAATTTGAAATCTTGAAGATGTTTAGCTCAATCCGAACACAGCGGAATATTTTTAATTCGAACTTGGATAATTCGAATTATTGGATAATTCGAACCAAAGGTTATTCCCTTGAAAACTGTATTAAAAACGATGGTAAAAAGTCGTGGGTAAATCGAACATTTGAACCTCCTATTTGGATGATTCGAAGTATTTACAGTGGAAAAATTTGCAGTGTTCGACAAATTTCAACTGGATTTATTTATCTGTTATCTTATCCAGAAGCGACCATGGGAAAAAGAAATTTTGTTGATACCACCTCAGCTGGTCTCCCTCCCGTTATAGAGAATCCGGTAGAAGATGGTTGGTATACGCATTTCTCCACCTTGTCAATAACCTGGAAGTGTCCATCCCTTCTGTAGAAATGTCAATGATCTTGAACCCTGTCTTCCACTAGCAAATGACTTGCAAGAACGAGATATGTGTGCAATTCTTTTTAACAACTAAAACAGTGACAAAAAGTAAGAAGCTTCGTTTGTGATCTATTGGCGTGCATTATGCACAATGTCGAATCGCGGCGCCTATTCTAATTCCTTACGAAAATGTGATGCTTTATAGGTAAGGTGCATTGCATGTTAATTAGTTTTTCATATGCAGTACAGTTATTTTGTTCCCTTGATTTTACTTTAAAATGAGAGTTTTGTCTGTTGCATAATTCGAATTGTTTCTTGTCCCCTTGGACTTCGAATTAAAGAGACTCCACTGTATATCATTTATATACACACACTCGATGCAATTGTATGTGAGACAGAGGAAAAATTAGAGTCACAAAACATTGACAACGGTAAAACGCACACTGATTAGCTGGTTTTGGACAAGAATTTAGTTGAAATAAGGGAAGGTAGATCTAGTAAGGTGATGTTGAGTTTATGGAAATTAATCTCTGCGCAAAATATGGAAATCTTATATCGGAGATAACGGTTTTACTTAACGATTTGAATTACATACACTGAATCTTCATTGTTCAAAGACGAAAAGCTCAGATTTTCTTTATTTCGGATTATGCGAAAAGTCATTTAGGGATAAAAATGGAAAATTAATTTTGGGTTGGCGATTAATTTTACCTAACAATTTCCTTGCAAATGGGATAACCTTTTATTTTCAGGGTACAAGAATACGACATAATTTAGCATAATTACTAAAGTTATTTAAAACCTTACTGGAGCAACTCATGTCTAGGAGCCTGACCATTTTGCCTAACGGCATAATGTGGATATACCGATTTCGGATGAGAGAAATTGTGTTAATTAGGACTTGAGTTTCATAAATGTTGAGACTTATGAGAGGCTAAAGATTTTGCTTAATAATTTCCATGAAAGAGTGAATTGAGCCAGAGAAAACGATTACGATAAATTTTAGGAAACCTCATTTCCAATTGAGAGTTAATGATTTTGCTGCTTATATGAAATGAAATGACAGTACAGGGTGTCCGAGAAGTCTTTCCCTGATTTCAATTCAATTTCAATTGTAATCAGGAAAGGACTTCTCGGACACCCTGTATATCGTTCACGAGAAAGCTCTTTAATTAATATTCTGCTTTGAAAAAAGTCAATTTTGTGCATATTACAAATTAGTTTGGTTAGCCACTTCCATGAATAGGGACAATTATATTTTATATGAGAAATCGATTTTATTAGGTCATGATTTAGTGAGTCAGTCATTCAGTTGAGAGTTCTCGAAAATTGATTTCAGTGGACTCTAACGACGTGATAATTCGACTGCGTTTGGACATTAGTAAAAGACAAGAAAAAATTAAGACGACTTACTAATATGGTGGTTTGGAAAACGTGTGTGTGTGTGGTGGTAGTGCGTATGTGTGTATCCTCAAGGGATGAGCTGAGTTTACAACAAGAAAATATGCGACATATACATTAGTTAACGACCATTGCGTGTTTCTGAGTGACGTCATTGTCATAAAAAAAACTTAGCTTTCCATTTTGCCTGATTTTCAGTACATCGCAAGTCCACAAACAACTCAAACTTCAATATGGTTCTGTATTTTTTAATATTACATTTAGCTATGTGCAGCTATTGAAGTTTCAATTACGAATGAAAGAATCGTTGTAATTTACAGTATCTTCCAGACCTATTTCAGCTTTGTTTTATGAGATTTCGTTCTTTCTTTTCAGCAACACACAATTTAAGTAGATGTTACTTAAAGTATTTCAAACACATGTAAAAAGTGAGCCTGAAATGAGTATAATTATACAGGGTGGCCCAAAAGTAGCTATGCAGTACCATACTGATCAGCTCATTGCATTTTATATCATTTATTAATATTATTGTTTAGTTTCTTTATAATTTGTTCTTAAAGCCTATTAATTATACTTTAATCTCGGAACAGTCGAAGCAAATAAACCCACAAGCTAGAATGTTAAACTTGATCAATGCGGGGATTTATACCTACTTTTGGGCCACATGGAAATGTTGCGGTATCTTGGTTCGATTCCTGGAGGATTCACAACAGAAGGAAACATTATTATTTTTTCTTTATTTTGATTTATGTAGTCTGAAGCTCGTAGAGCATTTTGTATTACTTTTCTTTTCTCTGTTATTAAACCCAGCATGTAAGGCAAATGTCCTAGAAGTCCCTCACCTCCTCCTCTTCCGCTTATGCAGTCGATTGACAAACAGACGAGTCGCTGAATCTTGTTTTCCTGTGTCTAGCTTCCGCGATCAGCATTGAGGAAGTTTTTCTCCTGAGGTTTGTATCTTCCGTATTTACATCTAGAATCAGAGATTTCTGAATTCCGCTTTGTCTTCAAGTTTTTGCCGGGTTCGACCCTGATGAGTCTGGGCTTGGAGGACATCGCCTTTGATGAGGTTGACCTGAACAACGAACTTCGGAGTGACGTCGAAATGATGAGTTAGACGTGGGTGGCGTCTAGAGAGACGCCTTGACCAAATATGGAAGACCGTATGACAGGAAGGAGGGACCCGGAAAAAAACAAACCAGTATGTCCTAATTAATCAGTTAGCGTTTCTTAGTGTGTTGTTGTGAAATTCCTGCAGTGAACCACAAATATGTGCCATACAAAGTTATACGTTTCCAATATTATAGAAGCATGTACTTTTATGGCTTAACCAAGTGCACACCAGTCTAGAGTTATTTGATTGTTATAAATGTAAAGAAGTACTGAAAGGAATTTTATTAACAGAATACAGGTATCTATTCGAGAGAAATGTATTATTACATCAAGATTTAATTAATTCTCAGCATATATATACATAAAAAAGGACTCAGTAAAATTTACAAGAAGTTGCAGAATATGAAGTAAAGATTGAAAGGAGAACATTAAAGCAAAGAAATATATTCCTCAGAAATTTACCATAGGAGCATCCAAATACGGGAAGACAACTTATCCAATCAGTAAACCACAGATTCTGAATTCTTCAGAAGGAAATATATTATGCCAATTCTACAATTAATAATGAAATAGGCATTGTAAAGTACTGAGAAGATCACTACAACCATTTGCACGAAAATCTCGTAAAAAATGCACAATACCAGTCAAGTAGCCTGAAATTTTATAAGAAAAATGAATTAAACTTTGTTATAGGTTTGTTAATGAAATATTTATTTGTAAAATATAAACATAATAGTTGGTGCTTTTTTTTTTTAAAAAAAAAAAAAAGATTTTCGTTTTTAACCTGAACAAAATAGCCTTTATGTCTGGATATAGATTGAAAATTGATAATATTCACCTGAATAGTTCTATTAAAACTGAAAGTTTAAAATTTGCTCTCGGTATGTTGAATGATGTGGTCTCTAGCTCTTTGCACGTAAAGATGGACAGACGGACGGACCAACACCCAGGAACTTTTTTTTTTTTTTGCGCAGGTCATGTAACGTGTAAATCCGTTGAAACGTGGATTTCTTTTCACGGTCACAGGACTCTTAAGCCACTATTATTGTCAGTCCAAATTAAAAAAAAAGTTCCAAGAAATATTACAAAATTTATCAATGGAATATGCACAAAAATCACTTGTACCATTTCCCTGAAAATTGTCGTGAAACCTCGCCTCTTCTAGTGTGCTATCTCCTCTGAGTGTTTTCAAGAAATATATTTTTACAGTATATCGTAAGACTGTTAACGAAATATTCGATCATGAAAGATAAGCAAAATTGCGAGGGTCATTTTAGGGAAAGTCGCATTTTTTGTATATATATTTTTAATTGTAATAAACTAACATTATTTATCAGGGTAGGAATACCAATTCGAGAGTCTCAAAAAATTTTAGATTAGAATTTGGTCCCGATACATTAAACTGTATACCATTCAGGACTGATCACATATAACGAATGAACAAACGAACGAATATCCAGAAGTCATTTTTAGATTTGTAGGAACATTGCAATGTGTAAATATGAAATGAAATGAAATGTTTGAGTTTTACGTCCCACGGTTATGCCGCTTAGGCTAAAGGAGACGGTGATGAAGAGTAATGAATGAAATGGTGGAATGAAGAAAGTGGGAGGAAACGGGAGAACCCCGAGAAAACCCACGGTGTTTGTCCACCACAAAGTTCACTTGGCGGGAGCAGGGTTTGAACCCAAGAAATGTGTAAATATGTTACAATCACAAGTTCGGTCTTTTCTCATGATCACAAAACTTTATTCTCTCCTATTCCAGCTCGAATAAGTAATACATGCAGATTCGCTGTGCTGCTTTAGTTGTTGAAATCTTTCATTCAGGAACAGATATTGTGTCTAATGTGCAAAAATAGAAGTTACATTTAAACGCACTGTATGGATCATTAATCGGTTCGTCTTCAGATTCATACAAAAATTGTCGTTTGACTTTTCTAGGTCGGAGTTTTGGTTCATTCTCAAATTGTGGTTGAATGTCGAGCTCTTCAGCAATTACTTTGGCATCAACCAAAATATTCTGGAAACCTTAATCACTTCGCATGTTCTCAAGACGACACTTGGTTTTCTTAAGCAGATCAACTGCTTGCTGAATGTCCACTAATTCTTGTTGGAAAACATGGCTAGCCACATTAACACAAGAAAGAACTTCATACCAAAACACCACAACACAAACGAACTTAAAATTCAGGAGCTTCCTAGCTAGGGAACAAGTCTTATTTTTGCCCATAACGTCTATCTTTGAGTCCTTTGATGCTTCGAAAAGAGCATCGTAAATTTCTCCTAACTGGTAGCGAAACGATTTGACAGCATCAATACAACTCTCCCATCTAGTATCACTAAGAGGTTTCAAAGTGAAATTGGATATATGTTTTTGCAGTTTCCAACGATATGTGGAACTAGAAAAATAATTGTATACTTCTTGCAATAAAGCAAAAAAATTTACAGCCTCACTACAGCACATTGCAGAATCATTCACAACCAAATTCAATGAATGGGAGCTACAAGGGACAAAAAGTGCTCGACTATTTAGATATAATATTCTTTTTTGAACGCCTGAGTGCTTTCCTTTCATATTGGCACCGTTATCATACCCTTGGCCACGCATGTTTGAGAGAGGAATTTTCAGTTTTTCTAATTCTTCCAAAATAGTGGTAGTTAGTCCTTCTCCTGAAGAATCATTTATGTACAAAAATCCCAAAAAATGTTCTTCAATGGATGGTTCCTTACCCAGTTCTACCTTCACGAAACGAACAATTAGTGTCATTTGCTCTGTATGACTTACGTCTGGTGTACAATCTAATATTACGGAATAATATGTCGCTTTCATTAGATCAGTCAAAATTTTATCCTTTATTTTTGACCCAAGGAGTTCAATTATTTCATTTTGAATGTCCTTGCTCAAATAATGTACATGTGTCTCTTTACATGTTATTCGTCGCAAATGCTCAGCCATAGTAACATCAAACTGTGCAATACACTCAACTAGTTTGAGAAAATTGCCGTTGTTTCTTGAGTAAATAGTGTCATTTTGGCCACGAAATGCCAAGTTCTGGGAATTATACACAGCAGTCGTTTGAGCACCTCTTTCCAACGCTCAGTTTCATTGCGAATAATTGCTTGGTTTTCAGCGTCAACTGTTTTACCTGACTGTAATCGGTTTGCAAGTTCAAACCACGATTGGAAAGCCTTCATATGAGTCAAAGATCTATCATGATCTGATAACAGTCCGGACATATGCTTCCAATCCGAAAAACCTTCATGAGAAGAGAGTGACATTATAGTACCACCGAAAAGACGGCAACAGAAACAAAATATTGCATCCTTAGTCACTGAATAAATAAGCCAACTACGAGCAACTTCTTTCCATTGTGCAGACGTCTTTTGTAGTTACTTGTAGTAAATCGCCGACCCTCGCTGTTTACTGGGAACTCTCGTTTGGAAAATAATGTTAAATTTATTTTAAACATTGTCTTCTAACAAAGAATAAGTGACTAAAACTTGAATGGAATTTTTAAAATTGTGTTCATAATTTTTAAAGATGGTAGGCTTGCACCGAAGATGGGTGGGGAGGGGGTGGAGGATATTCAAGCAGCTAGATCATCCGGGGATAAACACAAAACTTAGAATGGCGCATGACCAATAAGCCTCCGATAGATGTGAGATATAAATAAACAAAGAGGGGGAGAGGAAAAGTTTAATAATAATTGAAGTAAATAAATAAATAAATAAATAAATAAATATAGGTTTCGTGCGAATATAAGACGTCCACGTCATGTTCTTTTGTATACATAGGAGAATCTGTCCAGGATTTCTGAAGCCCTACCCAGGATTCTCGGTTTCAGTATTGAAGTGCTGTAATGTGGTTAAATGCCTTGACCCTGATTGGCTCCACAAATGCCTCTTACGAAGTTGAATCAGTAATGAACGACCAGATCAACCGGGATACAAACATGTTTGTGGCTGACTTAACCTAAGAAATATGCAACTTTGAAAACATTTCTTTGAACATTATTCTTAGCAAGTTTGTATTTCTTACTATCTGTATTTTCTTTAAAATATGCACATTATTATACACTAATTAAAACTAAACTCTGTTTTTTAAGCTCCGAAACACCACTGACTGTGTCCTTTTTTTTCTTTCTCTTTAAATGTGGTGGGTTGGTATGTGATAAGTTAGTTGACTTGCATCGTAATGTTTTGGGGCTTTCTGGATTAGAGTTTGGTACTTTATATTATTTGAAAAGCTTTCCGATTTCCTTGCGATGCTCAATATAAAAAGCCTTGGGGGATAGAATCCGCTAACTCTTGCATCAAATGTGAGTCTGCTAGTCATTCAACCACTAAGGCAATAAATATTACATATTATTATTTTTTAAAAAAATGTTATCTCATTCAACCACTAAGGCAATAAATATTACATATTATTATTTTAAAAAAAAAAATGTTATCTCATATGTCTTCCGTCAAAGCAACTTGAACGGAATACAGTGATATTATGCACCTAGACACAAGAAATGAATTCCAAAAATTGAGTAAGTGTGACCCTAAAGATGTTTTTGATTGATTGTTTATATATTTGACATGTTATAATTTAATTGGTGTCTCCGCAGAACGACTGGTTAAGCTCATCGCCTTATAACTAAGGAAGCTCGGGTTCGATTCTCGGTGAGGACACAAGTGGTTCGGATCCCGCCCTTAGAACGTCATCATCATCCCATGGAAAGCAATGCAAAGCCACCATGGTTTCACCTTGCTGAGAGACCTTCGGGGTCAAACACATGCCTCCGGGAAGAACACTAATCACCATCATAAATTAATTACTAATAGCAGGCAAATTATGAGCTTTCTTATATTACAGTACAAAAGCATATACAGTTTGAACCTCAGTATTTTCATTTTTCCAACAGATTAAAAAAAAATAATTACAGTAAAATGTATGTAGCCAAACTATAGTCTGTTAAAAGATTTTTTTTTAAAAAATGTCAGTTAGTGAAAAGTCTCTAATCAGTTCTACTGCTTGCTTATTTGTTACAAAAATAATAATTCGATTTATATCCCGAGTTCAGGTCGAAATCACCCATTCATCTACAACACTCGTCAAATTAAACCAAAGAAAATCAATAATATTGTATATGCTTCATGAAAAGTAAGTGAAACATAGTTAATTTAATCCCACTAGCTAACTAAATATATATATATATATATATATATATATATATATATATATATATATATATATATATATATATATATATAGGCCGTCATGAACATATTGGTACAAGATATTTAGAAACAATTGTCGGTCTGTCGAATTTATAATTTATGCTTGTCGAATTGCAATGTACTCTAATAATAAAAGTAATTATGTTTCACTGCATTTCCTCTTATATTTTATACAATGCTGTAATTGCGTGATATTCAACCAATATGCAATTGTATGTTTATTCAAATAGCAAAATGTTTAACTTACGTCTATTACAATTTCCTGTGGAAATGCTGATCCATCTTCGTTTTGTATATCAATTGTTCCAGATTTCAATTGTTCTTCTTCCTCCTGCGAAATGCTCGTAATCGATCGATCCACCTGTGGAAAGGAAAAGAACTAATACGTTACAAATAAAGTTTCTTTTCTTAAAAGAAAAAAAAAATATTTAATTTGTATTCTAAAGGTGAAGAAAATGAATAAATGATAAAATAACAGCGTATAAATATTGAATCTACATATTCCGTGTTCATTGTGAAAATGTACAGTTAGGAAAACAAGAAATCGGGCGATTCTTACAGAATCTAGGTAAGAATGGCCTCATTTTTTCTTTTGCTAACTGTACATAAAAATTAAATTCTCTCCGTATTCATTAACAACTTTGTGTTGTGAAAATCATCAAGAATCAGCGCATTCAAAAATAGATGCGAATGCATTCAAATTAGCTGCCGAAGCCCGAACATTTTTTTTAAAGTCACGTTAATCGTATTGGATAGAAACATAATCTATATAGTCTTACACTGGTACATGTTACTTATTTACAATATGTTTATGAAATAATGGGTCTATTGCAAAATTTGTGATAGCGAAACTCCACGGGGATTTGTTAGCGGTAACAATCATACATTTTAACTCTTCAGAATTCTAGTTAGTAGACGATACTACTACTACTACTACTACAATACTACTACAATACTACTACTACTACTAATAATAATAGTAATAATAATAATAACTGGCACGGCAGACCAATAGATCCTGGGCCTGCTCCAACGCCATCTGATAGCGAGTGGTAAAAATTCATCCACCTGGGTCAGCCGGTCGTGCCACTACCCGCCAACAGGCGTATTAGGAGCTTTGCAGGCCAAGTGACCGTCATATCTTTATTTATGTGACTCCCCAGTTTTCCTGCGGTTGAAAAGCGGAAAGTCCGGGGATTGAACCCAGGAGCACGTAGACATGAGTCCAACGCTTTAACCTCTAGACTATGGAGGCCCTCTACTTAATTAATAAATGATTGCTTGAAATTCAGCTAAAGTTGGTTAATACACATCTAACGAGTAAAAGTCTTATCGCTTTGGTACATGTATCAAGCATCAGTGTTGGTATAGAATGTAATTATTGCTACTTATATCAATGGGGAAAGAACTTTCTTTGAGCCTGAAGTTCGCCACCTATCTGAGAGGCCGCCACCCTACCCACCCCAGCCTGCTAAGACGCTACGTGTGTAAACACCTCTTCTCTATTAAACGTAATAAAACGAAAATACGTTACGTAATGTAGGCCTACTTACCTGTACTGTGTTGTTATCTTCTGGAATATTTGTTGATTTCTTGCTGGTTTCCTCATTCTCTGGTTCTACGTTTTCATTTCCATTATTGTCTGTTTCAGGAGTACGAAAGAATTTCTTTAATGCTGCTGCCTGTTTCTCATTTTCAGCCACTAACTGTGCTCTTCTTTTTCTGTATACATTTCCAGAAGGCTTCTTTTTTCCGACATGTTGATAAAGAACACATTAACGCAACGATTCTTCTACTAAGAGTCGAAATTCAGGAGACAAAAGAAGAACACGCACACCATGAAGCCTGCACTACATGTACATGACTTCTGATTTATAATTTTCTTTCACGAAACATTTGACAGTACTAACAGGACTAATTTCTTTTTTGGTTGCCGATAACTCAATATTGTTTGTGTGTATTGTTAGAGCGGCCGACATAGCTTTGTCGCAAGGAGTGCAATTGTCGGCACCGCGGCGGTTGTAAGTGTCAGAGCGTGTTATTGTTGCTCAAAACTCCCAACTCTCAAAAATAGCCTTTAGCTTTGTCAGCGGAGATCTTTTATAGACAAATGAGGTGAAGGGATGAAGGGATTTCCCTTATAGGAGATTCAAGAAGAAACCGGGGTTGTTATAAATGAGGCCTATGGCATGAGGTAGTAACCAATGTTGCTACACAATTTATGAAAAAGTTAATTTTTAGTTCACCGTTTACAATAATATAAATTTAGCAAGGATTTTGGCGCCCCCCAAACTCCCCTAAAATTTGGCGCCCCGGGCGGTTGCCCGGCTCGCCCGGCCCTTCCGCCGGTACTGGCAATATGTGCTTTACGCCATATTAGTTCTTAAAAATGTGCTCCTTTTATGATTGGACGCACAGTATCTTGTGTTGGAGGCATGCATGATCCATCGACTTGGTTTTTAGTGAAAAACTACTAGCATAATTCTTTCAGGAGTGTTATCTTCGGGATTCTTAAGTATACAAAGCATCAAAAATGCTTCCGGAACTCGGAACGTTTCTTCATTAAAAGCATCTGTTCTCTGCGACGCCAAGGGGTCAAGTATTGTCTCATCAGCGTCCATAAATGTATTAAAGAAACTTCTTTTCGTTTTGCCATGAAATGATCTGGTTGTATCAGTCCCTAAGAGAAAATTCAATCTGATCATAGCACCAGCTCGTCTGTGACCCAACGCTTAAAATACTATACGAACAGAAATATCACGTGTTTTAACTCCTGAGGCAACAAACCAGGTATCCTGTGGATGTTGAGGAAAGAAATTCGTCGCTAGCACTAGGACATTGGTATCAGAAGAAAATGTTTACAGTTCTGCTCCATTTAAACTTCCGAAGAGTGCATGTAATATGATTTTTTTTTTTTATCAGCCTCTTCTTACGTTGTTACTATTGGTTCAACATAAGTCTGGCTAGTTCACCTCAAGATGAAGGAAACAAATATTCAGTCGCAGTGGTTGATGTAATAGCAGAGGTCCACAAACTGAATGTGGGAAAGGAGACGAGAACAATTTCTGATTTGACAAATCAGTTATATATATATATATATATATATATATATATATATATATATATATATATATATAGGGTGTTTCAAAACAACACCGACAACGTTTGGGAGGTGATTCCTGACACCAAGATAAGACAAAAAGTATAATTAACCTGGGTCAAAAATGCCTCTTTTCTGAGTTACAGGCTGCCAAAAACACGAAAATATGAACTTTAAAGGTCCATACCTCCAAAACTATGGGACTTACCGTAGTCGGGTCAAGACTTCATTTAAAAACTCATATGTGCACTATTCAAAAATGCGTGTTTCAGAATCCTAAGGTACTCAAGCAACAATGTGTATAGAGGGAGTTTCGCTACACGCATATAATTGGAAGTACTCAACAATTACCTCTATAAAAATTGTCCTGAAGTGCCGGAGGATTCTGAAATTTGGATATTTGGATAGGGCACATACTTCTTTCAATGAAAAGTCTTGACTTGACTACGGTAGATCCCACAGTTCTGGAGCTATGGACCTTTAAAGTTCATATTTTCATGTTTTCGGCAGCCTGTAACTCAAAAAGGAAGCATTTGTGCACCCAGGTTGGTCTATATTTTTGTCTTATATATATAGACCATATATATATATATATATATATATATATATATATATATATATATATATATATATATATATAATAGTGAGTTTTCTGTTATTCACGTTATGTTTGGCACATACGTACATATTTCTCTTAAATATGCAATAAGAGATAGAAGACAACAAGATAGTGTTCCTGTCATGTAAAAGATAGAACCCAACATAAACATAAAAAGTATTACTTTGAAAAAACTTCTTCCTCATGATAAAAGCGACAGACTAACGGAGGATTTCAGTATTCCTCTAGTGAAAACCAGTTTGGGTAATGGGAATAATATTGTAGTATCATATCGGAATCAGGCTCTTGCTACAGTAAGAACACAAGAAGAGGCTGATACAAAAGTCATATTCCATGCACTTTTCGCAAGTTTGAATAGAGCAGAAGCTGTAAAGATATTTTCTCCTGATACTGATGTCCTGGTGCTAGCGACGAATTTCTTTCCTGAGCTTCCACAGGATACTTGGTTTGTTGTCTCAAGAGCTAAAACATGTGAGATTTCTGTTCGTACAGTATGTCAAGCGTTAAATCACAAACGAGCTGATGTTTTGATTGAATTGCATTCTCTCTCAGGAGCTGATACCACCGGGTAATTTTATAGTCAACGAAAAAAAGTTTTTTTTAAAATACATTTCTGGAAGCTGATGAGTCAGTACTTGATCCTTTGTATACACTGGGAGCAGATATTTTTAATGAAGAAACGTTCCTAGTTCTTGAACCATTTATACGCTCTGTATACTTAAGAGCCCCGAAGATAACATCCCTGAAAGAACTGTGTTGTCGTCCAGGTTTTCTCTAGGTTCTATCGGTGTTATCTAGGTTTTACCAATATATTTAATGAAAAATAATGTTGAACATATTTTAAAGTTATGAGTGATTCTTATGACCGTGTACTGTGGGTTCCTGTCACCACGGAATGGCACGTCCACAGGTTGAGGATCGAGAACAAGACCTCTACATATAGAGATAGCATCTTAAATATATAGAAAGATTTCTTTCACGAATTACTTAACACGCAGCCAAAAACTAATGTGTGTGGAGAAAGGGAAATACGCACCGCAGAACCGTATATACCAGAACGTAACCGAATAAAATCAGAAATCACTATAAAGAAATCAAAGAAACACAAATCTCCGGGTGCAGACGAAATTCCGACTGAGTTAATTTTAGCTGGAGGAGAAAAATTGTGTATTAAAATACAAAAACTCATTCTCCTTACCCGGAACAAGGAAGATTTGCCACAAGAGTGGAAAGAATTAATCATTGTTCCAGTTCACAAGAAAGGCGACAAAACTGACTGTAATAATTATCAAAGAATTTTTCTTCTGTCACCGCCCTATAAAATCCTCTCAAACATTCTATTAGCATGATTGACCAAATAAATAGATGATTTTTTTGACATCACAGTGTAGATTTAGACGAAATCGATCAACTATCGACTAAATATTTACCATTACAAATACTACAAAAGAAGTGGGAATACTGGGGTATTATATTCCCCGGCACACCGGCACATCAACTATTTATTGACTTAAGAAAGGCTTATGACACTGTTAGGAGAGAAGCATTGTACACCATTCTTACAGAATTTGGAATACCAAAAAAGTTAATTAGATTAATTAAGATATGTTTAAGTGAACCTCAAAGTAAGGTCCGGGTAGGGAATTTTTTGTGCACGAGCTTTCACGTCGAGAACGGCCTGAAACAAGGAGATGCGTTGTCGCTATTATTATTCAACTTTGTTCTGGAGTACGCTATAAGAAAACCAAAGATAGCAACCAGGGCCTAGAGTTGAATGCGGTTCACCATGTTATTGCATATGCTGATGGTGTAAATTTAATAGGGAATGATAGGAGAGAAATAGAAAGAAATACAGAGGTCTTATCAAACGCTTGCAGGGACATGAGTCTAGAAGTAAATGGAGAGAAAACTGAATGCATGGAAGTTCGTCGGGATCGTAATAAGGCAAATTATGGACACGTTGAAATATCGAATAATACCTTTGATAAAGTGGATACATTCAAATATCTAGGATCAATTTTAACAGACGTAAACCATATTCACGAATAAATTAAATGTCGACTAAAAGCAGGGAATTCGTATTATTATTCAGTTCAAAATTTCTTGTCGTCGCAAATTCTGTCGAGGAATTTGAAGCTTAAAAGTATAAAACGATAGTTATGCCTGTTGTTCTGTACGGTTGTGGAACATGGTCGCTTACTCGGAAGGAAGAACATAGATTGAAATTATTTGAGAGCAAGATCCTGAGACCAATATTCGGACCCAAGAGAAACGGGAATGGGGGATGGCGGAAGCTTCATAACGTGGAACTACATAATTTATACGGTTTACAAAACATTATTAGGGTCATCAAGTCTAGGAGGCTCAGGTGGGCAGGTCGTGTAGTCACGATGGAAGGAAGTAGGAATGCTTTCAAAATCTTAACTGGAAGACCAACCGGAAAACGACCATTAGAGAGACCTAGGCGCAGATGGGAGGACAATATTAAGATGGATCTCGGAGAACTAGGAGTACAAAGTGGAGACTGGATCCAGTTGGCTAAGGAAAAAAGTCAGTGGAGTGCTTTTGTGAATGCGGCATTGAACCTCCGGGTTCCATAGGCCATAGAGTTAGTTATTTAGTGTTTCTTATATGGCAAGCTTAACCTCAAGCAGTGGAGATGATGGGAAGTCTGAAAGAAAATATGCAAGTGTTTTATGAAAATCGAATATTTATTACTGAAAGTTACGGAGGAAAGATATTGTCTCATCATGTAACATAAATAAGAAATCTTCGTAGTTTGTGAGAATGTCCTCTCTTACTCCCTTATCCTTGTCCGATTTTATCAGTAGCCAATGAAGCTGATTCGGATTCCCTAATAAAAATATTCACAATGTTTCATCAAAATCGGATATTTTTTTTACATAGTTTCTATTGGAAAATTGTTTTGCATGTATGTCCAAATTTGCAACACACGATTGAAATTTACTGCTTTCACCCCTTGTTGCTGATAAATATTAACCCCAAACAATAAAAGTGTTTCTGCTAGTTGAAGGAAAATATGTATCAAATTTAATTAAAATGGGACACGTTTTGCGGAAATTATCGCGGAACGAAACAATGGACAGACAAACGTATGAATGTCAATTGAATTGCTGATTTGAGAAACGTCATAAGTCAACCATATGACGAAAATGAGTTTACATACATCTTTGATTCTTGGAGGATAGCTGCACCGTTGGGCTGTGATATGTCAGAAGTCATGCTAATAGTTCGTGCAATTACGACCTGCAACACGTATCCCTGAGTTAAGAAACGTCACAAATCATTTACTTACAGCATTATTGATATTATTGACTTACGACGTTTCTCAAATCAGCGATTCAGTTAGGAAGGGTTCCTCGTTCGATCCCAGACTACGTGAGCTTGTGGTGAACAACATCCCACAAGTGAGTTTTCTCGAGATTCTTCTGTCTTCTCCCAAGTTATCATTCCACAGTCACTTTCTAATCAATTTTACTAATCATTCGTCTTTGTTTAACCTCCAGGGCATAAACTTAGGACGAAAAGCTGAAGTGTCATTTCATTTCAAATTCCAGTTAAGTGATATGCTAGAAGCTCGCTTAGCTTGCTTCAATAAAACAAAAATAAATGGCTTGGCACAGGATCGGACCCAATGGCAAGGTTTTTGATGAACACTCACGCTTCTTAAATCAAGCAGTTCGTTAGTTACAGTTAAACAAAGAATAAAGAAGAAAAGGAAAGCATTGAAATATAGTATATTAAACAAGTCAAAAGGCGATGCAGGACGTTCGACCTCCACTTTACTTACCAGACAGGCACCAACTAGCTCTCTGGGCGCTCACGGCTTAAACATAATTCAGATTAAGTCTCCGTTCCTCCTTAGTGACTATATTTCATGAACGACATATCTGGAAAGAAGTCCGAATTCCGTGCTGGATTTGCACATAGTTCTCTTAACTATATTATAATTACAGATTTTTTCTTGATAATTTGCAATTAAGCTCTGATAATATTTTCTATCAATGATAAATAAATAAGTAAAATAAAATTGATTTTATTTTTTAAAGCAAATATGATTTATTTAAAAAAATATATACAAAATAAAACAAATCGTATTAAAAAGGAAAAGAGAAAATATGTTTATATTTCCCCCAAAAATGTTTACTAAAATGTTATATTTATGCGTGAATTAATGTAAAGCATGCGGAGCGCTCTCATTCACAATCAACTTATAAATTTTTGTCACATAAATCAAGTACGCATGTACGAAATTTCGTCGACTTTTGAAATTTACTTCCTGGTGCTTATAATTTTTGTCAGACAATTATTATTATTATTATTATTATTATTATTATTATTATTATTATTATTATTATTATTATTATTATTTGTAGTAGTAGTAGTAGTAGTAGTAGCAGTAGTAGTAGTAGTAGTAATTGATAATTAAGAATGCAATGCTGCATCTGAAATCGCAGAAAGTGTCAAACAAAACGCACACTGACTAACGAGCTGGAAGAAGGAGGCATGAAACATATAAGGCATGCTAAAGGGGGCAGGTAAAGAAGCTTGGGAACCACTAGTCAAGGCGTTGATCAGTCAGTCACTCAGTCAATAAGAACTGCTTTATTTATATAGGAAGATTTAACTATAACACTGTTATTTAATTAGAAAAATGAAATGAAATCTTTCGGCGTAAAATCCGTCGAGTTTTACGTTCGACGCTTATGCCGGCTAGGCTAAAGGAGACGGTGATGATGAGAAATGAATTAAATGGTGGAATTAAGAAAGTGGGAGGAAACGAAAGAAACAAGGAACCACACGCATACGGTGTTTGTCCACCACAAAGTTCATTTGTCAGGGGCTGGGATATAGAATAAATCAGTAACATTTCTTAATAAAATATAGTATTTCATTTGTTTCTTGTTATACGTGTTTCAATGGCAAAATCATAACTTATGTGTAAATTATTAAAAATTTATATTAGGAATAATACAAGCACTAACGTATATGATACCAATTTCTTGTAATAAGGCCTACCTTAAATAAAACCTCGAGTACTGTTTTCAATTACGCTTTGAAGTAAGTCGCCTTTTGTATAAACATAGCACTGGAAAGAAACGTTAAACTGCAATTAGTTAGTCAATTTACAAACCTAACATATTCTCAAATACCGAACAGCAAGTTGCAGAAAAGTAATAGTAAAATAAAAATATACCTAAGTTAGGATTCGCTAATATTATTATTATTCAACGTTTTATTCGCTTGATTTTCGTAATTAAAATCTCACAAATGTATGTTGGACAAATGCATTTTCGCACATACATCATCATTCATTCTGCATAACCACTGAATCAATTCGACTAGGACATTTTCACAGTTCAACTAATGAAAATTGGAATGTTATTAATATATTCATCATTACTCGACACCGGATAGAGTAGTAGGTCAGATTGGGGTTAACTTGATAGCTGCAATGAAAAGAGCCCCTCATGAGCTGTGAAACGAGTGCCAAAATAAAAACTCCAAATAACCAGACCACAAGAATTGATGCTAACAAAGTTCAAGTATTTTTTTTCTTTTTGCTCAAAACTCGATGGTTGTTCAAATTTCGGAGAAATCTAATATTGAAAAACGAAAATTCTTGCATATATTCCCAGCGTTCCTGGAAAGAAACAGAGAAAAAAATGTCACGGCTTATTATCTGTCAAGAGTCCACTGGGAACTTTATGCCCATCGTTCGACAAAATATGTTGGAAATACCGAATGTATTTTTCCACCTTACAAAGTCGAGCATAATGAACGAAATCAAAAGATCTTTGCTGAAGCAGCAAACACGGATCATGAGGATATCTTGCTATTTGATGAGTGAGTCCAATCACAGACAAGACTGGTAAATGCGAGGCGCTTGGAGCTGATAAAACAGTCGTTGAGAATATGGCGACAAGTACGACCAAATTAATGCAACTGTGGGATGTTCCTAGGTTTGTACCGCGGAAGAATTATGATACATGAGGAGTCTCCAGTACTTTCAGAAACTGACAACGAAAGATTTCCGCTTATTCCGAAAGACAGCGAAGTTGACTTTAGTATCAATTTAGGTCTTCCCGATGTAGCGGCTTGTTTCAGTACACTAACTGAAAAGCTCGATATTGAACACGTAACGAGTATATCCATTCGAAAATCTTGTGAAGTTTGCTTTCCAGATTGGTGTCGTGTACTGTGCTTCATGTACGTCGCCTGCTCCTACATTGTTCTCGTTGCGAAAATACCTATTGTTTGAAGGACTTTGTCGCCGAAAGGGACTTAACTAACTATGGTATGCATCTTTGTTATTTTTTTTAAATTAATAGTTTATTGGTATCGGTTCAATAAATTCATAGTTTGTTATCATCATTCAAATGCGAAATAACAGTTCTCTCAAGTTACAGCTTCTTAGCTTATACGTGATCGTTTCCGGGCAGTACGTATTCCATGTTGATTAAAATCAATGAAATTACACGTAGAGATTTGCTCTGCTTAGTGTAGGTGTTATTTTTCCCTTCTCGTAAAATTTGTAATAAAAGTTCTCGCCGTAAAATGAGGCTTACCTGCCTGATTGATGTTTTTATTTCGGCCTCAGTCAAAAGTTCATTCGACTCTAATTATCAAATTAACCCCATTCTGACTTACTTCTTTGTCCAATCTAGGATTAGTGAAATCCTGAGGGCTATTTCTGGCATGCAAAAACATATTGTTTCGCCCAAGTCTAACGAAATAAAAAGATAAACGACACACGTTCAACTCTATGTTCAAAGCTGTTGTTTACACTGTGACGTTTTACTTTCAGACAATTGAGTAGAGGTTATCGCTTATCTGCATCGTTAACACAGAAAACGGAATATCACACTTAATTTACGAAGAGAGCAAACTACATGAAACGTTTAGGGCGTTTAGCGTTTGTAAATCCAAACAATATTTTGGAATATATATTACGAAACTTCCAAACTATGTTATGCATTATTATCGGAAGTCTTATATAACGACTACGTCCGTTCGACAGCCCGTCTGAAAACCGATAGGATATATTGAGAAGGATTCTCATTTTGAATCGATTAAGCTTTCCAAGATACGTTTTATTTCCTCAAATAATACTCCACTCAAACCTGAGATTGATGAAATCAATCGTTTTCGGTTTCAACGTTGATTTCCATAGGACAAAAACGGTAACAGATAGCCAAAAGCAGTTTTGGAACCGATTGAGCCTTTTAAAACATGAAACTTTTTCCAGCCTTAACTCTCAACTGAAGCCGGAACTGGTAGAAATTAACTAGTGCTTCCGGTTTTAATATTGATCAGCAAAGAACAAAACCAGTAATAGCGACAGGTGTTCTTACGCAAGCGACCCAGCGTCTTAAGGAAGAATGACGTCTCCAGACGCAACATCCTACTAAAACCGGAAGCTGTAGGAACTGACTAGTATTTCCGGTTTCAGTGTTGATTTTCATACAGAAAAAAAATTAAAAAATATATCAAGAAGCACTTTACTGGAATCGATTCAGCTCCTCAAGAATAGGTTGTCTCAACTGTTGACCCCCTCCTCAAACCAGAAGCGGTAGAAATGAACTGTATTCAGTTTCAACGTTGATAGAACAATAACAATATTAGATAGCGACAAATAGATTTCTGGAATCGAGTCAGTGTCTCAAATAAAAGCATTTCTACCTGTATTGTTTTACTAATAGCGAAAATCATAAAAATTTACTAGTATTTCCCCTTCAGAATTAATCGGTATAGAGTAAAACCGGCGGGTTACGGTAATCAATTCAGTGCTTCAGGAAAAGATATCCATCTTCAATCGTAACACTCATCTGTAGGTAAGCCAAATTAAATTACATGTCATTCTTGTGCAGGGGACGATTTTAGCAAAAAATGTACCGTTACAGTCCTCTCAAATTTTTATATTGACAACTCGGAGAAAAAAGAATCTTGATAAAGACAGGTAGTATTTTCTCCCCTCATTTGATATTTTCCTCAATAGTCAAGGACGCTACATCGCACGAGTTCAGGCGAAGTTATCCGATCAAGATTAAATTCGGCATAGTGGTAGAACTTGACCTACTATGTAATGTATGAACTATGTTGTGCAGGCTTACAGTTCGGGAATTAGGGATGGTCAAATTTTGCGGCATATTATCAAAAAAAACTTGCACACCGAACTTTCCGATCGGAATAAAACTATACATGATGGTGAAATTTGAATGACTTTATTACGTGTGAAGTAGGCTTTTGGTTTCCAAGATAAGCCGGAAAAATTTTGCATCATTTGTTCGAAAATGATAACCCATATATATATACAAATTATAAAATCAATTTCATACTTAGAATGCTGATACAATTTTTCTTGCAACATAAGTGTGCAAAGTATAATGTTATGTAGGTCACGATTTATGAGAGGTCACATTTTATGCTATACATTCCAAAGAAAGTCATACCCCGAATTCGTCTGATTGAAATCAAACTTGGATTTAAAATATTAAAACAATTTAGATAATTTTAATCAACAAACGATATCTAATAATGAATTCAGCCAAAAAGTTAGTAATGTTATATAATTTGCACAGTTGTCAACATTCCTGTATACGTGGGTTCAGATTTTAATTCACTTTCTCCGTTAGTGACGCCTCCTGGATACATGGATTTACGACTTTGCATTATCTACCATTTCAGTATTCAGGAGAGCTTTCCACCAGACAATATTTACGAGATTACTCGAAACATCGGTCAGACTTCATGTTGCTCAATCTGAAAAGAGGTATTATTACATAAATGAGGCACTCACCTAGCGGCTAGAAGAATCCGAGTACAAGATGAAATCCTTTTATGAGATAAATACACTTTTAATCAATACTGAATCATATTTGACATATTTTACTACTTTCTTCATACAGAGCTTTTAATATAAATTTTCACTACAGCGATTGAAAATTTTTAGTAATTTTTAAAAAATATTGAAGTTTGTCCGCACTGAAAGTTTCACTTTCTATCTTCTTTCTTGAAGTGTCCCCAAGTTAAATCTTCTACTAATCATTCACAAATCATTTAGTGCCACAGTTCTGTTTCCCTTTCTGACGATAGAACGATGATCTTCTTGATAGAACGATGATCGTTCTCACACTTCGTCTGCTTTTAGAGTTGGGCGAGAGGAGGTCTGACAGTGCATCTAGCAACGTGTCTTGAAGCTGAATCTATTGCAATCTAAATAGTACTATTTTGGAAAGAACTAACAAAAAGATACCACGATAGGAAATAATGTTTTATTTCAGAACGGAAATTCCAAGAGCATTAGTTTAAGTTTTAGTTTACACTTATTCATAAGTTTTCTTTTTTCACTTCATTAGTTAAAATCCAAAAGAGAACAGCCAAGAAGCAATAACGAGCCTCAACCAGTGAGGATGGGAGAATTCGATGGTCAACAGAAAATGTCACATAAATTACCTCCAAGAGAACGGTGAATTAGAACCACAGGGTAGGGGACAGACCCTTGGCTTCAGACACTGTGGTTGACTGCTTTTCTTTTCATTTTTAGTCCCTCAAAATATACACAAAAATAAACTTT
Organism: Thermobia domestica; assembly: GCF_964235325.1. Lineage (NCBI taxonomy): Eukaryota > Metazoa > Arthropoda > Insecta > Zygentoma > Lepismatidae > Thermobia > Thermobia domestica. The sequence goes on along the minus strand of NC_137459.1, from coordinate 108,897,703 downwards.
TAGGATAATTATTTTTAAAAGTTCCTTTACTCCCTTTCTGTAGGCTGTCCTTAGATACCTAAGAAAATTATTTAATGAAGATTTAATGAAGTTTTACAAATTAAAATTGGTGTGAATAAGTTTTGTATATTACGTGTACCCATAATAGTGTGCTGAATAATAATAATACATATAAATCAAGTACAGATATTAATATTCAATTTATTATTTATATAAATGATTAAATATGCATATTAATAGACAAATTAAGCTTGGGGAACGTGTGCCTTTCACAATCCCCCTTTGAAATTCTATAATGTTATGAATATAATATTATAGAATTTCATTATTTCTAAAGTTAAAGTATTATAGATCATGATATAATTAGTTTTTGAAGACCTTATACATTCTTATAATATACAGTCTGTCGTGAGTCTCATATTGAACAGAAATAAATAAAATATTATATTTAATTATGTAAAGAAAGCACTAATATTGGATTATAATAATAGTTACTTTACTGATTATTACAAAATGAAAAGCTGCTTATTGATATATGCAAAACAATTAACGAGCTATAGAAACTAAATATATAAATGAATATGTCAACCATTGAATTGGTTATATCTATATAATTCTTAAATTATTTTACCACTTAATTTACATATATGGAACAATAATACATAGACAATAATAAAAGTTCCTTCTTGCATTTTACTATCCTTCAATTTTCCTTTATTTTTCAGTTTTCTTCTGTTTTCAATTGTACACCTCGTTCATTGTTCTTCTTCAACAGGTATGCATTTCTTTTGATAGTTTCCTGTTCATTATTAGGATTCATTAAAGTATACACATTCGTATCTGTTCTGCTGACTACTTTCCAAGGGCCTCAATATTACAACATTAATTTTTGGACACTCCTGCAAGATCATCTGATTTAGGAAAGACATGGGCCAAAACCAGTTGTCCTTTATTATATTGGATAGTTTTATGATATTTATCTTAATATTCTTTCCTGGCTGCAGCTTTATTTTTTAAATTACGTAGTATTGAGCGTCAGCTGTTCTTTCTACTTTAGGAACGTCGAATAGTTTTGCTACCTCACTTGTCTGATATACTCTCAAGTGGACTTGAAACGGCGTCAGGTTAGTACTTGGATGCTTTGCTAAGTTCAAGCATCGTTCAACTTTACTCAGGTAATTAGACCATGTCTTTTGTGCATTCTGAATGCATTTTCGAAGCAGTCTAACTGTGCTTTTCACTGCCGTTTCCGCCATTTTCTCGTGTCTAAAATAAACAGTACTCATTATATGCTTTAAGCCTAGTGACCCCTTTTATTTTTGCCATCTATTGGAGGTGTATTGTGATCCTCTATCGGTCAGTAGAATTTCTGCTTTGGGGCACAATTTGGGAAATTCCCTTAGTTTCTGGATGGTTATCTCTGTGGTGGCCAGCTTACATGCGTAAAGCCCCACTGATTTCGAAAAGGCATCCAAAAACACTAAGATGTATTATACTTTTCCAGTTCCTAGTACTAAAGGCCCCCAGAAGTCTGCGCAGATGAAGGTGCGTGGTTTCTTTGCTTTTATTGGGTTTAATGGTCCACTTAAATAACATGTAGGAGGACTCGCCTTTTGACAGATATTACAAGATCCACAATACTTTGTTATAGACTGCCGCATCCTCGGCCAGGTATAGCATACTGAAAATTGTGGTAGTAGTTTGCTGGCCGAAAGGTGACCACTCTGGTCGTGATAGAAATTCAACAGTGGTGTTAATACAACTTCAATGATACATATACGCATACCACTACTGCCTCGTTTACATAAACGTCCATTCAGAATTTCATATCTGTGGCTCTTTCCTGAAATTTTCATTGAAGATTCATTGCTCTCAACTTTTCTTTTAAGTGGTCCATAAAAATTATCTGACGTTTGCAGCTCAGGCAACATTGCAATGAGACTCCGTAACTCGCACGGGACTTCATTTAGGATCCCCATCAGAGATTAATTAAGTACCGGTTTAGCGTCTATTTCAAAATTGATATTTTCGTTCGGAGAATAGCGTGAATGAAAATCCGCCATATTAGCGTTGGAGCGAATATGTTCAAATTCGGAATCTAAATTAGCTAACGCAAGGACCCAACGTATTATTCGCTTGTTGGTAAGCCTACATAGTAGAATAAATTTTAGGTCTTGATGGTCTGATCTTATTTTGAAGAGTCTTCCTACTAAATAGTGGTTAAATTTTGGCACGTCCTCTATAATTGCTGCAAATTCTTTTTCAGTGGTAGTATAATTTCTCTGAGGGCCGGTGAGGAATTGAGACGTATTCCCATAATACGTTTATCTCCGTTGTCATGCATTTGATATACGTAACTCGAACATGTCCTATCAGATGCATCCACCTCTAAGGTTATCTCTTTATCCGGAAGTGCCTTCTGTAGAACAATTCCTTCTTGAAAAATAAGTTTTATTTTCCCAAGCGCGGCTTGGTGTTCATATGTCCATTTGTACTTAATACCTTTCATTAACAAATTAAAAAGCGGATACAAAACGTCAGAGTACTTCGTACTAAAACATCTGTAGTATTGTAAGTACCCAATTAGGCTACGCAAGTCTTTAATGTTACGTCGGGTACGGAACTCAATAACTTTCTTCACTTTTCTTTGTCTTTTCAGATACAATGCTGTGAAAGCTCATATCCAAGAATCTTTATTTTAGGCTTTGCAAATTCGCATTTTCTCAATCTGAGTGTTACTCCTCCTTGTTTAATAATGTTAATACCTTGTCAAAATGTATAAGATATTCTGCAATGCTGAGTGATACCACAACGGTGTCGTCTACATACGTATTACAAAAAGGCTTTACTTCGTCTCCAAATATCTGTTCAAGTGCCCTTATGCAGGATGATAAGCTCGTCTTCGTCCCAAATGGCAACTTCATGAAACAATAGGAAATGCCGTCGTGGGCAAAACCTAGATACTTTTGGTCTTTCTCTCTCACCTTTTCGTGAATGAAAAATTCAACCACAAGTTTTGTATAGAAACACTTATTACTCAGTGTTTGCAAAACGTCTAATGATGCTACAGGTTGATCCGTCTCACCACAGGTTACTTGTAACAATTTTCTTCCATCAATACAGAGTTTAATTTTGCCTTAGGTTTTGGGACAACTATGAGCGGGTTGCTGTACTCTGAAAAGCATTTCTTAATGACCCCACACCCCAACCAGCGGTTTTTTATTCTTCACTTGATTTTGGTATTTCATTGGAAATTTATATATTTTTGATTTAATAGGGGTGATGTCAGTTAACTCAATCTTATGTTCGTAATTCACAATAGTTTCTGGCTTTTCATCGAAGATATCTCTGTGTTTTATTAGAAGATACGTTAATTCGGCCTTTTGTGTATCACTTAATTCTTGATAAGTGTTTACATGCTCTTTTATATCTTCAACCGTAGCCTTCGTCTCAACCAGAAGCCAGTCGGACTGTGACAACTCTATTTTCTCTAATTCAGTGGGAGTTGGGAATTTTCTGACGTAAAACCTATGTGCAAGCATGCTTTCCTTTAGCTTATCCCCTAAGTTGCACGAAACCACTTGACTAGAAATAGTATTTAAATCAGGCATATACATTCACTCAAAATGACTCGCTTCTTTCAAGTCGCCACAGTTAAGTAATTCTTTTCTTCGTAAAACTAAATCTTCATTATCTATCTCTAAGTCAGAAAAGTTTATTTCAACATTGTGGCCTCTAAAGAATTAAAAGTCATTTCGAATAGTCCAGTTTCGCGCCAGCTTCTGAAAAGAACTGGGAACCTATGATGAGATCTCTGTTCAATCCACTAACAATTATGCCCACTGTATTAAAGATTTTCCCACTGATACAAATATCCAACATTGTCTGTCCCTTGATCACTGCTACTTTCTTACAGAAAGCTAATATTACCCTCATATTATTTGCTCTTAAAAATGCAGGTGGGTGTTGGCAGTTCTGAACTGAGTCCCATAAATTCTCGCTAATGGCAGATACTGTAGATCCTGAATCAAGTAATGCATTTACTGTTTGAGCAAAAATGACTATGTTTACTTCTGGCAATGAGACAATATTATTCCTAGCTACCGGTTCATCCTTAGTGTCTAACAAGTATTCAAAAATAGCATTAGCCTGCTGAAAAGTAGACTTATTCGAAGGCACTCTTCTGCCGTTTCTTAAAACTAATACGAATGAATTTACATCCGGGCTAGAAGTGATGATATAAAATGTTTTTATGCACTATTTGTTCACAAACATCACACTTGCTTGATTCTTTATGCAACCTGTACTTTATTACTTTTACTCCTGTTTCTCTATCATTACCGCAATCATGATTACCTTTATAACTATTGTAATTACAATTTAGCACACACTGGGTAGCATTCACCGCTTGAAAATTTTGAGCAGTACTTTTTACGTCTGTATCCTTCAATCCCGCGGTGCGTGCTAGAATTCCTCATTCATTGTTTAACGAAGAGTCTCTAGCACTCGTATTGTTCTGCGCTTGATTTCGGCTATTTTCACCCTGAGAATCATATGCCTCGAGGATTTGTATCTGTTCTTTGTCACTGCGATTTCCCCTTTGACTCCCCCTTGACCCTCTCTGAGAACTTCTATTGTTATATAGGTTGTGGTTTTAGTTATTCGAATTTCTATTTCCTGTTCTCCCACGGTTCTTCAAGCTACTTCCATTAGTTTGGGCATTTTGGTCTGCTCTTTCTAATTTACTCCTATTATTACGCGTATATGGATCCTGAGTATGTCCGTTCCTTCTATTTGCTTGACGTGGTCGAATAGTTGATTGTGTGTCACGTGACACTTGCATCATATTGATGCTCCTTCTGTGTGGAAAATTGTCTCGTTCCCTATGTTCCCTACTGCTTGTTTGGATCTCCTGAACAATAGTAAGTACTTCACTGATAGTTTTCGGTTTGGCTGCTATGACAATTCGGAACATCCATTGTGGAAATTGTCTAGGAAGTGCTTTTAAATTGTCTTGATCCATGGGACGGTCAAGTACAAAATTCTGGTTTAACAATGTTAATAAATATTCAGACGGGGTTTTGTTACTCTTTGTATCATAGTGGCTTGTCAGAATATTTCCCCTCAGGGTGGCCAGCATCTCATTATTCAAGTATGTAGATTTGAATTGTTTGATAAACTCTTCATGTGTGGCTATTTTTGTTTTTCATTACCTTAAACCAACACAATGCTGAGCCTTTGAGAGTTCTTGGTATGAAAGACAACCGTAACTCTGGAGCTACACCCGTTAACTCAAAATAATTATCCAAATCAATGATAAACCCATAAGTTTGAGCTTCATCTTCCATGCCTTTGTATACAGGTAAACTTAAGTCATAGTGCATAAATGAGGACATTACTGATGTAAATTGGGTTAAATTGTTGTTTCTCCGTGTGAGCGGTGATGCTGGTGGAGGACTTACAAATGGAGGAAATACATTTTCAGGTACACCTAGTACATTTTCAGGTTCAGTAGTTCTAGAGCTTGATTGAACTGACTCATTTCTTGGCGTCGCTGACGTCACAGGTTGTGACACGGAACTGCACGTACTCGGACCAAGATTTTTTGCAATTAAAAGTTCCGTTTCCCTACGAATTGTTTCCTGAAATTTTGACATAGTATTATCGACATTGCTATATAGTACATCTTTCGAGTCTTGCGTCTTTGAAGCAACATCTCCTATTCTATGATTCACACTTTCTTCCAAATCATTTATCTTTTCCCCTAATCGTTCAGATGCGGCTACCTGGGCAGTTTAAATTTCATTCCTGAGCTCATCGCGTAACCCTTCCTGACCAATGGTGAGCTGGTCTACTCGGTGGTCAAATTCGATTCGTGAACGCTCTGGCCTGGTCTGCAAATCGGTTGTCCGCCCTTCAAGATTGCCTACCTTAGTATTAATTTCTGATCTAATTTCTGTAATCGAATTTTCCAATGAGGTATTTAACTCGCAATTGGATAACTCTAATCTCTCAAGCACGACATTCAATGAATTCCTAAGCTCATCCTGTAATTGTCGGGTAGTACTCTCTAAGGATTCCTGTAATTTATTTTCCAAATTTTTGTTGGAATCACACAATTACTCTCTATATCTCTACTAGTCGTTTGCAACTGATTCTGCAATTCTTTATTAGAGCTTTCCATCTTACCTTCTATTTTACCAATGAATTTTTCATTTGGAGCAATAGGCCTAATATATGATTCATGCTGGCGGTATTCGAACCTTCCGATCTTGACTCTATGTTTCTCGTTCCCTTTTCTTTATTTCCCGCTATGTTATCATTGCTAAACGTACTTTCAGCATTAGATGGGTTTTCTAAATCTTCTCCCACTTCGGGACTGATATGCTGCGCGTCGTCTAGATTTGCTACTTTTCCCTCCATTTTCTTCAACTCTAACCTAGTTGTTACCATACGAACAGATCTAAGCTAGCTAGCTAAATTCAAATACTCTAAAAAAAACTTTTTCTAACATGTACTTCTAATGATTTTTTCTCCCCTTAAACTCTACTTGACTTCATCTTTTACACGTAACATACGTGCAACAATTTCCAATTAACAAAAGCATGAAAATACACAACAACAATTTCCAGTAAACGCAAACATCAAAACATACTAGAACAATTTCATATACTCTTGGAATTGAATTTGGAATGATATTCATAATCCCGAAAACTTAGGCCAAAACAATGTGTGATGGATTTTTTAGCTTCACGCTTAGGGTGCCATATTTTTGTAAGTGCAGGCAACTGTGGGTATTATAGATTACGAATCGCTAGTCCTGCACCATGGAATATTGTCACCTGTTTCTAATTACATTTAAAATATTAAAACAATTTAGATAATTTTAATCAACAAACGATATCTAATAATGAATTCAGCCAAAAAGGTAGTAATGCTATATAATTTGCACAGTTGTCAACATTTCTATATACGAGGGTTCAGATTTTAATTCACTTTCCCCGTTAGTGACGCCTCCTGGATACATGGATTTACGACTTTGTATTAACTACTATTTCAGAATTCAGGAGAGCTTTCCACCAGACAATTTTTGGGGGATTACTCGAAACATCGGTTAGACATCATGTTGCTCAATCTGAAAAGAGGTATTATTAAAGAAATGAGGCACTCACCTAGCGGCTAGAAGAATCTGAGTACAAGATGAAATCATTTTATGAAATACATACACTTTTAATCAATACTGAATCATATTTGACATATTTTACTACTTTCTTCATACAGAGCTTTTAATATAAATTTTCACTGCAGCGATTGAAGATTTATTAATTTTTTTAAAAAAAAAAAATTAGTTTGTGCGCACTTAAAGTTTCACTTTCTATCTTCTTTCTTGAAGTGTCCCCAAGTTAAATCTTCTACTAATCATTCACAAATCATTTAGTGCCACAGTTCTGTTTCCCTTTCTGACGATAGAACGATGATCTTCTTGATAGAACGATGATCTTTCTCACACTTCGTCTGCTTTTAGAGTTGGGCAAGAGGAGGTCTGACAGTGCATCTAGCAACGTATCTTGAAGCTGAATCTATTGCAATCTAAATAGTACTATTTTGGAAAGAACTAACAAAAAGGTAGCACGATAGGAAATAATGTTTTATTCCAGAACGGAAATTCCAAGAGCATTAGTTTAAGTTTTAGTTTACACTTATTCATAAGTTTTCTTTTTTCACTTCATTAGTTAAAATCCAAAAGAGAACAGCCAAGAAGCAATAACGAGCCTCAACCAGCGAGGATGGGAGAATTCGATGGTCAACACAAAATGTCACATAAATTACCTCCAAGAGAACGGTGAATTAGAACCACAGGGTAGGGGACAGACCCTTGGCTTCAGACACTGCGGTTGACTGCTTTTCTTTTCATTTTTAGTCCCTCAAAATATACACAAAAATAAACTTTTAGAGTAATTATTTTTAAAAGTTTCTTTCCTCCCTTTCTGTAGGCTGTCCTTAGATACCTGAAAATTATATAATGAAGTTTTACAAATTAAAATTGATGTGAATAAATTACGTATATTACTTGTACCCATAATAGTGTGCTGAATAATAATAATGCATATAAATCAAGTACAGATATTAATATTCTATTTATTATTTATATAAATGATTAAATATGCATATTAATAGGCAAATTGAGCTTGGAGAAGGTGTGCCCTTCATAGACCTCAAGCAGCAGGAGTGAACGCTCTACCACTGAACCACCACGGCCCTCAAATTACTCATGGAGGTGCACCTGGACCTGCTATATAAGCGTGTGAAATAATGTGTTGTGGAGACGTTCGGTTCCCGAGCCGTGTACGGTCAAATTGTACATTATAGTTTCGAAAGCAAAAACTCATATACCGAATCCATCCAATTAGGATTAAACATGACGTGCTAGTAGAACTTTATCTACTATATAAACGTGTGAATCCTTATGTAGCCATCTTTCGGTTTCAAAGTTATGGGCCCTCCGTGGCTAAGCGGTTAGCGTACGCGCTTTTGGCGTGGGAGACCCGGGTTCGATTCCCGGCGGGAGCTCATGTGGTTCGGATTCCACGTTAATCAGTACGTTCACGTCTCATATAGCCTCGCTGCTGAAAGGGACGCTAAACTAAAGTTAACTCAACTCAAAGTTATGGGCTGTCAAATTTTTGGTCATATTTTCGAAAGCAAAAACCCTCTGACTTTTAGAGTAGAGCTAAAAGATGGTACGCGGGAGTTTGTACTTTCCCACCACGTTTTTATTTTAAAAGTTTCCTCTTATATACAATAACAATAATTATTACAGATAAAATAAAAGTTCCTCTAAATAACTTGGTGATTTGCTGATGAATTAGTAGGAGCCTAATGACCATGCGTCTTAGGGGGTAGGAACTAAGGCACTTGTGGTCAAGGTGTAAGTAGGTGTCTCTCAATGACCAGGCGTCTTAGAAAGAGGGAATAAGATGCTGTCAATGAGCATGCGTCTTAGAGAGTATAAGATACATGCCTCTCAATGGCCACGCGTTTTAGAGAGGGGATAAGATACTCTCAATGACGAGGGCCTTAGAGAGTGATGAATGTCCAATCGGTGGAGATTGATGTCTTCTGCAGTGTTCAATCTACTTTATTCAGAAATGTTGCTTGAATTTACGTCACTTGACGATTGTTGGAAATGGTTAATGACATCTTCTTCGTAGTTGTCGTCTGAAGTGTGTTTACAGCCAGCACGTGATGTTGGAAGCACGTGAAACCTTGCAATATGTAAATCACCTTATCTATAGTGAGACGTCTTGCAGGACATCCAGATGCACCAAGGACCATCCAGCAGTTGCTAATAGTGCAGATGGATAAATGAAACTCCACGTTACAATAGCTCATTATCAACTTGGTGAGAAGAATGGGAGTATGTTGCAGTGGCGGATCCAGGGGGGCGATCGGGGCAACCCCCCCCCCCCCCCCGAGAAGAGAAAACTTTCTTATTTTATAGGCCTATATATAAGTAAAGCCCATCTCAGAGTTCGGAGCTTTTAAAAGAAGCTCTATGTAGCAATATTGCATCCCACTGCCCCCCACAAAAGTCCGTCCTGCATCCGCCCCTGGTAGGTTGGAAAGCATGGATTTCTGTTCCTTGTGACCACATACTCTTTTAAGTATCATTTCACTTCTTCTGTAATATCAGAGGGAACATCGTGAATCACAATGCTTTTCTTGTACTTTATTACCTCAGTATAAAAGTGCCAACCTTGTTTTTCTCATTAGGTGTTTCTTTTGTTTCCTATATCATACTGCAGCACTACTTTCTATGTATGGTTCATGTTTCACTAATCCATGCAACTTGAGAATGAACAGCATGAGAAACTTATTTTCGTTCTTAAGTTTTGCACACTAGTGTATATAAATGAATATAACGATGTTTGTTCGCGATCTCCCCCTAGACCGATGCCACGATTCTGATTTGTTTCTCGCGCATGAGTGGGCCATGACCTAACTTACGTTTTTATCGTATTACTTTTATTAAAATGTATATCCTAAGGGGGAACGGATGACAATATTTGCGAAAAATTTAGAATCTTACGAGGCAGCCAAGTTAGAAAGATAAAACTCGGTATATAAAATTCAAATTAAAAATAGGATGAAATACGTGCTAGCGCTTTTGAAAATTGCCATTTTAAAGGAAACAGAGGAGCCATTTTCTATAATATATATCTAAATATATAGAAATGAATGTAACAATGTTCGCGATTAATGTAAACAGCTAATTACGATTTCATTGCGCAGGTAATCACTGTTATACGTCAAATAATAATTATCCGTTAAAAAATATCTGATATAGTCAAAAACCCATAATAGAGTAGTTAGTATGACAGAAAAATTTAAATTTTGCTGATGACGGGAAAATCCCTTCTACAACAACCAACAGCTACGTCATTTACAAGATGCATTCCCGTACCAGCAAGAACGAAAACAGGAAACCAACTCAAACGCGCAACTGTTGCCATCTATCGGAACTGCATATAACTAGAGCATCTAGTAGTCTGTCACAAGAACAGAAAACAGTTATCCAGACCTCCATTACGTCATATTCTCTTCTCGCTTCATTCTCTGAAATTGGTTTATTTGTTGTTGTTCTTGTTGTTGTTGTTGTTGTCATTACTGTCATTTTAAATTAACTCTTCTTAATATGTGAATGATGAGCTATGATATCAGAAAAGTTATCACTGAGTATTATGAGTCTATTTTATATCTAACGTAAGAATCCAGAATTTTACATACATATAAATTAGAACGAAAAATTTCCTTGTAAAAAATACGAGATAAACTATTATATATATATATATATATATATATATATATATATATATATATATATATATATATATAAAGTTTATCTTAAGATGGCGCATCATTTGCATAGAAACACATTTGACTAGAGCAGCGTTTCCCAACCTTTTTCAACTTGCGGCACACTACGGGTGTTACTTGCACTTTCGCGGCACACTTATAGATATTTGTAAATATAAAACACAGTGGTATTTTTTCTGTGATTATTGATCTCCTTCTCACAAGAAGAAAGCTCGAACACTGTTTTTTTTTTTTTTTTCCGTGGTAAATCATTATGCTTATTTTTCATTCTAATTTAAAAATGGAAAACAATTGCAATGAAATATTGGACTCAAGTTTTTAAAAATACGCTTTCTTTTTAAAAACTATATCCAACCTTTTACTAAGAAGGAAGACCACTAAATAACGAACGAAGAAACAAATCTCATTTACTTTTAAAACACAAATGTAGGTACTTTGTCGAAAGGATTGAATGATATTTTAAATTTTCAAGTTACGAAATAGTCTGCAACAATAAAGAAGCAATAATGGTCATAACAATGACAACATATACTTTCTTCAACATTAGAAATATAGGTACAGAACGGTAACACTGTATGAAACTTAAAATTATAGATTCATATAATGTGAATTACAAGTATATATTTTCCCATACGTTTTACAATTTGATTCCTCTAAAATTAATAATTTTGTTTCGATTACTCGCGGCACACCAGCGGCCCATTCACGGCACACCAGTGTGCCGCGGCACACCGGTTGGGAAACGCTGGACTAGAGGGTTAAGAGAAGAGAAAAAAAAACACTCTCGGGACGCTGAATCGATTGCAAAATGTCACTTCTCGATATTCCTTACTGTTTTTGCACTGATACATGTCAACAGAGGGACGAACTAACGTGTAAAACTGTAGACTTCCAGTTCCAAGCATAGTTTGGAAGTCTAAAAACAGTAAAGAGAAATTTACGAGTAAATACAGTAAACAACTTTCTGAAATATCAATAGTCTTTCTGCTTTTACACTTCCAAACTATGCTATGCTTAAATGTTGAAAGTTCTGTAGAATGGATAGCTCCATTGTGGCTAAGCGGTTAGAGTATTCACCTTTGTCGTGACAGACCCGGGTTCGATGTCCAGCGGGAGCTCATGTGGTATGAATTCCAGGTTTAGTTGTAAGTCCACGCCTCATATAGCTGCTGAAAGGGACGATAAACTGAAAATCACGTCAAGTCAAATCTTTAAAACGACTTTTCCTTCCGTCAGTCTGTCTGTCAAAAGTATCAGGGCAAAAACGATAAGAGACATCGAGAAGCTGTTTCTTGCAATTCATTTAGCATTCAAAGAATAAGTTCCTTTTCGCATACTATTAGAATATATAATAGTTTACCTCGTATTTTTTACAAGCATTTTTTCGTTCTAATTTATATGTATATAAAATTTATTTATTGTACCTTTATTTATTTATTTCATATAAATTGTTATAGAATAGAAGTAAATACAATTCATCTAATTAATATAATAGATTTGGTAATCTGCTGACTTCTTCTTAAATTAATGATTGATTGTTTTTCATTTTCATTTATTTTTATTGTCTCGTTGTTTGCATTTTACCTTTTGAATTATTTAGGTATCGACAAACATGAGTAATTCATCTGCGTCAAAGGGACACTAAATTTAAAACTTTTTTTTTTTTAAATAAATACTTCACTTACTATAGATCAGGCATGACACCAATCTAACCCGGAATGAACTTGAACCTGAACCTACAAAGTGGGTGTGATGTGTATATTTCCTGAAAGCTTGGATCAAGGCAAGATTAAAACTGGTTACCTAAATTGGGAAGGTCTCAAGCATTCCGCTTGAGGGCAGCACGTTACACATTTTTATTAAAATCTTTAAACTTGTGCATAAAGTCCGTTGCAACCCCGAAATATTATGAAACGGTGAGGTAAATATGAAAACACAAAAGCATGTGTTTCATCATTTCAAAAGTACAACGTATCAAAGTAAAATAAATTTTCCCAGGGTCCCCCGCAGGCTCCCAGACGGGGTCCAACTCAAAATTTTTAATTGGAAAGGGGGGGTCAACTTGCGTATCATATGAAAGTTGGTGTTAAATAAAAGAAGATAAATCAAGTCGCGTCTCTCTATGATAAGCCTGTGGAAAATAGCGGTGGTTCAAAATATCCATACAATCTTCATTGCAAAGTCTATGGCCACTCGTATGAATCTGAAACGGTGTGATACGTGTAGAAACAAAAACACAGATATGTCATTTTTAATATATATATATATATATATATATATATATATATATATATATATATATATATATATATATATATATATATGATTCAAAGTAAAAAAGAATGTTCCAGGGTCCCAGACGTGGTCCGACTCCAAATGTTGAAATAGAAATGGGTTCAATTTCAGTATCTTATGAAAACTTATGTTAAGTGAAAGAAGATGAAACAAGTGTCGATTCTTGATGGTAAGTCTGTGCAAAATGATGATGGGTCAGCACAAGCGTCATTGAAAAGTCTATGGCCACTCCTATTAATCTGAAATGGTGAGACAGGTGTAAAAGCAAACAAACAAAAACTAGAATGTATCAAAGGAAATGACCCGCTGCCATTTTGCAATGCTTACCGACTGCCGAGACTATCCAATGTCCAACTCTGTATCATTTAACACGAGCTTTCACATGATGTGCTAATTTACCCCTATTGGCATTTGAAACTTTAAAGTTGGACCCCGTCTGGTATCCTGCGGTTGAAACTGGGATATTTCTTTTTTCCTTTGATACATTCAAGTTTTTTTCTAACACCTGTCTCACCGTTTCAGATTAATAGGAGTGGCCGTAGACTTTTCAATGGGACTTGTATTGACATTTTAACCAACCGCCATAGACTGCAATGAAGATTCTGTTGATATTTTGACCCACCGCTATTTTGCACAGGCTTATCGTAGAGAGTCGTGACTTGATTTATCTTCTTTCATTTGACACCAACTTTCATATGATATACAAGTTGACGCCCCTTTCCATTTAAAAATTTTGAGTTGGACTCCGTTTGGGACAATGTGGGGGACCCTGGGAAAATTTATTTTACTTTGATACGCTGTACTTTTGAAATGATGAAACACATGCTTTTCTGTTTTCATATCTGCCTCACCGTTTCAGACTTTTCGGGGTTGCAACGGGCTTTATGCACACGCTTAAAAATTTTAATAAAAATGTGTAACGTGCTGCGTTGCGGAATTCTTGAAACCTCCCCAATTTTGGTAACCGGTTTTGATCCTACCTTGACCCAAGCTTTCAGGAAATATATACATCACCCCCACTTTGTGGGTTCAGGTTCAAGTACATCCCTAGTAAGTAGTATTCACTCTTACTGGGACATCTCAAGATTACTTTTATTACATCACTTGTTTTGTGAATAAATTTCCTGTTTTGAACGTTCTCCCGCAAAATGTCCCTTCTCTTCACTTAAAGGGTTATGTTCAATTACGAGTACCTCCCCAACATATTGCCAATATACGACAGGCAAGAAAAGGGTCACACAACAACAGTACTAACAAGTAACTGTCAATGGTACAGCACCATGGACAGTGGCGGCGTTGTTCAACGACAACTGCGTATATGCACACAAACACACACACACACACACCGATTAACGAAAGCATTTTTAAAATAGCATTTTTAAAGCAGAGGAATTTTAAACAAAACCTGGGGCTTTTTCACAATCGTTGTTCGTTCATTTTTTTTTTATGTTAACGTCCTTCACATACATAAAGATAAACTAATTTTCATGTCATTCACTTTCCTAGATACTAAATATCTTATATTTGTCGACATAAAAGCTATTGTCGAAACTTATGATTTCAGGGGGGAGGGGGAATGAAAGGCACAGACATGAAGTTGACGAAAACCTTTTTGTTATGACCATAAAATATGTAAAGTAAAATAATCATTATCTCATTTCACACGGAATTAAGTAAACATGTCACAGAGTTGGGGGCGTAGTGGCTTAGTGGTAGATGTTCGCCTCTTGTGCGTGGATCTGCATGCGTGTCTATATTGTTCATTCCAAGGGGGAGGGGGCATTTTTTGTTGCTACTCTATTTATATAAATCAAGCATATATATATATATATATATATATATATATATATATATGTGTGTGTGTGTGTGTGTGTGTGTGTGTAGGATATCGGCAAAATTCGCCACCTCCCATTGGAATCATATATATTACTACATTACCGTGAAGAAAACTTTGGGAGGTGATTTCTTATACGAAATGAAAGAAAACAGTTCTAATAAACATGGACCGAAAAACGTCTCCTTTCAGAGTTATGATCCATTGAAAATTCGATAAATCACTTTTCAAAACTCCCTAAGTTAGAAATTATAGGACCTACCCCAAGCTGTTTAAAGATTTACACAGGAACTAGTAACCTATGCGTGCTATCTAAATATCCATGTTTTACCATCCAGCGTTATCGGTGAAAGGAATTGTAAGAAGGAAGTTGAAGTATAGGGATACTCCCTTAAGCCATAATGGTGCGTTCGTTTCGCTGGTACCGGTGAATTCTGAAACATGGATATTTAGATAGAGTGTATACCAGTTCCTGTGTAATTCCTTACACCGCTTGGGATAGGCCCTATAGTTTCTAGGCCAGGGCGTTTTGAAACGTGATATTTCGAATTTCCGGTAGTTCATAACTCTGAAAGGAGACGTTTCTCGACCCATGTTTATTAGAACCTTTTTCTTTCATCTCGTGTAAGGAACCGCCTCCCAAAGTTTTTCGGTGGAGTTATCTACCACCCTGCATATTTTTCAGACATCGAATACATAAAGAAACACCTTAATATTGAATTATTTCGTTGAAAAATTTCAACCTGTTATTAAATAAGTACACTGAAACTCTTCGCTATAACATACAGAATGACATATGAAAGGCAAATAAAAAATAAATATAAAGACGTACGTTGTAATTGGCTTCGTATTTTTGTTTTGTTTCTCACACACTGAGATAGAGACACTATATTAATGCAGATTTTACAGAGAAATAGGATATTAAAAAAGTAAGTAGCCTGGTTACTTTTGTACGATCAATACTTTTTTATTGATTTTCTTAAAGCAAAATGTTTCGAAGTGTCAAAGAAGGGCGAACTTCCCTCTTTTTTTTCATATGGACGCCCATGGACCTTTACAAAGCCAAAATTGTTATGTAATTATTCGTTCTTGTGGTGGAATACTAGTACCTCACTTATGATGCCAAGAGATCCAATCAACATAGCTATGTATACCTCCACTCGGATGTAGAGATTACCGCGAAGAAAGCAAAATCATGTCAATGCAACCTTCATAACTTCTAATTAATGATTTTGTCCCCCGTCTTTTATGCCAAGTAATATGACCTTGCCGATAGCAGTTGGTGTTTGGAAGACAAAAATAAGTCTGCTGCACGCCAAAGTTGAACCTCAACAGCAGTTTCCAAACATTTGAAAGGAATGGCGATTAAATTCAAAATTCGATCACTTGAGCGTTAGCCTTCAATGTTTTTGCACCGTTAAATTCTTCCTAGTCATGATGGATGATTGTTTAACTTGTTCCACTAGACAAAAAAAGAGATTAAAAAAGAAGGAAAACGGTTGCTCGGTGATGTAACCTTCCTCAAACACGAACAAGTTACTTCGTTTCACTGGAAGACACGAAAACCTCGTGCAAATATAATGATTCACTCGCTAGTTTCGTTTAGTATCTCTGCTTTAGTTTGTAAATGAGAGTGACTATTTGATCCAATGAGCAAACACCAAGCTCATTATCCCATATTACAATCTTCCACATGTTTGTCATTGCTTCAAAAATTTCCGGTGGTATTATCACAGACACACGCATCATCTTTTGATCTTTGTTTATTCTGTTGAAAGGAGAATATATCTTTTTTAAGGACATTGAAATCAAGATCATGGCTTTCACGTGCCTTGTAAAATAAAAAATCAGCATACACACATTTCTAAATACCTAATCGAAAAGACCAACTAGGATTATTATTATTATTATTATTATTATTATTATTATTATTATTATTATTATTATTATTATTTTGAAATTGAGGTCGATGACGTAATTCAGCTCTCTTAGAAGCGATATAATGTGGTGGGGAAGGACAGAGTTGATTATGCACGATGGCCTATGCGCCGCTAACTGCGCTAAATTCAAACCCCGGTCATGATTCAATCCCAATGTGAATAGCAACTACTATCCTTTATAACCTCCGCTTTGCACAAGGATTCAAAATACTGAAACGTCTGTATTAGGTACATACTTAAATTTTTGTTCAGGCGTATTATTCAAACAATTCGGCAAAGAATAAGCATACCAAGTTCAAGCTTGCACAACCAAGGTCAAGGAATCAAACCAAGCCACCATCAATGTTTAGATTGTTTTTTCGTTTGTCTAGTATGCCCCAAATTTATATACTTAATATCCCATAAGAGATGTCTTGGAAATGAAACCAGAGAGTAATACTGAATGTTATCTAATTATACGAACTAGTTCACGATATTTTAATTAAACGCTGTTATTTATTTATTTACTTATTTATTTATTTGATCAGTATACCCCACATTTCGTTCGATCCTCTGTATCTATAGAGTGCCCTATGTAAGGTGATTGTGAGAAACTTCATACCTTATATATATGATACTTATAGTATCCGTGTCAAAACAAACAACTTACCTCCCTAGTGAATAAGTGGTTAGCCTGCGCGCTTTTGGCATGGAAGACCCGGGTTCGATTCCCGGCAGGAACTTAGACTATATGGTTCGGATCCCATATTAAGCTGTATGTCCAGGTCCGATATAGCCTCGCTGCTGAAAGGGATGATAAACCTGAAAACCAAATCACAGCTACATTGAATCATAACATGTTATTTGTTAAGAACAGGCCCAGCCCAAGACTATTTTCCACCCCATCCAATAGCATCACTTGCTACCCTCCTTCTCTGGTACGAATACATCTTAATACCCATGATTTTAGGTACGTTACCTCATCATAATTTTAGTCGATTAGTGAAAATGTAGAGTTGAGCTGATTTTGAGTTTAACAGCCGCTTCAACAGCGAGGCTATATGAGACGGGGCCTATTGATTAACGTGAAATTCGAACCACATGAGCTCCCGCCGAAAATCGAACCCGGGTCTCCCAGGCCAAAGGCGCGTACGCAGTGAAAATGTAGAAGTCGCATAATAATAATAATAATAATAATAATAATAATAATAATAATAATAATAATAATAATAATAATAATAATAATAATAATAATAAGAAGAAGAAGAAGAAGAAGAAGAAGAAGAAGAAGAAGAAGAAGAAGAAGAAGAAGAAGAATTGTAGCTTTCGGTGAGGACGTATAAAGTTACCTATATTTATCAGGAATTGAGTTACAATTACGAATACATATACAGCATTACTGGACTTTTTCTTTAAGAATATAAGCCTAAATATTTCATTCATTCATTCAACACCAAGTAAAACAACAAAAAGCTTATGACAATGTTTACGCTACGTCAAACGTATCGCATCAAGTACTTCTCGATGATGCGGATTAAAAATAAACGACATGACCTTACTTGCAGCCTCATACTGATTTCTCATATTGTGTAATGAAGAACCATGAAAGCACATATAATTAATTACGCTATCATTGTTAAAGTGTATCATGCCATTTTGTTTTTTAAAAATGAAATGTTCTTGCTTTAATACTAACAAAAGTGGAACACGGTGGCTTAGTGTTATGGAGCTTACCTCTGGTGCGTGGAGTTAGGGATGCGCACGAGACAAGATTTGAGGCTGTCTCGTCTCGAAAATGTGCTGCAGAAATGATGTCTCGACTCGAAGAATGTATTCTTCTCTATTGGAAGGGCTGTGTCTCGGCTCGAATTTTGTCAGGAAAATTCTGTCTCGACTCGTCTCGTGCGCATCTCTACGTGGAGTTTTTAGTTCGATCCACGGCCAAGTAAGTTTATGATGGACAGCATCGTGTCTGTGAATTTTCTCGGAATATTCCTTCCACAATCTCATTCAACTAATTATTCCCATTATCATTCACTTGGCTGAATAATCCGTCTCCCTTAGCCTAAAGGGTATGATCGTGGGATATTATAATGAAAAATTTCATTTTGTAACTTTGATTGTTGAAGTGTTTAACATTGAAACCGGAAATTTGAAATTTCTACCCCTTTTGGTTTCAATAGAGAGCTAACGGTGGAGATGGAATATTTTCTTCGGACACTGATTCAAATCCTATTTCTTTTGCTATATTAAATTTTATATTTTACCGTTTTTGCTTTATGGGGATCAGCATTAAACAGGAAATAGTTAATTTAAACTACTTTCGGTTTGACAGTAGTTTCAACGGAGTAGATGGTGTCTATTCTGGAGACACTGAATTGATTTAGAAAAATCGCATCTCTCTATTCTTACTGTTTTTTTCTATGAAGATCCATGTTGAAACCGGAAGTTGTAAATTCCATTCACTTTGAATTTCAGTAGACGAATGTTTGTGAACACTGTATATTTTCTTGAGACTCTGAATTATTTTTTTAAAAAAACTACTTATCGCTATCCGTTAAAGTTTTATTTTGTTGTTGTTGTTTTACGAGAATCGACGTTGAACTGCACCCCCAAGGGAAGCTCTCCGCCGTTCGACGGAACCCCCTTTAGAACAAAATTTTCCTATTTCGTATACGATACGAAATGAAATTATAAATGAAGCATCAAACAGATTCACTACATTACATAAACAAAAAGCAACACAAATGGTAAATAAAACAAAAATGAATTGTGGGCCCGATTCAGCAAAATATGTATTTTATTAGGGGCCCTAGAAATAATATTTATTCGTATGGCTTTGAGATTTGCCAGTGTTGTACCCTCAATTAATTTGTCATGTATGGAAAAAGCCCAGGGGTGTAACTAATGGCTCTGCAGATCTTGTCGTGTGAGAGGGCGCACAGGCTCCTGGGGGCCCATAAAAAATAAGAGAAAGAAGGAAGAAGAGGCTTCAAGAATTAGGAAAACAACTTTTTCTAGTGGACCCAAATACGCGTATTAATGCTTCCCCCACAGAAAAAATCTAAGTTAGGGCGCTGAGAAAGACTATTTATATTTCAGAAAGTTATTTAGCGTATTTACTCGTGAATTTCTCTTTACCGTTTTTAGACTTCCAAACTGTGCTTTGTATAAGTGTCGGAAATCTTAAAGGACAGTTTTGTACGTTCGTTTGTGCGTCTGTTGACATGTATCAGTGCGAAAACGGTAACAAATATCGAGAAGTGGCATTTTGCAATCGATTCAGCATCCCGAGAGAGTTTTTTTCCCCTCTCTTAACTCTCTATTCAAATGCGTTTCTATGCAAATGATTCACCGTCTTAAGATAACATACTGGGTAACATTAATAAGTCCTAAACGGCACAAGACCTAAATGGCATAAGTCCTAAAAATATAAGGACTAGTCCTAAATTTTAGGTTTTGTGCCTTTTAAAACTAGTGCCGTTTAGATATTGTGCCGCGAAATGATTTTTAGGTCTTGTGCCGTTTTCATTCGCTTGCTTTAGTTCTGAAATTCGCCACCACCACACGAAATTGCGAACTAAAATTATTATTATCTGTTCTGTAGTTACACATGAATTACATTATATAAAATAGGAATTAATTATATATATGGTTAAGAAATTCAGTTCTTTCAAATGGAGATACAAGAATCCCATAACAAATTTCCAAACAAGAATTTAATAAAAATGTCTAAACAGCATATTTTACCAGACTTTTCTGAAACCAAGGAAGCATTCAGAATTGCAATACATATATTCTCCGGAGTGAATTTTATTAAGAGTAGGACAAAAACCCACCAAAGTTTGCTTAATTAGGCCAAAAGTCCACTAGATACTTCACAAGTGAACATTAAATACCGACTATATACACTGAGAACGCAGACAGTTAATACCGGTATATTTCGCAGTGTGTTTTGATAGAGTTGATATGTATAAGCAAGAAAAAATCAACAAATAACGCTAAATACTAATGTAATACGCAACACAATACGTTTGAAGAAATCAATACATAGTCATTTAGGGATGTAGCCTGCAAACTTTTCCAGGGAAGCAGGCTTTTACATATTAAAAGTAAATCAAAAGTATATTTCCAAATTACGAAAGCTTCAATAAGACAATAAATATACACATATAACACAATTACATAAATACATTTATTATTATTATTATTATTATTATTATTATTATTATTATTATTATTATTATTATTATTATTATTATTATTATTATTATTATTTCAGTTTGTTACCTTTTTGAAACCTGGGCCTTGACAGTGCGTGAATTTAAAACTACAGCCTGTGGGAAATGTACGAATAAGAAATCAGAAACTGTTCATGAAAGTCCATTTGTTTGACTGTCTTCATCATCTCTGCTCTTACATAAAAGAGTTAAGATAAACGATTTTCTGGATATACTACTACAAGTAGAGTCATGAAATTATAAGAAAAATCATTTTTTCTACGAAAGCAGGATATAAGAAAGAATTTTTGGAAATTCTTATCATAAAAAGGTTGGGGTTAAGATCTTTAAAAAAAAACAGAGTAGCGTATCTCGCAAATCTCTGAAGCTAGTAAAATGAAACTTGACATATTTATAGACTTTGCACTGTAAAACAAAAAATAGAATACCTGAAAATTCGACACATAAAAGAGAAAAACAAAGGGTGCACTTTTTTTAATGTTCGAATTCCCCATTACTTATTCAGAAAGTAATTATAAAGTAAAGAACGATTTGCTTAAGCTGGATGTGTGAAACTCGGTATTTCAACTTTTAACTAAAAGTAATAAAATATATGTTTTAGCGTCTTGAGAATTAAAAATTTTAAGAGGGAAGGAGGTTCAATTTCTAAAATATTAAATTTTCCCACTGCTTATGAGATTTGGGAAGAAAACTCTTGTCCTTTAGGTCTGAGTTCGTCCAGCTAAACAAATGAGAGTACAAAGTGGATGATTAATTAGGTTCTTTTAATTAACATGTTGACGTAGTTTATTTTTTTAAGTGTTTCTTTCACATTCTATTATAAACATTATTAACTTGCTGTAATTATTAAACACAGACTAACCCTCACTTGGGGGGCCAAGAGTTTGATTTGGGTGTTAAGCCATCATTTGCAGTCCGTGACATAACCTTTTTTAACTTCACGAACAATCAAGGCTCAGGTCTTAAAAATGTAGCATATTTGAAATATAGTATTATTATTATTATTATTATTATTATTATTATTATTATTATTATTATTATTATTATTATTATTATTATTATTACTGATGACAACAACAATAATAGTTAATTTCAACGGTAACAGCTATGCTAGTAATACTGAAACTATTGTTAATAATGGTAACAAGTAAAGAGTAGTTAGTTACGAATATAACAACTATTTGCTACGGAAAGAGTTGAATATGATAAAACTAACTAACTAACTCTATGGCCTATGGAACCCGGAGGTTCAGTACCGCGTTCACAAAAGCTCTCCACTGACTTCTATTCTTAGCTAATTGGATCCAGTTTCTACTTTGTATTCCTATCTCTGCGAGATCCATCTTAATATTATCCTCCCATCTGCGCCTAGGTCTTCCTAATGGTCGTTTTCCTATGGGTCTACCAGTCAAGACTTTGAAATCGTTTCTACTTTCTTCCATTCTAGCTACATGACCTGCCCACCTAAGCCTCCTAGACTTGACGACCCTAACAATGTTGGGTAAACCGTATAAACTATGTAGTTCCTCGTTATGAAGCTCCGCCATTCCCCATTCTCGTTCCTCTTGGGTCCGAATATTCTTCTCAGGATCCTGTTCTCAAATACTTTCAGTCTATTTTCTTCCCTCATAGTAAGCGACCATGTTTCGCAACCATACAGAACAACAGGCATGATTATCGTTTTATATATTTTAAGCTTCGAATTCCTCGACAGAATTCGCGACTACAAGAGATTTTGAACCGAATAGTAACACGAATTTCCTGCTTTTAGTCGACATTTAATTTCTTCGTGAATATGATTTTTGTCTGTTAATATTGATCCTAAATATTTGAAAGTATCCACTTTATCAAAAGTATTATTTAATATTTTAACGCCTCCACAATTTGCCGTATTACGGTCCCGACGCACTTCCATGTATTTAGTTTTCTCGTGAATATGATAAATATATATGTAAAAGTAATTTACTTCAAATCAACACAAAGGAAGCAAAATTTCTGACTATATAACTAAAACCCAACATTATGTTACTAATACAATGTCAATGGTGTGAAAATAGAAAAAAAACTGACATTATGAAAGATCTGGGAATCACATTTGATAGGTAGTTAATATTTTGTCAGCACACAAACGCTATCATGCAAACAGCAAGGAAAACAATATTCTTTATTTATTTCTTTTTTATATTTCAGAACGATAGAATATGTATTTATACAAATTACTTGTAAGAACTAGAATCTGGTTCTGTAATATGAAACAGTATATCTAACACTTTGACTAACAGATTGACAGTATTCTTGGCACGTTCGCGATGGTAGCGCCACAAGAGATTTTTAGGTCCAGTGTCGTTTAGGTCTTGTGCCGCTTAGGACTAGTGCCGTTTAGGACTTGTGCCGCGAAATTATTTTTAGGATTTGTGTCGTTTAGGACTTGTGCCGCGAAATGATTTTTAGGTCTTGTGCCATTTAGACTTGTGCCGTTTAGGACTAGTGCCGTGTCCCCAACATACCATGACAATCCGCAACACCGTATCAAAACCAGAAGTGGTTGAAATTTATTATTACTTCTGGTTTCAATACTGATTTCCGTAGAGCAAGAACAGTAATAGATTTCTTTTTTTTTTTTTTTTTCTTATCAATTGATTCAGCTTCCCAATAGTAGGTTGTATCTCTTCCCTTAACCAAGATGACCAGAACTTTTACTTTCAAAAACGGGACGCATACGAATCGGCGACGGGGGGGACTTCCACATTACATGTGGACTCAGCAGTGTTTTCAATTTACAAAATACACAAGTAAGAATGATAACACAGCGTTTCTAACTTAAGTACTACCCAACAATACTTTTAGCTACTTCAATACTCAGAATTCCCACTCAATTCCCACTTGAACCACAGAACACTCACTTCTCATTTGAATATTCAGAAGTTCAAGGCACGGCTGAACCTTCCCAATGTGTGTTGGTACGGAAGAGTGTAGAATTAGCATTGACCATTTATATTTTGGATAATAATTACGGAACACCTGGGTCATGTTTGCTTCGGCGACGGGAGGGGGGGGAACTTCCACATTACATGTGGACTTAGCAGTGTTTTCAATTTGCAAAATACACAAGTAAGAATGATAACACAGCGTTTCTAACTTAAGTACTACCCAACAATACTTTTAACTACTTCAATACTCAGAATTCCCACTCAATTCCCACTTGAACCACAGAACACTCACTTCTTATTTGAATATTCAGAAGTTCAAGGCACGGCTGAACCTTCCCAATGTGTGTTGGTACGGAAGAGTGTAGAATTAGGATTGACCATTTATATTTTGGATAATAATTACGGAACACCTGGGTCATGTTTGCTTCGGCGACGGGAGGGGGGGGGGAACTTCCACATTACATGTGGACTTAGCAGTGTTTTCAATTTGCAAAATACACAAATAAGAATGATAACACAGCGTTTCTAACTTAAGTACTACCCAACAATACTTTTAACTACTTCAATACTCAGAATTCCCACTCAATTCCCACTTGAACCACAGAACACTCACTTCTCATTTGAATATTCAGAAGTTCAAAGCACGGCTGAACCTTCCCAATGCGTGTTGGTACGGAAAAGTGTAGAATTAGGATTGACCATTTATATTTTGGATAATAATTACGGGACACCTGGGTCATGTTTGCTTAAAAACGGGACCTTTAGGCGTCCCGTTTGAGAATCAGAAAAAAACGGGACAATGGTTTAAAATAAGGGACTGTCTCGGCTAAAACGGGACGTCTGGTCACCTTGCCCTTAATCCTTTATTCAATCCGCGAATGGTTCAAATTAACGATTTTCTTTTTCACCCTTTTTCGCTGAAGAACAGAAAAAGTAAGGGATAACGAGTAATTGCCTTTTGATGTAGATTCAGTGTCCAAGGAGCAAGGCTCTATCTTTGATCTTATTAATCTATTGTAATCAGTAGTTGTAGATCCACTACTTCAAATTTGAGTGTTGAATTCTCATAGTTTGGAAGTCTATTGTAGTTTCACTCTATGAAACGAAACTCACTTGCTTTCTTCTAATTTTACCAAGCGAAAATTGAGAAGAGAAAATTATGCGGAAATTATGTTTCAGAAGGAAAAAGACTCGTATATAACTTGCTAAAAGAAAAAAAGAAAAAAAAACAAGGGGAAAATTATCGAGTAGCGAAATACGCGAGTAAAAATAATAGTTGTTTGCGTACATATTTTAATTGGTCACTCATTAAAAAAAAAAATGCTAGCAGAAACTGCATCAGAATGAACACTGTTTTGACTTCGTTGTACTTTTGTTTAAATAGTCTGAAAAAATTTTTTCCTGTAACATTATTTCTGAGTGAAAAGGTATTCTCCACAGGATAAAACTAATTGCAGAATACTTTATCTGATTTTGACCTAAAAGTAAATGACAACATTGATGAATAAACACTAAAATACAATTAAAACTGGAATTGCTCAGGAATCCATTGTTGTTCAGTGTTGTACTTATAAAGATAGATTATTTAGCTGCCACAAGCTGATCCATTGTTAGTAGTCACGAAGAAAAATAGTAGAATATAACGAATAAAATAAAATAATCATAAACAGAATGTTCACAATGACTTTCTAGTTATAAACACAAGTAGGACTAGTCACTATTTGCGGTCATGCATATTAAGAAAATATTGCAATTTCCCTCTTTTTTTTTTTTTTACAAGTATTAAATTGAAATTAGGAGAACATACTACTTTTGTCACTAAGGTAAGGGATATGGAAGGATCCTTGAAAATACCCATTCCAAAAGGGGTAAAGTGGGATTCGATATTTCCTCCAAGAATAATGTACCTCACAAAACCCTGATATTAGAGATATTAAACTCTGCATATATACCATTCATGAAAAATAGGGAAATTGTGCTTCGGCATTTTCGAAAATATCTCTCCAAAAGGGGAAAGAGTGATATTTGTATTATACTCAAATTCCCTTTTGTTTAATTAGAAAGAGTACCGTATTAGAATTCGCTTAGGATTTGCTTAAGTTGGTGGAGATATGAAAGTCTGTATATATAGACTCTTAGTCAAAAATAAGGAAACATGCATTTCAGTGTCTCTGAAAATTCTGCTCCTAAGGGAAACAGAGGACAACTTCAATCATATTAAAAATTTTCCTTATTTATTCACAAAGTACGAAACGTGGGGATTTGCTTAAGTTGGAGATATAAAATCCGGTATATAAACTCTTGAATAAAAATAAAGGAATGTGTATCAGCGTTTTCGAAAACTGGGTTTCTGAGGAAGAATTTCTGTAATATTTTACTTTCCCATCCTTTATTGAGAAAGTTCCTAATGTAAGGATTCATTTAAGTTGAAGATATTAAATATAGTATGTAAACTCTTAAGTAAAAAAAAATAGAGAATATGTGGTTCAGCCTTTTCGAAACTTTCGCTCCTAAGGAGGGAAGGGGACAATTTCTTTAATATTTAAATTTCTCTTGAATTAATCAAATGATGCGGAATATAGACATTGACGAAGTTCAAGATCTGAAAACAATTTATAAACTCTTCATTAAGAATAAGGGAATGTGTGTTTTCAAGGGCCAATTTCTATAGTATTTAAATTTCCCTTTATTTGTCTACAGTTCCACTCCTAAAAGGGAAAGGGGGGCTATTCCTATTATAGACTCTATTCAAATGTTCCTTCATTTATTTACAGAGTACCATGTGGGGGTTTTACTTAAGTTAGAGGCGTGAAATTCGTGAAGTTTAGGGAGAGGGAACTCTCTATATAAACTTTTCATTAAAAATAAGAGGACATAATTGTGTCCCAACGTTTAAAGGAATTCCCGTTCTTATAGGAAAAATGCATTTTCTATTACCGGTATTTGTTTCCTCCACATTGAAAGCTATGTTGTCTCTTGTTTGTAATATCACAACTGTAAAATGGTTGAAAACTTTGAAATTCATTTTGAAACATACTTAGTATTTCCCTACAGCAAGGTTTCAATTACCACTTTGAGTAAAAAGCGTATGATCATAAAGGAGTATACGGTTCAAAATTGGTGCTAAAAATGGAGTGTCTCATGAACTTCTCAAGTTAGGAAGATGAGAATCTGTATATAAACTCCTCATTACAAATAAGAAGACATTTGAACCAGCATTTTCAAACATTTTTGTTTTAAGGGAGGAGGGGTACGATGCAATTTCTATATTGTTTTTCGTAACATTGGAATATACGTTGTCTATTGTTTTTGATCGTACCACTGAAAACAGCTCACTCATTTGAAGTAAATCATGGAAAAAAGTTCCTACCTAAAGATTTGTATCATGTTATATTGATTACGGGACATACCCTCAGTGGGTAGGGGATTCAAAATTTATGCCAAAATAGTGTGTCTTATTTAAGAAAATAATAAGACTTTCATTGAAATGTGTATCATGAGGGGGAGGTAGTTCAAATATTTTTCATAAACGTATTATTTCCGTGCGAAGAACGAGTATTTTAGCTAATATTCTATAAAATGATATTGCTATGGCAGTTATCAAAACTTTTCCGTTATATGCCACGAAACCAGTAAAATGTAGACATAAATTCAAAGCTATGAATATATATATATATATATATATATATATATATATATATATATATATATATATATATATATATATATATATATATATATATGTATATATATATATATATATTGATTTAAGAAAATTTTATAAATATAATATTATTATAGATTGAGGCAACTTTAAAAAAATGGGTCAGTGAATGTAGCTTCTTCTTCTGAGATCATAATATGATAGATCAATGACCGACTTCAATTCCACCAACAATGGAGAAGTCTGAAGATTAATTTTGGCCTTGATCTAAGACGCGGTGCTGATCCACAAGTCACGAAAAAAGGAAACGTGACCACCATAGGTTATATGCTTTACTGTGCAGATGGAAGTGGAAAAGAATCTTTACTAACAACTTATAACCTTCGGCAAATTCCAATTTTCCTCCAAGCTTTTGTTTTGGTTCTGTAAAGGATAAATGAAAGTAGGAAGTGAAAAAAAAAGTACGTTGGCTAATGCCGTTTTCTCAAAACGCATTTTAAAGTAAAAACATAATTACTGATGTCACGATTTTGTTTGAATACGTAATTGCTCATCCCATCATTTTAATTGCATTTTTTCTTCAAGAAAGAAATGTGTATTAGAGGTGAAACTTTTTGTTTAATTAGAGAAAAAGAGAAATTGCACTATTTTGCTGAACTAATTCAGTTTAACAACATAGGAGAAAGTAGTACTCCAGTTTGGAGCATACAATGTAGTTTTCACTATGATGTTCTAAAACGAAATATTGATTGTACACTCATTTTCACGTATTAATTCCAGTATTTTCATATAAATATGCATAGTCGCAGGTGAAAATAGTTTTAAACAAATATTTATGTACAGGGAGGCTTGGTAGTTCAGTGGTAGAGAGCACACCTCTGGCGCTTAGGGTCTGTGGTTTAATCCCCCAACTCTAGCCAAGTAGGCTTTGTGATAGACAAACGCCGTGTGCGTGGGTTTTCTCGCGGTTTACCCGTTTCCTCTACTTTCGTTATTCCACCATTATCGTCGAACTTGTCATCACTATCCCCCATATCCTCGGTGCATAATTGTGAAATGATAAATTCCAAAACCTAATTGCTAGTAACTTCCACCATAAAATAAATATTTTGCCAGCAAATAATGTAAAACCTTCATTAGGACTGTAGAACTTTATATATCGTGTGTGCATATTCATCCAGGGCATGTTCTTGCCGGAATTTCGTCTTAACAAAGCTTCTTTACTGGTTCGGTTCCAGAAACGACCGAACGACCAGAACGCCCGAATTTCAGCACGGCCAAATGGCCCAAAAATCGGACACAACACCAATAAAAACTGTCAGAATTCCCAAAAGCAGAAAGACAGTTCGACAAACATCCAGGCATACTTGACGGAATGAGTGACGTCACCTGGTGAGCATAACCGCATACAGCGAAGCGGATTCATGCAAATCCTTTGAGTCTATGTTTAACTGCATGCATTAAGACACACACACATACAGTATATATATATATATATATATATATATATATATATATATATCTTGCGTGCTGCTAATAAATTATTTAAAAAATTGGCACGTAAATTGAATACCGACACTGTAAGAACATAAGCACTACTACAAGATTGTAATGAATTATTAAAGAAAGGAATTAAAGCCCATGACTTAGTATACTATTTCAACTAGTTGACATACATGTCACACAAAAGCAATGTGTGGTTGTGGAATCGCAATTAAAACGATCCATGAACAAGTGTAGGACTTCTCCAATAAGCTGTTGGGACAATTTCGACACCAACATTACAACCTTTACGTGTTGTGATAGTCTCACTAATAATTGCACAAGATACATTACTGTTCGTAAAGTAGTTCATGTGCTTTATACAGATACGGAAATATATAAGCTAAGAAATGTAGTATGCCTTTATTCACAGCTACAGAAAACCAGAGCCGTGACAAAACTCCTCGGGGCCCGGGTGCAAGAGAATATTTGGGGGCCCCACAAGCAAACGTATTTTTCAATATGATAGTAAATGCAGCAAACACAATATTAACACACACACACACACACATACATACATACATACATACATACATACATACATACATACATACATACATACATACATACATACATACATAGAAATACTTCATTTCAAAGTAAGCTTCAATAATGGAATAACCTAAGATAGAAAGGGTAATATATTAATACATACCACAGCATTTCGCAATTCAGGATAATTTTATAGCGATTTTAAAAAGGACATTACCATATCCATCGTCTTTTCAATATTAGTTAAAATGAAAAAAGATATTAGTCACATACATTTTTTAAGAGAAAACAATATATATATATATATATATATATATATATATATATGAAATTATGTTATTCATAGTGTATCATAGTTACACACATGTTATTTACACAACACAAATTCATAACACAACAAAACTTTAATGTCGTTTCAAAAAAAAACTTATTTGCCTAACTTTAGCATCAGCAAAATATGAAATAATCTTGTCTATGTTCAGTTTTCAAGCTTGTTTTCGTTCTACGTTTAATATTAGGGATGGCCATGAGTCGCGCCAAAACGCGACTTGACTCGAATTCGAGTCGACCTTCGAGCCTAGTCGAAACGATAATGTTCTCGAATCGAGTTTGATAAATGGCTCGCTAGTTCAGCTCGTTTTAACTCGTTTTGAAATCATGGTCTGATTATAGTGAAAATCGAAAGCCATGAGAAATGTAAGCACTAATGTGGAATACTTTTAGTATTGCTCACGAGAGGGGACACTACTCACATCTCGTCTCTTCTTAACAACGAAACGACAATAGAATTTTATAACGAGACAGCCTCATATGTCGTGAGAAGCAATATAAGTATATACCATAGTTCTTACCATCAAGGCTGAGACTTGCACGGTTGATTTTTTTTTAGCCCAAACAGAATACCAACTCGAGTAGTGATGTCAGCCGGCTCGGCTCTTTTCAACTGAGCAAACAGCTCGAGCCGGCTCGGCTGGAGTGAGCCATCAGTTCGGTTCGACTCAAATGAGCCATCGGATCAATTGGGTGAGCTGTTAGTTCGGCTCACTTCTCGGTTCGGCTCGATAATGAATGAGCAGGAGCCGGACCGTTGACAACCCTAAACCTGAGCCGAGCAGTTTTGAACATATTTGGCAGGTGCCCTATAACCTTTAACAATTTTTGGCTCGAGGCCGAATACTTGCTCCTCTGGAAAGCAAATTCAGAACCAGAATCTTGTGTACGATTTGCTTGCCTCCTGAAGATTTCTCAACTACCGAGACCGACAGACAACTAGTTTTTATAGTGCTCGGCAAGAGATGTTTATAGTGCTCGGCATCATACTTATCTAATGCATAAAATCGTACGAAACTTTCTTTAATTTCTAATGTCGCTTCTTCATAGCTCACAACAACGTAGCGAAGAATGACACTAACCTGATCAGTTTTTGTTATGTCCAATGTTGTATCCACGATTATTGGGGGATGGGGGGTGGAATTAGATTTTCGGACATATTCAAAAATAACTTCATGATTACTTCTTCCACATAAGAAATAAATAACAAAATATAAGTATTCAGCGCCGAGTAATAAAGGGGTTTAGCGGGGCCCCCTGGGCTAGGAAGCTTCAAAAACGAAAAAAAAAAAGTTACGAAAGTAACTAGTAATCCAGAATTTCATCACAATGATTATTTCTCATATCTAAGAAATGACCCTATAGGCTTGGGGGCTCCCCCAAAAAATGTTACTAAAATTGCCGGATAAGTATTCAGTACTGAGTAATAAACGGGTTCAGCGAGGCCTCTAGGCTCTTTGGGGGGCCCACAAACAGAATATATATATATATATATATATATATATATATATATATATATATATATATATATATATATATATATATATATATATAAAATTGCTGACAATTTTAAAATTGACAATGATTTTCTTTCCTACATAAGAAATTAATAATAAAATATAAGTATTCAGTAGCATATTGAGCAATTAATGGGTTCGACGGGGACTTGCACCGCCCATTGTTACGGCACTGCAGAAAACATTAAAAATGTCACTGAGTTGCAAATGAGAGAAAATATAATCACAAAATGTATTCAGCTATAAGCAATATATGAAACAAGAATTTCTTTTTAAAAAAAATAATATTATGCTAAATGTGACCTAGTGCACAGAGCACAAAAATTTTGCACATCAATAGAAAGTATTTGTTCATTGATGTTAATGATAAGTTATCAAAAGTATGGTTACAGATTTTAATATTACTGTTAGCTTCATGTTCAGGGAAGAGTAAAGATTATATTCATATTTGTCTGAGATTTCAAATTGTTAACAGAAAGAAGCGGACGTCTGAATGAAGAATACAGTCCTTGTGAAACCACTGAAAACATTTTGTGCATTGCACTCAATCATCGGAACTACTTCTGCCGTAAAACCAACCTCGGCAGATAGCTCACTAATTTTCTTTCTTTAAGTTTTCTCATTATTTTACTGTGTTTTTTTAAGTATCTCTATATTCCTCTGTGAGTTACTTCCTTTTTTATTTTCCTATTTTGCTGTGATTTGTGTGCAGATGTTAACAGTTCGGCACTATCGTCCTTTGCCTTACATTACCACATTTTATTTTCTTTGGTGAACTCATGCACGTCTAATATAATTAACTTTTCTTCTAATGAGTGCTCGTCTTCAGAGAACGTTGTATGTCCACCATGTTTCTTGCAGTTAACTTTGAATAACTTATTATATAATCCGAGGGACTTTAAAGGTTCTTGCAGCAGTAACAAGTAGCATTTCATACTTTATGGCCTCTATGTCTACTGACATTTTGTTCAAACTACAGAAGCATCATCTCATGCTTTTCTGTGTGTAATTTCGAACCATGATGCAACGGGAAAAAGATGCAATCATACTGTTACATTAGAATTTTTTATATATGCTATATTAAAACTACAACTTAAGAGGAAATGAATCATTCGTCAAACATGCCCCAAACGTGAGTGTCGAAAGTACCCCAAATGTGTATGTTGCACTTAACTATATTTAATGCAAGTTAGAAAAACTGCACACCGATGAATTAAGTAGCTATGGTTGCATAACTTTCAGCTGCATGCTGTCCATCATGAATACTGAACAGTTCAACTTTTACTTCTAAACAAGAGCTTAAAAAACATACTCAAATTTTACAATGATCCTTGGCTTCTCACATATCTCCCACAACATACACCTTTCTCTTCAAATTATTGTACTTATTTTCAAACTTTCGCAAATACATATCCCACACACACACACCAATTTCATCCACTATTGACTATGCTAACACTTTCACTTCCAGGTAGAATTGACAGTGTTGTAAGCTTAGAAGTGTCAATATTCCCCAACTGCCGGTCTTTCACTGAAGGGCCATATTCTTAAAAGGAGAAAATCTCATTGGCTACTTATTGTTTCATTGATATATCTATTGAAGATTAACTTTATAGTACCTTAAGTTATGACATAACACAACCAGTGTCGTCCTTCACGACTGAATTTATGAATCTTATAGAGCATATAGGAAGTTTGCAGTATTTCAAAATGCTATCTCTGA
The DNA here is from genome assembly GCF_964235325.1 of Thermobia domestica. Taxonomy (NCBI): domain Eukaryota; kingdom Metazoa; phylum Arthropoda; class Insecta; order Zygentoma; family Lepismatidae; genus Thermobia; species Thermobia domestica. The sequence goes on along the minus strand of NC_137459.1, from coordinate 108,864,338 downwards.
AATGACTCATAGTTCATATCGTACATACCGGATAAAACGCCCAGATAATCACGAAGAAAAGTAATTTGAATTGAATTAACTTCCTCTTTCTGAAGTGCTGTTGTATTATCCAGACTCTTTCAAAAAGAATATCGAGCTAAATAAAAACAGGTGAATTAATAAGAACATACATAGAACCATAAACTGTGCACCAGAAGTATAAAACAGATAGTAGGAAAAGATACAGAAACGTTTAAAATATTCAAAATAATTCTCATTACGGAAATGTAAAACTCTTTGATTTAAAAAATGAAAATAAATAAATAAAGCATAACTGATATATTAAAGTACCAACATTTTACCTTGGTACTTAAATTTACAGTTGTGAAACAAAGTGCAACTTGCTTCTTAAATATTCAGTATAATGATGTCATTATGTTATGTGCTTACACAATTTGAAGTGTTGAAATTATTTGTGACCATAATCTTATTGATATAAATAATATGGTATCAATAATAACCAACCTGACATTGAAGCAAGGTTGAATAATATTTTCCCTAATTCGGAGTTCAAATTATCGAAGGACATGAAATAGTATACCAGCGCATAAAAATATATCTCTGTACGTTAGAAATAATTTTCCAGTCATTGCCTTCATTACAAATTTTGCTAAGAATACTTTCTATAAATACAGAAAATAATTTAGTCAATAGCATGCTTTGGTTATCTTTATCACAAAGATTTCTCCTGATACCCATTTTGTATAGATTTCGTGAACTATTGGGCTGTATAGGAACAAAAGCGGTCCGAGAAAGTAATTTCCAGAAGCACTGAAGTCGTGTCCAGTCATTCCAATTGGTAAGTAAACACCTCACTAAATACACCACCGCGATTCTTTACCATAGTTAAAACAGTGTTAGTGTAATTTCAGATTTTGCTTCGTAATGGGGCAAGGCTCTCTGATATAAGTAAAATACGGGAAATTCAATCCCGAAGGTGTGAAGAATTTATTCAGTATAGCGGACGCAAGGAAAATATATTTATTTACCATTGGACGTGGCAGACCCGGTTTCGATTCCCGGAGGGAGCTCATGTGATTCGGATTCCACGTTAATCAGTAGGTCCCGTATAGTTGTCGTTTGTTTATTTGCACAAATTTAGAAAAATCCTACCACTAAAGGGATCCGAAAAGGAGGGAATTTAAGCATTACTTATGTGTATTTTGAAGCGTTGGCATCAAATCACAAAATTTGTTATATGGAAGTTTTTCTTGTAACTAAAATGTATACACATCATTCACTTGCATAAATGTAGTAAATTCTGCCCCAAGAGAATGAGGAAAGAGTGATAGAAGATGAGAACCTTTCTATTGCAAGCTTCTGTTAACTATTTGACTTAAAATCACGAAACTCGCTAAACGGATTTTTACTATTTCATTTCAGTTACATCAATTTACTAAAATTATTCCTAAAGAGGAGAGTAAATTGTGAGGAATTCGATGTGTGAAGCAAACTGAAAGGGTTTTTTCCCCAGTATATTGAGACTTAACTTTAGGAGAGAAATGTTCAAAGCTTCAATGAGTATGGTTTCCATTTACCAAGGTTTAAGAATCAAAAACCAGGATTTAAATTTTTTTCCATTAATATTTCCTCTTGACGGAGAAGAACGCACCCATTAAATACTCTAATAATAAAATATTGTACTTTTAAAATTAATATATTTCAATTTCTTTTACTCCTCACAAAGAAATGATTTGAATCTTAAATGTAGCGATCAAATATAATATGGGATTTAGTATAAAGAATTGAACTAAGTGATACAATATAAATTGAGAATGAAGGAAATTCGAACAAGAGATTAAGTCTGAAAGCACTCGTTGACATTGTGTTAACTTACTTTAAACCTTCAAAAGAAATTGTGTATTGACGTTCACTTACTATTACCACGTGTTTTTTTTTTTTTTTTTTTTTTTTTTTTTTTTTTTTTTAACTGAATGTGTCCTTTAGCTCCGATTAACATACGTGTATTGAACTGTATGTCAAGGGCTGTGGTGGCACAATGACGTAGTGAAAAGATTTTCTCTCTAAGACGAGAGAAAGCTGCCACTTCAAGTTGTCACTCTGCATCTAGCAACATATACGTTCAACCCATATTTGAAGCTCTATCAAGTCCTTTTAATGTTCCAGGTGAAGTGGAAAATTCCTCGCATGACATTCAGTATCACCACTGTTCTTAATAACATTACATAGGTGTTTATCTCAACATGACGCAACATACATGACCAAATATTTCCTTAAAGTATTTAGTTGCATATCAAATAAATCCGCCACCACGGAATTTCAAGAGCACAAACTAATACTTTCAAACACTAAGGACTAAATACATACCAAATTCAAGACGCGTGTGTTTTCTAGACAATACAGCATTTATAAATAAACCATCGATTTCCGGGATGGTATTTAATGTATGAAACACAGTAACGTAGGTAAGATTTGTTATAGTTTGTTTTAATAAAATAAACTTACTCGAGCAAAAAAATCCTAATACTACGACTTCTGTGTTATTTTTGGTATTAAATTTGAATAAATATGTATATGAATAAATTTATTTTTTAAAACAAGATATGTGTGAAGTACAAATTCAAATGCCAAAATCTTACTGTTACCCTTACGAAAATTTAGACCAAACAATCACAAACTTTCTTTAACATTCCTGTATCTCCATTCAAAGCTTCAAATAGAGCAGCGTTTCCCAACCGGTGTGCCGCGGCACACTGGTGTGCCGTGAATGGGCCGCTGGTGTGCCGCGAGGAATTGAAACAAAATTATTAATTTTATAATCAAATTGCAAAACGTAGGGGAAAATGTATATTTGTATTGCACATTACTATGAATCTGTGTTACTTTTCTATACACTTGTGATGTTGAAAAAGTATTTGTTATTGTTATGACCATTATTGCTTCTTTATTGTTGCAGACTATTTCGTAACTTGAAAATTTAAAATATCATTCAATCCTTTCGACAAATTACCTACATTTGTGTTTTAAAAGTAAAGGAGATCTGTTTGTTCGTTCGTTATTTAGTGATCTTCCTTCGTAGTAAAATGTTGGATACAGTTTTCGAAAAAGAAAGCTTATTTTTAAAAACCTAAATCCAATATTTCATTGCATTTGTTTTTTGTTATTAAATTAAAATGAAAAATAAGCATAGTGATTTACCACGGGGGAAAACCAGTGATCGAGCTTTCTTCTCTGTGCGAAGGAGATCAGTAATCAAAGAAAAAAATACCACTGTCTTTTATATTTACAAATAATAATATCTATAAGTGTGCCGCGAGAATCCAAGTTACATCCGTAGTGTGCCGCAAGTTGAAAAAGGTTAGGAATCGCTGAAATAGAGTGTACGGTTGTCAATTAAAAGCCTTTACACTAGAGATATGTTGCCAAGATTTAACTACGTTTCTATAATATGTTGATTAGAGCCACTAAAGTTAAATTCCTAATACTGAATTTTTCTTTCTTTTACTTTCGAATAAAACAAAAGGAAAAATTAAAGTCAGATAAACATAGTGTTCTAGAACTTGATATGTGGTGTTAAATAAACAAAGAAAAAATGAATGCAAAATTATATTTATTCACTCAGCAATTGTATAAAGGTAACCAAGAAAGTACTGTCTCTTTTTCACCTATCACCTTCAAACATCGATATGACACCTAAGGCATACCTTAAAGATCAAAAATAGTCCTCATCAGCATTGACGATCTTTTGCCAACGTCGTGGAATGACACGGATTCCATCGCGGTAGAACTTGGTGGGCCGTGAAGCAAAGGTATCAAGTGCGTTTTGAACTCCTTCTAGGGATTTGAACTGGCGTCCTCCAAGACAATTGTCCGAGGAATGGAACAGGTGATAATCGGACAGTACAATGTCCGGGGAGTATGGTGGGTGCAATAGTGTTTCCCATCTAAGGCGTAGAACGGTGTCCCGGATCATCCTATCCACGTGGGGTTTAGCGCTGACAGAACACAGTTGCATCGATGCTCTGACAGCTGGTAGCACTTACCAATGCACGATTCTGTAAGCAGTCTATCAAACACAGGAGGACCTTCTTCTGGTGCAGTGCTGGTTTCGACTGTTTTGCAACCGGTTCATGGGATACTAACCAACGATGACGGACCCGTGGAGCTTCGTACAGGACCCACTTCTCATCGCATGCCAAAATGCTGTCCAGAAATGGCTCCTTCCTTAGACGAGACAGCAAAGAAACACATCTGCTCGCGTTGCCTCCTGGCCCGGTGTTAAATCATGTGGAAACCATCGACCCGATAAGCATCGACTTATAGTGCTTCCCAAGTTGATGGAGGTGCTGCCGAATGATTTCTCCACTCGTACTGAACTGTAGCCCCAGTTCCTCACATGTCTGGCCACTGTTCACCTAAATTGCTGTCTGAAGATCATTTTTATATATGTTGGTCTTCCGGCACGTGGTGTGTTTTTGAGTGTTTCGTCACCATCCTTAAACTTGATAAACGACCGCTGTACTTTCCGCGTAATCACTACACCCTCACCAAAGGCCTGACATATCTTCTGCCTCGCTGCAGCGGCGTTTGACCCCAGTTTGAACTCGTACAGCATATACGCCCTTATGACGCTCTGTGGAGGTTCCAGGTTCACTCTGTCCTTACGCAAGTTCACGGTTTGTAGTGCTTCCCAAGTTGATGGAGGTGCTGCCGAATGGTGTCTTCACTCATACTGAATTGTAGCCCCAGTTCCTCACATGTCTGGCCACTGTTCGCATTAATTGCTGCCTGAAGATCATATTGTACGTAAATATATGTTGGTCTTCCGGCACGTAGTGTGTTTTTGAGTGTTTCGTCACCATCCTTAAACTTGATAAACGACCGCTGCACCTTCCGCGTAATCACGACATCCTCACCAAAGGCCTGGCATATCTTCCACCTCGCTGCAGCGGCGATTGTTCCCAGTTTCAACTCGTACAGCATACACGCCCTTATGACACTCTGTGGAGGTCCCAGGTTCACTCTGTACTTACGCAAGTTTATAGTGTAATTCAGCGTTTCCCAACCGGTGTGCCGCGGCACACTGGTGTGCCGTGAATGAGCCGCTGGTGTGCCGCGAGGAAATCGAAATAAAATTATTAATTCAATAGCAATCAAATTGCATGACATAGGGAAAATGAGGACCTCTACTACGAATCTACAATTTCAAGTTTCAGACCTTGTTGCTTTTCTGTACATTTTTAATGTTGAAAAAAGTATTTGTTATCATTTTATGATCATTATTGCTTCTTTATTGTTGCAGTCTATTTTGTAACTTTGAAATTTTAAAATATCATTCAATCTTTTCGACAAACCAAACATACACATAAATTACCTACATTAGTCTTTTAAAAGATCAAGAGATTTGTTTGTTCGTTCGTTATTTAGTGATCTTCCATCTTAGTGAAACGTTGGTTACAGTTTTCGAAAAAGAAAGTGTATGTTTATAAACCTGAGTCCAACATTACATTGCAATTGTTTTCTATTTTTAAATTACAATAAAAAAAATAAGCATAATGATTTACCACGGGGGGAAACCAGTGATCGAGCTTTTTGTCTGTGAGAAGGAGATCAGTAATCACAGAAAAAAATACCACGGTATTTTATAATTACAAATACATAATAATATCTATGAGTGAGTGTGCCGCGAGAATTAAAGTTATACACGTAGTGTGCCGCAAGTTGAAAAAGGTTGGGAAACACTGGTGTAATTGAACTGCCGCAACCAGACACTATGTTGAATATACCCATACCAACAACTGACCTTCGCCTTACCTCCATTCGCGTTCAACTCACGGTCTGAAGGCTAATTGAACACAGACCTCCACAAAAAGCGACATAACTTTGTTTGCTACTTTTATAAAAGGAAATAAAGTAAATGCACTTCCTTTTCGTTCACATCCTTCCACGGAAGATGTCCTTTGAATCGCACTCTTTCTGTATACTGGTAACCTACGATTAAAACCATTTTACTTTTGAATTATATTTAAAAATTGAAAATGAAGTCTTTCAGCTTTAGGTCCCATGATTATGCCGGCTAGGCTAAAAGAGATGGTAGTGATGAGAAATGAAATCAATGGCGGAATGAATAAAGTGGAAGGAAACAAAAAACGAGGAAACCCACGCACATGATGTTTGTCCAACATAAAGTCCGCTTGGCGCAATCTGGGAGCGAACCAGGGACTTCACACACCAGAGGTGAATGCTCTACCATTGAGCCACTGCGGTATATTTAAGAAGTGATAGGGAGTTCTTCGTTTTTTCAAGGGGTATCATTTTCAATGCATCACCATAAATGAATGATAGTTTAGTTTTAATTTGAATACACTCTGAAAACGTTGATATATATATATATATATATATAGTGTCAACGAGTGTTTGACAAGTGTTTAAAATTGGACTTCGGTTTTCACATGTATCACGTTTACTAGTGCTATTTTCCATAGTGTTCGAGTGATTACTCTGATGGATTCACATAAAGAAACTTAAAATATTAAGTGTTAAATAAAATATTACAAACTTTCACTTTTTTTTAAATGGCCATTATTCTCATAGAACCTAACTCCAAAGATTTACTAATTTCCTTTCCCGTACATCAGATGTTTGTTGAATGCACTGCTAGATTCAAATTATATAAAAAAAATACGAAAACACCTATATAGTTACACCTGGGCGAATGAATTGAAAGCAATCTTTAATCGTTCCCAATTAAGAAATATATCTTGAAAGTAAAGTTTTTAAAACGAAAGTTTCTGTAATTAGGTCTGCATTAGCAAAAACACTTTTTTTTATATTAGCGAATTGTTTTCTTACCTCAGATTTTCTCATGTTTACAATTCAATATGCATAGGAGTATAAATTAGCAAAGAAAAACGTGGTGCACCACACATATAAAGAATAAAGAACTCTTAAGTACAAAGTGCACATATTTATAGCTTTGTGAACTGGGATAATAAGACGTTTGTAGTTACCTATTGCACAACTAAATACCCATAATTGCAGTGCTTATGTACAAAATGTACTCTATAGTTCAGTTACGAGCAGACAGCATTCAGTAACCTGTTTCCCAATGTGTTAATCAGTGCACTAGAATTTTTACAAATTAATCCACGTGTTAGCAACGTTCTGTGGCTACCAACAAAGACTACAAGCACTATTCCAGCTTTTTTTTTCATGCATTTATTAATTTATTATTCATGTGCATAATGATGATCTAAAACCAGCAAACTTTCACAGGAAAATATACGTTAAAATAATTAATATTTCAGATTTCTGATTCTTATAGTTAATCTTTACATATTTAGAACATCAATATCAAAAGTAAAACTATAAGAATTGAGAATAATAAATGTTGATGTGTTCATATATACTTTCAGATATTTAAATAACACTTCAGACAAATGCTAATTTAAACATCACATTGTACTTTCGTCTTTTATAGCGGTTCTAGTTAAAAACGTCCAATAAATCAGCAGTATTGTCCTATAGTATTAGCATCATTGTGTTCTATTTCCAAGTATACGTATCTTGATTAATATTTTATTAAATTAATGAACTAATGTCAATTTAATTAACAAGGCAAATTAGAGAATTAATTCGATTGATGATCCAAGTTCATGCATCAGACACGATCGCTATTGGTGCACCTACTATCTGAAATCTATAGATAAAATATTTCTGGCTTTCATTCAAATTTGTCGCAATGTAGATAAATAAGTCGTTGTGTAGGACTATTTGTCTATTTTCATTGTGAAATTCGTATTTCTGCACTGTGATGGGCTCTATTCTAGTTGAAACAAAATGTCCCATCTATTTCACTTGTAACAAAGTGGAGTAGGTATATATATATCTTCTTAAATGTCTAAAAGAGTAACTGGATATTTCTTTCTGAAACTAATTTTGTGAAGTTAAAAAGTTCTTCACTTTTTTCATGAATAGTTTCTCTTTTGCTTTTAAATAGTCTGTTTCTAAATAGCTTTTAAATAGTGATAACTTTGCATATACGATCATATTAATTGTTATTTCTTTTTGTACGTCATAATTCATTTGCCTTAAATAACGAACAAATGTACAGTCATGTTCATAAATAGTGCATACATGCTTGTCTTTAATGAGTTCACCCCTCCTGCTAGCATGATCTGATAAATACTCCATAAACACCTAACCGCCGAACTGTTTATAAAATGCTACGATGGCATGGTGATAATAAAAGAACTAGTCACAAGAGGGTGACCAAAGGGGAGTTAATAGGTATCGGTATTTCGGCGAGACACAGGCAACCAGTCTCGAACGCTTAAAGGCTACGAGGGAAGGCCATTTGGTATAAATCGAGTTGTTGCAATCATGAAAGAAGACTGCCCTACGCCATATACATGACATCTTCGAGTAGTTGAAAATGTACATGCATTCTAAGTATACATTTGTTTAATCATGCTTATCATTTACTTACTACAGCTAAGTAAGTCAAAGTTTAGCTTGATCCTTGTAGACTACTTAGAGCTTAAGTTCTACTTTCGCTATTATTTAGATACAGGAAAAAATTAAAAGTTTTTGCACCTATTTTTCTCGAGCGTGTAATATATTATAATACAAAATCGATATATGCGATCGATGCGGTAGGCTTTTCCTGGAACATCCTTAGTAAAACTTCCAATTTATTTCATTAAGTTTCATATAAATTTAAGAAGAAAATCGGGGCGTAATTTATGTATGTAAAATTCAAAACGAGATTTTAAAAAAATCCTAGACGATTCGAGAATTCGACAAAAATTTACGAAATGAAAGAAGGAAACAATATTTATCGTACCACCTTGTCTCGCGGACAACATTGCGATACGAGAAATGTAATGAAGGAAGAGCTATAATAAAACAATCGTAAATTAAATTTTGAACAATGGAAAGAAGTGCTGTGAAATCACAATGACAGCCGTTCATTGGCTAGCTCGCGAGTAAAAGAGAAATTACTGCAGGGGTACAGATAATAATGCTTGCGACGGTGGATGAGGACAAGGCATAAGGCTAGACTTACATTGACTACAGGAAAGCAGACCTGAGCTGACGTATCGTCATCCGCAAAAAAAAAGTTCGCATATACTGTAACTTCCACATTTTCATTAATAATTCAGTTTTCTTAATATAATATCGCTTCTTTGTGCTTTCCTTAACAAAGCAGTGTAGTAATGAATAATTATTTATGATTTTTGTGAAAAAATAAAGCAAAATAAGAAAATTATAAGCAAAAAACTGTGATTGTTATGAAACTTTAGTCTGTCAGATAATTACGCGAAGAATATCCCGAGGGAAATTCACTCCATACAGTGCACAGGTATTAGGAGCACTCACAAATACGTAAAATTGAAGGAACAGAAAATAATGTATTTTTGAGATGAACATACAATTCACACTTCACGTGAAGTTCCAATATGGGAAATCAATCAATATCTTCAGTTGAAATTACTGAAAAAAAAAAAAAAAACAGAAAATGGCTATTTAAAACTCCAAGTGTAAACCTGCGCTTGGAGCGAGTGTATTTCCAATATCAGAACTCGTTATTTCGTAACATGCCTGCGTGGCCAAGCGGGTTTAGCAATGCTGTTGAAATTCTAGAACCGAAGGGTGGCAGTTCGAGCCTGAGTGCGGAACGCTCTTTTTTTTTTTCAATATAGTGAAATATTTTTTAAAATATAAATGTCTAGTTTGAAGTGCTTAAAAACACAAGACCAGATGAACAATCACTTTTCAAAGCTCAGTCACATTTATTCACTATGTTCATCAATTAGGCTATATACGAAGACACTAAAATGTGGAACGTTAACGATCCTTATTAACGTTAATACCACATCCGTTATAATGAGAACAGATTTGTGATCTGAATACCAACCTTAAACCATACGTCCAAAATGAAAATTATTCATGTTCTTGATACCTATTGCAACACTCAGTTGTAATATAGAGAGTGAGAGTACGAAAGAGAGAGATAAAATACTGTATACAGGGTGCGGAAAAATTCCCGGAACGGTCCAATATCTCGCGAAGTATAAATATCACCAAAACAAAAATAACACATGTTAAATAGTTTTAAAGAAGCTATCCAATGATAGAAAACACAATCACCTATCCCTACCTCCTTGGGAACTACGGGGGATAACTTTAAAATTTTAAATGGGAACCCCTATTTCTTATTTCATATGTGGATACTCCAGAAAAAGTGATAGTGATTTGATCAAAAATTGAAAACAGTGTGTGCGAAGATGAAGTTGCATGGAATACAATATCGATAATTGTTTTGCAAAGAAGCTTTATGAAGTAGTTCTTAGTAGTAGGGTTATTTACAACAAAAATAAGCCATTTTTGTCACCATTTGTATTTTCTTGCAAATTAATGAATATGGACAAATGCATTATTTTATGGAAGTTAAAATGTATGAATTCGTTATGTGGGTAAAAAAAATCACATGAAAATTTTACTCTGCGTGGAAATCGAACTCATGACCTTTCATGCCGCAGTCCCGTACGCTAACCGCATGGCCCAGAGCTCGACACTGAGAGGCCACATTTTCATAAAGATTTGCCGCCTCCATTTTTTATGTGTCGATTCAAGTGCTATCCGTGAAGGCACTGTTTTCAATTTTGGGTCAAATCACTGTTACTTATTCTGAAGAATCCAAATGTGCAACAAAATATGGGGATTTCCATGTAAAATTTTAAAGTTACCCCCCGTGTGGGAATGGAGGGTTGCGTTTGGTATCATTGGATAGATTTTTCAAAACTGTTTAACACGTGTTATTTTTATTTTGCTGATCTGTATATTTCGCGAGATATTGGACTGTTCCGGGACTTTCCCCGCACCCTGTATAAGCTTGTATTTTTAATTAAAATAGTTAGTGTAAATCATAATCTGGATTTTTATAAAGTAAATGAAACAATCATATAGAAAATGTATACAGTTTAAAATTGAATTAAATTGCAATTCCAGAATCTGTAACATTATACATTTCTTATTTATTTACATCGAATGTTAACTTATTGTATAGTTTATAGCACGAGTATCAGCTGATATGTAACACAAAATTATCTATAAATTGAATTTAAATAGGAAATGATATAGTTGCTATAAGAACAAGTTTATGAAAATGAACTCTATAATAATGGTTGTATTTGAAACAGAGTTTGCGTAATGAAGTAAATATTTACACCGCCAGATTTGCAATACTGTGCGGTTTAAATTGTCAATCTCATCAATTTTACTTATTTCGCTTGAATGTTTATGGAATTTAGTATAGCATTATGAAACATTCAACAACTGATCTAGTAGTGAAACATATTTAATAAGATTACCGCACATTACGGTAGATTCCGAGATCGCTCCCAGCTTTGCGAGCACTTGATAATATCTTATTATTATTTCAGATAAAATATTATGTGGAAGAGCTAAATTAAATTAGAAAATGAAATGAAATATTTAACATCCCACTATTACGCCCTTTAGGCGGTAAGGTTCTAGATTGCTGGTCCTCACATAGAGGAGAATTTGGATTAGTAACCAGTTTGGTTCTTTTCTTTATCAAATCTCAATACACAATTCATATAGTAATGTCGAGCAAGCGATAGCGAGTGAAGGCAGGTTAACCAGGTTGATTGCTTTCTTCATCACCACTCATGTGGTATACGGACCAGTGTTCTAGAATCCTGCTATTTTAGGCTAAGGGAGAAGATAATTAAAGTAAGAAAATGATTTAAGAATTGGTGGAATGAGAAAGTGGAAGGAAAAGGAAATACTTTGAGAAAAGTCACGGACATAATGTTGTCCACCACAAGCTTACTTGAACGGAATAAAACCAGAGACCGCATGCACCAAAGGTAAGCGCTCTACCAGTGAACCATCGCGGCCCATAAATTAAATAAGAAAGATAAGTAGTAGGCATTTTATAATTGAATATTGTATGTAAGAAACTTATTGTCCATAAAGATTATTTCTCTTCAAGCTTTTTTAATTGATGTTGCAAATTGTCCGATGCTTTGCAATGCGGGTCAAAGGAATAAATGCAATTTTTCGGGATAGTATCGTCTGCCCCTTGCTGCTATTGATGGTATAAAAGTAGTGTTGAGTTGATTTTTAGTTTCTTGTTCCTTTTGTTATGTGAATATAGACTAGACCAAAATTTTTTACTGGTGTTCATTTCAGGATCACTCGGTAGCATGTTTTTAGTGGAGGAATGTTACGTGAATATATATTACACCAAGCCACAAATATTTTGGCAAAGATATACATTTTTATTACACAAATAGTTTCTGCTTTTCCTTTTACTGCAAATGTTTGTTTCTAATAGTGATTTTTATTCTTATTATATCCGTTAATACACATTCAAGACTTTTTTAAAAAATAAGTTGTTTAATAAGGCACTGAAAAGTGTTGGATTTTGTAACACTCTAACACTTAAAAACATAATACTGAGTGATCCTGAAATGGACACCAATAATTAATTTTGGTCTAGTCTATATTCACGTAACACTTTCAACAGCGAGGCTATATGAAACGTGGGCTTACTAATTAACGTGGAATAAAAATAAAAAAGTCTAGTGGCTAGCGCGAGTGTTTTTGGTTCTTGTAGTCTCGGGTTCGATTCCCGGTAAGGGTCGATTCAGGTTAAATTTTCAGGGGAGTTTATGGGAAAAACGTTAAAAAATATAATTGCAAAAGTCTGATGCCAGTGTTTTGTAAGCTATTGACAAAATAATAGAAAGACAGGAAAGAAATTCTCTTGAGAACTGAAAGTGAACAATGTTTTCGCATTTATGCTTAATTTGCTACTAGCGTGACACAGTAAATTGAATATAATATAAATATTAGACACAAAATTCGCTACTTCACGGTTGATAACATGGTAAATGCTAGGTTTTGTTAAACATTAAACGTAACACCTCAATTTTATATCAATAAATAACTTAAATAAATAAATAACAAGACAGAACAATACTATTAACCTATATTTGCATAGTATATAAATTAAAAACACGTTGTTTATCATAACGAAAAATGGCTGAACCGTTTGAAATGAATTTTATTAACATAGTTAACACCTACCTCGGACTGGGTTGTTGTCACGCCGTTTTTATTGAAATGCGTATCCAAACAGAAGAGAGGGGGTTAAAATGTATGCCAAAAATAGAATCTCTCACGTTTGTGAGATGAAATATGATACATAAATTCCTTATTTAAAACGAGTGTGCACGTGTCCGACCGTGTTTAGAAATTTCGGCACTAAATGGAGAAGAGGGGCAATTTGTATCGTTTTTGCTCAATATTTAAGAATGATGACATCGAGATTGTGTCTTGTCTTCACAGCAAAACGGATGAAGCACTTGAAATTATCTTTTAAATATACGGTATTTAGCATTTGGTCCAGTCGGATTCATTAACACATATGTCGTAAGAGGAACAGATGCATATAAACACCATATTTTAAAATATGTGAGCCCATCTTCCGTTGTCCTTAAAAATCCACTTTTGAGGGGGAAATGGGGCAAGTTCCAAATAAGGCGGTCAATATGTAAAAGTGACGTCGTGTTTGTCTGTCCGATCATCACGGGAAATCAAATCAGCCGTTTGAAATAAATATTTGAATACATTTAGTACATGGAAGAAAATGGTTAGCTGACGTTCACTAGAAACTTGACAAAACTTCGATACAAATTAGAGGATAGTCAGCTATAACTAAATCTAATATTGTAGGTGGAAGTGAAAACGACGAACGAAGTAACAGCGGATTAAAATTTAGCATTAGAAGTCATTGAAAAACAGAATGTGATGCGCGAAAACGAGAAAAAAAGAAAAGGAAAAACGTAACGTTGCCGACGACAACACACTGGATGGTGCTTATTGAAGGACCCATAAACGCTATTCATTAGCTCATTCTTCACGGTTTGGATTGCAAGAAATAAAACTATTTCTTCGTGCTAATACGCCTCTCAAAACGAAATGTTATATTTCTGCAAAATTTGTTTTTCTCACATGACTGGATATTTTTTTAAAAAATTCTATTGTGCTGAAGAAAACAAAACCATATGACAAGCTGTATTTGATCTGAAGACCCCATGATCTTTACTACATGTTGTTATTCATTACATCAGCGAGACGTTGTTTGCAATGACACTGGTACATTGAGTGGTTTGTTCGAGAAAGTTGCTTGTCTCGATTTTGTTTACTCTTTAGGTTTTTCGTAGAATACATGAAAAAGAAATACATTTTTCGCTTAGATATCCAGGAATCCTGTTTTAACTGATCAGAAAACAGCAATCTAATGGTGAAATGATATGGGGTAATGTGTAGCATTTTGTTTTCACGCCATCGATAGCAGCAAGGGGCACATGAATTACATAAAAAGGGAGTGTGTTGTTATGAACTACTAATATCTTTTTCAAAAAAATCTACGTGTTACTTCGTAGCTCAGGGGATAAGTGAGAGATTACAATACACAAGTTCGCACAAGATCGAGTCTTGTCCACTGCTATTATGTTTTTTTTTTATTTTCATTGTTTAACGGTGAAAGTGACGTAGATATATTTTCATTGGCATTCAAAAAATAAAAGAATGGAAGGGAATACGTAGCCCTGAAAAGGGCTGTTTATATATAAGTGTCTAATAGGAGGTCCAATGACCTTCTACATCGATGACTGCCTGGAGCCTTCTGGGCATGCTTTCGGAAAGTCTGCGGAGAAAGCGTTCACTACGGGAGACTTCCTCCCAGCTGTTTTCAACGATTTCCCATAGTTGATTTTTTGTGGATGGAGGCGGGTTAGGCCAGTTCTCCTTCATCACCCTTTTGACCTCTGCCCATACTGTCTCAATTATATTCATATCGGCTCCACGCGGTGGCCAATCTAGGACCTCTAAATCAGCCTGCTGCGAGAGCCAATTCTGAACTAATTGACACATATGAACCGGAGACCTGTCGTGCTGAAACTGGATTACTCCATCGGGGTAGATAAAACGCACAGATGGCAACATAACATCCCGAAGGATATGTAAATATTGCTCACCTGTAAGACGCCCCTCTACCCTATGGAGTACTCCAAGACACTGTGATGTCATGAAACCCCAAGCAGATACAGATACGCGTCCACAGTGACGTTTGTGGGAAACGTATCTGGGATCATGCCTGGAGCCTCTCGGACGATACACGACTACTTGGCCATTATTTGAGGAAGAAAATGTGCATTCGTCTGTGAAGACAACATGTCTCCAATCACGGTTCACATTTTCTTCCGCAAACTGAAGCCGTCGTCTTATATGCTCTTCCGAGAGGAATTCTTTCACCGCAGCACGACGGGCGTGAAGATTAGCTTCCCTAAGACGCCGTACAGCAGTATCTCGAGAGCCTGGAAAAGCTGATGCGTGCCGAAGTTGTCTGGCGGTCATGTTGGGATTAAGTCGCGCAGTAGCAACAAGCTGGGCATCCTGCTCAGGTGTTGTCACACGACGCCTACCACTACCTCGGCGCCGCATAGTTTCTCCAGTCTCTCGAAAACGCTTTATCCACTTCTGTGCTGTTCTTGGTAAAACTCCACACCTTTCAGCGGCTTGTGCAGCGCAATAGCCTTCTTGCACTAAAGCAAGAACACGCTCTTTTCTATTCTCAGCCATTTCTGACTTCTACCCTTTTCACGAGTTGCACGTTGAATGAGCACCCCTTTTAGTTGAAGCTATTAAACGACATGCGCAGTTGGTTACTCCAAGAGCTAGTAAGATCGTAGTTTTTATTTACTAAGAGGCAGAAAACACGTTATTTCGATATATGTTGTTTGACTACAAGGGAGCACTTCACAACTGATTACTGAGTGATAAGATCTGTGGTATTCTGTTCAACTTTCCTTTAGGCAATTTTAAACGTAATAGACAATATTTGTCTGACCTTGTCAGTGCCTGAGGCAGAAGACAAAATCAATGAAAATGTTTTCAACATAACATTTTCGATTTATGTTTATCTCCTATCCGTTTTTGTTACGATTGCCTCCTTTAGAAATATCAGCTCTCTTTTTTTGGCCCCTGTAAGGAAATGCTATTGCGGTTTTCCAACGTTCAATATTTTTGGCAAAATTAACACTTTCAAATAAAGCTAAACAAGCATATGTTTCACAGACAAAACAATATATAAAGTTCTACTTTCCAGTTAGGCAATATTCCTTCAAAAAATTGCAACTATAGTTTGCATCTCAAGTAATAGGGTAAATGTGCCAGTAGTCGACCATTTAAGGAGATTTTCAACTTTTTTAAAGTATAAAAAAAATTATTTTTCACTAATAACTTTTACTGCATATGTAATTAGAAAGAACAGTGTTTAAATTTTACGTTTGTGTAGCTCGCATAGGAAATCTTTTATACATAATTACACAGGAAAAAGAAAATACCAGAAACCCTGAAAAAAACAGTAGTCGGCCTATGAAAACCAAAGGTCAGCCATTACTTTAACCAGTACTCAGCCACACTATAGAATTGACTTTTTTAATGGAATTTTAGAGATCAATTCTCAGTAGCAAATTAAGGGACAAATATATTGCACTCAGAGTTCCTACAAAGAAAAACTACGTGGAAAACAGGCCCGCAACTAGAGGGAGATAGGGGGCCTGGCCCTCCTAAACTTTTCGTGGCCCCTCCAGACCTCAACACAAAAAACACAATTTAGATATGTGTAAGAGATTTTTAATGACTTGCCCCCCCCCCCTAACATATCTATGTCCCCCCAAACCTCTGTGGCTAGAAGCAGGCCTGGTGGAAAATATATTGCGATACAGGAAAAAAGACTTCTTGTATGATATTTACCATAAACTAAGAAAAATGTGCCTCGGCCTAGACTAGCCTATTTAAAACTAATATATAGGCCTATTTATATTTACATTTATATTTACATTGATATTTATATTTAGCTATGACATTAACCCTTTAATATGAAGTTCATTAAGCACATTCAGGACACATAAGCACTTGTTTAGCAGGTTCCTCGTACGATAATACACTGAGGCACGTGCATTTTAAGTGGTACCAGTGATCACAAAAGTGACACCCAATATATTTAAGTGTATCGTTCTCAATATCACTTATGAATTCTTCTTCAGGCCTTAGACGGCATTTCAACAACTTCTTGCGTCTCGTCTTTTTAACTACTAGTGCTACTTGGCTTGACAGTCCTTTTCTTTTTGTTTGACTTAAAATTTTTCCTTTCTTTTGTATTCTCTCCCTTTTTCATTTTAGACATTCCTCTTCTAGTTTTCTTTTCTTTTCATTCTTTACCATCTGATAATTTCTCCATGCTTGGGAGGATACTGCACTTTGAACTTTTTCTCTGGGCACATGTTTGGTAGTTTTGTTTTTGATTGGAGCTAGCCAGAAAAGATGCTAATCAAAGCCAGATGATATGGAAGTATTTTACGAAGGTTTTCTTTGAATTTCTCCTGAGATCATATGGAGTTATTTCTGGCTCTACTGACTGTAGAAACAGAAGCAGACCTTTCACCTTGCGTCGCTTCAGTACAAGATGCCATAACGGATATGTTGTTTTCCTGGTTTGAGTCAGATGTAACGTCTATTTCTGATATCGAAGATATATTTGTAGGCTCTAGACGGCCAATTGCTAAAATTTGGTATGTTCCAGGACTAAGATATCAAGCATTTCACTAGCAAGTATCTACTGATAGCAGATCGATCCTCTTCGGACAGAACAATAGCCTTATATGTGTTCATTAGTGTAGAATAAGAAGACTCTTTGGATAGAGTATCCTCAACTCACCTGATTGCAAAAACATCTGACACTGAGTCTATTCCAGTAGATGTCTTTGGACTGGTTGAAAGAAACGCTAAATCACACGTTCTTAAACTGTTAGACATATTTTCCTCACGCTCATAGTGAGTTAGAATGTAAATATTTATGATTATTCTGTATTGTTTCGGCAATCAGGCAACTCTAGGAACAGAGCAGATAAGAACAGATAATAATAATAATAATAATAATAATAATAATAATAATAATAATAATAATAATAATAATAATAATAATAATAATAATAATAATAATAATAATAGTTGAAGAGGAATTGCAGCCTTGGAATTAAAAACGTGCAGAAACGCGACATTGTGCGGAGTAAATCAATTAGATATGGATAACCATTACTTTCTCATAGCTACCTTAGATTAAAAGACTAAGCTATGATCAGGGTCAAGGGCGTCGATCCTGCTAGGGCCGGGGGGCCCGGGCCCCCAAAGCTTATGTAGGGCGTATGCTTAGGGTAAAATAAATACTCATTACCTGTCCTTTTTAAATTTTAGAGAAATAATTCAGACCAGCCATAAATCCTTAACCTTTTTTCCCTCAGTTCTAGAAAAATACAAGAATTGAAATGGTTACAATACCAGACTGATATTAAAGTACGGGACAAAAATAAACGACCAACATCGTCATAAGTTTTAATGGCATTTTCGATCGTTTAATTTTGTCCCGTACTTTATAACTGTATTATACTTGTATGATGCAATTAGTGACATCATAACAGTTACTTTTTCATTAAATCGTTAGAAAAGTCTTCTACGTATTAGTTAAGTGTCTTAGTTGTATGTCATGTGTCATTTAAATTGAATGAATGATAAGTGGATGACTACTGGAGTATATGTGGGATGACTACTGGATTATGGTCCGCTGAAAGTAATGGGGGGCTGGCCATTGGAAATTGAAGTGAAGAGTCATTTCCAGTAGTCGGCCCCTAATGGCTGACTACCGGAAAACGTTATCAAAAATGCAACTTGTAGTCAGCCCCCCTTATTTCTACGCAATATCTTGTTTTGTATCATAAACCACGAATTTTTGATAAGCTACGATACATTCATGCATAGAAGAAAGCAATAACTCGTACTATTTTACAATAATATAATTTTAACTTAACTTTGAAGTAAAGCTTCTTCCTTATTTTTTTATTAACAAAATGCGCACTTTGCTCACTTGCATCAGCAGACCTCAAATGATAATTTTTCTTTCCTGCCACGAGGAGTCACACCAGGCCAGAACAAATGAGGTTGAATACTGGAGCTCTGATTTAAGTTGTAGTTGATTATTTGTTTGATAACAAGCTACTGTATGTTTATTTAATATGCTTTTTACTGAAAAATGGCTGACTACTGGAGACGGCTGACTTTAGGCACACTTACCCTCCTAACTAACTAACTAATTCTATGGCCTATGGAACCCGGAGGTTCAATGCCGCATTCACAAAAGCTCTCCACTGACTTCTATCCTTAGCTAACTGGATCCAGTTTCTACTTTGTATTCCTATTTCTGCGAGATCCATCTTAATATTGTCCTCCCATCTGCGCCTAGGTCTTCCTAATTATAAGCTCAAGTAATATGTAACATAATAATAACAATAATAATAATAATAATATCTTAGTATCAAACTTTAAGCGATTTTTATATGATGCATATATTCATGAAAATAGTCACTACTTGTTATGTACTCATTTGGTGTTCCCCTAGGGTTACTAGGAATTGAAATCAGGATCTCTGACTGTGCAGTCCAGTATGCTAACTGTATGACCACAGAGCACGGATCTGACAAAAAACATTTTCATAACGTTTTGCTACCCCTCCTTTTCCGGTATCGATTAAAGTGCCATCCGTGAAGGAATTGTTTTCAATTCTGGGTGAAATGAGTCACTTTTTTCTGGAGAATCGAAATGTCCAATAAGAAATGGGGGTCCCACTTTAAAATTTTAAAGTTATCCCTACCGCCAAAGGGAATGGGGATAGCGGATTTTGTTTGGTATAATTGAACTATACATATAAAGCAGAAACATATATTCTCATTTTGGGCGTGTGTTTTCAATTTGATATTAACTTAGAAATCTATTTGAACTTTGGTAGTGCTAGCATTTCCATAGCGTCATCTTCGTATACAAACAGATGATGAATAAAAGTGACAGAGGTTTGAAAGCTGACAGTTTATCTGATTTTGTTTTTATAACCAATTCAAAGGTTAAAAATGTAACGTTGTATTTAGAAAAAATAAAATATCCTTATATTGAAAGAAAACCGGACTGGGAACCGAACCGTCAATCATGACTGTAATTTCAAGCGCCTCGCTAAACCCACTTATTTTCTTCTTAATTTGCGTCGCGAAAGGCGGCCCCGAAGTTCACTTACCAAAGTCTACTTTCCCCTTATCAGTACTTTCTATATATTTCCTACTCGGTTATACACGTTTTACAGTAACCTTGAATGATAGGGACACAAACACAGACACGTCGAGAACATTAAAAATTCCAAAATTCTCCCACCGGGCATCAAACCCGGTACCCCGTACACCACAGACACACATGCTAGCCACTAGACCACACAGCCAAGTTATAAAGCCAGCACGTTTTAATAATTCTACTGGAAATGCACGAGATATGCACTTGTAATACATTGAGTGATTTATTCGAGAGAGGCAAAGCACTTTACTTTGAATTCATTTCTTGGTTTCCTTTCTACTGTGTTTATTCTTTGTATTTTCGTACACTACTTGAAAAAGCAAATACATTTTTCGCTACGGTGTCCAGAAATACTATTTTAACTGATCATAAAACAGAAATCTTTCGGTGAAATAATATGGGGTAATGTGTGCTATTTTAGTTTCATACCGAGTTCCTTCGTAGCTAAGCGGTTAGCATACGCACCTTTGACGTAAGAGACCCGGTTCGATTCCCGGTGTGAGCTCATGTGGTTCGGATTTCACGCTAATCAGTAGGTAAACGTCTCATATAGCCTCGATGCTGAAAGGGATGTTAAAATCAACTCAACATTATTTTATACCATCAATTGAAGCAAAAGGTAGACGATAGTATCCTGCTAAAAACATGCATTTATTTCTTTGGCACATATTACAAAGCATCGGACTATTTGCGACACTTCAAGAAAAAGATGCTTTATGAATATTAAGTCGCTTCAAGCGTTCAAATCGCTTTGTAAAAATCCAGATTATGAATTGCAATAACTTTTTACGTTGTAATTAAAATTACAGCATATATTGTTTTCTATTTCTCTCACATACTTTCTCTCTCTCTCTTTCTTTCTCTATATATACACACCTGTATATTACAATAGGTATCAGAACATGAATAATTTTCATTTTGGACGTGTGATTTAAGGTTGGTATTCAAATCAGCAAGTTGTTCCCATTATAACAATGTTAACGTTCCTCATTTTAGCGTCTTCGTATATAAATGATGACAGGGTGAACAAATGTAACAGGCTTTGAAACGTGATAGTTCATCTGATTTTTTTTTCAAGCACTTCAAAGCAGAACTTTATATTTAAAGAAATGTTTCCATATGTTGAAAAAAATCAAAACCGCCGGAAGGCAGATTCGAACTGCCACCCTCCGATGCTAGACTTTCAAGAACACTACTAAACACGCTTGACCACCGAGACAATTCATGAAAGAATATGCTGTAATAATGCTCATATATCGCTCCAAGCGCACGTTCACACCTGAAGTTTTAAATAGTCATTTTCTCCCTATATCAGTAATTTCAACTGAAGATATTGACTGATTTTGCATATTGGAACTGTGCATGAAGTGTGAATTGCATATTAAACGCAGAAATACGTAGTTGACTCTTCAGCTCATGTTTCTGTTCAATAGCTTCACATGTTAGTGAGTGTTTCCTAATACCTGTGTCATTTTCCCTCTTTTTTCCCACGGGATATTCTTCGTGTAATTATTTGACACACTAATGTTTCATAAGATTAAAGGTTTTTTGCTTATAATTTTCTTATTTTGCTTTATTTTTTCTCTAAAATAATAAATAATTATGCATTATTACACTGCTTTGTTAAGGAAAGCACAAAGAAGCGATAATATAGTCAGAAAAGCAAGTTATTAATGAAAATGTGGAAGTTACAGTATATGCGAACTTTTTTTTGCGGATGAGGATACATTACCGTGAGGCTCAATGTAATAAAGCCTTGTACCACATATCTATTCACTCCAGCAAGTGCTATACAAAGACCTCTCCAACATTGTGATTGACGGTCAATGCAGTCAGCTCTCATTCCTCATCCTCTCCTGCTCTCCTCTACCTCGGTTGGGCTGGACTTCATCTCATTAATATATGGCCGGCCTAATTTAGAGCCTGAGCCAGCTGCGGTATCTACCATCCGTACAATCATACATAGTAGTCGGGAGAAACGTTAGAACAAAATCGACATATTCATGGGGTAGATTCCTTAAAAGGTTTCAAAGCAATGAATGTCATTTGTTTGTTATAACGCTACCTCGAGATAAGCGTACAAAACTCGTTTAACATAGGTGGCTGTATAAATTTCTTCAACATGACTGAACTCACTAATACATTATAATAATGATTTTATTTTAATTATAAGTAATATACAGAGAACTTGCAAATAAAATGCAGTGAGAAAAGGTCACGAAGTAAATATGAACCACAATATATTAGGTATAATTTGCAAAGGAACACGTAACTGCATATTGGGAAGAAATAGCGAAAAAGGAACTTACAAAATTTCAGCACTAATAATGCAATTGAAAAAGTGACCAGGGAAAGATCTACGAATATAAGGGTTTAAAGCATGGCTTCGAGTAAACGATTAAATATTCCGTGAGGAAGTAACAAAGCTGTTACTCATAATATATGCCGAGTATTCAATTGGTCACGGTTCACACATTTTTTCTAAGTAAACAACTGATATTTGTAAAACTTGCTGAATATCTATCCCATTAATTTTAGACACTAATATTTTGAGTTTAGAATTTCGATCAGGAATGGGGCATATTTTTAAAAAATGTAATGAAGTCCTAGCAATACTAAAATTTTGGTGCTACTACTTCTCTATATACTATGTATCCAAGATGGCAGACAAGTGTAGGCCTATTTTGGAAATTAACTTACAATTAAGAATGAACCTATTTTTGTATTTTTTAAATATTGTACGAATAAAATAGGAACAACACACAAGTCCTCGTTTAATTTAGGAAGATTAAATTTTGAGCTAAAGTAATCAATGAAGAGCGTTGCCAAAGGCTTAGAAGGGGACAAGCAACCTTTCAAGCAATTTAATGTTTGAAAGAGGTCATCATTACAATCTAAAGATCCTCTTACTTCTGAGGAAGATGTTCCCTGTGCATGAAAAGTTTCTGGAATTTTCTATGACGTTGACAGTGTTCACAGAAGACCATGGGGAAAGATAGAACATTTCACTTTTTCTCATAAGTTTACGTATGTAAGAGATAATTGGGTCAGACATCAGTAGTAAGCAGTAGTCACAGGAACACGTCTTCGTTGATTGTGGTTCTTGATGCTTTTTATGATCACCGCTTAATAATAGAGTAACATTTCTAGTTTTACATCCCACGGTTGTGGCGGGTAGTATAGAAACAGATGATTGGTGAAAGTGAGTGATTATAAAGTAAGCAATGGAATGAGAATGCGAGAAATTGAGAGAATCTCAAGCAAACTCACGGACACGATATTGTTCTCCACAAGAACAAATCGAACCAGAGACCTCCCGTACCAGGGGTACCACTGAGGCTGAGTGGTTCTACTTCGTAATCACAAAATTGTGTTCACGAAATCCTTTATTATTGGGTCGATGCATAAGTTCGTGAGATTTGTATATGTTATTTTTATTCTGCTGTTCTGTTGATCCAAATCCAAATCTATATATATAAAAGAGAACGTACAAATCCTTTGTCCGCTCATCACGCTAATACGGCTGAACCAATTTCTTTTATTTTTGGGGGGTTATTAGGATTTGGACCCTAGATGGTTTTTATCATATCACTTTAATTTTCAATTACCAGTGTCTTGAGATAATTGACCATTCAGGTGTCCATTACGTACAAATCCTTTGTTAGTTCATCATAGGTATAAAAATAAACGTATGTATATGCAACCCGCATGACCGTGTCACTCGGCGGGTTAACATAAATGACAGGCGTTATAATGGTTTTTATCATATCACTTGAAAGCGAAAAAGTAAAAATTATCTAAGTAACAAAGTTTATTGCGTTCGGGAATGACCGCAGCGAAGCGGGGCGGGTTAACATAAATGACAGGCGATATAATGTTAACATTTACTGCAATCTTCTATGGTTTTTATCATATCACTTGAAAGCGAAAAAGTAAAAATTATCTAAGTAACAAAGTTTATTGCGTTCCGGGGTGACCGCAGCGAAGCGGGGTGAACGCTGCTAGTACAACATAGAAACAATATTAACATATTCTACGAGTGTAACAATACATTGCATACATTTTACTGTAACTCACATTGCATACATTTCATGAAGCAACTCATTCAAGAGATTTTCGTCAAAATCTGAAAGTCTTCCAGAACGTGGATTATCACACAGGTCAAAGAATCCTACTCGAAAGCGAGAAAACCATTTCTGTGCTGTTCTTTCAGCAATTACTTCATTCCCATACACTGCACAAATTATTCTCGCAGCTTCTGCTGCACTGGATCCTCGGTTAAATTCGAAGAGTAAAATGTGACGGAAATGATCATTTTTCTCAACTTGACATTCCATATTACTTTGTCTGAAATAAATACAATAATAGGTTCACAATTTAAAAAAAAGCTTGTGTTTCACAACACACAAACTCCAAACTACAGTAAAACAACGGAACAACGATAAGCAATCGCTTCACGCCACATTGTTGCCAATCCAAAAGAAAACCGCACGAACGTTTGCAGAGACCCAATGTTTAGTACAAAAATGTTTAATATTAACGCTGATGTGTTTGTTTACGTTTGTAACAATTCTGGTTTCAAGAGAAGAAAAGCGACCACGAGAAATGCGGCTGGAGGTTGGATGAAGATATGTCGCTTAAGCCGTCGTCCGTCAAGTTCCGTAGAAGCATATTTTGTCAACCTGTTTTACATTTTTATCTAGCATATTTTCATGCAAAATTCAGCGACTAAATAAAGATTTATTAACATTTCTGTGTTATTAATATTTTAAAAAGAATATATGCCGCGCACTTCGGTTACTGCTATTTCTATGTTTTCCAGAGATCAGTCTTATCTACCATAGCTATACGTCAGCGTTTCCCAACCTTTCTCAACTTGCGGCACACTATGAGTGTAACTTGAATTCTCGCGGCACACTCATAGATTTTATTATTTTTAAATATGAAATACCATGGTATCTTTTTCTATGATTACTGATCTCCTCACAGAGAAGAAAGCTCGATCACTGATTTTCCCCCATGGTAAATCATTATGCTTATTTTTAATTTTAATTTAAAAATAGAAAACAATTGCAATGAAATATTGGACTTAGGTTTTTTAAAATACGTTTTTTTCCGAAAACTGCATCCAAACTTTCACTAACAAGGAAGATCACTAAATAACGAACGAGCAAACTAAATCGAAATCTCTTTTACTTTTAAAACAACATTCGTATGCATGTTTGTTTTGTCGAAAGGATTGCATATTTTAAAATTTAAAGTTACGAAATAGTCTGCAACAATAAAGAAGCAATAATGGTCATAACGTCATAACAATAACAAATACCTTTTTCAATATTAAAAGTGTACAGAAAAGTGACGCGGTATGAAACTTAAAACTGTAGATTCATATTAGAGCTTCATAGTAATGTGAAATACAAATATACATTTTTCCCTATGTCCTGCAACTTAATTGCTATGAAATTAATAATTTTGTTTCGATTTACTCGCGGCACACCAGCAGCCCATTCACGGCACACCAGTGTGCCGCGGCGCACCGGTTGGGAAACGCTGATATACGTAGCAAGTACAGTGATATTCTAAATGTTTCTCAAATAGTGTTGTTGAATTTAACGTTGCGAGAGCAACCTTATGTGTAAATGAGGGCTCACATTGTAAGGGAAAGCCGCAAAAAGCTTTATCAGTTACATATTTTGTAGCATCAAAACATAATTTTCAGTTAAATTTAACTAATTATAAGAACACATGCACTGACCACCCAGAGCATTATGACCATATACCTAATGTCTAGTATGCCCATCTTTGCCTTGCAAGATAGCAGTGATGCTGTTTAGTATAGATGCAATGAGACCTTGGTAGGTGGGTAGAAGCATGGCGCACCGCATGTGCACACACAAGTAAATTAATTCATTTAATTTCGCGGAAGAGGGCGATGTGCACCGTGCATCTGACGTCACTCGGCTTCGTTCAAAATGTAACTGTTGGTTGTTGTGTTTTGGTTTGTCAATGTATATTTAACAGCAAAAGTGGTACTTTCTTTTGTTCTGATCACAAAAAAAAAAAAAAAATGTGATAAACGTTCTCATCATGCGTGTAGGTAGAATTCTTTTTTTTTTTAAGCAATGAATAACCACTTTTGAAATGAAATGAAATCTTTGAGTTTAACGTCCCACGTTTATGCCTATTAGGCTAAGGGAGACACGATGATTAAGGAATATGAATGATTAGGGAAGAGTTAGTGGAATGAAAAGTGGGAGGAAACGGAAGTAGTCCGAGCAAACCCACGGATACGATGTTGTCCACCACAAACTTACTTGGCTGGGGATCGAAACAGGGACTCCATGCGCCAGAGGTAAGCGCTCTACCAGTGAGCCGCAGTGCCCCCAAATAATCACTTTTTTGCATAGACCCTACACCCTATCTCCAGACGATTACGTAGTGCCTTTGCAATAATCATAAAATATGGAATGAAATTATTATTTTGAGCGGAAGATGACAATAGATAAATTCGAGTCAATGATGATTGTACAGTTTGTGGGAAGATATTGAAATGATCAGAAACAGAATAAACCCATGGACAAAACTTTGTCTACCACAAAATCACAAGGCCCGAGATCGAACCAAAACCTCGCTCCGCTATTTAGTCACCATACACCCTGGAGGAACTTAAATGGCAAACATATTTGAATACGATTGTTAATGGAAATTATGTTGTAACAACCTAACTGTATTTATTTATTATAACACACGCCTGCAAGTTTCCCTTTTAGATTGCGTCATCCAGTAGCCTAATATGCAAACAAGGATACAGCAACTTTAGAAGAGATGTTATTGAAGAAGAAACAATTGAAGTACTGCTCATAATTACACCTTACCTTGCTTTAAACACAGTTGTGATGTAGCACGAATAGCTAAGGTAGAAATATAGCGACAGCAACATGTGAGATTCGGTTTTCAGTTGCAGTAAGTCTAGCAGCAACTGTCAGATGTGTTGCAAACAAAAAAGTTAGCAATCATATTTCGAAATGGTCGTTCTTTAAAAGTACAGAACAAGTCTGTACGAAACATCAATTTACAAGATCACTTATGAATTATAACATTGTATTCTCACGGTTACAATTTGGTGGCTACAGATATTTATGGGATGTGCTCGAATGAATTATTTTAGTTAACAATGTGATATAAAACATGAGCTTGCGCAACACTCAGTTTCAGTGAATGTTGTATAAATTACAAGTTTTATGGCGTGTAGGATGGAAGAAACTTAGTAAAACATACAATGTGTGGACATTAATTGTCTTGCGGTATTGTTATACATTGTTATGCAAAGAACTGAGATTAAATCCATACCCAGGCGCTACAAAATTCTTTATCGATTAAGGCTTGAATATTCCGTGCTAATTCTCACAATATTTTTTTTTAATTCTGTTTTACAATTAGCATGTATAACCAACCAACAAACATTCATTTTGTAATTCTTCATCGCTATATATGGTTAGCATAAACGTCATCAACACGTTAGAGCCCGAATTTGTTTCCCGGAAGTTCGTGCGGTTCTGATCCCATGTTAAGCTATAGATCAACGTCTCATATAGCCTTGATGCTGAAACGGACGATACACTCTGACCCAACAAACCTTCCAATCTTATCATAATCAATGCTTTCATGCCAGCTATATGCAGAATGAACTGCTTACATAACTTATGGCAGAGGAAAAGTTATGAATAGACATACACGAAGCAACTACTACGAGAACATCAACTCCAAAAATGTGGGTTATCTATCCAGATATACATTTATTTTCCTCTAAGAATACATACATATATATATTTTTTTAATTATGTCGTCACCCATCGTTGTCAACATAGACCCCTATTGTTGGACGAAGGTGTGTCCACTCTTTTTCATATACAACTATTTTGGGTATTCTTATTCATGTTGATTTGCAATGATTTTTTATTTCGTTATAGTTTCTTGCGTGGGAAGTTTCCCAGATTGTGTCTTCTCTTTTGGTATCTGATCAAGGATTGCTTTGGCCCACTGAGCATAGTTTCCACTTACAACATGACACATTATTGCCTTTTCAGTACCCTATTTTCGTATTCATATTTGCCACTTTTGCTATCTCGTGATCCATGTAACTATTTTCCAGGTTATTCCTAGCATGCTTCTCTCCACATTTCAATGCATATTCCGCAGACGGTAAATGGCTGCTTGGAGGGGAGGCACGGTTGTTCAGTGGTAATGTGCTTATCTGTGGTGCGTGAAGAGCCTGGTTCGATCTCCGGCCACGCAATTTTGTGGTGGACAAAATCGTTTCCCTGGGTTTTCTCGAGGTATTTCGTTTCCTCCCACTTTATCATTCCACCAATTCTTCCATCTTCATTCACTTGGCTTAATTATCCCTCTCCCTTAGTCAAAAAAATTTATACTCGGGGGACGTTAAACTAAAATATTTCATTTAAATGGCTGCTTAGCACAATAATTTTTTGATTTCTTTTCTAACCACTTTTTTTCTTTACTTTAGTGAATAACTTAAGAACAATAAAGATTGTTTTTAATGGGAAATGACCCAAAGTTTACCTACAAAATATTACTGAGTGAAATTATTAATTTCTTCCAGGTATTAGAAATTCAAGTGTGCAGTTTATGATTTCATAATTGTTGAACATATGACCTAAATTTCTGTACTATACAAAAGGTCTTCGAAGCAATAATTAGTATAATAGCATATTATACTAAGAATTCACCAGTCTACTTACCAAAATTAACGTATTATTTGTTGTTATTGAATTACTTCAAAAAATGAAAAAGTAAAAATAAAATAGGAAAACGCTAGTGTTTAAATCGCCGCTTGACTGTACAGATGGAACTGTATTTAGATTGTGCACCCTTAACTCATATTTCCAAAACGCCCTGTTTAAAGCAGCTTGCACACGGTCAAAGACAGTGGCGGATATAGACCGCGGTCTGGGGAGCTTAGGTTCCCAGTTTTTTGAGTGACAAAAACAATTGAAGCTATTTATACATTTTTGGAAGTTTATGATATATTTCATATGATATAGCATAAACTCATGATATACAGGGCTGTAGTCGAGGGTACACGGCGATACACGCCGTATACCCTCTGCTTAATCTTAGTCATTAGAGTGTACCCTCTGCTTCAAAGCGTATAGTACTTTCTACTTTTGTTTCGTTTATATTTATTTATTTATCCAGAACCATGATTTCAATGAAAAGTGATTATATCACCAGACAAAAACACAAAATTGTTAGTTTTAATATGAGAGAACAGATGGATGCGGAAAAAGAGGCGTATTTTTGTTCTGAGAGGATATCCTAGCGTTTAGAAGGTAGATGGTTGTGATTGCTTAAAATCGATTTCAGTCGATTTCAATTGCTTAAAACCTTGTTCTCTGCTGAAGAGAACCAAACTTGTTCGATATTTTAAAACTAAGGTATGAATATTTTCAATGTCATGCTAACGTTAATATGCAACTTTGAGAAATACAGAAACTATTCATTGAAAAAAAAATCATGTCTTAATGATTCTATAGAGTTAAATTTGAGCACAATTTTCTTGCTTCTGGCACATCGGGCGTGATTTTTCTGTTCCTTCTCGGAGTGAGTTGGCTCTTTCTCCATCCCTACATCTATTTACGTTATTAATGGTGTGGTTTAGGTAAGGAGTGTCATCAAAAAATAGCAAGAAATGCTTTTAGACTATTATACAGTAATGTATTCTTTATATGTTAATTCAATTAATTAGTATATGCATTGTATATACATTGTTCATTAAAATGTCTTCTATGTCTTTTATGACAATAATAGATGATCAAAAATAGCGTGTACCTTCTGAAAATTTTAGGACTACAGCACTGATGATATACTATCATAGTCTGGGTTCTGGCTGCACCCCGCCCCAGTTTTTAACTTCTAGATCCACCACTGGTCAAATAAAACTCGAACAAGACTCTTGTTCAAAACCATTCAAGACTATTTAATGAATATTATGTTAGCATTGATCGTTTTTGTCTTACACTTAACAGTTTTGTTCAAGAGATTTCGTTTCAGTCTTGTTCTAATCTAGACAATCCAATTGAAGATCTTTCAATAGCCAACCAGCACTCGAGTTCATTGCATAAAAATACAAAACAACTTGCAGCCCGGGACAGAGCAGCAGTTGTTAAAATTAAATACTTTTATGAAATTTTTCCATGTTTATATGGTGTTCAAAGTTTGCATTATCATAATAAACAAACAAAAAAAAAATAAATAAATATCCACACGCTTTCTGTACTTGAGGTGCTTGTATACCAATAGTTATTTTTAAAACTATGAAGGCAATGATAAGTGTAAATATTAACTTAAGAATTTATTGTAGAGGAATATAGACTAGATTTGTAAGAAAGCCTGGTGCAAATGAAGAATTGTCCATCAAATTAAAAAGCATTTTGCTTTGACTTCTCTTGTTTTAAATGATTTCCTGAGACTTTTCAGATTGTTATTACCCTAACGTATGCTCAAATAATTGCATACTCATTGGTAATAAGAATGCGTGCAAACTAATGTGCCTCGGACATAACTGCGTTCTATCCTATTACCTGCCATCCTACTATATTGTATGATTATTTCATCACGAAATCTCCTCGTAATGGTTGGCAAATCGTAACATGTTGAGGAATAGGGGAGCAAGTATGGACGGTAGATCCAATAGGTAGAACAAATTAATATTGGCATTGCTATCATGTTCTTCGTTTGGTTTCATGCATTTTCACAGTTTTCTTTTATTTCGATTATCAATGCCGGGTTAAAATTTACTTAAGGGCGGAAGAGAAATAATATATTTTTTAAAATAAAGTATTCGATGTTATAGCAAAAGTATATAACATTAAAAGGCTTTTATTACCTTGTTATATTGATCGACACTTTTTGGAAGTAGTTCAATATTTTTTTCTACGGTGTCACTCGGTTATCCGTACGCCATATGAAGAATAAAATTTTAAAAATCGCAGTACAAAGGACAATGTTATACCTAAGTGACACTATATTCTTCTTAACAAAAGCTACCTACATTCTTCCTCCTTCGATGTGCAGGGGCCAAAATACTTAAAGAAAATTTGATGGCGTACCTACAAGATCAACTGGTATGTTTTCTAAAGTGTTTAACGCAATCTATTAAATTCAAAATGTTGCAGAAAGTTTGGAAAGAATCGCTAATATTGTAGTTATTAAATAACCCGAATGTCTTCTAATAATTAACGAACTAAATCAATATGCAGTTTAACTTTCATATGTTTTCATATTTTCGATCACTTGTTTTGAGCTGCTACCTACCAACAAAAATATAAAACAAATTCAATACTTCTTTGATCGTGTACACCGGTTTTGAAACTCATTGAAGACTCTTGTTCAGGTGCCTTGAATAATGTTCCCTTCAACGTGTAAGTTTGAAGTATTGAATGGACTTGTTCAAGCTTCCTTTGATCGTGTACAAGCCGGTTTAGACGAAGAAACTCCGATCTAAATATGTTAAATAAATTAGAAGTTATACCATTTAAAACATTGAACTGCAAAGATCACTACGAAGTAGTAGTGTCGGGAGCACGTGAATAAGAGAATGTCACTACCACGTAGGTCGGTCGGAAGCGTGTGGAGAAGGGAAAGTTATTACCACGTAAAGATAAGTTGACACTGAGAATTCATGAAAATCTTCTGTTCCAGATAGACGTAAGTTTTCATTTCTTCTGATACTATGTTTTAAACTTGGATTTGTGCTCCCTTATGAAGACGTTAAACATCACTTTCTACTTTTAGACCTACATATTCGTTTTCAATTGGACTTTCTTACTCTTCAAATAAAGCTCATCTTGATATCAGTGGGTTGTTTGCGAAGTATCATCACCGAACAAAAGTGGTTAGATACCTCATTCATATATCACAACAACATTTTGAAACATCACGAGCGTAATAATGAAATAGAATGATATAACATAAAGCTAGAAATATACAGCGGTTGCTCGTTCATTGTCAGCAAGAAATAAAGACAATAAATCAAATATTGTAATAGTTTTTGTGTCTGAAGGTAGGTCTTTGGTACCTTTTGCACTGTGTGTGGCTTTTCTTGCCAATATGGAATTTCCTAGCACTTTGTGACATTTTGTGGTAGATGCATTCAAATATTCTTCTTTGGGAAGGTAGCATTTTACCTAGACACCGTGAATTATGTCTTAATGTATTATTGGACATTGTGGACATTAACCATCAGCTATACTGGTGTGGTGCAAACACATTAGGTATTGTTCTTAGAATTTGGTGTTTAGTTAATAACAGTGAAACAATAATATTATGTATGTGGTTTTGCTTTTTCTATGACAATGCTCCCACAAGCACCGTATACATCGATTAAATATCAGAAACTTTCATATTGTTTGTGAGTTACAAGCATGGGCACCATTCTTGTGGCGTAGAGGAGTACATCCCATTCCCGAAGTTTTCTTGAGCACCTCAGGATCCTGATATATTTGCTTGGATCATTGCTTGGATATCTAACAACGAAACGTACTGAACGCCCGCGCTCTCAACACCACCACTACCAAAGTTATGCATAAATCGGCGCCAGTGAGTATGAGATATGTATTATTGATTCATTCAAAATACTGATTTGTTTAACTGACTCCTCAATTGGAATGCAACGTCTCTTTCCAATACCTAGGAATATAAGACAGGACGTAACAGTTCAAAGTCGTATCCAGACCATTAATTAGGTTTGTACCTTAACCTCTACAGACCTGAATTTTTTCTACTGCACCAAAAAATTATTTCTGAACATTTTCTAGTTAAATACATGTATTTCGATGTATTAAAAGAAATTTCTTATTAAAAAGTGCAACAGGGGCACAGGGAGGGCATGTGCTTATTTGAGTACTTTTGGGGCGTACTACATGTATTAATTCTAAATATAAAAATAAATAAAGGATGTTTTTGCTAGGAATGAGGCAAATATTAGCAGCTATTTATCAATAAAAATTTATTTGCTTTCGTTTTCAAGCAAATTTCTTTCTTTTAACATCTTTTAAGATCCATTCAGTATGAGTATAATTACTCCTGAGAATTTGGTTGAATTCACTCCATACCATAAACGACTTTTTGCAAATGTTAAATGAAAAATCGAATGTTAATGACAAAAATATTGTTGTAGTGTTTACAAGAAAGTAGGCTATATTGTTGTGATGTATCCTAACAAAATAAGAAACAAAGAAAAATGTATTAATTGTATATTTACCTTCAGTACCTTATAAGATAAGCTGCTATTATAATCATGTACCGTCAATGTTTCATTAGAACAATCATACATTTTACATCACGAGAATAACTTTAAGGAGAACACACTTATTGTCCTTAACTATCACATTGATCTAACTCATACATGCTGTGTTCCCATATCATGTCTCTTTTTGGTGCTTCATTTGGAAAACAAGAAATGGAATCTAACTCTATCTTAGTCTGCTGAGCATCATACTCTGATACAGTACCGGTGCTGGTTTCATTCAATGTGAAGTCACTATTGCTGGCCTCATTGTCGTCTGATATTGAAATATCGCTAGGACATTACATAAATTTGTAGAATGTGATCAGGATTATGCAGTACTTTTCTTCTATAAGATCCTGAAATAAATTAAGAACAATTCCTTAGAATTTAAGTAGATACTGCTGAACGTTACTTCATAAAAGAAAGTTACTTGGATTTAGTCGCAAGGAAAGAAAAACTGGTAAAATTAAAACAAAGAAAGAGCGCAATTTAATATGGAAATGTTTAGAAATTATAGTAGCGATCACCTCTCATGATATTCCAGCAGTTAAAACTTTCATTAACACTACTTAATCGGAAAATAAGTTAAAATCATAAACAAAGAAAGGTTAAAATCGATGTTATGGTCAGTAACGGCAATTACGGCTTACGCCAGTAGCATAAATAGATGTGAAACTGTTATAAAGAGAGTATTACCATACAAGCCTATTTTATTACATTATTTATATCTCAACTGCTTTTAACACATCTTAATCCAGCATCTAGTGCATATTTATTTCTAAATGCAACTAAAACGAAACAAAACTTAAAATAGCTTTTGAGAGAGAAAAAATATCTAGCTATATGAAAAGTACTCAAATGAGTACAGGCGAATAATATGTATACGTAAGTACCAAACTACTCATTTGAGTACATGCTAGTTTTTACTCAGTTCTGAAATATACTGAACGTCCCTGCTACAAATAATACCTTTATATCAATAAGTTGATATTAAATTACAAGAAAATAATTTTTTAAACTATGCCGAAGGTAAATAAAATAATATACTGACGTTGTTTGTCAGGACTTTTAATCCTTTCCTCTCCTGCTGCAGCCATTCTTCTGAATCTCACACTGTGTGCTCAATGCTGCCATCCAATAAACTCAGAGTGCACTAAATGTGTCCTCGAATAAGTACTTGAGCAGCAAAACGTGTAAGGATGCGATTGAAATGAAACAAAATATATTTAAGTAGTATTAAAATGAATGTACTCAAATGAGCACTAGGGGACCGTAGAGGTTACTGACGCAAGCAGTCCCCGACGCCTTAGTGGCTAACGCGTGCACCTTTGATGCACGTGATTTCGGATTCGATTCTTGGTGGGAGACCAATACGGTGGTTCGCATTTCAGCTTAAATTGTAACTCCACATCTCATATAGCCTCGGCGGTAGATGGTCGCACAATTTCAACAACAACAAAAACTAACAAAATCAATAAAACAATCCCACTGAACATCCAATTCACGTCTACAAAAAAGAACATGTGGTAGCCATTTGGCCACAAAAACGCACAACTATTTTTTTTTCTTTTTTGTCAGTATAATGTTGATTATTTAAGCTTCATCAAGTTGTACTTTCAACCCTCCGTTGATAACAGAGGAGACGCGCAGCCCCATCCCTAACAGCACAATTACATAGCAGGCATATGCCTATGATGTTCCGTCAGGTACATGAGAATGTGTCCAGTATGTGCCTTATGTACCTCTGAGAGGGAAACAACATGGATAGCAAGTGATAGTCACAGTCTGATTTCGCCCCTAGGCACATGCCTGACATGTACCTGGGGAAGGTGCCTAGTATGTTCTAGGTATGTTCCCCATACCATAAGCGTCAATGAACCACAAAATTACTCCCCAAAAATATGTTAAATCGCCTATATGCTTAATGTGTTTACATTAAAGTGTATCTAGAAAACACTTCAAACAAGTAATCAAAATGTACACCAGGCTGGGTGCGAACCATCAAACTTTGGATTACTGGCTGCGTGCTCTTCCGACTTAGCCACGGAGACGATGAAGAGAATGTCGCTTGTAGAGGGATAAATTGTTGAATTCTTTTTTTTTTAATTTGGCTAATCAGAATGCTCCTTTAACCGCGTATATTCGACTATAACCGCTTGGGATCAGATAAAATCTATTCTCCATGTAATTTTATAACAAAATGACGAGTGTCTATTCACTTTATTTCATGGTTCTTCCATATTCACTTTCAAATGATCGACGACAGTTGCCATCTAATAAAGTTCATGAGTTTGTTGCTTCTATTACACAATCGCTTAGAAAAAAGCAACAAATGCATCAAATGTGTGGGATGAATTTAGAACATATAAATGGCGCATGCCTAGCACATCTTGTGCTGTTAGGGTATCTGAAACAGTGTGTACTTAAAGGACGTACCTAGAACATGACAGATATATGTCCCAAGGGACGACAAAAACAAATGACTGTTAGAGTACGAAACTGACCCAGGTATATAAATGCTATATTTGTGGTACATAGTAGTAAACACCAATTAGGTTTAAAAGGTATTATCTGTCAGGAAAGTAAATGTACACCTATTTTTCGAGTCTGGCATTCCTGCGCTCCATCCGTGGAGAGTATGAAAATTAAATCAATCAAATGTTTACTGAGGGGCAAAAAGAAAAGTTTAATCTGAATAAGACATTGTAGAGGAGCACAAGCTGTGAATACGAATAGTGCATAGTGTAAATAAAGGATGACACCGAAAGAGAAAGCCAGAAA
Source organism: Thermobia domestica (assembly GCF_964235325.1). Classification (NCBI taxonomy): domain Eukaryota; kingdom Metazoa; phylum Arthropoda; class Insecta; order Zygentoma; family Lepismatidae; genus Thermobia; species Thermobia domestica. The sequence continues at coordinate 108,827,974 of NC_137459.1, read as the reverse complement.
CAGCTGCTAAACTTAGAAAAAAGAGTAAAAATTGTCGAAGTGGGAACATAAAACTCAAATACAACAAATACGCCGACAACTAAACGTCCACCACGCCATGATCTTGGTGTAGTGGTTAAGGTGCGGGCTTACAAATGAAAAGAACGCGAGTTTGAATCCCCATCAAGGACGTTTTTTAAAAATTTTGGTAATAATACATACAGCTCATGAGAGATGGTAAAAGAGGTTGTATTTAGTCTTTCGTAGCAATTATTATTGGTAATGTTTAGTACTGATAATACTTTTTGTCTTTGCGTATTGCTTTTATTCTCTTCTTAATTTTGAAAGAGAAGAATATCCGAACAAATGCCACCAAAATTCCTCATATTTTGAATGTAAACGCCATTTGCAATTAGTAAAGAATAAAAATTGAACGTTCCGATGTAGCTGCAAAAAGTAAAAAGAAAAACATGGAAGTGGAGTGTTCGAATCCATACTCATGGTTATTAAAAAATACAATTTCTACATGCTTATCACCTCCCGACCACGTTTCTACGTTAGCAATTAAGAGGTTTCTGTTTAGGTTAGGCTTGTCAATACGTTTTGCAAAGGGGCCCGGTTTAGCTCTGACGCACCACAAGTGCGAGCAGGGAGCAAAACACATTTTCTCTCTCCCTCTGTGTGTCTATTTATCTATCTATCTGTATATATATATAAAGCTATTTGTGAATGCCATAACCACCCTAATTTTCAGCGGATTGAGACGAAACTTGGCACAAACTATAATTGTTGAAATATCTTGATGAGTTCGTTAACCAGAATAATCAGATGAAAATGTTCAAAATGGCGGCCCTTCAAACTCTTAAAGACTTCCAAGGGAACCAAATTTCGCCCATAAATAGGTATTCAGAAAGTTTGAATAACTTTTCCTCTTTTACTGAGATATTTGTGTGCAGGGACTTATTGAAATATTGGACCCGATTAATCGCATAAAGAAGGTTCACGCTCTTTCGCTACGGTCAGGCATTTTTTTTTTTTTTTTTGCAGGAGGGAGTTATTTTCGTATCGGAACAACATGATTGTTAGTGATGATATGAAATTACACATTGAAAGTGAAGTAACTTGTGAAACGTGTTATTTGAAAGAATAAATAATAAATGTGCTTTCCCCTAACACAGAGAACTGTAAATCATGTATTTCGAGTTGGGGAGAGTGAATGGCGAGGAGTGTTATTTGATTTGCTTTTTAGTGACACATTGCATTGCAAATAAAGGTAAGCAACATTAGTGGTAAGTAAAATATTATTATTATTATTATTATTATTATTATTATTATTATTATTATTATTATTATTATTATTATTATTATTATTATTATTATTAATAATAATATGTGTTGTTTGTGGCAAGACAATATCTTCCTCAATTCTTCTTCAAACGTAATAATTGTAACGCCATATCTCCCTTACAAACAAAATATTAGCAATTTATATCGAGACAACGGGAAATTGTAGAGTGATGGGAGCAACGTTGGACAGTATGCACTCATAGTAAATCAGAAAAATAAGCGATTTCAATGCAAAATGAACGAAGAGTCATTGTCATGGGTAGTCATGGAGCCACGGCAGAGCCCTCTTTAGGCAAAATGTCCATAACTTATATCGAGAGAACAGGAGGTGATAGTGAGATGGGACCAACGTTGGACACTGTGGACCCATAAGGCGCATCAAAAAAAATAGTGGGGGGCCAGCCAGCCTTACTTATTTCCACATAATAATATAAAATTATATTGTCGAAACACACACACGAGTTAGCTAGTAATATTTGACACTATATTATTATTATTATTATTATTATTATCGACAGCGTCTTTTCATTACGTTTGCATGTTTGACATGAAGCCAAAGAGAAAATCCATCATTCGTACAAAGAATAAGAATAGTCAGTTACTTTAACTGTGAACGAAAGCGAAAAATACTGAAAGAGTGATTAGCTGTAGCGAAAAGAAACAATACTTTCTCTCAAATGGATAAAAAACCAAGCCGAGATAGATTCGAACTCGCATGGACGGCGTGAAAAGTCAGTGCTTTGTCCACTTTTTTTTAACTGACTCACCGAACGTGTTTCAGTAACTTACTTACTGCTAATTTTACTTGCTTCACTCATTTAACTTGCTTTTTGTAATAATTTATAACGACAGAGACACGAACACAGAAACATAAGGAACAGTTAAAAATCATAGATGCTCTCCCGCCGGGAACCGAACCCGGGACACCAGACACCAAAGTCGCACGCGCTAGCCACTAGACCAGAGGGGAGGGCACTGCTCACTCTCTGTGTCCTTAGGGATAACTACCACTGTATTGCCAGTTATCACTTTTATGGGTTGTATACTATGATCACATGTTTCTTCTTTGCTGGAAGAGTTAAACCTACATTCTATGTAATACATGAGGTATTTAGACCTACATGCTCTTCATATAATGTAATAAAAGGGTCATGCTGGGAATAAGAAAAAGAACATTCCTTGGACAAAACGGAAACTATTGGCATCAGAAATATTTATCAATGAGGCATGTGCAGAAACATAATTCAGAATAGTTACTGTTTAGTTCAGTAAGGGAAGAAAGGGGTATAAAAAAGCAAATATGTCGCATCAACGAGATCGACCGGAGTTGACAGAGGCGGAATCAGATGTGTAGTAATACAACAACTTGGTTAAATTGATAATTGGTTCTTTATTCTGAAGTAGATCGTATCACAACTTTACGGGAGAGCAGAGAAAGACTTACTAGCGCTGTCATATAGTAAGCTTTAGTAACACGATCATATAGACACAAATGGATGTAACTGTGAGTACTACAACTTGGATTTAACGAAAGCCGTTTAGATATTCAGTGGTTTGCAGAGTTGTATAAGACACAAAAAGATAAGACACAATACAATTCTTCATACCTCAGCTTCCAGTAACTAGATACATGCAATTTCTGGTTAGATACTGAAACTGCTGTCGGATTTTAATACATGACGTATTGCAGGATACAAAATGCTTTGCATTACTTGTTTGTTTGTAGACAGCTACAAGCTTCGTGTTTTGAAAGGTTGTGTATAAACTACGGATAGCCAATTCCGGAATTATTACTTTCCGGACTCCCGAAGGTAAAACCGGACAAATTCCGGAATTCGGAAAATTCCCATTTTGGAATAATTCCGGAATTCGGAAAAATCCGGAATTTAGAAATTTCTGATTTCGTTAACATTCCGGAATTCGGGGCATCCCGGATTTCTTCGAAATCCGGAGTTTTTCTCAATTCCGGAATTTTCTAAATTCCGGATTCTTCCCGAGTTCCGGAATTTTTCTGAATTAGGGAGCTTAACTGAATTCCATAATTTTCCAAAATCCGGAAAGTGAAAGTTCCGCTTCCAAAAAATGAATTTACTTTGGTTAATATGAATCGTGGCGGAAATAAGTCTTTGAGCATGTAATGGCGACTGCTTTGAAAGAAATGGGGTGTATGAGAATTCAATCTGTCATATTTGTAGTTTCGTGTGGAGAAAAAACAAACTTGTGAACCAACGGTTTAAGAAAAACTGAAGTTATTAATGTAAACTTTGCCGACATCATAAAAGAAATACGAAAGACATTTTGAATCGAAGAAATATAACATACAAGTTTGCAAGCGGAGACAAAGAAACCTAACGTAACCAGACTAAATATGAATCGTTTACCGCGTAGCGATCAAGGTCAAGCTGTTTTCGAGGGCAAGTTTCGAGCTGAGTCAAGTTTGATAATGGCTCGCTCGCGCGTTCAGTTCGTTTTAACTCGTTTTGAAATAATGGCCTCATTAGACTGGAATTGCGAAAGCCATGAGAAATGTAAGCAGTAACGTGGAATACTTTTAGTGTTGCTGACGACAGGGGTGCGTCTCGTCTCGTAATTTTTGTGCATCTCGTAGGGCAATTTTAGTGTATCTCGTCTCGTCTAGATAACGAGAAGACAAGAGTTTTTTTTTACGAGACAGCCTCAAAAGTCGTAATCACCAATATAAGTATATACTGTAGTTCTTAAAATCAAGACTGAGACCTGCACTGTCGAATTCTTGAGCCCAAGCAGAAGACCAACTCGGGTAGTGATATCAACCGGCTCGGCTCGTATCAACTGAGCGAACAGCTCGAGTCGGCTCGGTTGGGATGAGCCGCTGACCCGAGCCGGCTCAGTTAGAACGACATTTGAGCTGAGTCGATGGCTCGAGCTTTCTCGGTTGGGATGGGTCCCCTACTCGGCTCATGTGAACCGGTTCAAGCCAGCTAAGTTAAAACTAGTCCATCGGCACATTTCGATTCAGCTGAACTAAGCCGATGGCTCAAATCTTTGTTGGGTGAGCTGTTGGCTCGGCTCACTTCTCGGTTCGGTTCGATAGTGAATGAGCTATAAGCTGAGCCGCTTGAGCCGTTGAGAAGCCTAAACCCGGTCCCAGCTGTTTTGAACATGTTTGGCTAAAGCCTATAACTTTTAGTGTTGCCACAAGACGAGACATTTCTCGTGTCGAGACACGAGACGAGACAGAACCCTTTTACACGAGACACGAGACGAGACAGACTACTTGTCCCGTCTCGAAAATGAAAACGTTGGCTGGAATGGCCAAGATTGAAATTGCCAATGGTCATATAGATTGCAAAAGGAAAATCCTCTTTGTGAGAAAACATGTTGAAAAGCCTTCATAGAAAAGTGTCCTCTGTCTATTAAATGAAACAATCGTGATACACGAGCCTCCAAGAATATCATCCTTAATGTCTTGTCCCCAATTCCTCTTGCTGTAAACTGAGGAATTCTATTTTTTTTTCATTTCTGGCTGGAATGATGCCAAACAAAATCAAAGACAGGGAAGATTTTACAAGGTCAAGAAACCGAACTACCACCACCATCTATTCAATTTGGGTAAGGTCTACTGGGTAAGGTCTACATTCATTACAGGCTGTAGTTGAAAGTTCTGGCTGAGATGGCGGAAGAGAACAGAACAGACTACACTTGTCTTTATTCTCTGGTGGCGGTATTCTTTTTGCTATATGAACCGAAAACTTCAATTCAAGTATGTTATCTTGCAACTAAAATTTTGTCTTCTCTCTCTCTGTTTCTCTCTCTCTTTCTTTCTCTCTCACACATATATACACATAAAAACACACTTTTACCATTTTACCAATCGTTCGCTTATTATACAGCAGTCATGTTGTAAAATTCACCTCTTAGTTTGGAAGCCGAGCGAAGGACAAAGAAAGCAAAAATATTGTCGACGAACCCTTCAAATTGTTTGCTTTTAGCAAATTTATGGTACTAACAATACCACTGGAGTTGAAGAGGTTTTACAGGGGGCCTTCCTTTTGTTACGCGGAAACGTTTGATCCGACCAAAGTGCGAAATTGCTCTCTGCTTCCATGTTCCCTATCCTAGTAAATAATATTCATTAGAACCTGAATTATCTTCAAAAATGGTTTCTTTCAGGCGCATAAAATTCTTTCGAACTTGATAAATGTAAAGAACATTTGGTATAATATTCATGAAACTCCGTTGAAAGCAGAAAATATCATGAGAATGATCAGAAAATATCATGAGAATGAGAATTCGAACATTGAAGAACATAATTAACAGAAAAGAAATAGGATACCCAAACCATATTTTTAAACCTGCTATAAAATGTATATCCTATATTTTTACTAATTCCTTACTCCCATGAAAGTATCCTGGGGAGGATATTCTCTACAATTTTTTTCAGACTGAAATCCTTTTATTTCGTACGATTTTCCCCCCTCACACAATACGAAAAAACAAATGCTGTTAAAATCCATACAGATGACCCTTCCGGAACTAACTCGGGGCCTTCAAGCCGATGGTCTATCGCCGCAGACCGCTCGGCTTGGTATGAAGATGTACGTTATATGATTGCGAATAGATCACGACAATATAAGAAACTTTAATCCAAAATGGCCACCCAAAAATCAACATTTTTAAACCACTAGCTAATCTGGGTGTACTGTCATGAGTTCGTTACACAAACGGGGCAATCACCACATAGTATCACACACCCCGCGGTTATGGGAACAGATTTGAACCATGGAGGTGAAGACTGGCCGCAAGCATTCTTTCGTCCGATGTGTCATTCAGCTCCCATTACTATGAAACTTTAAGTAGAGCTTACTGTGCAGTAACATAAAATTTCAATCAAATACTTTCCATTACTCAATAAAATTATTATGTTCCGAGCTTTTTTTGTATTATAATAATAATAATAATAATAATAATAATAATAATAATAATAATAATAATAATAATAATAATAATAATAATTGCAACAAATCTAAACATGCTAAAGTGGAAAGTAATTTTTAATTGGTATGGGTTAACACTGTGAAACCTAAAGGCTGGAATATATGAAATCAAAGTGTACACACATATCTCTCTCTATTTATCTATATATCTTTCCATCTCTCTTTCTCTCTCTCTCTCTCTCTCTCTCTCTCTCTCTCATATATACAGACACTATAAAGCAAGTGGGTTGATAGTATACGGTAATGTTGGGGATGGTGACACCTTTACATCGAACTTTGCTTGTCGTGTAAACATTATTTGACATTAGTGGCTTCATCTTCGACGTACCTATGAGCAATTTACTGTATATTCGTGTATTACAACTCGTGAAACAAATTTCAATGTTTCAGAATGTAAAAAAAAAAAAAAAAAAAAAAAGCCAGGGCCGAGAAGCCTCAGACAACTAACAGCAGAGATATATTATTTTGTAAACTATTTGTTCTTGCCTTGTGAGCTTATTTGAATTTATTTTTAAGACCGTTAGGCAACTTTGGCCGAATGGATGATGATGGGGAAATTAGTGGAATGAAGAAAGTAGTAGGATACTAGACAACTTCGAGAAAACACACACATTCGAAAAATGAAATGAAATTAAATGAAATCTTTGAGTTTTCCGTCCCACGGTTAGGCTAAAGGAGACAGTGATGATGAGTAATGAATGAAATGGTGGAATGAAGAAAGTGGGAGGAAACGGGAAAACCCCTAGAAAACCCACGCACACGGTGTTTGTCCACCACAAAGTTCACTTTGCGGGGCTGGGATCGAACCCGAGACCCCAACCACCAGAGGTGAACGCTCTACCACTGAGCCACCGCGGTCCCCACACACATTCCATGTTTGTCCACCACAAAGCTCACATGGCACTAACCGAGATCGAACCGACTACCACATACACCAGAGGTGAAGGCTTCAGAGTGTAGCTAACGTGACATTTCTTGTCTTGTGTGTTCTGGGCAATACTTGTAACTTCGTTGTATCTTGATTAGCATGGTGCAACCTGCTACATTTTACTTTCGTTCCCATGGTATGCTGCTATATTTTTACGAGACAAAACGAGACAAACGAGACGAGACGAGACGGACAGAACCTCTCGAGACGAGACACGAGACGGGACGAGCTCATTTTTTGAGACGCGACATGCTTTGCACGAGACGAGATGAGACAGCGTGAAGTCTCGTCTCGTCTCGTCTCGTGGCAATACTAAAAACTTTTAACAATTTTTGGCTCGAGCCCGAATACTTGCCCCTTCGGAACTCAAACCCAGAACGTGACCGATGTCCTTCCCTCCTGAACACTTCTCGACGACCGAGATCGACAGTCAATTGGCTTTTACTATTCAGATACAAACCGTATATCTTTTAAAGATTATACACGGTGTTGATATAATAATAATAATAATAATAATAATAATAATAATAATAATAATAATAATAATAATAATAATAATAATAATAATAAAAAGTTTAAACTTGCCATTGAAATTTGGCAAAACTTACTTAAAAGTAGAGATTTCGGGGAAAGGGTTCCGTGCCTTCAAGACACCTCTGCAACTACCAACATTTTAAACTACAACGTTCCGTTGAAGTTTTATGTAGAAAGTATTCTACTGTATGTTTTAAGGAAAATAACTGTAATAAATATAACTGAATATCACGCAACAGTAAGGCATATAATAAACTAATTTTTAGGATAGGCAGAGTTAAATATAAAAGCTTTGCTACAAAATACCTACACAGAGCATAATTCAATGAGATCTGAAATATAATGTAACGAAATAGTCTATGAGATTCAGTCTACAGAGCAATTGTTACACAAAGAATGGATATACATTATTTCGAGAATCGAGACAAGACGGGAAATGTTTACCATACTTTTCGTCTCGTCTCGATTTTCATCTCCAAAAAGAGACGAAAATTTTCAGTTAGCCTTGACCCGTCTCGAATGTAAAATGTTAATTCTCATGTTATTTTATTTGTTTTAGAAACGAGATGAGAAACTACAACATTAAACCAAACCTAAATTTTCTTTCCAAATGTCACGTTTCTGCTTGTAATAGTATGACCTGAGCGATAATTAGCTCCTAGCTTTTAATCTTCAACGAGATAATAATTATTATTATTAGTTTATTATTATTACTATTATTATTCCTGAAGATTTGATAGTTCAAGTATTGAAACATCCGAGTATTCAAATATCTGAATATAATAAAACGTATGTTATCGCCGATCAATCGCCATCAAAAATCCTAAAGTAAAAAAAAGTGCATTCGCACAAGCACCTTGACCACTGAACCGCGATCGCTACGCGGTAAAAGATTCGTTTTTAGTCTGGTTACAATAGGTTTCTTTGTATCCGCTTGCAAACTTGTATGTTATATTTCTTCGATTCATAATGCCTTTCGTATTTCTTTTATGAAGTCGGAAAGTTTACATTAATAACTTGAGTTGTTCTTAAACCGCTGGTTCACAAGTTTGTTTTTTCTCCACACGAAACTACAAATATGACAGATTGAATTCTCATACACCCCATTTCTTTCAAAGCAGTCGCCATTACATGCTCAAAGACTTATTTCCGCCACGATTCATATTAACCAAAATAAATTCATTTTTTGGAAGTGGGACTTTCACTTTCCGGATTTCGGAAAATTATGGAATTCAGTTAAACTCCCTAATTCAGAAAAATTCCGGAACTCGGGAAGAATCCGGAATTTAGAAAATTCCGGAATTGAGAAAAACTCCGGATTTCGAAGAAATCCGGGATGCCCCGAATTCCGGAATGTTAACGAAATCAGAAATTTCTAAATTCCGGATTTTTCCGAATTCCGGAATTATTCCAAAATGGGAATTTTCCGAATTCCGGAATTTGTCCGGTTTTACCTTCGGGAGTCCGGAAAGTAATAATTCCGGAATTGGCTATCCGTAGTTTATACACAACCTTTCAAAACACGAAGCTTGTAGCTGTCTACAAACAAACAAGTAATGCAAAGCATTTTGTATCCTGCAATACGTCATGTATTAAAATCCGACAGCAGTTTCAGTATCTAACCAGAAATTGCATGTATCTAGTTACTGGAAGCTGAGGTATGAAGAATTGTATTGTGTCTTATCTTTTTGTGTCTTATACAACCCTGGAAACCACTGAATATCTAAACGGCTTTCGTTAAATCCAAGTTGTAGTACTCAAGTGTTATATCCATTTATGTCTATATGATCGTGTTACTAAAGCTTACTATACGACAGCGCTAGTAAGTCTTTCTCTGCTCTTCCGTAAAGTTGTGATACGATCTACAACAATTTAACCAAGTTGTTGTATTACTACACATCTGTTTCCGCCTCTGTCAACTCCGGTCGATCTCGTTGACGCGACATATTTGCTTTTTTATACCCCTTTCTTCCCTTACTGAACTAAACAGTAACTATTCTGAATTATGTTTCTGCGCATGCCTCATTGATAAATATTTCTGATGCCAATAGTTTCCGTTTTGTCCAAGGAATGTTCTCTTTCTTATTCCCAGCATGACCCTTTTATTACATTATATGCAGAGCATGTAGGTCTAAATACCTCATGTATTACATAGAATGTAGGTTTAACTCTTCCAGCAAAGAAGAAACATGTGATCATAGTATACAACCCACAGAAGTGGTAGCTGGCAATACAGTGGTCCTAATGCCTAACGACGCAGAGAGTGAGCAGTGCCCTCCCCTCTGGTCTAGTGGCTAGCACGTGCGACTTTGATGTCTGGTGTCCCGGATTCGATTTCCGGCGGGAGAGCATCTATGATTTTTAACTGTTCCTTATGTTTCTGTGTTCGTGTCTCTGTCGTTATAAGTTATTACAAAAAGCAAGTTAAATGAGTGAAGCAAGTAAAATTAGCAATAAGTTAGTTACTGAAACACGTTCGGTGAGTCAGTTAAAAAAAAGTGGACAAAGCACTGACTTTTCACGCCGTCCATGCGAGTTCGAATCTATCTCAGCTTGGTTTTTTATCCATTTGGGAGAAAGTATTGTTTCTTTTCGCTACAGCTAATCACTCTTTTCGTATTTTTCGCTGTCGATCACAGTTAAAGTAACTGACTATTCTTATTCTTTGTACGAATGATGGATTTTCTCTTTGGCTTCATGTCAAACATGCAAACGTAATGAAAAGACGCTGTCGATAATAATAATAATAATAATAATAATAATAATAATAATAATAATAATAATAATAATAATAATAATAATAATGTCAAATATTACTTGCTAACTCGTGTGTGTGTTTCGACAATATAATTTTATATTATTATGTGGAAATAAGTAAGGCTGCCTGGCGCCCCCCACTAATTTTTTTCGATGCGCCTTATGGGTCCACAGTGTCCAACGCTGCCGTGTTGTGAAAAAATGCTGTAACTTTGGCGGAGCAGTTTTGCGAAAAAGAGCCGTAAAGTTTTCATCTGAAAATGTGATCTGTATCGTGTAGAACAAGTGTATCTTGACTTTGGAAACACGTGATTACATTAATGTTACGTAAATGCATGTTGTGTGATTAAATTTGGTGAAAATTAATTGGTTGACCATTATTGCCCAGTTACACTTGTTCTACACGATACAGATCACATTTTCGGATGAAAACTTTACGGCTCATTTTCGCAAAACTGCTCCGCCAAAGTTACAGCGTTTTGTCATGGCCCGGCAGAACGTTGGTCCCATCTCACTATTACCTACTGTTCTCTCGATATAACCCCGCCGTGGCCGGTCCCAAGCCCGTGCTGAGAAAGGGGGAGGGACCTCCTGTGTATGTTCCGGGTCACATGCCTTGTGGTGGCTCGGTTCTCGGCAGGGGGAGATAGGTTGGCAGTGGTGCCCGGACTCACTACCGGTACTTTGACTGCCATATGGTAGTGGGTTAGCACGCGGTGTCAACAACCTACCGGCAGAGGTGAGCCGTTCGGGGGGCATCCTCTGAAATGGGCGACTAACTCGTGCCATTGGATCTGGGAGAGTACGTGTGACCCCATCACGTCCTCAGTGGGGTAGGTAGCTTGCTGCCGCACCTACCGGCGGGGGTGAGCCCTTGGGTATCCCCCGAAATGGGCAACTAAGCCGTGCCCTTGGGTCCGGGAGATAAGGCTGCGTGGTACCCCAACACGCTAAAAAGAGTGGGTAGTTGGTGTGCCCTGAGTGGGCGGATCCAACGCCCTACCGGGAGGATGATGTAGGTACTGCCCTCAAAGAGAATGTAATGCGTTTTCTTGGGTCCGGGATGGGATACTCTGTATCCTAACGCATACTCGTACCTCAGGAGCGCTGAGGAAGTGGGTCCCTCTTTCGTCCCAGTAGTGTGAGCTGGGTGCAGGAGCCACGACCCTCCCAGGGGAGCCGCCGATCCCAAATGGCCATTGTCTTTAAAGGTAGACAGTCTACATCAGCCATTGGGTCTGGTAATGTACGGTTCACCTCTCCCGTAAGAAGAGGTAGTTCCGGATTGTTTGAACAACCCTACCGAAGGAAGGGTGTGGGTGTCCCTTCTAATGGTGGCTTACACGTACCATTGGGATTCGGACAGGTAGCTTTGCTACAACGTGTACGTGGTACCTAAACACGTTAAAGATAGGTAGCCCCGTATTGTATGGGCGGGCCTACCAGGGGAGACACGGCTCCCTCGGGAGACACGGCTCCCAAATGACAATGTCTGCCTTGAGCAAACGGTCTACATCAGTCATTGGCTCTGGTAATGTACGGTGTACCTCTACCGTAACTAGAGGAAGTCCCGTATTGTTCGGACGACCCTACCGGGGGGGAAGTGTCGGATTCCAGCCTGCAGTGGGACCAAACGGAGGTGGAGGAGGGGCCAATCCCAGGAATCTGGGTAACGGTTCTGATCCTGCCAAAAGGAGGAATGACTGTGGGATATGGGCTGGCACCAAACTCAAATGGTGACTTAACACGTACCATTGGGTCCGGGATGAGATGCGGGAGTATCCAGACGTGTGCGTGGTACCTCTACACGACAAGGCGGTTGCCAGTTGAACGATAGAGGTAGGCAGGGCCGGGATTGAACAAGCCCCCTCGGGCTTTGCCTGGGGCCCCGGATTGGGTTGGACTCTGCCGGGCTGTGGTCATACCGTGGGATTCGGTAGCTTGTGGGAGCCAATCCCAGGAATCTGGGTAACGGTGAACACGGGCGGGAGGTGAGCTTGCCTTATAACGCTCGGGCGCCATGCCTGCAGAGCATGGTAGGACTGATTCGCTAGCAGTCTGCCTCAACCAGTAGGTCTACTGGTAGGAACTCAGGACTTCGGTCTGGCCGCGCAGTGGGCGTATCCCACTCCCTCAGTGAATGGGGTGACACACCTAGGTGTCAAGATTAGGGGACAAATCTTGACGGTGCACTTCGTGCACGAGCAATAGCGTATATTGTGCAACTACGGGCGGGGTGCATTGTAGGCGGAACCCGTCCATTAAATAGACCGAACGGTCGCGGGCATGCTCCCCATGCATGCAATTAAGCGTGGCATAGTAGACCACTAGCTCACACAACGTTCTCTCGATATAAGTTATGGACATTTTGCCTAAAGAGGGCTCTGCCGTGGCTCCATGACTACCCATGACAATGACTCTTCGTTCATTTTGCATTGAAATCGCTTATTTTTCTGATTACTATGAGTGCATACTGTCCAACGTTGCTCCCATCACTCTACAATTTCCCGTTCTCTCGATATAAATTGCTAATATTTTGTTTGTAAGGGAGATATGGCGTTACAATTATTACGTTTGAAGAAGAATTGAGGAAGATATTGTCTTGCCACAAACAACACATATTATTATTATTATTAATAATAATAATAATAATAATAATAATAATAATAATAATAATAATAATAATAATATTTTACTTACCACTAATGTTGCCTACCTTTATTTGCAATCCAATGTATTACTAAAAAGCAAATCAAATAACACTCCTCGCCATTCACGCTCCCGAACTCGAAATGCATGATTTACAGTCCTCTGTGTTAGGGGAAAGCACATTTATTATATTATTCTTTCAAATAACACGTTTCACAAGTTACTTCACTTTCAATGTGTGATTTCATATCATCACTAACAATCATTTTGTTCCGATACGAAAATAACTCCCTCCTGCAAAAAAAAAAATGCCTGACCGTAGCGAAAGAGCGTGAACCTTCTTTATGCGATTAATCGGGTCCAATATTTCAATAAGTCCCTGCACACAAATATCTCAGTAAAAGAGGAAAAGTTATTCAAACTTTCTGAATACCTATTTATGGGCGAAATTTGATTCCCTTGGAAGTTTTTAAGAGTTTGAAGGGCCGCCATTTTGAACATTTTCATCTGATTATTCTGGTTAACGAACTCATCAAGATATTTCAACAATTAATGTTTGTGCCAAGTTTCGTCTCAATCCGCTGAAAATTAGGGTGGTTATGGCATTCACAAATAGCTTTATATATATATACAGATAGATAGATAAATAGACACACAGAGGGAGAGAGAAAAGGTGTTTTGCTCCCTGCTCGCACTTGTGGTGCGTCAGAGCTAAACCGGGCCCCTTTGCAAAACGTATTGACAAGCCTAACCTAAACAGAAACCTCTTAATTGCTAACGTAGAAACGTGGTCGGGAGGTGATAAGCATGTAGAAATTGTATTTTTTAATAACCATGAGTATGGATTCGAACACTCCACTTCCATGTTTTTCTTTTTACTTTTTGCAGCTACATCGGAACGTTCAATTTTTATTCTTTACTAATTGCAAATGGCGTTTACATTCAAAATATGAGGAATTTTGGTGGCATTTGTTCGGATATTCTTCTCTTTCAAAATTAAGAAGAGAATAAAAGCAATACGCAAAGACAAAAAGTATTATCAGTACTAAACATTACCAATAATAATTGCTATGAAAGACTAAATAGACCTCTTTTACCATCTCTCATGAGCTGTATGTATTATTACCAAAATTTTTAAAAAACGTCCTTGATGGGGATTCAAACTCGCGTTCTTTTCATTTGTAAGCCCGCACCTTAACCACTACACCAAGATCATGGCGTGGTGGACGTTTAGTTGTCGGCGTATTTGTTGTATTTAAGTTTTATGTTCCCACTTCGACATTTTTTACTCTTTTTTCTAAGTTTAACAGCTGTTTCTGGCTTTCTCTTTCGGTGTCATCCTTTATTTACACTATGCACTATTCGTATTCACAGCTTGTGCTCCTCTACAATGTCTTATTCAGATTAAACTTTTCTTTTTGCCCCTCAGTAAACATTTGATTGATTTGATTCTCATACTCTCCACGGATGGAGCGCAGGAATGCCAGATTCGAAAAATAGGTGTACATTTACTTTCCTGACAGATAATACCTAAAACTGTAGGTAGCTGAAGTATATACTTCGCACATGAATTTCATATGTGCCAAGTGTCGGGTACCTAAAAGTAGTTGGGACACCAAAATGGCACATCTTGTGCTGTTAGAGATCTTGGACCGTGGGCGCCCGATGAAAATTTTCTAGGCGGGGTCAAATCCCTGGTTGGTATATTACGTTTGGTATTTTTTATTTGTATTAAGAAAATCCTAGGAAATTTTATACATTTTCGTGAGCCAGGGTGGGGCCACCCTGCCCTCCTTTCGGGCGACCATGCCTTGGATTATTTTGTTGTTTAATAGTGGAAATATTTCTCTCAGATTTTCGTACCTTTATGTAAACTTTGGAAACAACCGTATTTATGAGCGTGTATGTCTTCTTTGTTCACATCAGCTTCCTTTAATGAATTGTGGGAGTGTTACAGTGACTGGCCACCCCTGTAACCATTCGCGTTCGTACATTTATTTAATATAATCATTAGACACTTTTACTAATAATTGCAATTAGCAGCAAATCTGATCTTAACTTTGATAAATATCTTTATTTGATTGGAAGAAGATTCTGAGTGCAGTACTGGTGGTGCTCCTAGTAATGAACGGGACAATGCTAAGGTATAGGCGAATCAGTTTGGAAACAAATATTGGATTAAGAGGCCGAAGTAAGTGATCGTTCAGACATGTATTCCAAGAAATGTATTCCAAGCTGAGATCAAAAACTAAATTGTTCAGTCTACTTGATTCTAAATTATTTTTGTGCTGTAACTTTCGCCTGTCACGTATTCGTAATGTCTACTAAGTGAGACACAATGTATCACTATTAAAGCAAGGGTCATTGGTTCGCTACTAGGGAATACGAGATTTTGGTGGACAATAATGTGTTCATGAGCATTACTTTTCTTTCTTCTTTTAAAGATTGAGCTCCTTCGTGGCTAAGCGGTTAGCGTACGCGCTTTTGGCGTCGGCTACCCGGGTTCGATTGCCGGCGGGAGCTCTTGTGGTTCGGATTCCACGTTAATCAGTAGTTCCCGTCTCATATAGCTTAGCTGCTGAAATGGACTTTAAACCCCAAATCAACTAAACTTTTTTAAGGATTATTTTAACTTGCTCATTTCCCCAAATTTTCCACCACTCATTTATAATTTCATTATCATTTGTCTAGATTAGTCTCCAGAACATAATTCTGGGACTTAAATTAAAGATTTCATCTTATTGTTCTATAAAACTTGTAAAACATACAAAGATATAGAGACTGTTGATGGTATTGTTCGGTATTGTGTAGCCCAACCTACCTTTGAAACTTAGCGTGTACTTCAACAAAAGCACCAGGGGAAGAAACACTTCAAAATAAAAAGAAGAAGAAGAAGAAGAAATAAAGAAAAGAATCATTAGTGTCGGTGCTCAAATAAGGTGACAATAATTTTCCCTGCCAACGCCAATATTTATCCTGCTGGGGTATGATGTGTCACTATTCTAGGGAGTCGGCCGAAATTGAGACTATATCAGATTATTTAAAGCATGAAACAGCTCCGCGCCATCAGTCGTTATCATCGTACAAAGTGTGTAGACAGGTTACATACATATTACGTTGTTGACATTTCTTGTTTCTTCACTATATTTTGTTCCTTCAACAGTATGCATTGTCTCCTCAGAGACAGTGTGAAATAGTGTGACCACACCTTCTCAGCTGAACTGGAATATTTACTGTCCATGTGTGATCATAAACCTTGTACTTCCATTTTTTCTACTCCTCCCGGGAAGCCTACACATGTACAGTGTGTGTTAACTATCTGGTAAATTCATCTTAATGTATTATTTAAGGTTGTGTTCTACGGGGGAAGTGACATTGGAACACAGTTCTGTCAAAAGATCTTATAGAAGTTGTCATCTTTTCCCATGTTCTACCATAACTACTAAATATATACATCTGCATATACTGTACTTGAGATAGATACACTTATTTAATTTCCTGATAATGAATAACAATTAGTCGCATGACACTTTCTTTTAAGTGAATTATTGTTATGAATTTTCAGAAAAATCTTGAAATTTTATTTTGAAGAAGGTAGTTCATTTTAAATGTAATTTGTTTGCAGTAACAAGGGTGTTCGAGATACAGCGTGGGTTCTGATCAACATATACTTCCACCAGTGATCGAACCTGAGTTCTCCGCTCGAAAACCGAGAACACTAGCCATATATGTAAGTACATGGAAGTGCATCATGTTATTTATTTTACACTTTACCATAGAACACATGCAAAGATCTGTGAGTAGCCTTATTGCAAAATTATTAACTGCGTCGGAGACGAACTCCAGAAATGAGGAACCTATTAATGCAGCCACGTCACAAACAAACTTTTTTTTTGTTTTAATAGTTTAAAAATTATATTCAATCTATTTGAAGTTTAGAAATTTAAAATTTTATTAATTTTATAATATTAATAAAATTTTCACTTTCAATTTTATAATATAGACTAGCTGTAAGCACTTCCTGTTGTCGAGGTTTAATTCAGAACCTGGATGAAAAAAGAGGAAGAATGATCTTAAAGAAATGTACTTACAACCATTCCATTGCCAAGGTATTTATCCTATGTTGTTATGTAAGCCAGTGTAACAAATACGTAACGTTGGTTGTTTACAGGCGTGGCGTTCTTAGAGACAATCAGAAATTGTCAAAAAATTTAATCCCCCCAAAATTTAATCTCCCTGAGCTGAAAAATAGAAAAAATCAGCTTCGTACGCGATTAGGTATGGTAAAGATCCATTGTGTACAAACGTTAGTAGTTTTAGGTGGCTTCTTTCTATACGAAAAGCTGATGACACACACACACACACACATAATGTATTGTTATTAAAGACAATATAGAGTTATTTTTTGGTTGTTCCACCACATAACACCACATAACGTTTATTACTTTTTTTTCTTTGGTCCAGTGTGCCTCGTTTTGAATCATGTTTGTACTTGAAGAATATAGGCAATCCGTTCTTAATATTCTATTAAATTCTCAATGATCAAAAAGAATTTATGTGATAGGAATGGATATAAATATTAGTATTTCTGACACATTACAACACACTCCATGTTAAGATAATGTATCCGATTGTTTTCAGTGGCGTGACATAGGGTAGGCAGGGTAGGCATTGCCTATGGACGCAGGGCTTTTCAGTATATTAATGAGTGCCATGGGTGTTTAATAAAAAAGAAGCAAATTATATAAATGGAGCCCCAAGTTTTGGTAGTCTTCATTTCCGAACATGGCAAGAATAAAAATTCCTGCTCAATTACTTTGCAGTTTATTACATTTGAGTATCAAATTATTGACATTGCTGTAAACTAGTCGAGGTTACAGCACTATATGATTAAGAAATTAATCCTCCTATATTAGTAGGATATCAATCCTATATTACATATACTGAGCTTACTAACTTTAAATAAAATTCCCCTGCACAACAGGCTTCCAACAATAATGACAAATTCTATGACCTATAAGATCTAGATTAAAACGGGTTAAAAAGTGTTATCATTATTATGAGACACAGCACAATTTCCACGTACCGAGGCTACAAGAACCAAGCACAACCACCAAGGGTCAAGCAAACCGGGCGACTGCCCGGGGATTCATTCGCCGATAATACACATAAAGGAAATAAAGAGTACCCTCACGTGGTTTATTTTTGAACCGCCAACGTCAGGGGAGCCCAAACGAGAACTCCAAAATAAATTTTCAACCTATTTTCTAGTATCACTGTAATAAAATGTAAATATAGGCTAGGACTAGGTGCCGGGGACCAAAAAGACACTTTGGCCGGGTGAAAATTTTGCCCTCGTCTGCTCCTGATACTAAGATAGCATAATGTTAAATGTATAAAAAGAATACTGACCTATTTTAGAAAAGACTTCTAAGAAGCATTAATGTTGTGTCAAAAAACGTTGCAGAACCCTAGTATGTGCTTGTCAGAGTGTCAATGAGAACTGAAAAGGTGCTGTACAATGGTGCAAAATCTTAGAAAGAATGTGTCTCAAGTATTTGAGAAAGCTAGTGCTTGTGCGCGCAAATTTGATGTATCACATAAGTTAGAAGAAAGAAAGAAACCAGTGCCGGAAATATTCTTTGATGAACTGGCACAAAATACGCGATTTACTGATCCTGACAAAGAATTCGAGATCAAAGTGCTATTGTCTATCCTCGACTCCGTAATAGTAAACATAAAAGTACTCTTCGAAGGAGTGAGGGAACTTTGTGAAAGATTTTCGTTCTTATGTCCATCAATATTACCAACCACTCCTGAAGAAGAGGTCACTAAACAGTCTTATGACTTTGCGCTTCTGTATTCAGACGATTTATCCAGTAACTTTCTACGAGAAGTGTTTACATTTAAATCTTTCAACCCACAAAGAGATTCTTCATTTTATTACCGAACCTGACTTCAGATTAGCATTTCCAAATCTGGTGACTGCGCTGTGTTTATATGTAACTCTTCCTGTTACAGTTGCAACTTCTGAGTGATCATTCTCTAAGTGAAAATTATCTCAAGACATAATTATCTCAAAAACAGTATGACCCAAGAACACCTTTGGAGTGTGTCCATGCTGTGTGTTGAGCGAAAAAGAACTCATGAATTGGACATCTTTCATTTGATCAAAGAATTTGCAGAAGCAAAAGTGAGAAAGAAACATTTCTGATTTGCATAGAATTTGTCGATTTAAAAAAAAAAAAAATGAAAATAGAAAAATATAATTATAAGCTGTTATACAAGTTTTATTATTTATTTTATAATTGTGTAAAAATGAAACATATATTCATTTAAAATCCTTTTGTTAATATTGGTTGATACACTACTGTTTATTTACACTACCACTGCAAAAAAAAAAAAAAAGTTCGAATTTTATATGAGTATATTTTTAATGAATAGGGCAGTTTACATTTAAAATACACGCCACAACGATATAGACTTTAAAAAAAGGTAAATACCCTCCCACTAATAATCTTCAGTTTATGCCCGTTTCTACGCATAAGTTATATATGGTCATGCATTAGACCTAATCGATGGGTGAGGGGGCGCCGCTAGGGATTTTGCCTAAGAGCGCCAAAGGCCATTGTTACGCCACTGATTGCTTTGTTTTGACTTTCATATAGGAATGCATCATACTTTGACAAATCCGGAATGTAATTGTAGTGAAAGCATTAAAAAGGATACTGAAGCACAACACGACAATTAGAAGCAATTATCTGAAAACTATCTTACAGTTGGAGGCAAGAAACGTGAAAGCATTCCTTGTACTTGGGTGCCAGAATACGATTATTCTACAGATAATACTACAGCCTAATATATATATATATATATATATTTATATATATATATATATATATATATATATATATATATATATATATATATATATATATATATATATATATATATATATATATATATAAGAAAAGAAAAGAAAAGGATGGACATATTTAATATTGTTCGATAGTGCCTTTCGGAATTGCACCTCCTTCAATTGCTGCGCCATTCACTTTGACGTAGGGAGTGAACAAAGGATTTAGAGAACTTTCAAGATAGAAGCAACTAACATCAAAAAAACTTTCATTCTGACCTTTAGTTTTGCATGATGCTATTTTGTTGTGGCAACGTATGAAAATGTCAGATCATGAGGTAAAGGATAGAAAGTTGCACAGCATTTAATACTGTCTGTAGGTACGTTCTTAGGAGAATATGACGGGTACAAACAACACAGACTCATCAGAAAGGGTGTCACCAAAGCATCTGCTAACATATAAAATTTTATACTATATTTCTTTAAGCACACTATTCTTCCTCTATGATACCATCCTAATACTTGATGGTTTTGATGCAAATATACAAATATATATATATATATATATATATATATATATATATATATATATATATATACAGGGTGCGAATTACCGGGGGGGATGAGGGGGATTTTCCCCCTCAATCACATTTTGTTCCCCCCCAAAGAAGTCAGTTGAAGTATCCCCACCGGGGATGATCGCTTTCCCCCTCAAACTATGCTTAGTATAACTCCAAATTTCACTGATTTTTGTTATTTCTTGTAAATTTAATCTTCTAGCTGTATTTCGAAATGATCGATGTAAACTGTTCAGTTTTGGTCATTTCTACTTACCACCTAATTACCCGCTATTTTCAACGTTGTTTAGTAGAACTATATTATTATGACTACGGTTGTTACTTGCAACTGTACCTTCGTATCCTTCAGTTCGTCATCGTTTGTGAATTTGAATGTACCGGTACTAATTGCGTATAACAAAGCCACATATAGATTTATAAATGTTCTCAGCGGTTGGCCAAGAAGAAGTAAACAAATAGCTTCTTCTACCATACTTGGCGAAGTTCGGATATGTCATATTCATCCTCTATATTTGTATCGATTATCATCTTATTTTAATTTTTGTTATAACATGTTATTTCATTTTCCAGTGTACTCTTTGTTAGCACATGGTCTTCATTCCCTAGTAGTTTGTGTGTATGCAACTCAAAAGTTGCATTTAATTTGTGATAATTAGCATAGTAATCACTGACTTTTACAGTTTACAGAAATGAACTTTTGAACATGTACTCAAAATATGAGATATAGGTATTCTCTCGTAAGTATGTGTTAACGTACACGCTGGGGGATACGCTCCTAGTGAGCAGACATGTTAATGAAGATTATTTTTAGGTGAATAAGCGAATAATTCAAGATTTGCTTCAGCATTTGTTAATACGACTGGTTCTCCGTGTCATTGTTCGTGTCTGTATAAGCATTTCAACTGGAGCGGGTTTTTTTAAAGTTAACTCTTCATTTTTCCATCTTTTCGCTGTACAGTTTGCTGTCCACGCAATTAATGTTGTCTGAAAAACTTCAGTGTAATGTTTTACTTTATTTGAATAACGTAGCCCATAGTGAATCAACTCATCTTCAACCTAACAGTAAAGTAATTTTTAAGTGTTGACTTTCTGTGCCCATCACGGAATCGATATTTGGAGAAAAAAAGTCGTGATGAGCACAGCTTTAGCGGGAAGTAGAAGCACAAGCTCGAAATTTGAATTGAAATATTTTAAATATTTGGCCTTCGATTTGACCTTGATGTGAGAAATCGGGACCAGCAACAATCCATTTCTTATTTGATAGGCTAATATCTAGATTTTCTTCAAATAATAATAATAATAATAATAATAATAATAATAATAATAATAATAATAAAATGTCCGGTTTAACTGATAATTTTAGTGGTTTTCACAAGACTGAAGTAGATTTCTTTTCGCAACCTGTATGTATTAATGCAAAGTGGAAGCTTTCAATATGAGTGGAAAAATTAACATATGCTTGTGATCATGGCTATCGCTCGAGCCGAATTATTAACTAAATAAACCTTAGAGAGCTACGGGGACAAGAGTGAGTACAACATTAAAACACGTTCAGAAAGGTTTAGTGGGATATGTGTATGTCAGACAATATATATGTGCATAGTTATTGTCGGTAGATTTATTAAATTAATAAATCTCTTATTTATTACAGATGTCACACACACACACACACACATATATATATATATATATATATATATATATATATATATATATATATATATATATATAACCTTCAGACTATGTCCTTTGGCCTAATTTTAATCCCCCCCAATATAGATTATCTAATTCGCACACTGTATATATATATATATATATATAGGGGAAGGTAGTCGAATTCTGCGCGGTGGATAATTCTGCGCACACGTGTTTCTTCAACTTAGAGATTCTTTACGACACATTGGTTGCTGCTGCCATGAAGCGACCGTTACTAGTAACTAACATTAAAGGAGGGAAGCCAATATGTCAAATGTTTAGGCTGTAAGTGGCAGTTGAATTATTTCTTCCCTGTTGATGTTAAATTGTCTTCAAGAGAATTAAGAGGTACGTTCTATATTTTATATATTTCTAGATCGTTACTTTTTATATTCCATTTATATTGTAAATGGACATTATAATTACGGCA
This sequence comes from Thermobia domestica, assembly GCF_964235325.1. Taxonomy (NCBI): domain Eukaryota; kingdom Metazoa; phylum Arthropoda; class Insecta; order Zygentoma; family Lepismatidae; genus Thermobia; species Thermobia domestica. Next base: position 108,805,245 of record NC_137459.1, on the reverse strand, counting down.
ATTCGTAGTTCTAATCAAATTTTAATGGCTCGTAGTTTTGTGTTTTTTGTTAAATGGCGGAGTGGGGTTATTCTGCGCAAAATCGATGGGATATTCTGCGCAGTGCGCAGAATTGCACCTCAAGAAGTTTTATGTTAATAACAAGCATACGTAATAGATCTGCAAAATATCGTCACTCTCTGATTAAAGATACAGGGAAGAATAGAAAGAGCAACTACGAGAGGTAGTTATGCAGAGGAACAACTAAGAGAAGCTATCAGTGCTGTTAAAAGTGAGTGTGCGATTCGAGGAGTTGGAAGATTGTACGGAATAGCAGAATCTACTATTCGTCTACGGATGAAAACTAGAAATATGGAACATGCTACTCTCGGAAGTGTTCTCGCGAGAACAAAACACGAATTGGTGGACTATGTGATAAGCGTTGCAAGCGTTTGGTATCACACCTATAGACCATCGGCGTTTGGCATACGAATTTGCTGAAGCAAGTCGAATTGCGCATAATTTTGATGGAACTACCTAACTTGCTGGAAAGGACTTGTTGAGACTATTTCTTTAAAGAAATCCAAGAATAAGCCCAAGGAAACCTGAAGAAGTAAGTTTGAATAGAATAAATTGATTCAATGAAGAAGCGGTAACACTATTCTTCAATAACTTGGAAACAGTGATGAAAAAGCACCATTTTCCCCTAAATAGAACTTTCAACGTGGACGAAACGGGTATTTCGAACGCACAAAAACTTGTGAGAATTTTAGCACCTAAAGGTCAGAAACAGGTAGGAAGTGCTATGGTGTGCGAGCGTGGAAAGACAGTCACTGTTGTGTATGCTTGTAGTGCATTTGGAATCTTCGTCCCTCCCATGTTTATATTCTCACGGCGTCGCATGTACGATCTCGCCAGTATTTTCGATGAAGCATACGTCAAAGTTCCAACTATGGACAAAGCCATAGCTGGATTTAGGGCTGTGGGAATAATACCATTAAACCCTGACAAATTTTCAAAATCAGACTTTCACGATGTCACTATGGAGGAACCTAACATAGTCATTACTGCTGGAGATGATGAGGACAGGTTGATATAAAACGTTGAGGAAACTAGTCGTGATTGTGGAATTCATACTTCAACAGAACATAGTTTTAGTGTTACATCTCAGAATGACATTGTTCTCCGTTATCATAGCACGCTTATGATTTCAATACACTCAAAAATATGTAATATTTTGTTGTATAAAACAAGTAGAGAATAAAGTATATAGTAAAACCTGTAGCCCACCTTGTCGTTCTTTTTCTGAACCCATGCCATCTACATATCTAAGTATGTTATATGTTATGAAAATGTTTCCTTGCTTTAAACATATATATTTGCTTTGCGCAGAATTACCCTATATTACGCGCAGAATTACCCAACTAGTTGGGTAATTCTGCGCAAATGTATAGTTCAGATTTTTTGTCTATTGTCGAGTACTGGTATGAGCTTTTACTCAAACTACATCTTTAGCTTGTCTACTACACAGCAAACAATGGCTGTGCAAAGTTATGTCGTGATACTTACAAAAACAGCGGAGAAATAACGATTTTTCCTTAAGTGCGCAGAATTCGACCACTTTCCCCTATATATATATATATATATATATATATATATATATATATATATAGGGTGTTTCAGATAAAACGTCCAGTGCTTATAAATCCGAAACGGCTGAGAATAAAAAGATGAAACAAAAACTGAGATAGGAAAATGTCATAGAGCGCATCACATGGTGTTGTTGTGGTGACCTGCAGGGCCATCCTTCAAGGGAGCCCAGGGGCCAACTTCAAATTTTCAAATGGGAACATGTATTGAATCATACCTCATTCAATAGTCCATGAAAAACGAAACAACTTTTGTAGGAAACAATTTTCGATTTGGGCCACCGTTTTCAAAATGGCCGCAAAAAGTGGGTCCTGTATCAGATAAAAAGTCCAGTGCTTATAAATCCGAAACGGCTGAGAATAAGAAGATGAAACAAAAATTGAGATATGAAAAGGTCATAGGGCACATCACATGGTGTTGTTGTGGTGACCCCCAGGGCCCTCCTTCAAGGGGGCCCAGGGGCCAACTTCAAATTTTCAAATGGGAACATGTATTAAACCATACATCATTCAATAGTCCTTGAAAAACGAAACAACTTTTGTAGGAAACAATTTTCGATTTGGGTCACCGTTTTCAAGATGGCCGCAAAAAGTCCTGTATCAGTTTGAGGTTGGCACCTGAGCCCGATTCACAGAGTTCCCTGAGGGTCACCACAACAACACCATTTGATATGCTTTATCATCGTTCCCTATCTGAGTTTTTGTTTAATCTCTTTATTCTCAGCCGTTTCTGATTTAGGCCTATAAGCACTGGACGTTTTATCTGATACAAGACCCACTTATTGCGGCCCTTTTGAAAACGGTGGCCCAAATCGAAAATTATTTCCTACAAAAGTTGTTTCATTTTTCAAGGACTATTGAATGAGGTATGATTCAATACATGTTCCCATTTGAAAATTTGAAGTTGGCCCCTGGGCCCCCTTGAAGGAGGGCCCTGAGGGTCACCACAACAACACCATGTGATGTGCCCTATGACATTTTGATATCTCAGGTTTTGTTTCATCTTCTTATTCTCAGCCGTTTCGGATTTATAAAGATTGGACGTTTTATCTGATACAGGACCCACTTTTTGCGGCCATTTTGAAAACGGTGGCGCAAATCGAAAATTGTTTCCCACAAAAGTTGTTTCGTTTTTCATGGACTATTGAATGAGGTATGATTCAATACATGTTCCCATTTGAAAATTTGAAGTTGGCCCCTGGGCCCCCTTGAAGGAGAGCCCTGGGGGTCACCACAACAATACCATGTGATGTGCCCTATGGCATTTCCCTATCTCAGTTTTTGTTTCACCTTTTTATTCTCAGCCGTTTCGGATTTATAAGCACTGGACGTTTTATCTGAAACACCCTCATAGACCTGTGAATCAGAAATAAATTTCAAAGAACTGTTTCTTTATATACAGAGTGTTTCAAAAGAACACCGACAACGTTTCATAGGTGATTCCTTACATCAAGATAAGACAAAAAGTATAGACCAATTTGGGTGCACAAATGCTTCCTTTCGGAGTTATAAGCTGCCGAAATCATGAAAAAGTGAATTTTAAAGGTCCAGAGCTCCAAAACTATGGGACCTACCGTAGTCGGGTCAAGATTTCAATTAGGAACTAGTATATGTCCTATCTAAAAATCCATGTTTCAGAGTCCTTCGGTACCTCCGTAATTTTTTTTTTATAGAAGTAGTTGGTGAGTACTTCAAATTATATGCCCGTATCGAAACTCCCTCTATTAAAACTGTTGCGAAGTAGTGCAGGATTTTGAGACATGGATTTTTAGGTAGCGCACATATTAGTTCCTAAGTGAAGTCTTGACCCGACTTCGGTAGGTCCCATAGTTTTGGAGCTATGGACCTTTCAAGTTCAATTTTTCATTATCTCTGCAGCTTATAACTCCAAAAGGAAGCATTTGTGCACCCAAGTTGGTCTATACTTTTTGTCTTATTTTGGTGCCAGGAATCACCTCCCAAACGTTGTCAGTTGTTGTTTTGAAACACTCTGTATATTAGGGGGATTTTCATTTATTTCAAAAATTTTCAACTTTAGATTTTGTTAGGCCTTACCCCTCAGTTTGTTGCCATGTATACTTTAGCAATGTATGCAAAATATTAGCTAAATTGGTTTACATTGAATGGTCGCGCATGCACACGCAATTCTAAAGTAAAATCCTACGAATTTTAACTAACATTCATGTTTCAGAATATGTTCTCTTTCAATTTCCATGTTATAATTGTGGCACTTTTCTTTAATCGAGGAATCTAAACTTGAAAATGAATGAAAATAATAAACATCATTTTACATAAGTTTACAACACAACGTTTTTTTCTAAAACTGTTTTATGATACTGCTTATACTAGCATTCGGATATTTTTCCGTTGATCCTGAACCACCTGTAGAAAACACTGTATCTTTGTATTTGGCAATTGACTTGGAGTAGTTCTCGATAAAAGCGACATACGGTTCTTGACAAGACGCAGTTTTTGGACAACCCGCAAATCATATTAATAACTCTTCTGCAAGTGCAAAGTTTCGAGGCCAGTTTTGATGAATTCGCTATCTATTCTCAACATGACGAAGAAATATATTGGTGTTGTTCTGCACGAAGTCAGATATGTTAAACTTAGGAACAGCCGTGTCCGTCATTTTTATACCATTCCAAAGTGTACCCGCTTCAGAGGATTTCCCTGCCACTTTGGATTTCGAGAGTCCTCGCCATCTTTCCCTTTTCCTCAAAAGAAACAACGGAGCAGTTACTCTCTCGTTCAGATACCAAAGATAACCAACAAAATTCTTAAATACCACCATTGATATGGGTTAATTGTTGTTTTTGAAAGTGAGTTGTTGTGGAAATTCCAAGTCATTTCTTGGGCTTGAAGCACAAAGTTAACTTGGACCATACTTTAAGGTATTCCGTAACGAGAGTGCAGGCATGTCCAACTTCCATTTCCCGATAAGTTAATCTAAACAAGCCACGGAACCACCTAAAGGGCATAAACGCGGACGTTAAACTAAAATTGTATTTCATTTTTTATTTTGTTTTTTCTCATAAATAGTTTCAATTGTATATACCCAAATAAATCTTTGAAGCTAGTCACATCGAAACGATTTCAGTACCAAATAGGAGAATCAATACTATGCGAGCTGAAGATATAGCTAAGAGAATAATCTATCCCATCGCATACCAGACTATATATTATCTGGTAACAACAATTTTTTAAATGACTTTTCGTTCACTTGATATTAAAAATTAAAAAAAAAAACTATATTTGGTAACACATTTCAGAAAGTCTTTGCATTAGGGCTATGCTGAATTTTCTGGAAGGATGTGAGGATGATATATTTGATCTGGTAAAATCCCTGATTTCATTGATTCCTTTACATTGTTAATTTCTGGTCACAATAATACTGCATTAAACATTGTATCTAACGACGCTATTCTGTCAGTCAATAGAAGAAGATTGTTGAAGATAGTTGTTTCTTTCAACAGTGTATCACTAGTTTATGGTTTATTCTTCATTATATCAACACCTGTATTTTTCCCATTTTCAATTGTACTTTCCGATTCCATGCTTCATTTACTTCCTATTAAGCGTTATTTCATTATACTGTTTTGTTTATTGGCGCTAAAAAATTAAGAATATATATTTGACTTTTGTGAAAGTCTCTGTGTGGGAATCACAATGATTACATGAATAAAATGATTCCTTTACTCTACGTTTTCAAATGAATACATTTTTAATAATTAAAATCAAACAAATGGTTTTATTCGTTTGGATATCCTTAACTTTATCTAACAAATTACGATGCATGATGATCTCTATGGTTAGAAAGAAATTATTTATTTTATCTTTGTTCATTACGTTATTATTGTGGGACTGGTAATGACCCCAATGAACCCAAGGTGTGTCACTTCTTTTCGGTGTAATTTGAATTGCGTCTTACTCATATACAAAACAGAAGAATGTCCTATTACAGTATGAAACATCTGACATTGTGTTTAAAAGAACTTTTTATTTTTTGTATAATGCGAAATTTTCCTTAGATAATGCCCATTATCTCAGTCACCTCGAATTATTTTTCTAAAGGAAAATGATCTTTAAAAATAGTTGAAGACTAATATTTTAAATAACAAATAAAATAGCGCCGCTTTTTCTTTCCTGACAGCGATGAACATCAACATAAGATAACACCATCACACAGAAAAGCCATACAGTAGTTAGGAAAACTAAAAAAAAAATATAGAAAAGAGAAAGAGAAAATATTACAAATTATAGGCAATATACGTAGCTGAAGAAAATAGAAGGAAACTAGATTAGAACGAATCGAGAATGATAAATTGTGTGGACTGTGGAGGAGCCAGCGTTATTGACAATGCAATAACGATGATGACTTGCAAATTGCATGCTATAAAAAGGTAAAAGCAATCTCATAATGCTTGTGGCCGTTTAGACAGATACATTGACTAATATGGTGGTTACTCCATTTACACTGCTGATGACACATTCGGTTAAACACTTCTTCACAGTTTGGTCCCAAATCAAGAATACAGGCAAACATTTAAGCGAAATATAGAGAGTTCGCTGTAATGAATGTAGGCGAATTGGTTGTTCATAGCTGAAACTATTATTGATAACTAGGTGTTATATCATCCAACTGGTTGTTCATTATTACTGCAGTTATATTTCCTTTCTTTCTTTCGTGTGCTCTTCAATAGTTTTTGCTCCAATGGCGTTCGTGACCTAAAGAGGGGGAGAAAAAAACGTGAAGAAGAAATAGTAACTGAACGTGCGTCAGCCACACGACCTGCCCGCCCCTTCACGTGATCAAATCTCATAATCTAGGTCACAGAGTAGTAAGAATAGCTTCAAAAACAAAAGCGGAGAAATTGTTATCAGTAACAACAACAGGAAACAGATGAAAAGATAAAAAAAGAAAAAGCTAGCTGCAAGTTTAGAGAAATATATTTTCACAGGCAGGCAGAAAGATAACATTCAAGAAATATATAGTATTCATTTCAATTTCGATGTGAATATATAAACTAAGAATTTGCTTGATTGCGACAGAAAAATCTGTTACAAGAGTCAGTCACGCGCCGAGTATTATAACGAAAGTGACAATTTCCTGTATCTTTTCAAATGTGCAGATCACTCGATATGGCTGAGCTTGTGAACCTGAAATTTTTTTCTTAGTGGGTGTCAGTTCCGCCTTTAGTCTTCAGTGTAAATCTCGAACAAGTAAAAGTACTTTTCTTCTCAAGAAAGCATTTCCTATCAGCTTATCAATATACAAAGGACACACTTGTTTTCTCCTTCATCGATTTCATTACTACAGACTAAAAGATTTGTAGGTAAATATTTTGAAAGTAGCCAGATTTATTTACGTCATGTGTGACTGGGTTCTTGTAAGACTTTATAAAGTACCCTATCAAGATAAATATTACATCTAACATGGGATTTTATATAGCAGTATATGTCTGAATGTTCTATGTAAAGATTACTGCCTAATTTTCCTGTAGACCGGTGATCATGGGTGGCCTAGGGACACATCAAAAGGAAATTTTCTCTTTTCGAAATCTGGAAGATTATTCACAAAAAAAAAAAAAAAAAAAAAAAACTTATGTGGTGTACGTAAAAACGTAGGTTACATGTTTAAATCCTGTAGTTTTAGACTTAACGTACAGCAAACATATAACTGAAAAAAATATATTTTATACGTAATTTTTTTATAAGTGTTCCGAATAAACGTACTTTCCGTGCCAACGAAAAAACTGTATATAGGCGGTCACGATGTCACATACAGATGGACGTATATAACATATAGCTGACGTATGTAATATACGGGGAAAATGTTAGATATCGGACATCTTGCAACAGCATGATGTAACATCTAAGTGGAAAACAGGGTAGTACGTATGTAGTATATTGATAACGTATGTTTCGTGCTGATTTCTGTACAAGGATTCCGGAATCCGCTGTTCGAATAGTGGATTTTCTCAGTGTTGAAGCAAAAGTAGCGAGCTCTACCATTTGGCTTGATCAGCATTTGTATGTCTGTCCGTCGGCCTTACTATCAGACTGTCCATTCAGGGGTGCCCAGAGCCGGTTTCAGGGTGAAGGTGCGCTCATGAAAATATTTTAAGGGTCAGTAAAGTTTTCCACTCAAAGTGCCACGATCACACTGGAGAACTGTAAATTTGGGGGTTAAAATGGTAAATTTGGAAGGATAACGGTAAATTTAAAGTATTGCGCCCAAGCCCTTGGGGAGAAAGGCGCCTCTGCGCCCCAATATCTATTCCACGGTAAAGTGAAACTAACCCGATTTTCAGGAAACTTGGTATGTGCCTTAGTGTAACCTTCTGAAATAATCCTGTAGTTTGATGTTAAAATCCATCAAGAATAAGAGGATAAAGAGAGTAAAATCTACCCTATATTTCAAGTTTGCACGTAAGGGAGAAGGCCCTATGATAGCCACCCTAATGTGAATGAATACAATGTGTGTAAAAGTAAAAAGATGGTTACAGACGTGTTCAAATTATTAGACTCAACATTCAGTTTCTTAATATATTACTGTTCTTACAATATTAAGTCAGAAAACGCGTTTGAACTTAGTCCAAATTACTGTTCTGTAATTCTGTTTTAATTTCTTGTGGTCATGGCGCTTGCTTTTCAATATCAGTTAAACAAATGAGTTCGTGACATTTAAATATAAATACTATACAGTGTGTGTATCTAAATTGGAAACAAAAAATGAAATGGAATACTTACAAGAAAATTATCTCTCACACAAAGATTACTATTTCGTATGAAATCCGTTATCCTTTATCCAGTATTTTAACCTTTGTGGCATGCTATATACGAGTTTCGCACATTTTGACTTCAATTCAACATCACGATACCACAAATTGTTCATCTCCTCGATCAATTGATGTTTGGTTGTAATATCTTCTTCTTTAGCTTTTCCTTCATGATGCACCAAGGGTTTTCAATCGGGTTGATATCAGGACTATTGCCGGCTACGGGAGAACACTAATTTCGTTGTTCTCGAAGAATTTTGTCACAGTTTTGCCCCGGTGCCATAGGGATCCATCATGCATAAAGATGAAGTGTGCGCCACCAAACCAGATTGCAGTCTGGGGAAGCAGATCTTCTTGAAGAACTTGTAGATATTGGTGGTGCTTCATTGTCCCCTCTATTATATGCAGTTTCCCAGGCCTGAAGATAAACATCACACCCCAGACCATGACTGAAGTAGGATTCTTCACTGTTTGAGGCATTCCAACTTGAATTCCTCCCCAGGTCTACGTCGCACTTATTGTGAACATTCATCAGATACGAAAACACATGATTCATCACTGAAACATCTATTTTCCAATCATCAGCAGTCCAATGTTCTTTGCCTCGTGCCCATTCGAGGCGCTTCTTTGCCATGATTGGAGTAATTTTTGCTTTCTTTCTTGGCCTGAGTAATTTTATTCCCTCAGCACAAAGAATCCTTCGAACATTTTCAGAAGAAATGTCTACACTATACTCAGCCATTTTATGTTTAAATCTCTAGAAGTTGCGTTTTTGTTTCCCAGAGCTTTATATATATATATACATATATATATATATATATCTATATATATATATATATATATATATATATATATATATATATATATATATATATATATATATCAGCGGTAGCTTTGGATGTCGCCCACACTTTCCAAGCCAATTTTGCTGATACGTTTGCTTCTTGCTAATCGCAACGAATATTTTACTCACAGATTTTTGCCCTACTGCAACTGTAATAGCAATTTGTCGTTGAATATATCTTTCTCCCGCCAAAATTATTATTATTATTATTATTATTTATTTATTTATTTATTTATTTATTTTTATTATTATTTTGCCAACTTCCACTTTACTTCCACTCTGGCTTTTCAAATTCTGCCACGATTACAGGACTTCATAGAATAAAAGATTAATGCACAAAAGTCGTCAAGATCACTTTAAACTGGCGCATTCGAACTGTTGAAAGCTTTGAATGTCGTAACTGGCTACGCCTGCAACCACAATACTTCAAGTTATAACTTGTTGTTAGAAACCACAATAGCTGTCTACAACTGAAATACCACTTTCAGAACTCCCTCCCTTCTACTAATACTAGAGATGCAAGGGCTCGGAAAAAACGGCTTTTTTGAAAAAAACTCGTTTTTTTTTTTTTTTTTTTTTTTTGCTTTGCTTTTTTGCTTCGGAAATTTTGGGCTTTTTTCAAAATACTGCTTTAAATTGATAAAACAGACTTTGTATCGCTTCTCTATAACACAAAAAATCATTTAATTAGTGGTTGATGCTGATAATAATATAAAACATCGAAAATAAACTATGAATTTCGAAAAAAATATTTCAAACAATTTTTCTTCAACATATTTACATTATGAATTACACAGGATTAACCCATGTATATAATAAGAATTTTTTAACCTCCTATATACAAAAGTAAGCAGAGTTGGCAAGAACCGTGGTTGTTTTTGAAAATGCCAAAACCCCGTTTTTGGGGGGATGTTTAAACCAGGCTTTTTTGGTTTAAACCAGGCTTTTTTGACTTAGATTTTTTGCTTCATGTATTTATATTACATATTCACAGAAATAGCCTAAGTTTGTTTCGCCTTGATGTTATTATGCAACAGCGGGGATATGCCGGAAGAACTCCCATAAGCTTAAAGAAGTGCGGTCAGTAAATTTCTTAAGTTGAGAATCTCCCGCCCTAGCCATTGGGAAAATCCCGTCATTACTTGAAATGTAAGACAATAACGGGAAAATCCTGTTATTGCTTTGCATGTAAAATTTAAAGGTCAACGTACCATAATCAGTACGCGAAAACTGAGGTATTAAATTACAAATTTAGTACCGGTACGTAGATATCATTGAAAGTCCAATCCAAGCTAATGTTGGAGGCTACGTAGGCAATCGATAAATTTTGCCAATTTCTATCAATATATTTAAGCAATATTGGCTTCTTTATAAAACAACACGCATTTAGGCATGTAGAAATATACAATTTGGTTTGTTTCGTATATTTAGGCTTAACATCCTTACGAAATACCGAGGTTATCAAGGAGAAGACTTTCGCTTAAACTGACATCCGAACCGCTACTTGGGTTACGCATGAAAGAAGGATTGTGGTTCGACCGAGAATTGAACATGGGACACCTTGATTAAAAGGTGAAAGGGAAATAAAACTATTGCAGGTAGTTTGATATCTGGAAACGTTACCATGAAGTTCACACGATTCGCATTTTTCATTCTTTTTATTTTTGTGGTTTAAACCAGTTATTAAAAAAAAAAGTTGGTGTAAATAAGCCAACCCTAAAGTAAACACTTCTTTTTAAAGAATACACAAATAACTACCAAAATAGTATGTAGTATTTTTACTTCAAAATATTCCATACCCTCTTTTTGAAACAAAATAAAATTAAAATAAAACATAAGAGAAATACTTAGATATATGATACACTTAAAGGCTGCACATCTAGAGCTTTTGGTTCTGTATATTCTTGAAATTCTACAGTTAAGTTTTATAGAACCACCATCACAGTTTACCCAATCCTCAAGTTTTCTGAATTTTTAACAAGAGGGATTCAACATATCATTACGGAGCTCCCCCCCCCCAAAAAAAAAGACTACGGAATATATTTAAGTTAAGATAAATACAACTGCACAACAAACATGACTGAGTGATTAGCTTTTGCGCTTCTATCGGGAAGTCCGGGATTCAACCAGCATTCGACCATTCTGACAAAGCTTTTCTTCATTCCATCTGTGAATGTAGAAATAGTGCGTGTACTATGAGTTGGGCGACTTCCTTTTTTATTGTTTTTAAATCGTTATTATTACTAATTACCAGCAGTGACGGTTTTGCGAAGGTTAGGGGGGCGGTCTTTCGGACTGAAGCCCGTTCCCCAAAGTTACGGAATGTCTGCAACAAACGAAATATTTATTATTTATGCCTTTACTCATAAACTTTAAGCTCCCGTCAAATAAAAATTACGAATGTTTAAAAAAACTAAACATTAGTAAGAAACCCTTCCCAAAATACTTTTCTAAATCCGCCACTGATTCTCAGTATAAAATTATTTTTAAAGTTGTATCCGGAAGATTATTGCTAAACATATAAACGAAACGAAATATTAGTTATGCCTGTACTCATAAACTTCAAGCACTTCCCAAATAAAATTAGGACTTTTTAGGAAACGAAACAATCAGAAAAAACCCTCCTAAAGTACTTTTCTAAATCCGTTACTGATTATTTGTATAAATTGGTATTCAAGGTTGTGTCCGGAAAATTATTGCTAAATCACTTCACAGCTACAGTATAACAGAAATGTGGAAGTACGGTTTGAGGGATATATTGAAAAACGTACGCTTTGACGGATAAATAGAAAAACGGGCAAGTTTAACTTTTGCTAGAGTACTAAAAGCTCTTAGAAATGAAACACGGATGACAAACTAGAGAAGAAAAAATATGTCGATAACTCAAAAGTTAAAATAAAGTTAAATAGCCTCTAAAATTACCCTCAAATACTACATTCTTCATGTTAGCTGTAATTCGTAAAACATGTGCTCCATCCATCTTGATGGTGAATTTCAGAGCGAAATATCACATTCAGGTCATGGAATTTTTATCTAACTATAGAATATACTATAAGAAAGCTATTTAGATAGAAAAATCATGAAGTTGAAAAAAGCCAAAATTTCCAAAATTCTCGTTTTTTTTCCCAAAAAAGCCGGCTTTTTATGTGAAAAAACCATCGATTCAAAAAAGCCGGCTTTTTGCATCTCTAACTAATACCATATGCTGTTCAACGGTGATATCACCACTTCAAGTGTTCAGTAAACAAATGAAGAATCCTATATTGGTGGTTTAAACCATTAAATTGCATGCTCTGGAGCTACGAAATTAGGACTGCAACATCAATTTCTCATTTTTCGAGGGTGAGTCTAATAATTATTTGAACACGTCTGTATGTCAGTTCAGGTTCATTACATAACAGCATAATAAGGTTGTACTCATAAAAATAGAACATGCACAACACATTTTGGCGTACAAATTTGGCTATATTGTAAACAATAACCAAAAAATCGTTTGTCTGGATGTGAGTAGATCCTATTGAATATGAACTAACACTAGCTATACTTAACTATGGTATTTAAAGCTGATGTATACCTGCACAAATATAAGAAGATAGAATGTAAGAATATTGAAATGTGGCAGTAAGTGTATAAAACAATCGCAAACATTCGAAAAGAAATTAGGCTTCGTGGATATAGCTTCAGTGACTAAAGGTGTGAAGAGGTACTATGGCTATAGGCTAAACAGAACTAAAAATGGTAACAGATTTAAATAGTTTACCTATCCATCAAAGCAGTTTTCACAAAATATTTCGTTTACGTCATTCGATCGTGTGATTGAGCACAGGTTATATGTTTCCAGACAGCACAGAAACTACATTGAATTCAGTCTGAAACATCTTCAAAGTCATCATCATAATATTAAATATTACACCGTCCACAAAAATCGTATTTCACTGCCTTGTTAGATGACTTCCTGGTCGTCACAAGCGTAGAGAGCGCAGCCTTAGACATGTCGAATTGATCTTTTGAAGTAAGCCTACTATTATGGTAGGTGTACATTCCGGACAATAAAGGAATCAAGAGCACTGTGGCCATCACAAGAGCTCAACTGTGTGACTGTCGTTTGAAACCATACCTATTTACCTCATCAGCCACGAGAGGGCAAATCAGCATAACAAGAGAGCTACCCCATTGATAATCCTCTGGCGGGCCGAGAACGGGCCGCCAGTGGCCAAGAGCGGCCAAACAACGGGCCTCGGGCCAGTATCGACAGCGGCTCCCATCGACTTTACACTTTTTCCGCAGGCGGCCCACTTAGCGGTAACGTATCTGCTGCCGCCAAAATGTCGCACGCTGGTTGGTCAGCGATTTGTCGTTTCTACGACCACAAATACGTACGCAGGCAGCCAGATGAACAAATGCCTTGGTCTCAAGAACCAGGTTTTGGAGGAACCAAATTAAAGTACCACTAAATATTACTGTTTATCTGTAATCAAACTGAAAAAATAATCAAAAAATTGCTTTGTAGGAACAGTAGTGTGCATGAGACAGTTATCACGAGTCGGCTAACTGCTTTCGTTAATGTGAATTCCACAAATTTTTGCTTAACGAAAGCAGTTAGCCGACTCCTAATAAATGCATCTCATGCACACTACTGTTCCTGCAAAGAAATTCTTCGATTTTTTTTTCAGTTTGATTACGGAAAAATGATAAAACTAGCGGTACTTTAATTTGGTGAAGAGGCCCCTTAACACACAGCAACACATGTGTTACGCTAATTATAGTCATTGGGAAGAAACCAGTGAAGGGACACAATACAGCATTTACTTTATTCGTCGTCTTCCCCACCAGGGGCCACTTACACATGTTCTTGTCATTTTCGCTTAACCAGCAACTTGGTACAGTTGCCAGACTATTGTTCACTTGGAAAAGCACTACGGTATAATGTATGCACATTTTTATCATTCACAAAACATCTTCTCCCACTTGTACGTGTAAACTCTCTTGTAAACGCTAGGAGAAGTCCATCCACACTGCATCACAATGTAACAAATGAAGAACGCGAACCGAACATACAGGCAGCGCGACCAGACGACGATTTTTTTCAATCAGGCTCTTTGGCGGCAAAGCTATTATCGTCACTCGCGGCCCGCCACCTTAGCGGAAGAGCTGCTATCGTCGCTGGTGGACCCCATCGGGAAAGAGCTGCAAAACGGCATTAGCGGGCAACGTCCACATACAGCCTTGACATCGCCTGTGTTGGCGGCCTGGACGCTGAAGTAGAAGGCGGTCCACCATCGATGGCGGCAAATTGTCAATGGTATACCACGTCTTTATTATCAGCGATAAAGGAGGCCAAACTGATGCCAATAAACATTCCCAGTCCTTGAATTTGTCGATCTGCGTAGCGTTACGCGTATGATCTGCGTGCTTCTTCCTCATTACCTTCCACTAAACCGTACATCAAATGCATACCCGCCATTTCGGTTTTAGTGTATACTACCCTATTCATCGTGGTGAATTACACACAGCACTTGTCCATCCCGCGTTTGTCAGCATCAAAACCGTTTCACATGACACAAAGTAAACCACGTTCACATACACACGGGTCACTATCGTGTCTGTAGAGTTAAACACTAACTCGCTTTTGCTGTTACTGTAATTGCCCCATTTACTACGAATGAACTGTGCTCTGTCCTCTGCACCTTCAATGCGAACGCTCTAGTTACCCACGCATTCACCACTGCATATGGCTAGCTCTACAGCCCGACGCTCTGCAGGCTCCCTTGTTCCACCTACTGTAGCTATGCGTCCTCTGTCTTCGCAAATGTACTATACAGTACACCTAGAGTTTTATTCCTTGCTCCCGATTGCTTTCAAGTAGTTGTGTTTTCACCAACTTCAACTTTTCTCCGCATTTCATTCACTTTCTTTGTGTCCCCTTGCGCCGCCACTGTTTCGCCATCAGTTATGCATAATTGGATTCTTCGGATGGGGTTCCCTTTGATATATTTTGACCCGACATTCCTATTTCTCTCCGTTACAATGATACTGTATTCCTACATTCCGCCTCCTATAGTGTGCCTACAGCATAGCCATTGTTGACTTTCTTCATTAACGTTTGTTGCTGCACGTTACATGTAACATCCCCTCCTACATATTGTCAGTGTAAATTGTTCACTTTTCTCCGCATTTCATTCATTTTCTTTGTGATCCTCCTGGCGCCGCCATTGTTTCGCCATCACTTATGCATAATTTGATTCTTCGGATGGGGTTTCTTTTGAAATCTTTTGACCCGACATTCCTATTTCTCTCCGTTCTCGCAATATTGCAAAATGCTGCCGTGGAACGTGACATTTTAGATGCCTCTAGCGGCCAAACGAAGCCTCATTCTCCCGATGTTCATATGACATTTTTGCTTGTTTTTACCTGTAGATGCATCTCCCAAATTTTCCGTCATTGATGAACGACCACCCTGTATATGGTTTAAAATCGAATATTAAAGCACACACATAAACATTCACAAAAATGCTTGTTTTACTTTTTCTTTAACAAACTGTTTCCATCAATTCATAGGAATTAAGCATAACTTACTAAACTATGTACACTCATGCCCAAAATTATTGTCGCATGTCTATAAATATGTTCTTGTAGTAATATAATTTGATAACGAATTCGCCCGGTATTTCTTATAATGTTAGTATGTGTATAATCGGCAAAGACATGTATATGGAAAATTTCATATAAAAGAGCAGTAAATAAGAACAATAAAACGAAAATAAAACTTTCGTGTCTATTTAGCAACATTTTGTTTTACTCATTCTAATTTTCGTCTTTATAATTCTTTTCCTATGAAATTTACCACAAATATACATTTCCCCATTATACACCTGCAAAATCATGATCAAATTATTTCTTACAAGAAGACATTTATAGATATGCGACAATCATTTTGGACATGAATGTACTTAATCCATTGAAATGAGGTGCATACATTGCCATAACAAACTTGTGTTATACTTATATTTTTAATAATTTTGCCAACTTCGTATCTTCTTGAGTTACTTTATACACAAGACGCTTGTTCATGAGTATACTAATTCATAAAGTTCCGGTGTTTTATGAAACCTCTTTATAAAAAATAAAATCATGTTACACGATAGTCGTATTTAATGCTTGTCCTGTGAAGTTAACAAAGAGCTTTCTTCAATGCATATATTATAGAGAATGTCAAACCACTTCATTACACCTGAGAAACGAGTGTAGATATTGTCAAAAGAAAGTAGAGCTATATATCCATTACTTGGTTCAAGAAGTTTTACATATCCCACCACCTTCATAACTGTATTTCTGTATTTTTCACTAACGTGTCGATGGCCAGCCCCCATTTCAAACAGGAACTTCATTCACTTATTTTGTGGGTAAAGGTAAATGGCAACGTTGCATTTTCATTTAACATTAGGCGCATATAGAGTGTACAGCCGAAACCGTTCATCCGATTTTTAGAAAATCGCTTTAGATTGAAAATATCATATTTGGAGAAGGTTTCCTCTCTTAAATTTTGTTGTAACTCTGATAATAACAGTTACCCTATGTTAGGGGACTTTTGAGACAACCTGTATATATTAGCGTGATCCTTATTTTTGAACTTTTGAGTTTTTTCGAGTTTCAACCCTCTAAAATGATTTCATATCAGATCATGTCACGAAATTAACTCAACTGAATAATATTAAATGGCACCCTAAGCAACTTCAAGTTTTGAACGTATTTACGGTATACAATCTGGGGCAAAGATAATCTGTTACTCCCTCTAACCGTTCCTAACTTACAAGGTGCCTTTCTCTCATATTATATAATTATGGTACAGGCACTGCAAACCTGAGTTCGCTTGGGACGCCATTTAATATTATGTTAGTTAATTGAGGTATTTTTTTTCTCGTGGACTCCCTTGATTTGATATGGGGCCATTTTAAGGAGTGAGACTCAAAAAACCTCAGAAGTCGAAAAATAAAGACCATCTAAGCACACACACACGTACACTTCTAAACTCATATATATGTATATAAAAATTTCATAACTGTGTGAAAACATCTGGACAATCTTTCTTTATACTGTAGAAACTGATAAGTTTTGAGAAAAATCTGAAAACTTTATTTGATTTTCTGGTCTTTCAAAATGGTCCGCTTTATTTTTTAATTAACTGTTCTTTTAAGAAATAAGCCTAAACCAGATTGAAAGTGCCACTTCATCCATTTCTTCGAGATAGCTGCCTTAGCACATGTTGGGTCAATAGGAACTTTTAGTATATTGATGGGAAAGACAATTGCAGCAATCGTATGAAGCAACCATTCATTACTAATAATGTCCACAAGCATCGTATAAGCGAATTCTAATATTAGACTGGCCTATATAGCATTTCTTGCCGATTGGAATGACTGCATATTATGTTCTTACACTCAATCATAGTCATATGTCTTGCACATAAAAACAGAAAAATAAAAACACTGCTGAACAAGACTGAACTTATTTAATAAAAGCGTGTAAATGTGTTTTTATTAAATAAGTGCAGTCTTGTTTAGCAGCGTTTTCGTTTTTCTGATTATGTTCTAATGGTAGTATTTTGTTCCTTGTATACCCTAAACAGGATCGTGTGTGATGTGTATACGTAATATAGTTCAAATTACTTGAATTCGAATTCGAATAATCTCTATTCATAGACATACATAATTTCGGAATTTACTGTTAAAACTTAGTATTAATTAGTTTAATAGCAAACTTTTTCAACGGGCGTGTCGGATATATATATATATATATATATATATATATATATATATATATATATATATATATATATAATAGAGGAGAAAACAAAGAGGATAATCGCCTTTCCAAATCCCTTCCAATCTAAATCCATAATCAAATATTTATTTACATCTAGGAAGTGACCGAAACCAAAGCGACAGGGGAAAGTAATGTATTCCAACTTGTGCCAATGCTGGAGTTGGCTTCATACCTTAAAGACATCATGTAAGATACGACATCTTAGAGTACGAATCGGTTCATCCCGAGAAGTCGGAAGAGAAGATCACCAGATAACTCCAGCTGGATCACGCTTTTTTCTCCAGTGTCCACTCGACAAAAGAAACGTGAAACGAGGTGTGGAGAGAAGAAAGAAAGCGAAACCATCTTTGAAGCGGCAGGGCTAAAGCCAATCAAGCGAGAGACTAGCCATTCCCTGTCTGGTACGCGGTTCTCAGACCCACATCTCCATCAACTCCTGTCGTGATCTGTCTTAATCCCTTTCCAAATCATGCACTTATTTCCTTTGTTGCTCGAACAGAAACGAAATTTTGCAGAAAGAGAATGGACAAAGATGCAGAAGGAACAACGCTCACTTGATACACTCCTATGAAGTTCTCATTATTTCGATAGCTAAAGAAAGAAACTTTGTTTATCTTCAGTTTGTTTGAATGGATTATTCCAACACGATTTCTCCTACCATAGTGAAGAAACTTGTTATGATCATTATTTTGTTGAAGCGTGTTGCGTTATATTTTGAAGGTTGCAGAAACAACAAGACTAGTTATTTAATTAATATGCAAAGTTTGTCAGAAGTATATACATATTTTAACTAAAAAAAATTCTATATTATGTTTTAGTGCTTTACTTAACTATACACCAGAAGGTTTCTTACACATTGGAATACAACAATACAAATTTTCTACAGTGGGTAAAAGACTCCTCTGGTTACTTCACAAGTTTACTAAAACCATAGCAAAAGAAGCAGGACTTGTAGCTGCACGAAGCCTTCCAAATTTTCCTTTGTGTACATCACAAATGGTACCAAGCCTCAAAAACTTGTCACGAAAGCTTATCATTGTCAAGCGTGTAGGAAATTGTGTTTCAATCTCACTCCTTCACTGATGTTGAACTTCAGAGACGCTGTTAAACTTGAAATACCAAATTAAAATGGGCGTCCCTTCCTCAGATGTCAAGTTTGCAACGGCCATTTTGTTTCGGGGTCATACCTCACATGTTACAGTCATGAGAATACTGAGACTGTTGAAGAAAAGACTAATTAAAGATAATGATAATTCAAGACAATGATAAATCAAGAATTGAAATAGTTGTACTTTCTTATAAACTCTTCAAAAAGAAATGACATTGATCCATTTTAACGATCCATGTTTTCAAAAATACCTATTTGAACTCTAATTGTACGCCAGATTTTCTCTATATACCATTTTTATTTCCACATGCTATGACTTGGATCTATTAGTTCAAAGTAGCAACAAAAATTCATTGTATATTTTCAAGTTTACTTGCAAATACAATCCTTTCTTTATAGGTTGAGTAAGTCATCTCAGGGCGGCAAAACTCCACTGAGTGATGCTTAATCATTCTTTTGAAACGTTAATCTCTCTCTCTATATATATATATATAAATATATATATATATATCCTTAGCCAATTGGATCCAGTTTCTACTTTGTATTCTTATCTCTGCAAGATCCATCTTAATATTGTCCTCCCATCTGCGCCTAGGTATTCCTAATGGTCGTTTTCCGATTGGTCTTCCAGTCAAAACTTTGAAAGTGTTTCTACTTTCTTCCATTCTAGCTACATGATCTGCCCACCTAAGCCTCCTAGACTTGACGACCCTAACAATGTTGGGTAAACCGTATAAATTATGTAGTTCCTCGTTATGAAGTTTCCGCCATTCCCAATTTCCGTTCCTCTTGGGTCCGAATATCCGTCTAAGGATCTTGTTCTCAAATACTTTCATTCTATGTTCTTCCCTCAGAGTAAGCGACCATGTTTCGCAACCATACAGAACAACAGGCACGATTATCATTTTGTATATTTTAAGCTTCAAATTTCTCGAATATATATAGTGTTAATGAACTATACCGCCAAACTGTAAGAAATCATTTCTTACATAAAAATAAGAAAAAACAAGAAGGAGTAGTTTACCCTTAGGGTATTATTTTAGAACCATTTTCTCAAAAAACGCTGATATGATTTTGTTCATATTTCACAAATAAGTATTTCGTTAGCAACCTGACAATATGTCGTAATTAATTTGTTCTGAAAATACTCACAAAGGTTAGTTTACTCTTGGAGTGATATTTTCCGGCCCTTTTTATCAAGAATGGCGGAGCCGATTTTGATCACATTCCATAAACAAATATTTCGTTACTATCTTAGCAATATGATATAAATAATTTAACCTAAAAAGATACACAAGTAGTACTTAATTCTTGAGGTGAGTTTTTTTTCTCTGCCGATTTTCTTAAGAGTGATTCAGGCAATTTTGTTCACATTTCATTAATGAACTCATAATCTGATTCTGATATAACTCATTTCTGCTTTAAAAATCCATAAAGGGTAGTTTACTCTTAGGGGTGAGTTTTTTTAGACGATTTTCTCAAGAGCAACTCAGGCAATTTTATTCATACTTTGTAAATATTTCATTAATAACGTAAAAATGTGACATTACTCGTTTTCCCTGAAAAATCCAAAAGAGGTAGTCTAGAAAGTTAGATGTCGGGGTGGCCACAACTTCTGAGAAGTACCAGCAACAGAGGTGGACAGAACAAGAAGCAAGGTTTTTCAAGGACGCTTGCAATCAACATTGGAAATTCTCGATAATCATGAATTTTGTTATTTGTGTGAAAGGCTCAACAATAAGAAGAGAAATCAGTTTACTAATCGTTGTCACCTTAGAGGCCTGATAACTAACTGCGGGAATCTTACGAGTTCCTTAAGTATGGTAATAACTTACGATTTGAGCAAAGTATACGTTATTTATATTGTAAGGATCCCCACATCATAACAGAAGCTCATGTTAATACAACACGTGTTATTGATTACAAACAATGAAGCAGACGAGAAGTCAAAAGGAAGACACCGGAGGAAGCCGAAGGGAGACGGACCTCACGAAAGATCCCGAAGAGGGCACATAAAAGCACAACCACTGTAAAGACCTAGTGCGTACGTTATTTAAATTTTGATATGCAAATATCGTATCAAAATCTTTGCATATCAAAATGGAAATTATATGTAAATGTGTAACCACATATATTTTATATCAATTCATTTAAATATTTAATCATGCATAATTAGATGTTGAAAGCCAACAAGATGTATATGCTTCGTATTAAATTCACATCATTTTCATTAGAAGAGATGGAAGAACTTCAAGTACTGAGGTTTTTTTTTTTTCTGGAGAGCAGTTCTAAATTTTCAACCTGAAGTTCAGCGAACTCATAGCCTCCAGCGGAACACACACGAACAGCAACTAAGATGGTACAACTGTTTTCAGCTTACTATGAGTTTCCAGACTACATTTTGGACTATTCAGAAATAGTTGTACGCAGGACTACAACTGTATGTCAAGGACTAGTGGATGAGAGATGGGTTGGCTACTCTCCAATATAGCGCCGTTCAGTCGTGTACATGGCTATTGTATACTAGTCACACAGTAGTGTTGTTTTTTGGGAACAATAAGGTGCTAGAAACTCACTTGATGACGTATTTTGTCACCTTACCCGCCTCCCCCGCCACGGCTCTAGGCCGATAAAAACGAAGCTATCGCCAGCTACGGCGCGGAGTAATATGTTTTTGAAATTGTGATTTGGTTTTGGAAAATTTGATTTTATTCAAATTTAAAAGGTTCTTGGATGCAACCGTTTATATATTATGATTATTTAACACGGTATGTCACATGTCCGACAGTATCACGTACTCTTTCAGTACGTTTTGACAGTACTATTTACAGGCAGTTGTTTGAACTCGTTGGACGGTGTTCGTCTGCAAAGATGGAAGGGGCTTTCTGCCTACCAATGTATCCGGAAGACAAATACATTAATTAACCACCCCTAAGGTAATGACAGTAATATATTATAATGTATTTATATAGTAAATTGTCTAATGTTATTAATCTAAGGTTTGTTTTTGCAGCATATGTGTTCAATAAGCAGGGATGAGTGAAATTAAGTAAAAGTTTGTATTGAGATTACACCCCGCTGCAGACAGTGTTTGTGTATAGATGTCACTACCTGTCACGTGAGTGCTTGATGGAAGGGGGAACATGTATTTTTTTAATATGTTTTGTTTTCTTAATTGTTTAAATAGTCTTCCGGTGCATAACATATGTATTGTTATATATGAAAATCTTCATAAAAGATCAAAGAATCATGTAAAGTATGTGAAACTCACCAGAGATTGTATATAAACGTAATATTAGGGTATAAAGTGGTGACCTATTTAGGAATTTCGGTTGTCACCAAAAGAGAGAGAGAACGTTGACCATAAGAAAACCGGTAGACTAAAGGTGAGTCTAGGTTTTTCTAGTTCCAGCGAGCCTAATAACTATGGTCGCAGGAGAGGTCACGACACACTTCGTTCTTAGTTTGAACACAGGACACATCGTTCAGTGACACTTCGTTAGGAGCATCGAGAGACTTCACGTCGCTCAGTAATACTTCGCTTCACTTGAGTTCTTAGTTTATAGAACACTTCATTTAGTGACATTATATTATCAAGTCTTTGCTAGTGTAATAGCAGCAGCGATGAAGAGGATAACATAGTGCTTAGATAGCAAAAAGGGGAAATATCTTCTATATATGACCCCATCGGGAGTTTTTTTTTTAAGTAACTTTCTGTAGTTACATTTGCGTACATATAGTTAGGGGTGTTTCTTTGTACACCAAGACCAACTATCAACCGAGAACATGTACGTTTTAAGAAGAGATTAGTAACGTGTGTTGGTGGACTCACCGTAAGGCTCACCGTTACAATGAGCACACTTCCAACCAGTTTGTTTTGTGTTTAATACACAAATATGTTAGAAGATCTGTCATCAGCAGAAACATTTATTTTTTTTTCTTTTAACCTGTGCATCGCAAATTAGTGCACCACAAACAATATTTTTTTTTAACCTGTGAAAGTTAAACAGTGGGACTTTTTGCACCACAGCACATAAAATCCAGTAAAGCGTGTCGAGCCTATGTCACCTTTACTGTGATAGTGATGACAGTAACTCTCAACTTTTAACAGAGAGATACCAATGCAGAGATCGACGAAGACAACGTGATCTTCAAGACTGATCATCAAAAACCGTACTATGTGGGATAAAAGTACGTCACGCATATACGGAAGAATGCGTGCAGATTGGAGGATCCAGACAACAGTGAAGACTGGACTCATGCAGGACATTTCTGTGAAAACTACAAACTAAATCACGCGTGGACTAGAACTATTGGTATAAGTAAAACACAGTGGCCACTAAACGAGTATTATTTTTTTTTCTTTTTTCGTGTACAAGTGTTGTTTGTGAAATCGAGTGTAAATAGTTCACTTCAATTCCGCCAAGGATATATTAAATAGTTATGAAAATCTACTTATACGTCTGCTGTATACTACAATTCCCGTACGAATCCTGAAGGTTTACTTGCTGCCTGGTGAGTACAAAAATATATATATATATAAAATGTTTTGTAACTTCTGTCTTTTTCAGGTGGACTTCGTTCGGCGACTTCATATAACTTACTGCTAATAGTACTCCTTGTTAATGTATTCTGTTGGTATAATTAGACCCAGTCTCATTTTACATGAGCCGCTACTATTTGTGTAGCCCATGAGTCGCTTCGAGAGCGTACAATCAGGGTAGGGAAACATGAACTATGAGACCTGTGTAGATCTCAAAATCGGGATTTTCTTTTAATTTAAAAAGTAGCATAGATCTACATAGGGGCATTTTTGATTATTCTATCAAAATTAAATTTTTGTTTTTTAAAGAGTCTCAACATTTTTTTTTACTCAGTCTCTACCGCAACCAAACAGTTCATAGTTCATGGAACCCACGATGACAGACAGTCTTCTCAGGTGTGACGTAAGACTGCTGTCAAATGTAGAGAGAGAGACACACCTCACCATCACTGGTACGCCTTCCTCTTCTCTCTACAGAGCCTCACCCTAATTTACATGCTTGACACTTCATGAAGAGGATAACATAGAGCTTAGATAGCAAAAAGGGGAAATATCTTCTATATATGACCCCATCGGGAGTTTTTTTTTTTAAGTAACTTTCTGTAGTTACATTTGCGTACATATAGTTAGGGGTGTTTCTTTGTACACCAAGACCAACTATCAACCGAGAACATGTACGTTTTAAGAAGAGATTAGTAACGTGTGTTGGTGGACTCACCGTAAGGCTCACCGTTACAATGAGCACACTTCCAACCAGTTTGTTTTGTGTTTAATACACAAATATGTTAGAAGATCTGTCATCAGCAGAAACATTTATTTTTTTTTTCTTTTAACCTGTGCATCGCAAATTAGTGCACCACAAACAATATTTTTTTTTAACCTGTAAAAGTTAAACAGTGGGACTTTTTGCACCACAGCACATAAAATCCAGTAAAGCGTGTCGAGCCTATGTCACCTTTACTGTGATAGTGATGACAGTAACTCTCAACTTTTAACAGAGAGATACCAATGCAGAGATCGACGAAGACAACGTGATCTTCAAGACTGATCATCAAAAACCGTACTATGTGGGATAAAAGTACGTCACGCATATACGGAAGAATGCGTGCAGATTGGAGGATCCAGACAACAGTGAAGACTGGACTCATGCAGGACATTTCTGTGAAAACTACAAACTAAATCACGCGTGGACTAGAACTATTGGTATAAGTAAAACACAGTGGCCACTAAACGAGTATCATTTTTTTTTCTTTTTTCGTGTACAAGTGTTGTTTGTGAAATCGAGTGTAAATAGTTCACTTCAATTCCGCCAAGGATATATTAAATAGTTATGAAAATCTACTTATACGTCTGCTGTATACTACAATTCCCGTACGAATCCTGAAGGTTTACTTGCTGCCTGGTGAGTACAAAAATATATATATATATAAAATGTTTTGTAACTTCTGTCTTTTTCAGGTGGACTTCGTTCGGCGACTTCATATAACTTACTGCTAATAGTACTCCTTGTTAATGTATTCTGTTGGTATAATTAGACCCAGTCTCATTTTACATGAGCCGCTACTATTTGTGTAGCCCATGAGTCGCTTCGAGAGCGTACAATCAGGGTAGGGAAACATGAACTATGAGACCTGTGTAGATCTCAAAATCGGGATTTTCTTTTAATTTAAAAAGTAGCATAGATCTACATAGGGGCATTTTTGATTATTCTATCAAAATTAAATTTTTGTTTTTTAAAGAGTCTCAACATTTTTTTTTACTCAGTCTCTACCGCAACCAAACAGTTCATAGTTCATGGAACCCACGATGACAGACAGTCTTCTCAGGTGTGACGTAAGACTGCTGTCAAATGTAGAGAGAGAGACACACCTCACCATCACTGGTACGCCTTCCTTTTCTCTCTACAGAGCCTCACCCTAATTTACATGCTTGACACTTCATGTCGTATGCAAATTTCAGCACACCTGTGCTTGAAAATTAAATTCTTAATGTGTCACCGAGCCTGGGGCTCCTCACACCTTATTCAATTGACACCCACCGTTGGGGCTTATTCAATTTTTGGAGCCCAGAGCGTGGGGCTTGATGGACGTAACCGTCACTTCTACACCACGGAGGGACCTGGTATCAGTCGACCAACTGATTAACTAACCAACACCTGCTCGGAGGTCGCATTGGACTAGGGGTTATGTTCATATCTAAGAGCGCATATCAAAGAATTCACAATAAAAATTGAGCCTTTCCATCAATTAGTAAGCTCTAAATCTAAATTTAAATGGACAGAGGAGCATGATGTTCTTTTCGAACAATTGAAAGAAGACATACTAAAAGCTCCTTCACTCACTCATTCACTCTCTAGAAATTTGCGTATATAGCGACAGTAGTCAAATGCAAATACCTGGAATTCTCGCTTGCTATGACCCAAAAACTGATACTGAGAAGGTAGTTGCTTACTGTCGTCAAAATTATGAAGAAAAGTGAACAGAAAGCTAGTATTTGGCAAAAGGAATTATACGCGCTCATATATACCTTGCGGAAATTCCGCTACTTTCTACTAAATAGAAAATTCAGTCTTTACGTAGGCGCAAAATACATAGCAACGATGAACACACAACCTAATAAGATCGGGAAATATACCAGATACAAAGTATTCTTACGCGATTATCATTTCAATATACACTATTTACCGGGGTCCAAACATCCAGCAGATATAATTAGTAGGCTTGAACAAACACAAGATATGAAGGAGGAAAAAGAAAAAGAATAAAATAGCGAAGAAAAGGGTGAAGACTATCATGCCTTTAGATCAAATAGTCTTCAAGTTTCTACTATAGAAGTAGGAAATAACAAGAGAGCCAAACATCGCAAGAGAGCAACGTAAGGACGACAATTACAAGGACATCATTTCTGTATTAGAAGGGAAAGAACCGGACAAGATATCCATAGTTACATCAGCAAGATATTTTTTTTGTCTTAGAAGCGGCATATTATATAGGAAACAAAACCATCCTGATTATGGTTTATTATATCTTCTATGCATACCCAAATCGTTAGCCAACTTGTGGTTCACAACCTTCCACTGCCAGGCAACGAACCCTCATTCTAGTTTGTCAAAATCCTATAAAACCGCCATAAAGAAATTTTATATGCCGCATCTCAAAAACTATCTTGTTCACAAAATACGTGCGTGCCAAGACTGTCAGAGACTGAAAAAGCTACCAGAAAAGAAAAAGGCCGAACTACTACATCATCCGGTGGGAGAGATAGCAACAACATGGGTATATGACGAACTAGGGCCCTTCCCAAGTAAAGAAGGAAGAAATAAATACATATTAATAGCCACAGAATTAGCTACACTGTATGTTATTGCAAAGACAGTAGACACAATAAATGCTCAAAATATACAGATTTTTTTAGAATACAACATCATTCTAAAGTTCGGAGCATTTACAACACTATATTGGGACCAACATCTAGTCCATGGAGCTGCTCGTCTATAACACCTAGCAAGAAAGTGCAATTTCACTTATAAACACAAACTAGCATATACTCACGCTTCAATAGAATTAGTAGAGCAAACCAACAAAATTATACAAAATTGTTCCAAATTCATTCTACAGGAACACCATACGGATTGGGAAAAATGGCTACCACACGTAATTTTTGGCATTAATAATTATATACAAGGTGGGACCAAATATTCAGCAAGTTTCTTATTATTTGGATGCGAACCTAGGATCCCGACAGAATGCACACTAGAATCTAAATAACATATACAAGTTGACAGGAATAAATTAGCAGCCATGACGAAGAAACTACAAAATAACCTGGAACAGGCATATCTTAAACTAAAGAAGTTCTATGACAAACGCGATAAACAAACATCTTATAATCCAGGGGAACTCGTTTTAGTGTATTACCCTACAAGAAAGATTGGTTTACCTGAACACTTTACCGTTCACTACGAAGAACCGGCAAGAATTTTAGAGAAACTTAATCCAAATTTATATCGTGTGGAATTACCTCCTGAATTTCGGAACAGAATTCGAGAAATTGCAGAGGACCGCTTGAAGCCATTCTACGAAGACCAAACTGAGGGAACATAAAATAAAGAAGATAGATGCACAATTACAAGCAGAGTATAACAACATTCCAAGTACTTACCGGGAATAGAAGATGGATTAACAACAAAAGGAACAAAAAAGAAAAGATGCACTGACACAACATCGCACTTCTTTATTTCAATTATAAACTGTATCTTATTCTCTTATTTAACTTCACTATATTAGTATCTCCCTTCATCTAGCAAAATGCAAACTCAACACTTTTTTCTCTTTTTTTTAGTTTCGAAAGTCATTAATAATTTCAAGGTCGAAATACAATGCTTTCTTGCTTCCAACATCGCATCTTCAATACCAATTTCATGAATGATTTTTACGTCATTTTTCTCCTTATACAGGATGTTCATAAAATCAGACTCTTAATAACATTATACAGAGTGACCAAATATTCACATTCTCTATTTACTTCTTTTTTTTAAAGAAAAATTTCAAATTCTAAAACCGATTATTCTCCTTTCATCAGTTCTAATAATAATTAATGTGTGACTCATCTTTCATAAGTCCCGTTACAAAACAAAACTTAACCAGTCATCGCCTACTACTACTGAAGTGACACTCAACCGATATAGACTACAAATACTGGATGTGACATAAACATAGAGACCAACCATTAATGAACTGGTATACATTTATTAATTGCAGTGATGGCACTTCTACCCACTCTGAGGGAAATGATAGTGACTACTTTCATCCTGCTTAGGTAGGACAGGAACAATAGTGTAATTACCACTACACATATAAATATCACAACAAAGTATCATAGTGATTTTACAGTGTATTATAGTGTTTTATAGTGTCTATACAGTGTCTCCAAATGTATTAGTGTTGTGGTGCAAATAACTTCCATATATTACAATTATATATTTTTCTCAAAAATAATCTTGCAGATTATTTTTTCCCAGGGTTGGGGGTGTAAGGATCCCCACATCATAAATGAAGCACATGTTAATACAACACATGTTATTGATTACAAACAATCAGGCACACGAGAAGCCAAAACAGAAGACACCGGAGGAAGCCGAAACGAGACGAATCTCACGAAAGGACACGAAGAGGACACATAAAAGCGCAACCACGGAGGGAGCTTTCCTTCAAGACTCACCAGAACCTTGCAGGTACTTTGAAGACTGCTTTGAGTCAAAGCGCACTCTGCAAAACACCAGCCTCCCTTATTCTGGTCAAATAAGAAGATAGGCACTGTTTACTCTCTGTAATCAAAGACATTTGTAATTAGAAGTTTGTAATAAAATTGGTGAAGGGAAAGGACTCGCTCGGACCATCATTTAGTCTGTACCTATAAAGTAATTGCAATATACAGGGAGTTTCAAAACAACACCGACAACGTTTAAGAGGTGATTCCTGGCACCAAGATATGACAAGAAGTATACAGCAACCTGGGTGCACAAATGCTTCCTTTCGGAGTATAGGCTGCTGAAAACATGGAAAAACTGTAATTTAAAGGTCAATAGCTCCAAAACTATGAACATACCGTAGTTATATCGAGACTTCACTTAAAAACTAGTATGTGCGATAATATGTGCAAAACCACATGTTTCAGAATTATAAGGTACTCATGAAGTAATGTTTATAGAGGGATTTTGTCTACGAGCATGCAATTTAAAGTACTCTCCCACTACCTCTATAAAAATTGTTGCGGAATTACCGCAGGATTCTGAAACTTTGATATTTGGATAGGGCACACATTAGTTCCTAAGTGAAGTCTTAGCCCGACTACGCTAGGTATCATAGTTTTGGAGCTATTGACCTTTGAAGTTCATTTTCTCATGTTTTCGGCAGCCTATAACTCCAAGAGGAAGCACTTGTGCACCCAGGATGGTCTATCTTTTTGTCTAATCTTTTTGTCAGGAATCACCTCCCAAACGTTGTCGATGTTGTTTTGAAACACCCTGTATAAAATGGACGGATGTGTGTGTGTGTGTGTGTGTGTGTGTGTTGAATATAAGTCTGGAACGCAATTTTAACCAAAGTTGGTGCACATATTACTTACAGTCTGCAAAAGAGTACTCTCCAGGTAAGACAAACTAGCACACCTACTGGAAAAATGGGGAAGACATATAGAAATGATCAAAAACGGCTGATATTAGTGTCGAATCTTTAGTTTTCGGGGTCGCTTAGATAAATAATGACACTCCCGATGACAAGTACGATTTAAATCATCATTAGAACCTGGGGGTGAAATAGTGACTTGTAAAAATATCGAAAACAACCGATAAGAGTGTCGAATCATTTCACTGTCTAATTTTCTGCGTCGCTAAGTTAATTGGTACCAGTTCTGATATAGTTCAAGTCCAAGTCCAGCTCCCACACTGATCTCGTTTATCAACACACTATAAACACTTCGAAGGTGTGTCCACAGAATATGCTATCTCTGAACAAGTTTCGAGCATTAAGTGCTCCGTCATGACTTTAAGGAGTTTAGAACGCTTTTTTCATCAATATTTTAGGGAATGTATAAGGAGTAAAGAAATTGTATTTATTCTTCAGACAAATAAAACTTGGAGAGAAAGTAATAAAATGCAAAATA
Source organism: Thermobia domestica (assembly GCF_964235325.1). NCBI lineage: Eukaryota > Metazoa > Arthropoda > Insecta > Zygentoma > Lepismatidae > Thermobia > Thermobia domestica. The sequence continues at coordinate 108,774,851 of NC_137459.1, read as the reverse complement.
AAATTGTTTGTCTACAAGCAAGCATTTTTTAAAAATGTATATTAAAAGCACTACGTAACTGATGGTGGTGATAGAGAATTGTCTTCCAGAAAGTGTAAAGAAATGACAAACAAGGAAGCAGTGAAATTTGTGAACTCTCCCTTCCATATAGAACCTATAGTAGTGGCGGTCAACGTGTCGATCACAATGTACTAGGTAACCGGTAAACGGTGATCGTCGTGTGTGGTGTGTGTACCGACCAATATTTTATGGTTCCCTCTAACGGACAAGTTAACAAATAAGTAGACCACCAGCGATTTCTGATATTAAAAGTAGCCCTGAAACCTAAGAAGGTTGAGCATCCCTTATATATAGCCTAAATTGGATTACTAGGTCATTCACAGCACTTCAGATTTAGGATTCAGCATTGGGAATTAGCATTCTGCAATTCTACTTCAATTCATTCAATTCCATGCCATACCACTAGAGCGCCAAACTTCCAACCCCTCCCAGCTAGGGAACTCTTCGCATTGGGCAATGATAAATGCTACATGCAGAATTCAAATAGAGGGTCTCAAGCAGTCATTTCCAACTGGATATCATGTGGTGTCACAGTTTAATTTTCGACATCTCTGTGAGAGGGCAAGGAGCTGACAGGTAATCTGACGTTTACAAAGTTGACAAAGATAGTGATGTCACGCAAAAAAAACATCGATAGCGTAGTCAATGGTTTCGAGGACATATTACTCGTGCATCTATGCCTGCATGTACACTGCCAACTAGTAGTATGTTGGGTTTTTGTACACGGTAAAAAAATACCGCCTCTTGCAAAACTAGGTAGACAAGGAGGAGAAAGTGTCGTGTTGTTAATTGCTACATGGTTGAAAGTAGGTGATGATTTCTAAAATGAGAGAATGACAATTGGGATGTGAATGATCCTTGACATTATTAGGAGCACGGTTCCTGGCTTTTTTATTTTATTCGTATTATTTATTTGAAATTGGATCATTTGCTTTTGCAAATTCAGAACAGCTATAGTGTGGTCATACTAAAAATAAAATTAATCTCGAACCCAGATTTTTAAAATTGGATCATATCTTTTATTCTCTCGTAATTTACTCGTTGAACAATCTCGATTAAGATGTAATAAAAATTTAAATATAATTATTAAAACTTGATCCGTATGCTCCCTGTAGCCCCTGTAAAGAATGGTTGTCCAGGCCCCCAGAAAAAGATGAGAATGACCCCTGTAGAAGGTTGTCCCTGGATCCCAATAAACAATTGATAATTATATTAAAACTTTTGGTCCCTATGTCCCCTGTAACCCCTGTAGAAGAAGACGAAAGAAACGGCCCCTGTTTCTTCAGTGAAGAATGGTATCTGAAGCCAATGATCCTGTAGGAAAACTTTTTAATCTCTCATTTTGTGGAATCGTATGCATAGCATATTCGTTGTTAAATTTGATTGTGATTATATTATTTTTTATTAGATCATATGCATAGCATACTCCGTAGAACAGGTTTGCTGTGATGCTATTAAAGATGGGAGGGAATAAACTTTATTCATGCGGGACTTATTTTTATTCATTCGATCTTTTGCTTAGGAGATTAGAACACTCCTTGAGTGTGAACATATTAAGAAGTTGTAGTAGGATGCGAAGAAGTTTTCAGATAGGTCATTCTTGGCTGAAGTCAGGAGACTAACTGAAGTTTTCGCGGGCTTTTGGAACCCATATGGATGGATGGACGGAAGTGAAAGTTAATGGAGTAGGGTATTGACCTTAATGCTACGTCACATCACAGAATACCGCCGATGCAATAGAAAAGAGGTTTGGAGCCGCGTAAAGTGAACACGGGATTTCCTTGTGACTGTGAAAATACTTCAAATACATACTATAAGAGAAAAAATATATAAGATACATCATGCAGTCCTATGCGAAAAAGGATCATTGTAATAGCAATATTGAAGCATCATCATCTGATGCTGAATCAGATATATACGAGTCATCGTCAGATGAAGAATTTGATATTGACGCAATAGAATCACAAGCGCTAACAGTTTCAGAAACCTCACCGTCATCTCCGCCTGATTATCAAAACAATCTAGATTTTGGAGTTTAGACTTGTAGTAATAGTCAAAAAGTGAACCGCGAATGTATAAAGAAAGCTATTGAAAATTACGACACATTAATATGCGATGGTTGTAGAGAAGGATCCTATCATGGCTATCCTCATGATTGTATGAATATAGCCCCAAAGTCATTGCAAAACCGTGCCTGGAGTATTATAGCAAGCCCTAGTGTTGAAGAAGAGGTGTTTTACATGTATGCAAACACACACATTATTGCAATATTAACAAGAGAAAAATTCTACGAAACATGTGCAACTATTAATGATACAGACTATCACCCGGAATTACCGGAGGTTTTATTAAAACAGACGGAAATCGGACATTCCAGAGTGAAAAAATGCATTCGAATAGTGGTAGTGTTTCATGTTTGTTATGTACTGCTGAAAATATTAATGTGAATTGTCTATAAAAACAATAAAAGTATAATTAGATGATAATATTATAATACAATACAATGCGTGTAATGCAAGCTAAATATTATTAATAATTCTATTCATCTTCATAATACTGGAAAATTTCCATTGAAGGAGTTATCTCTTGATACAACTGCTAGTGAACTTTTTGAAGTGTTTGAACAAGAACATAGTGAAATCTCATTTATATGATTTATGCGTAAAAGTAATGATCTTTTAAAAAATACAGAATTTGTTTGTTAAATTATACCGTTCTACATTCAGCGCACAAATGAAATTTCACCATGCGTAAATCAATATATTATCGATATTCAAGTTTTAAAATGTCTGAAAATGAATTTATTATTCGTGAGTATTGTCAAAGCGCATACGATCATACAGTGAATTTCCATTGCTTGGTAAAATCTTCAATATGATATAATTTATTGTTATTACGTTGTCTAAAACAAATAAATTATTTAACATTATATTTACACGGTTTTACGTGAGATAGCAATACTAGATATACTGAATCGCTCATACGCAAAATTGTATATCAATTATGTGCAAATAATTCAAACTTTTATTGTAAAGGTTTAGAGAAATCTTTTTGGATTAAGAGAATATTTGCATTAGATAATGTTATTGATTTAGAAACAAAACATTGTCCTTAATTAAACGAATTGTGGTGAAATACATTTAATAAATATTGTTCTTTCCACACAAATATTGTAAAGAAATCAAGATGTTCATATAGTAATCCACAACAGTTGAATTATTGGTGGAAACATGAAAGATCAATGTATTATCAAGATTGTGATGTTTTTCTTAGGAATTTTAGATAAAATGCAGGAATGTATTTTTTTAAAATATGGTAAATATTTAAAAAAATAATTAAAAACTACATATAATAAAAATGTATATATGTAATAAAAATAAAAACGTAAATATATAATAAAAATATTTGTGCTTTCTTTTGAAAATTTTGCTTACATGTTTATAAGCGAATTCATCATTATTTTCCAATTTTTTTGTTAAAAATTTTTATACAACTTTGAAATGATTGAGTGCGAATAACATGATGTAAAAAGAATAAAACAAAATATACGCACAGCACAGAATTATCGTCCTAATATTGTTGATTATTTGAAAAATATATTTTGGAATTTTATGATAAAAAGTTCTTTATTTCCCTGGGAATGTCCATAGCAAGACTATCAAAGTAATTAACATGTTTTTTTCTCATCGATGTATACCGCAACCCAATGTGATCCACTTGAATCAGATGTATCGTGACTAATCGCAAGTGCAGCAGGTGGTTCTACCATTACGGGAAGTTTTTCAGTAGGGTAGATCCCGGTAACACTTGCACCACTCACTTTATCAACTAGTAACACTTTTAACAGTTGGTCACTATGCATGATGAGATTAATTTTCTAATGTAGTAGGTAGGTAATTATCACTGTTATTCACATGCAAAACATAATTATACATTTTTACATATTCACTATACAGTAATGTTTCATGAACATTGCATCTATATTGTACGGAACGATGTTTATTATACGCACACTTGTGAACGTGAAAACTTAATGCAGTATACTTTGGACAGTCTATTTCTTCTAAATTTGTAACATTTCTTTGAAGAATTTCTTGAAGAAAACACTTTCTAGTTATTCCATAAATGTAAATACTAGTAGTATTTGAACAATAAGTTTGAAGTATTTCCTTAAGATGGGAACACCCTACATCGACTTCGTGCCAGGTAATGTCATACACATTCTCACTTAGATACTTGTTTGCAGTTATCATCGGCTCAGCTAACTTATTTAAAGGATATGGCGGTTTAAATATCCAATTTTGAACAAAGAGAACGTCAGGATTTACAATTGCTAACTCCTTTACAATAAATTCTTCATTATCGTAAAAAGCAGAGAAGTGTACAAAACTCATTATACTCAACTGAATAACTTAGAAGATGTTATCAGTATAAATGTTTCTATCTTTGTCTACTTGTGCTAAAGAAATGAAATTGTGCATACATAATGCATGTAACAGGTTTAGTTAACGTTTCAGTTCAGGTAATAATACTTTTAAATTTACAGGGGAGTCACATATTACATCCCATGTATTGTCATCTAAAGTTCCTGTTGCAGACAGAATAAAAGAATACAGACCATAACTACTAAGATATTCATCACGAGTAACGGTATGTGAAAAATTTTGATAATATATACCACTACCTGAAATCATAGTATTGTAATTTAGAAGGTATAAATCATTATTAAAATCAGGAGTGAAAGGGTTGGGAGGAAATGATTTTGAGCCGATTTGTAATTGCAGTTTATTAACGCTAAAGTTTCGAAACTCATAGGGGTTAAGATGTGATTTCCCATTCAAGGTTTTTGGAAATGAAACCAACAACCAGGCTTTTAGGAACATTACCCAGGAAGAGATTACCAAGGTTGTAAGACTTTACTTGTGTAGGAATAGTGTAAGATCTTGTCTCTGCTCTTGTGAGATGTAACTGGGCGTTTCCTATACCATGCGCATATTTAATTGCACAGCTAAATTTGCAGCTACATCAATGAGAATGTCTTACATTAAGAATAACTTCCGCAAGTGCAACTTTGTAACTTCTATTTTCACGAAACATTAAGCAAAATGTATCTTTACTGCGGTGTAATTTTACACGTAAACTTACTACATTGGGAAGCATACGATCTAAACTTAAACATCAGTATGAAGACGTCCGCACATTTCAAAGATTTACTATTTTTCACCTTCTTAGCACGTTTTTCAAAACCAGCATTTGTATTCTCTAATTTATTTAAATGTTTTGAGTATCTTTATGCCATATGCCACATGCTAAATATGTTTGAGAAACATCATAAAAGTAATTTAATAATGTTTCAATGTATGCACGATAAGGACAATATCCTGATGAAAAACTTATTAATTTAAAATGTAAAGAAATATCAATTTGACTAAATAATGAATGTAGGAAATTATTTACTGGTGCAACAGTTCCATCTTCAGTTAAATTTGTACCATTAGCTTTTGTAATTTTAGAATGTACATAAAGATATAGATATGCAGGATGAATATATTCCCCTCTTTCTTCAGGAATAACAAATTCAAAAGATCCTTCTGAGGTTAGTGTAGAAATAGGACGATATTCAGCATTTGTACTTGCTTTAATAGCTGTTTGTGTCATAGGTATAGAAAAGAATTCAAGTTTATTGGTACAGCATTCAGAGCTATCTGAATTTAGGAGTGCCATTATGAAAAGATATCGCTTACATGTTTACGTTTTGTTAGTGGTCCAAACTTGACAATTGCAGGAGCCTTCCTTTTGCGAGACCGTCTCTTACCGCTACCAGTTAGCAAATGTCCAACTTTATTAGTGGATTTTGTTTTTAAACTATCACCACCTTCTTTTACACGTGCTCGAACAGATTCTTTAAATGGACTATTTTCCAATACATCACCTGCAACTTGTATACCTGTTTGTAATGCCTGACGCCTTACAGATTTTGCACATTCTTTAAGAAATGGTAAAGCAAAACGAAATAACCCTTTAAAGAAACTAGTTATACCATGTCCTCTTTGATATAAAAGTCCTAAAGAATATGGTATTCCACGTCCACGGTGATAAGAAACACGTCTTGAACTCATCTTTATTATTAATATTATTATTTAGCAAATGCAGAACAGTGTTTAAATTGTAGCGTTAAGGTCAGTGTCCCAGATCGAAGAGGCAAATTTTGCCCTGTGTGATGTTTTAATAGTATTTCGATTGCGTTAAAACAAAATATTTTCACATTCGGTAACATTATAACATGTTAATGTAATATGTACTTCACTTAACCCCACATACCAATCGGATTCTCATAATCGTATATTATTTTTAATTGATTAATAAAATGTGTTGGACTATCTGTAGAATATACATTTGTACTAGTGTTTGAAACTAACGTAATGTAAAAACTACCATCAATACTTTCAGAAATCATTTTCGTTTAAAGTGAAGCGTCAAGTTTGAAGTCCCAAAACGAAATGGTAATTTTAATTCGTGTTGATCTTTTAAGTTTACTTCCATCATATCAAAATATTTCTCTTTAACTTTAACATAATGCGGTGTGTGAAACACAAAAGAATTTACATGACCGTGATGTACATTATGTACACTAAATTTTCGAACTATCGGCCCTGCACTTTGTTGTTGTTTTACAATATCAACGCAGACATTAATTGTATTGGGAGTATCATAATCTAAATTACATGGAAATTTTCCACGGGTTAATATCAAATCAACATTTCTAATCTTTGTGTATACAACATTTTAATATCAAGTGTATTTTCATTAATAAATCCAAAAATATGTTGTAATCCTGGTGTAATACCAATCATATATTATCTTCTAATTTTAAAGAATGTTTAATAACAATTTGATTTTATTTTGAAAATACTGTAGCATACGAACATTTTCAGGAATCAGTCGAAAGATAGATTCAATAGAAGAATAATATTCCGGTGTTATTTGAACATGATGGCGTTCTCTTCGATAACAGTAGTAATCATAATTTATACATTTTCAACAACTTTATAAAAACTCCATTGAATATTAATTTGTTTCATGCAACACCCCATTCCCCATCACTTAAATCGATAGGTTGTGGTAATGTATCTCAAAATGAAGCTGTAGTATTATTATCAAAAATTTATTACGTGCATTTGATGCAAGAGTAACGTAAAAGTGGTGTGTAAAGTTTGGATTCATCTTTCAGGCTGAACATAATCTGACCTAAACCACAAATTCATACTTGACGGATATCCCAACCATTTTAAATACATCCACCCATTTTTACGTTTTAATACTTTCCAATTAGATACTTTTCAATAAGTCTTCTTCGAATTTATATTTACTTTCTGTAATTCTTATGCATAAAATATTCCTTTAATTTCTGCACTATTCCAATCCTTTAAATTATAAGTAACAGGATTTGATTTAATCCATTTATCTACCATAAATATTTCTTGTTACCATTTAGATAAATATCGTTTTTCTAATATATCTTTCTACTTACTAACACGAACACAATCACCCAGACTAAATTTACAATTTATATTCTTTTTATTCATTCTATTTCTGTATAACGTTTCCCACACTTGATTCACATTGGAATCATTTACTTGTGCAGGTGCCATTTTAATACTTGTATGATATGATAAATTATAATTATTTACAATTTTATCCAAGACATTAATATATCGATAAGTTTCTTTGCAGTAATGTAACGATAGAATTTTTCCTTTAATTTCCTTATAAATCGTTGTGCTAAAGCATATTTAATTTCGGAATGAACACTATAATGATTAATTTCATATTCTTTAAATAATTGTTTCACATGACAATTATAAAATACACCAACTAAATCTGTTTATACGCTAAACACGGGCAACTTTATTTTTTTTAATTTTTTCTTATTTCTTTTGCTATTTCAGGACCTTTCTTTGATTTTAAGAGAACACAATATGCATATCGTGAAAAAATATCAATACAATATAACATAATTATAATTATTATTATACTTTGCAATATTTTGCATATCTGCTAAATCCATTTGTAATATTTCATTTGGTGCACTAACAAAATACTTTTTTACGTTCAAAAATTTTACGAGCTGGTGCATGTAATGTATAAGCATCCTGAGAACCTAACCATTTTTGAAATTTTCTTTTAGACAACTTTGTTTTACCATGTAATGTTTGTATACTTGATAAAGAATCAGGATTTGAATGATCATAATATATTTTTGATAATTTTGCCATTTTTCACACTATATTATTACCAGTGATTAAATACGTTAGCTACAGCTGGATTACTAGATGATTTTCTTAATTTACGGCTACGTTGTCTTTTCTACTACTACTACTAATAATAATAATATTTACTTTTGATACTGGTGTGCTAATAGATGGGATAATAAATTATTTAGAAATGTTAAGATCTTCTAATAAATTTTTAAAGTCATGAATACCTATAGGATTTCTTAAATATTTTCTTGTACGAACAACATCAATTACTAAATCTATCATATTTGAACCTGGTATTGTTTTTCCTTGGATACGTACTATACGAGACTTATCCACTGAATTTTATCAGAACTTGTCAATTGTTTTAATAATAGATCTGCTTTCCTACGTAGTGTTTCGGTAGTGATTTTAAAATATCTGATACAAATGGTAAAATAGAAGTATTTTTATCATGTTGGAAAGTTGATTATTTTTCTTTTTCTTCTTCTGTCTCATGAATAGTAGGTAATGTAATAGGTTTATGTGAATATGAAGTATACTGTAAATAACGATGCAAAGCTTGTTGATAAAATTTCCACTTTTGTTGCACACTAACTAAGATCATGACGTTTTAAAATATTATTCATTTCTTCATCTAAACGTGTTTGATGTGAATCTATGTATTTAAGATTGAATCGAATTTCGCGTACAGCATTTTCAGGACCTATAATAATTTTTCGTAATTCTGACACGGTTAACGACTAAAGATGTTACTGCCTACTGCCGCAAGAAGTGGTACCAAGATTAATGGTAGAAGTGAGCAACCTTTTTGTACTAACAACTTCATTTTCTTATTTAATGCCGTACTTTGTTGAGATAAAGCAGGTGAGGTCCTTTTATATCTACGTAAACCTAGCTTCTGACGAGAATTTAAAGGGGTGTTTCCTTTTATTGTGTTTTAGCTACCTGAGAAATTGTTCTTATTAAATCCCCTGAAGCATTTTGTAAAATTTGTTTTCGTTTTGAACTTTTGCATTTGCATAGAGCACGGAGTGTGTTGTTGTGTTTTTTAACCTTCAACATCTTGACTGAGACTTAGCAAATATTTCTGTACGCATGTCTTTTACGTTAGCGTACACATGCATGATTTCATTATTAAAAATATTTGTACGTATTCGCAGTGCGTCGTTTGATTTATGTGCAAACATAAATAATTAATAAACGTGAGGCTCACGTGTTACTTCTTCGAACATATTCACGATTTTCTTAATATATCGGTGCATTATTTGCCTAGCTAAATATTGTATTTCTAATATATCACGAGGATTTTTAAATACTATAATATGCATTTAAGCTAATATCAGGTGCGTGTTTTTCTTTTGGAAATATATTTTGAATAATAAATATTACAGTCAACTTTTTATGATGTACATACTCTGTAAATAAATTTGCAACATCACCATTGGCTTCTGACTTTAAATCATCAAGTATTAATAATGAATTTCCTTTAATTTGAAAATTACCCTTGTCCGGTATTCCCTCTTCAAAACGTATTTTTGCATGTGCATCTAATTTTGGTATTACTGCCCCATAACACCATACAATATCACTAAATATTGTACTAAACATTTGATCACGGTCATTAAATAATCGGTTTACAAAACAAGTTTTTCCAGGCAGTGACGGCCCGGCGATTAAAATAGTAGAGGGATGTTAAACTTTAACATCTTGTACTCAAATGAATGTATACAATAGAGCTTTTGCTTTATATATACACACACAGAGAGAGAGAGAGAGAGAGGGTAAGAAAAACACTGGGACATAAGAATATAAAGTTTAATATTTTTAAAAGCTCTCGAGGTTTCACAGGAACCAATCTAATAAATAATTAACATCGACTTTCCACGGGAAAGGAGACTATAAATAATTAACAACGTTTTTCTATAAGAAACTATCCAACAAAAGAGAAAAATAAATTAATTATAAATTAAAAAATGAATTAAGAAAAGCTAAATTTAAAAAAAATAAATTATCTAAAGGGTTCACAGCACGAAAAGAGATATTCATATAGCTCACATTCACTAGTTCGTGGGCCTAAAACCGTAAGGTATACTTGCACTTTTTGGTATAAGTTCATCGTCAATCACTTCAGCTTCGTCAACGCGTTAGCGTTTTTTGTTGACCAACGGTGTCTCTGTGTCTGTACAGCTAAAGATACGGAACCGTCGTCTACGTACGATACTCTTTGAATTTTCTATTACTGTGGATTCTAATTGTCATGACATAATTTCAAGAAATTCTCAAAATTGTTTTTGAGACGTTCTATCATTCAGTGTAATCCCCTTAATTTTGAGTATATACCGAACATCCCTTTCGGCAATAATTAGGTCCATCCCGTAAGTTTTGGCCCCTAATCCCGCAAATGTAAATTTCCAGCCTTCTGGAATTTAATCTGTTATACACCCAAATAGTTTCCAAGCGGTAACAAAGGTTCATCTTTTTCTGTAAAAACATGATACTGTCGGTGTCACAGTAAATTGCTCTGTCTTGTCCTGCAATCGTCAGCAGTTTTTACAGTTTAAGTCTAGCCCACAAAGTAATAAATGCGGCTAGTATCTTATTGGAAAACTCTAGTGGCACGTTTTCAGTTTCAATGTCTCTGTAAGTGATAATTAAATGATCATCATTAATCAGGACCACACTTTGAATATCATACCGTGCAGTTGTTAAATACCTAAGAAACGTTACTCCATCACTAACTATTACACTATGTGAGATATCAGTGCGCTGATCCCATTTACAATATAATGAGTTGAGGTATAGTTTTGCACATGGCCTCAATCCCGAGCTAGTCCTAATGTTATCATAATTCAATTGTATAATTCAAGTTACTTCTCATAATTCATGGTGCTTCTCAAAAAGCTAGGTTTGTACCATACAATGGGTTTGTTCCTGTGATTTTCCCGGACACTCCGATTTCCTCCCGTTTTTTTCAGACCAATATTTCATTCATTTTTCAAAGATACTACCTTATTACAGCATAAATGTATGCTAGCACAGTTTTCAACAAGCTAGCTCTATAGTACACAATGCGGTTGTACCCGTGCGTTTTCCCGGAGCTCTTCTGTTTCCTCCCGTTTTTCATCCCATCATTTTCAAACACTGTAAACTCTCTTTTAACCTTTTTATACAAAAACAAGACGATAAAATAAAATACAAAAATAGAACAACTTACATGTATCTACTAAGACGAAGAAAAAAGTTTAATGATGTATTTAGCAAAAACAGATCGATAACACACTGTATACACAGCTTAATATCGCAATATAAGGAAAAAGGAAGGAGATCAGGGTTTACAAAACGTTTATTTAAGACATTGGGAGGTAATTCACCCATCATCATTTAACATTTTCTCTGCAAAAATTCACAAACGATTTCATACATGAAACTTTTCACATACTACAAATTTTTAGTGCAAATAAGAAATTGCATTTAGATCTTGATGAAAACATTTTACTTATTCACTTAAATTTTTAAAGTGCGATCTACATAGATTCTGGAATATTCCAGATATGTTTTTCATAGGTTGAAATTGCGATTCGCATCTAGACTTCATGTTCAGTTTGTGCGATAAAATTTCATTCTAATGCATGGCCAGTAAATTGTGCTGATAAGAAATGGTGATAGTATCATTTTCTTTATGCATTTAAAGACAAAAACTTATGTTCATCTACTTTTCAACAATAAACAACAATTTTCAATTATCTTTCTACCAAGAGGAAAGCTGGTCATCCAGGTCTGTCAGAGAGTCGCAGCATCCCCTTTCGCTCCTAGCACCAATCATAGTAGCTTTCTCCTCAGCCAGGTCAATCACACAGTCGATTCATAGCTGCAAAAGGAAAGAGATGGGGTGAATGAAATACAGGAGGCCATCGCCAACGCTGACAGAGGGAATTTTCATACACCTTTGCTGTAACGGGTAGTGCTGACCAGTCAGACGACAAGGTGACCTTGGGGATGGCTGACGTAGAGCATTGACGTCACGCTCATAGAAGCATTTTCACTCACAATACTCAGTTTTACCTCTTACGTTTTAGTTAGAAGCAAGCAGGCAAGCAGCGAGGAGTCTACTTTAGTGTTCAGAATGTGCTTATGCATAAAAATATGATCACACTTTAAGTGTTCATCGAGTAAATTACGACAAAAAAGATACAAACTAACGAAAAAATAAATTATTAAAGAAATGTTCCTTCCCTTCCTCCACTTCCCGTCACAAACTTCACACATTTTCGTGCGCTCACACACAGTGTTCCAATGAATGAATATCCAATCTCCTCCGTGGGTAATCGGTGAAAACTTTAGCAACAAGTATGTTATACATATGATCCCTCAAAAGCTTTTAGGGGCCATATTTTTGAGGGTTCTTACACAGGGTTACTCTTCAGGAACCCATCTCAAGCCAGGATCCATACTTCTAATGATGTCAAGGGTCATTCACATCCCAAATGTCATTCAACTTTTCCAGGAAATAGTCAGACCACTGTAACGGTCAATCAATTAAGACTACATTACTTTCTCTACCACGTTAACATGTTCAAACCATTAGAACTAACAGATTCTACAAGAGGCTGTATTCTTTTACCGTGTACAAAAACCCATCATACTACTTCAACTTACTCTCGTGTTTCCTCATTGTTTCGCTCTGCTTTTCTCAAGACTGTAAAACCCCGTTGCTAGGACATAATCGGTTAGTGGAAATGGCTGCCCTCAAGAAAACTATTTCTTGCTGTGCTGTAGAATTATACAATACACGCACAAATACATGTTACTACTTAATACTACATCTGGAGGATGTTATTACTTAATATTGTAATTTTATACTACTGATTTTATCAAAGAATTTAAAAAGTTCGTTACTGAATTCTCTATGTATGTGTGTCTGTCCGCCTGTCTGTTACTTGCAATTTTATCAATTTTAAACCTCCATTCGATAGAGCATCAAAAACTATCAGAAAAAAAATGCTTAAATTTTTCGCGTCACTCTTGTTGTTCCCGAGATATTTGCCAAAAAATTGCTGATTTCCAGAGATTTAAAGAGCCATAGCCGGGAACCATAAGTTGTAGAGAGATGATATTGATGTTGATCAATATCTAAGAGGATGGTAAATCGTTTGGTACTAAATTGTAAAAAATTGATCACTTTCCAACTGGCCCCTGGATTGGCCAATGGCCAGTTGAACAGTGACCGCAAATTAATATCGATACCAAAATGTTTTCCATCCTCTTAGGTATTGATTAACACCAATATCATTTCTCTATGACATACCGTTTCCGTGATATTGACCAAAAATGATCAATCTCTAGATATTTAAGGAGTCATACCTCGGGAACCAAGTTGTAGAGAGATGATATTGATGTTGATCAATACCTAAGAGGATGGTAAATATTTTGGTACCAAATAGTAACCGCTGGCCACTGTTCAACTGGCCACTGGTTTGAAAAATGGCCAGTTGGCCAGTGGCCACCGATTATTATCGGTACTAAAATGTTTACCATACCCTTAGGTATTGAATAATACCAATATCATTTTTCTATGGCTTACCGTTCCCGTGTTATTGGCCAAAATCGCCAATTTCTAGATATTTAAGGAGCCATAGCTCGGGAACCGTAAGTTGGGGAGAAATGATATTGATGTTGATCAATACCTAAGATGATGGTAAATATTTTGGTACCAAATAGTAACTGGGGCCACTGTCCAACTGGCCATCAATTAATATTGCTATCAAAATGTTTAACATTCTATTAGGGATTGATTAACACCAGTATCATCTCTCTATGATTTACAGTTCCCGTAATAATGGCCAAAAGATAGTTCTGTTTTCGGGAGTTTTAAGGAGCCAAATTTCGGAAATCGTAAGTCACACAGAGATCATGTTGGTGTTGATCAATACCTAAAAGGATGGTGAACATTTTGGTACCAAATAGTAACCAGTGGCCACTGATTAACTGTCTACTAGCCACCTGGCCACCGTTCCCCAGATATTGGCCAAAACGTTCGAATTTCTAGATATTTAAGCAACCATATCTCGAGAATTGTAAGTCATAGAGAGATGATATTTTACTAATGCTTGCGAGAAAGAGAACAAGATGCGGATAAAAAGAGTAATATCTAGGAACAATTACAGTTACACTTTCCGCTCCATCTCTCCATTCTTTTTAAGTTCGTTCTGGCAATGCTCATGGAGCATTCTCAACTGGTTTTATACTTATTTCATTATAATAAAACTTTAGTGGTTTTACTCTTAATTACGATCTCAAATTTATTAAAGAAAATGAACATTCTTATTTATTCAATATGTTGTGATCACGATTAACTGCTGACGATTAAATTTATTGGGTCTGTGGTGACTCAGTGCGGAGGTCTCTGGTTCGATAATAACTCGCGCCAAGTGGGCTTTGTGGTTGACAGACACTTTGTCCTAGATTTCCTCGGAGTTCACCCATTTCCTCTCACTTTCTTCATTCCACCATTTTATTCCTTGTCATCCTCGCCGTCTCCTTTAGCCTAGCCGGCATAATTGTCAGACGTAAAGTTGAAACATTTAATTTCGTTTCATTTTTAACTTATTACCTTATCAAGATTAATATGAAGTACTCAGTGCACAAAGAATTCAAGTTCACTTTTGGTCATTTTCTGGCTATATTTCATATTTAAGATCTTAACCTGAATCTCCTTTCAGTGCTTAAAAGATTCAAGTTAAGATATTGTAAATGTATCCCGTAATGTAAAAATTAATGTTAATTTTCCATGTATTAAAACGAAGCGTGTAAACTTTGTCTCATTTCCTCACAACGTTGGTAATTGGACCTGAATTCCTTGTGCTCTGAACGCCCCATATGTGAGTGGTAGTGTGTTTTGCACCAACGTCACAACATTCCTTATTCTAAAACACAACATTACGATACGATGTTTATAGAACTGAAGTATTCTCAAATTGTTAAATCAAACTTCTATCGATCGACATATAGAACAAAATTTACTTGAGTTCCACGATAACGTTCACAAAAATCTGTCCGATTTTTACTCATGAAGAAACTGAAAAAGAAGTTATCTCATGAGCTATTTGCAGAATTTATTCTAATTTATAACGTTGCGAGAGTTAAATATTTTAGAAATTAATAACAACACAATCAATCAGTTAAAAGAAATCATTAAGATTCAACAAAATCCTTCGTAGCAAAGAAAATTTTTTAAATTAAAAATACTAATGGTAATTGCAATAAAACAATAAGCTTTATTGACAATTTAAGAAACCTGGCAGTAAGACACTCGCTTAAAAGAACATAAATTTGTTAAATGTTCTTTACTTACTCATAGAGAACGATTTTGTAATTTATCGAAGATTCAATTTATGTTTTCTTTACCATAGTTATTATTTTGAAACTGACGCGCTACACATTGTGTGGTAAACTAATAACCGATGTGTTGTTGCACCCAGCTTGATACTCCTAGTAGTGTGAGCGTACTAGCATTCGCGGTAGAAGTAATTGGTATAAAGCTGACTTTGGTCTCATTTGAAGCAGAATCCATTCAAGATTGACACATTAAAAGCCCACCGCTATCCAAGTTGGGATAAAGTATACAGGGTTGTCCAAAGTTTCTGAAATTACCACAAAATTGCATAAAATACTATTGCATAGAATAACTTTTTGTACTAAAAAAATATGATTCACATGAGAACTTTTATCCTACAAATTGAAAGACTGAGCAGTTTTACACAAGTACATGCTCTTTTCGTTCCTTTGAAGTCATGTCCATGCGCATATACAGGGTGAAACCAAAAAGGGCATTGTTCTTTGAATGAAAAAAGTCACTCATATCTCGAACGCTCTATGTCCATCTATCGTGTCTGATTGAACAAAGGTATAATGGTGTGTTTTCAAAGCGGATTTCGTAATTATATATATATATATATATATATATATATATATATATATATATACAGGGTGTCTCAAAAGTCCCCTGACATAGGGTAACTTTGTTATTTTCAGAGCTAGAACAAAATGTAACAGGGGAAACCGTTTCCAAATATGACATTTTCAATCTAAAGTGAAGGAATTTTTTAAATCGGAAGAACCAGGGCTGTACACTTTTTCTGCGCCAAATGTTAAATGAAAATTAAACATTGCCATTTAATTGGATCCACAGCATAAGTGAATGAAGTTATTGTGTGTTATGCTAACGTGTCGATGGCCACCTTCCGTTTCAAACGTGCCCCTATTCACCGTACTCTTAAAAAATTTGTCCACCTCCTGTCCCGTCCTTCACTCCCCCAGCCCCAGGTAAATGGCAACGTTCCAATTTTATTTAACATAGGACGCATAAAGAGTGTACAGCCATAATGGCTGGTCCTATTTAAAACATTCCTCACTTTAGATTGAAAACACTATATTTGGACATGGTTTCCCCTCTTACATTTTATTGTAACTCTAATAATAACAGAGTTACCCTAAGTCAGAGGATTTTGAGACATCCTGTATATATGTTTGAAGCGCAACCTTCACAGAAGTTACATTTTTTTTCTGTCGTTTTAGCCTATGCTGTAAATTAACATATGAAATGGCTACCTAGATAAGATATTCAGACGTTAGACCACAGTTGGACATATGTCTCATAAGTTGCAGTCCGGATACCAACAAAATTGGTGGATTTCAGAAGATGTAATCCAAAGGATTTAACTATTTTAATATTTAGCAAACGTTGGAGTGGTCATGGTACTCGGGATAGAATCATTGCTACCCAGGAACTTGATGGTGTTGCGAAAGTACAAAGACTGTCACCGTGCTACACCAATAGTAGAATTAAGGAATGTGAGGAAGAGCTACAAACACCGTCCTCTAAAAAGAAACGGTTATCCGATCTGTGTCAGAGTTCAACTGGAAGATGAATTTCTTATTTTGTTATGAAAGAACAAACTTTCATAAACCAGAGCATCAAAACTTTCACATAACTGAAACTACAAATTCGCGAAAGTATTCTTTCCCATTGCAGCAGCCAAAATTACACGTGGGAGTGGAAGTTGCGGAGAAGCCTCATACCTGTGCTGACCTTGTTGCAGCTGAAGCTCACAAATTTCGACTAAGCAAACGACGTCCTGTGCAAACGTCTATAGAAAGTAGGAAAACGAGAAATCAAATGGAGTACACACCTGAACAAAAAGTAAATAACGAGAAACACGAAGCATTTATTTTGTTGTGTGAGTGGCTGCAAAATAAACCAAACTGGGACAGTAACTGAGCTCTGGCTGAGAAAGGTGAAATATATTCCGTGGACTGGTTAAAGCAAAAATTTATAGAACGCTATTATGATCACCTGTACTGTTCCTGGTAAGCCAGAAGTTGTATGATTGCGTGACATGGTGAAGTATTTGATCCAAATGAACTGGCACGAAAATACATACAAAAATTATGACGATGAGAAAATTAGAATAATGACATTAGAGGCAAAGATTATAAAGGCGAGATTCGTGAGCATGTGTACAGTGTTAAAACTTACTCAGAAATCGAAGAGATGAGAGGTCCCAATTTAGGCAAGTCATGGCTTCCTACATCATTGCAAACATTGCTTCAACATCTAATTCCTTTTGCGACGAAACAGACGTCACTTGGTCATGCGATCATCTATGCTTGCAGACCAAGATCTACGATTCCCTCAACAATGCTTGCTGTAGGAGTGCAAATGAATTATGCATTTGGAACTCGCTGGCTGATAGAAGAACTGAACCAACCACTGATTTTCAGTGTCTTACAACGAAGTCATGCGTTACAAGCAGTCGGTAACAGCTTCTTATAGTGGCGACAACATCTTGAAAGAGTCCTATCTTAGAGAGTTTCTTCAGTGGGCCGCAGACAGCATTGATCATAACATTAGCACCGTTGCGTATGAGCTTACCCCTACGCCAACGTCATTGTTCAAAGACAGATTCACGTAGAAACCAGACAAACGAAGCCTTGCCACAGTGATTACAAAGGTTGTTACACGCTGTCCTCATCCAAAATATAAGATTAAGTTCATTCTGAACTTTGGAGCAGTACTTCATCGAGTTCGTTCGACGAAGAAAAATTCAGAGATGCGAGTAGGTGGTATTGTCAAGCAATACCGTTTATTCGTATTGTCGACGTCCGAACGTGGAGTTTCCATTGTATTTGATGGATATGACACTCCAAGTACGAAGAGCCATGAACGCAAAAGACGTAAATGTTATAGTTATGAGCCAGATGTGTTTTTTAACTACTCCATAGATATCTGTATCAGCCAGGAAACATTTTTATCCAATACCACAAAGACGAATGTATTGCTCTTCTTTCTCAGGCACTCACATTAGACGGTCATGACACTTCCCAGTCTACTGGAGATGCCGACTGTCTAATTGTCCAAACGGCTCTGAAACAAGCTGCCTCCTATAAGTTTGATATTGCCACTGTGATTGCTGATGAAACATATCATTATTCTGCTAGTATACCACTTCAGACCTGAAATGTGTGATATCTTTGTTTAAACAAAAGTAGAATAAAGAGAATTAAGCGCTCACATATGAATGTCTGTGAAATATGTAATAATATAATACCACCTATGTTATCACATCTACTGATGATTCATGTCATCAGTGGATGTGATACCCTATCTGCGCCTTTACTATTGAGAAACAATAACAAATCACGAAGTTCACATTCACAGAAGGCAAGAAAGTTAAGTAGTTCACACCTGACTTGTCCAGTAAACCTGCAGATGTATCTGGAATCAGCATACAATATTTTTGGTTCTTTACAGTGAAGACCTTGACACATCTTTAAACGAACTTCGGTACTTGAGTTGCATTAGAGGAATCGACGGATAAAAGAATGTAATTATTCTGGAAAGACTGCCTCCTTCGGAGAATACTACGTATTTTCAGATTTTACGAACATATCTGCAAATAGTACGTTGGAAACCACTTATCTGCAACCCCCTCGATCCAGTTAAGTGGGGTTCGATGGTTTACAATAACATTTCTATTCCGATTCAAACCGATCTGGCACCATAGAAAGAGATCCTTCTGAAGGTAATTCGCTGTAAATGCAAATCTTCATCCAGGAGACCGTGCAAAACAAATATATGTTCATGTCGCAAGCATGACTCTAGTGTGTATCATCACATGCTCATTGTCACAGTGGATCATGTTGCAGTGTTGGACTCCATTTGTGTGACAGTGACGATGAAGATCTTGACAACGAAATGTAAATGTGTACATTACATTAATTGTGCAATAAAAATTTACTTAAAATGAACATTGTGCTCAATTTCAGTTGTAATTCAGCCTGCTTATTTATAAAACGTCAGATATTAGTTATTGTTACGCATTTTTGTTTTACCTGTTTTAATTCGTGTGGTAGTAGCTCTCACGCATAATTATACATTGAGAAGCGTGCAATTCTTTCATACTGCAAAATATTTCAAACATGATAATTCACCGAAATTATAACGTTTAGAATTGTTTTATATCTTCAGCAGAATGTATATTGCTACATCTTTCCTTACATTATGTGAAAGAGCAATAATATTTTGTATCGTGTATATGCACATAGACCTGTAACTAAAAGAGGGTGTATATATGTAAAACTGTACAGTCTTCCACTTTGAAGGGATTAAAGTCCTCATGAGAGGTATTTTTTACTACATAAAGTTATTCTATATAACATCATTTTACGCATTTTATATGGTAATTTCAGTAACTTTGAACCACTCTGTATACATTATCCCAACTTGGATAGCGGTGGACTCTTAGTGTGTCAATCCTGGATTGATTCTGCTTCAAATTAGACCAAAGTCAGTTTTATACCAATCACTTCTAGGTTGACCCTATTTTTCAGCTGGTGCGCCTACACTCTCGAGTCTCTAACGAATAGTTTACCCTCGCTACAATAATAGAAATGTGGCCATTTCAAGCAATTCTTTACTTATTTTCTGAAGACAAAAATTCTCCTTTTTCAACAAACTTAAGATTTTTTCGACTTATTAACCCGAAAAGGTAAACGAGTCTGCGCATTTCAGCGTGGATTATGGAGGGAGAAGTAAAAAAATGCCCAATGCAATATTCTACTTAAATAATAGTGTTTTTCATATCATATTTAAATTGTCTGCATATATATATATATATATATATATATATATATATATATATATATATATATATATATATATATATATATATATATATATATATATATATCCAACGCGAATCCGAGGTACGTGACTGCTATGAATACATTTTCAATTTAAGTCAGAAAAAAATAATCACAGGGTCACAACGAAAACGTGTATTGTGTCTTTATCGTGGTTAAATTGTAAGTTTATTAAACGCAGCAAACGTAAGACAGTAGGAAAAGCCGAATGAAAGAAGAAAGATAAAACCTCGAAGCCCGTGTCAGCCTTGGGCTCATTGTAAACTACAAGAACCAGCCGAGCACCGCAGTAGGCCATGTTCCGAAACTCACCTCCAAGTCTGCGTGACAGTAATGAACTTAGCGGAGACAAGCAGCGCTCAATTCTGAACACGACACGACTGTTAAAATCGAAAACGGGATTTTAAATCTCTCCCTTTAGGAGGCCTTAGCAAATCTCTTTGGTAACTCTGATACGTCGTCCATTTTCCAAAAGAAGTACAATATTACACCAAAACATTATTATCTAGATGATAAGTTCTGAACTTGTGCCTATATTTAATAAAACGATAATTTATAGAGGGAGTAGCGGTTAAGTTATTCGCCGAACATTATTTTCAAACTGATACACGTTTTATGCGTCTCTCACACTACGTTTTAAAATGTACAAAAAGAGCCGTAATCATAAAGCAAATGTGATTTAGACACAATGGATCTTTCAACACTGCTGTTTCAACATTTATAATTCGCAGCATGATACAGATATATGTATCTTAAATATAATTGATTTGTTCAAATTTCCGACAAGATAGAATATACAAAATTTTTACGGTTTGTAATTTAAAAAATTATGAAAACGATTTTTACAGTGTTAATGTTAATATTCTTACTTTGATTCTGTTCATGGCAATATCATACACTTATTTGACAGTTCAATAGTACCATTGTTATTATCTCATGATTTATTTTCCTATTTCCAACTTTATTAGGGTCGTCTATATCCGAATGCTGCCCGGAGTACCGGCTTTGAAATGTACCTCTACGGGTCTATGGTCCAAAGAACTAAATCTACAGGTTTAAACATTAAATTATCTGTAATTAATATTTATGCCATTTATGTCTTGTTATACTTGCATCAGTTGTTGTTAGTTATTTAGAAAAATAATATTTTCATTGAAACAAAAGGCTTCTTTACATTCTCGCACAATTACAGCATTATTGATTTGATCAAGGTAAAAATGAAACAATGTGTCTTTTTTTAAGTATTTAGTATCAACACTTGAGGGGAATAATAATAATAATTTTAAATTACAGAGTGTGTTATCGAGAAAGTAGATGCAAAAAAAATAGTTCAAAATAATGCAGTGTTTTTTTCATTATACTACAAACTAGTAACGCACATGCCGAACGAATGTTTAAGTCATATGAAAGCTTTATTGTGAGATGATAGAGAAATAGTAAAACGTCAATAGAATTTCTGATAGCTGAAATTTGTCCTCAGATCAACTTGAAGATTACCTGTAAACTTCATACAAAATAATTATGGGAAATAGGTTTTTTCTTGAGGTAGGGACGAAGAATTATATACATGTAACTTATTCAATGAAATTTCTCTTTCCAGACTAAATTTATCTTCTTTATTTCTTCAAATATGGAAACATTTTTGAAAAAGTACGTAAGACCTTTAAATGAATATTTTGTTCAGACTCTCTACTAAACTTTAAAATATTCAGTAGAAGTTACAGCATTTTGCGATATTTACAAACTATGTAGCGTATGAGGACTAACATAATTAGTGGTTGTGTGCCGATCACGCTACCTGGTAACAACAAGAGAGATATGGACGAAAAGCCACAATTACGTACTGGAAGTGTTACTTCTCGACGTGCCCTCTGATGGTTGAAAAATTCTTCGTCAGTCAACACCGTTGCCATACCAACAGATTTTCGTTTTGGTCGTTTAGAATTTTAACATATTGAAACTATGGGTTATCCTTCCCCGAAACTGGTTATGGACAAAATATAGCCACTAAAAGGAAGCATTACTGTCGCCGCTTCCATGGAGTAATTTCTTGTGATGGCTTCTCTTTTGCGAAGGAACTTGCTGTAGACTCGTTCTTGTAGGCTGCTCTGCTGCGTCGGCTAATCCAGAACCAGGGTTGGTCAATTGTCATAGATGATGACTTGACATTTGTCGTGGTCCTGAAAAGGCCATCAATCCGAAAGGTGACCAGAAGTAACACTGCTTAGCTTCTAAGTTTAGATGTAGCCCGCTATGATATCCATTATAAAAGAACATTTGGTACAGTTGTCTGGTGCTTTGTGAATCTCCGGTAGTTTCTATTGAAATGCCGTAGAATTTCTCAAAGATTGAGATATTTAAAGAGTTGTATGAGCACATTTAGAATAGAATCTGTATCAGCTGCTTGTTGCTCAGAACAGTGGACTTGACGTTTATAGGCTATGAGAAGTTGGTCTTACTAGTTGTGTGAGCATAGACGGATCTTGAGTGTGATAGTTCCTATTCTAGTAAGGAAGTACCTTCCGTAAGCGCTGGAAAGTCCTTTTCCGTGAATTGAGCTGTTTTGGGCTCTTGTCTGTATATAAATAATGTATAATGTTAGACATTTAAAGGGCTACTCTGTGAGGTAGGCGATTGCTAGAAAGAGCTAAGCAAGAAGTCGTGAACAGAGAGTAGCATAAATCATAGTGACTTACACCGTGTTGCTAAATTTCTCGTTGACTTCAATCAGGGTTGCCAACTCCATAATAAAATAGCTTTCTTCGTTGTTCCTTAGTCTTATACAATAAAAAAAGTCCGTATATTTTCTTAATTATTTTTTCTTGGTATTAATTCGGGAGGGACATGACTTAGTGACTATATTTTATAGCCGTCCCTGCCTTAGATAGTCTGGTTGCAGCAAATTAACCCTAAAAAGTTCTCAGTTAAAATACTCTTGCAAGTCTTCATATAACAAGCTAATGTTAAATGCGAAGCTCCCTCGTCTCTTTACGATAAACGTACGCACCTTCGGCGTCGGAGACTCCAGTCCGACCCCCGATAGGAGCTCATGTGGTTTGGATCCTTCGTTAAGCTGTCCACCTCTCATATATCTTGATGTTGGAGGAACGCTAAACTCCAAATCAACCAAACAAACTCCTTAAATACAATAAAAGTAGGTTTTCAGATTTCCTTTAACATAACTTAGATTTTTACCAAACTTCTTTATTTTTATTTTTTACTTTTATTTTGTAGACCATACTTACCTCTGAAAAAAAAATATTACAAACAGTAGCTTAGTTTATGAAATGTAACCTGTCAGAAACAAACTTAACATGCAAATGTTTTCTTTCTTGTGTGCTATACACATGAAACACCTTAAAGTTCTAAACTTGAGGATAAATGTTTGTAGATGGGTATAAAATCTTAGTTGGAGTAACTTGTACTAGGTGACTAAATTCAATCTGTTTGTCGCGTACACCATTGAATACCGGGCATATTGAGTTTCAAAAAGGTTCCGTCTGTATATGGAAAGCTGATAACCAAACTTAATCGTCACATTTTTGCTGGCTGGTCGATGTTTAGTGGCCCTTTCAGCAATGAGGCCGGCCCTAGGCAATTTTCCTCCCCGTGCAATGGCGTCATTTTCTACCCTCTCCCTTTCTCCAGAAAGAACAAATCTTAAAAGACACGATTTTAAGTATGCTACTCTATCATTAACAACGAAAGGAGAGAAAAGGCACTCGCATTCAGAAAGGCCTAAACACTGCAAATACTATCTTGTTGTGTCTGTTTTATTTTTTGAAAAGTAATAATGTTAGTGAAAGATAGCGCAAACACATTTGCAAAGGAAAGGTGGTGATTCTTTTTTATAGCATTCAACATCGAGCTTCAATCTCAACATATCAGTTAGCAATTCCAGTACAAGTAGCTCATCGTAAGTTCTTGGTTTTCCTTCTACATCCGTTATTTAAAAAAAAAAAAAAAAACTTGTTTCCTCCTTCAATCATAAGGAACTTGCGTGTGACAAATAGTGACAAGACTAGTGTTCATATCAAAACTGTGATAACTAGCTAAATGGAACAGGTGTTCGCTACTTTTCGAGAATTTAGATTCTTGTATTTGACAACAATCAAGCAATTCACGCTAGGATTTGTTTGACCATTTGCTTTAGCATTGTTCATGTGACTTTAAACTAATGTGACCTAAACATAAGTTATGAATGTATTATTCAAATAGGTCAGCTTAGTAAATTTAACTACCAGCATTATGAAGCCTGTTTCCAACAACAACAAAATATTTATTTTAAATAATACAGTTATGACACTTTGTGTCGCCCCGTGCAAATGTACGTGTTGTATATATGGTAGAGCCGGCACTGGACGTGGACCTACAATGTAACACGTAATTAGAATAACATGAGCTCACATTGGGAATCGAACTCGGATCTCCGCTTCTAATGCAAGAATACTAACCATATAGCTACAAGGAACTCATCACATTGGTGTTCGCTACTTTTTGTGGAGTAGCTTTCTCAAGTTTAGTTCTAAGTCATTTCAAACAGCAAAACATTATTATTATATTAGATAACATTATATAATAATAATAATAATAATAATAATAATAATAAGTAGTAGTAGTAGTAGTAGTAGTAGTAGTAGTAGTAGTAGTGGTGGTGGTAGTAGTAGTAGTAGCATTAATCCCTTTTCCCTACCTGTAGCCTTATGCACTAATATTAGTTTAATCATAGAAGAGATCTTGCTTTCAGTCAGCAGGATGTACCGTCTTCCTTTGTTTCTTTTTCGTTTAAAATATAATTTTCCTTGAAGCAAGTGTCAATTTATGATCTAACTAAAGTTAAGAGCGATATTGCACACATGGAATGAATGATGGTCCTAAGGCTTAAATAGAATAATGTGATTTACTAGTAATAAGATTCGTAATTACCTGGTAAGGGCAAGACTGACGGTGAGTGAAATTGAAAATCTCACATTTGAAAAGTATCAATAAGAAAAGTATGATTTACGCTCATTGTTTCTCCTCCTGGAGTTTTAATGAAGGTCTTTAACCACAGACAATACACTCTTCTAGGATTTTAACATGCTATTCTACCCCCTGGCGATTCCACCGTCAAGTATTACCCCAGTGAAATTTTTGTATAAACAGACGAATGAATTCTGAATTTGTTTGATCACGATAGAAAAGTCTCCTTTGAGGTTCACTTTGCTTAGTATACTATATGTGATACAATAAAGATGACGATCAAGGAATCTTGAAGATAAATATTGTGGTGTTCGGAAAGAGCCATGCCGTGTCTCATTTTTCACGTTGACTAAATTACAGTATTTGTTTGACGTAAGTGCTGTCGACAATATTTATTATAAACGTTCCAAAGAACCTGTTTGAAGTGGACTTTTGTTTCGATGCGGTTACTAAAGCCCCAAAGCAATCTGGCAACTTGAAAAGACGTAAAGAATGAGTAGCAAAGGATATATGTGTAACTGAAAATCGATTTCCTGAAACAGTGCCTGATAGTAGTGGTACAATTTTAAAGTCGCTGCAAAGTATATCTTCTTGTTTCAGTCTGTTTATGCTAATCAAGGCAATGGATGCACATTTGAAACGAGGAAAATTGTCTTGGTCTATCGCTTAAATAAAGTTTTGGACAAACAGTCTATAGTTAAAGAACACTCCTGTCTAATTAATGAAGATTTACTCTATAACGAAAAAAAGATGGTAATCAGAACCGAACTCTGCAGCTACCAATCACAGTGGGTTGGTTAACTGCAAGTCTGAAAGCATGTCCTTCGATCTTATCCAAGGAAAGCGTATTTCGTATATGCGATGCAGTCTCGTACAGGAAGATCACGATATTATCTTCTGCACGTTTGTCCATTTGAAATGCCAGTACAATGATAGCTTGAACGGTTACAAAAAAAAACAATTGATACCTAGAGGCGTTAAGTTGCAGTTTATCATTTGTTTTCTATCCATATTTTTCGTTCTCTCATACTCAATAGACGATACTTCCATTTTCAGGTATGCTTATGACCTTGATGGGAGGACAACAGAGTTTCCGCATATTAAAGTATGTGAGCAACTTCAATTTGTCACTACCTTGATATACATTTGCTGATTTATATCATGCCACTTGTTCTAGTATATTATATAACTTTGATCGCTATACATTACACTTCATGACAATTACACCTGTGTCGTATTAGATTCTTTGTTCTGTGATATCACTTAAATACTTTTTAAAAAAAAAAATCCAGGTGTGTAGAGTTGTGTTCGAGAAATTAGTCACTCATCTCTCTCTTCAAGGACGTATTCTCACAACAACAAGTACATTTTAATACTTAGATTTGAAAAGAACATCTGAAACAGCTAAATAATATTCACGTTTATTTGATTCAATTCCAGACATTCACAAAAGTAAATTTCTTTAAAAAAAAAAAAAAAAAAAAAAAAAAAAAAGATGGGTCCCCAGTACTTCTTGAGCAAGACTGTACATCGAAGTAAAGACAGTTCTACTTAATCAACGTGCAACGTGCATAACAAATACACACAATGATTGAAATAAAATGAAAATTGCTCTTGCTGAGGCTTCTTATGTGCATTTAGCTTGACAATGTCATTCCTAGAATTAGTTGTGCCAGTGGCGTAACAACGGTGTTTGGCGCCCCTAGGCAAAATTGCTAGTGGCGCTCCTCACCTATCGAATAGGCCTTATGTATGACCATCTATCTGTCATACAAAATCTATTATATTTGTCAAAACGGCCATAATCCGAAAAAAAAAAGTTGTTAGTGAGAATTGACCGTTTTTCTTTTTATATCATTGTGGTGTGTCTTTTAAAAGTAAAATGGAAGGAGTGTCCTGTTCATTAAAAATATACTCATGTAAAATTCGGATTTTTGCAGTGGTAGTGTAAATATACAGTAATGTATCAAACAATATTACCAAAAGGATTTCAAATCAATTTATCTATATAGTATGTTACGATTTTACATAATTATAAAATTAATAATAAACATTGTGAAACCTCTTATAATCATTTTTTCCTATTTTCAGTTTTTGTTAATCGTCAAATTGTATACAAAATCAGAAGTGTTTCTTTCTCACTTTTGCTTCTGCAAATTCTTTTATCAGATCAGAGATGTCCAATTCATGAACACAAATTTCACCTGGTCAAAGTGTCTCTTTGGCGCCGCCCACCTAGTTCTAGCCTATATTTTACATTTTATTACAGTGGTATTAGAAAATACGTTCAAAACTTTATTTTTGGGCGCCCCGAACAGTTGCCAAGTTTGCCCGACCCAGGGGCGGATCTAGAATATTTATACCCTAGGAGAAAAACATTTCTGCAACCCCCCAAATCCAAACCAAAGTGAAGCCTTATCATCCCTGACATTTTCACCACACTATTACATTGTTACTATTTTTTAAGCATTAAATAAAATAAAACTTACTCCCAATTCTTCTTTCTATGGTATTAATAAGTAACTTATAATCCAACTATTTTTATAGAGAACATTTTTATTCAAGTGGCATTTGGAATGAAATTTTACTAATATAACCACAGGGCAAGAGGAAATTAAAGTTTTATTTTAATGTAAACCATGTCAATGTCTATTGTAAATATAAAACAAAAGATGGTTGTATTTCCTTCTAAAAACATTCCATAGAAAACGTGAAGTGACTAGAATGTGTTCAAAAATTTAACTTTTGCCTGTTTAGTGAAATCAATAAGTTAAGAGGTACTATAAACATCTTTGTGTTTTGAACAATTTATATGTTAATAATTAGTTTAAACTAGTTATACAAGGCTTGTACTTACATATAATTTTTGATTGGAGTAACTTTATTTACATTCAACAAATATCATAGAATAATCAGTTCTGCTTACACCAGTGTAGGAAAACAACATAAAGTTTGTGATGTTGCGATAGCACATTTTAATATTTCCATAAGTCTCTCACTTACTGTCTGGGATAAATTGAGCAACAGCATTTATAACCTTAACGATACGTTCCTTGCTTTCATACTTGCAAACTCTTTCACTAGGACGGTCGGGTTTACTTTATATTTCATTTATTTATTTCATCGATCCCAGTCCCCGCCAAGTGAACTTTGTGGTGGACAAACACCGTGTGCGTGGGTTTTCTCGGGGTTCTCCCGTTTCCTCCCACTTCCTTCATTCCACCATTTCATTCATTACTCATCATCACCGTCTCCTTTAGCCTAACCGGCATAACCGTGGGACGTAAAACTCAAAGATTTCATTTCATTTTTTATTTATTTCAATGGATACTCAGATACAGCATAACGAATGCAATTTACACAGGGAAACATAACAAACCTGTATTAACAAGAGAAGAAAAATAAAAATAATAAAAAATACAAAACAGTTGAAGTTTCTTAATTCATTTTTAGTTATTCTGAACTTGTGTAGTTACGTATTCTGTCAAAAGCTGAGTGGCTTAAAAATTGTCTACGTAAATTGTTATCTGGTTATATAAATTTGTGCTCAGTGAAAAAGGACCTTTGACTAATCGACAGTCTAGGACGGGAAAGGTAAAAGAGTTGTGTATTTGATGCTACATGGGTAGGGATGTGAAAGGATAATTCTTGAAGTAGGGCTTTATACCTGAAGTTTCCATTGACTACCTTATGTAGAAACTTTAAGTCCGTGACATTTCTGCGAGTATCCGGAATCTGGATAGATAATGCAGATCTTATTTAGTTATAGAATAAATAATGGGAACATGGAAACGCATTATGACGACAATAATGCGCTCCATATAGGTGAGCAGTAATCGATCTTGGGTGATCCCACTTTTCATTTACTTCTCCTTCCTAAATATCTAGGGCGCTGGCGCACGTACGTTTTGGCTAATGTTGATAAACCGCACGTAAAAAATAAAATGCCTGTCATTCCGCCCCTAAATGTTTCCGCCCTAGGCAGCCGCCTAGGTTGTCTACATGGACGAGCCGGCCCTGGCCCGACCCTTGGTGCTTGTGCTCAGTTCTATATAGCCACGGTACGTCGCAATTGTACTGTTCCTCATAATCATGGCAACACTTGTTAACTCGTTTTAATTCAGATCTTATAGGTAGGGATGTGGAGTTTTCATTTTAACGATAACATCGAAAACTTGAAAAAGGCAAAGCATATTGTAATATCCCATGTGATGTTGTAAACAAACAATTCTACATATCAGTGTTTACAAACACCACCACGTGGTTCGGCAAGAAGACTTCACACCAGAGGGACCTACAATCACTTGCAGGCGACGGCTTCTAGCCCCTCCTACGGAGCAGAAGACGACATCGGAGCAGCAGCGGCACCGCCACCCAAGGAACCCTATAAATTGGATGGACAAAGGCAATTCAGTACCAGTTTTCTGGTGACCCTCCTCTAGTCTGCTACGGGACTACGCCTATCCAATCTCCTGGCTTAGCCTGCTACGGGGCTCTGTCTGAGAATCCTAACCTCAGCCGCCTAGCCTGCTACGTGGTTCTGTTGGCCACTTAACCTGCCTCTGCTTGCTATGGAGCATTGGTTCCTTAAATCCCCTCTGCTTAGCCTGCTACGGGTCTCTGTGGAGATCCTGACTGCGACCTTACGGTCAAAAACTACCTATTTCTAACATTTCATATTAGAGAGATTATTTTGTATAGTATTTTGTGAAAATATTTTTATAGTGGAAGCTTTTATAATAAAACTGGTAGTGGGAGTCGATTCTTGACGCTCTTTTTATTAAATGCTCTACCTACAACCTATATGAGACAAAGTTTTACAATATAGATATACCTAAATATATTATAGAAGGCCGCTTTTGGTGTTTTAAAATCGCGAATTTACTACTTTTTTTTTTAAATAACAATGAAAAGCACGGCATTAAGCGATAGATCTGCGAAATCGTCATGTTGACCGGTAATACTAATAAAATAACACAAGTTTCCTTTGCAAAAAATGTGATTCACAAAAGACCATCAGCCCTGTTATTTTTAGACGGGTTGGTTTGTGAAAGTTTGTCCCTGAGATTTTGCTGCTTGTGCTCTTCAAGCAATATCTTTTCCAGCTTCCAACGCTGACTCTGAAAGATATTTTTCAGAATACAAGTCCGTAGTTACGATAAAGAGGCAAAACCTTAAAGAAGAAAATGTGGAAATATTGACAATTTTGCCCTTTGAAAAATAAGAAACATTGAAGAAACTGTAAATTTGCCATTAAGTGAAAATATGTGTTGATAATGATATGAATTGCGTTTTAGAAAATTGTATTGTGAATTCATTGTTTTTTTTTTTTTTTTTTAAGTGAAGAAAATGTTAAGAAACACTGCAGTGTAGTTTTTAGTCGATATATGTATTCAAATCATACACTAAATAAATCCAAGTTTAAGAGGGATACCGAGCTATTTTTTCTCAGATGGTAAGTAATAAAATATAATTTATTCTTTTAAATTTAAGATGTCAAAATTTAAAACTATTCATTTAATTTTAAAATTATATTTTATTTTAATTAGCTTTCACAGACCACTTCTTCTATGTGTACAATATACTTGCTTTTCAAAACCATTACAGAATAAAGCAAATAAACCCTATTTGCTTGTATTAAATCGCTAAAAATGACTCCGATTTTGGACCCAAAAATAACATCGATTTCAGGGATAAAATAAAACAAAAACTTCACGTCCGTACTTATAGGTCATAGAATTAGTCATTATTGTTGAAGTCTGCTGCGCAGGGAATTTTATTTAAAGTTAGTAAGCTCAGCACATGTTATATATGACTTGATATCGTATTAATACAGGAGGATTAATTTCTTAATCACACAGTGCTATAATCTCGACCAGTTTTTAGTAATGCCAATAATTTGATACGCAAATATAATAAACTGCGAGGAAAGTGCGCAGGAATGCTTATTCTTGCCATGTTGGGAAATGAAGACTGCGAAAACTTAGGGCACGAATTATATAATTTGCTTCTTTTTTATTAAAAAACCTGAGGCTCCCCATAATATACCGAGACGCTCTGCGCCTGTAGGCAATGCCTACCCTGCCTACCCTATTGATACATCAGTTGTGCTCATACATAGCCAAATGGCAAAGGTACGTAACTTATGTACACATTATTTACTTGCAGGTGGTTCTAGAATCAAATACGAGTTGTGGTTCGAGCTTCCTCGAGGTTATGTGGTTAGTGTACGCGTCTTTGGCTCGGGAGACCCGGGTTCGATTTCTGGAAGGAGACTATGTGGTTCGTTTGTTTACAAGTTAAACTGTAGATCCACGTCTCATATAGTCTTAGTGTTGATAAAGATCCTATAACTTTAATCCAACCAACGAGTTGTACTGCTTAGTGTTACCCACGAGACAAAAATATGATTCCACGAGACAATACTTCTACAATTTTTTTGAGACAAGAAATAAAGTTTTCCCATCTCGTAAGTTTTGTAGAAGTATCGTCCCGTCTCGACTAACGAAAAAATTCTTTCTCGTCTCTCATTGATCCTCGAAAAACTTCTCGTCTCGTGTCCGATATTATTAGGCAGGCAAAATTAATCAAAAAATCCTATATTTGTGTCGAATGATTAGTTTTCAGGATGACTGACATAAAAAGTGATAATCCAGATGTATATGTTCAAGGTTGGCCCCATTGGCATAGGGGTCAGAGGGATTTCAGAACAGTTGCTTACGGAATGAGTTTCAATATACTGAGAGTGATAATGAACCAATACTGGTATCACATTGGAAACTATCAGAGATATGACTTCTGGGGAATTGTAATTGCTCCAGAGAGGCATTGCCTCTTTATCACTCCCTGAAATAATCACTGCTTTGCGTAGGCATAGGCAGGAATTTATTTCAGGGAACGAAAGCTTTCTAAGGGGTTCAAATTCAGTATGAGGACATACTGTACTAAAATGTCTAACATCATCTCTAAAATTAGTTAAAATTTACAGAAAGGTAGAGATTTCGGGAGAGGGGCTCTGAACTGCCATGGCCTACATCCTTTGCATGTACCTGTTGCCCTAAATTGTCGTAAGCTTATATTCAAATGTACAAGACATAAAATGTAAATATTACATGTATAACATACAATAAAATACAGGGTGTTAATGAACTATACAGGCCCGTATCCACGGACGGCAAGGAGGCCACCCCCTAAATTTTTACTGCCCCCCTAAAATTTTCACGGAAGGCTTGCAAAAAATCTCACACTAAGAATAAAATGCAATATAAAAGAGATTATTTCAAGAATTTTTCCATTTTAACTATATGACGAACACTTCTAAACATATTTTAAAGGAGTTAAAGTTTATCAGTCTTCTCGAATCTCGATATGAAATGACACAATACATATTGAAGCAAGTTTTTCGATAAGAAGGAATGTGTTCATAATACTTCACGCCATAGTTGTCATAGCGATCTGGGAGGTAGGAGACGAAATGTGAAGTGCTTTGTGCTTACTGCAAGCCAAATCATAAAAACAGGAGCAGGAACAAAGCGGTTATCTTTTGTCGATTGCAGTAACGGCGGTAGGTTATTGTTATTCTATTGTGTAGTTGTGCATCGCAAAATCCTCGTCAACAGCAAACCTTAGATTAACTGTGGAACAATTAGTTGTGAAGTGAATTAAGAGCTCCGAGTTCCGTTAAAGGCGATTGATTATAGTAAACTATTGTAGAGTGATATGTAAAACAAGAACTGTTGTAGAACATTCACCAAAAAAGTAATGGTTGCAAAGACTTTCATATGTTTGTTCTCGTAGAAGAATAAAGTTAAGCTAATGAGCAAGTGAACATATTTAACTTTTAAGGATTAAATTCCAGGTTGTGGAGCCAGGACTAGTGAAAATTTGCAAGATTTAGAGGAGAAATTAAGTATCAGAATGTTTTGTATGTACTTGGGGTGAGGGATCCCGTGGAAGTAGCTAGTTTTCATATAAAAACGTTGTAAATTGGAACTATTTCTTAGTCATGGACGCGTAATAATGTTGTATTTCAACATGAAAGAAACAATGATGCTTTTACTTGATACTAGATGGGTGTAGCGTTTTACTCGTATTGAGAAAAATCCGTTCTCCGGACAGTGGTATATTGTACAAATATACGGAATCCTCTTGCTTACTACAAAAATCAGAACGGAGCATACATTAGCATGCTACATAGGCACTGCCCTTAGGTGTTGTTGTCTGATGTCTAACAGTCTCCCTTAAATTACATACATATATGTATGTTACCTTCGTCAGCTATATGTTATATACGTCTATTTGTATGTAAGATCCTGGCCGCCTGTATTGTTTCATACGGAAAGTATGTATAGATGGAACACTTATACAGAAAGTATTATAAAACATGCGTTTTCAGTTATACGCTTGCTGTACGTTGTCCAAACACTATAGGATTTACAAATGTAACATACGATATTTCGTACGCAACGTACTTTTTTTTCTCAGTGTAGCTTTGAATAACATTATAGTTTCTTTTAGCTGTTTTGGTATGTGTTTTCTTGGTATAGTGTGCAGGTGGTTCATTTATATAAAACGAGTTTAATTTAAGATTTTAAACAAGAACTTACTATAAATATTAAAAAATACAACTGTAATTGTAAACAAGAGAATTACTTCAAAGTTACCCGTCCACCTAATTTTCAACAAACACCACAATAAAATCCACAATCATCCATTTCTACTTAAACTTCACTCATTTTATGTTATGTTACGTTACCTCGAAGATGGCAGTATATGGGGAGGAACCACAATTACATATGGAAATCCATTATTAACCTACAAGTGAGACTGGCGGGCCGCGCGGAACACGGTTGTGGGTAGTTAATGGGGACTGCGGAGTTGAGAGGGAAGAAAGAGTAAAGCGAGAAGCCGAAGTAAGGTGGGATGACGCATCACTGTTATGTTTAGTGATAATGGTGTATTTTAAATCTGTGCACAGTTTTATATGGTGCTATTCATAATAAAGTATATTATGCTGAGTTGGCAACACTGCTTCACCTATGGAAACACTGTTTATGGTTTTTGATAGGGCATTTTATCCTCATTATATTGTGCGACTTTTGTTTGGATTGCTTTAACTGTTTTCAAGATATTTACTTTAAACTTACAAATTTCATGATATAATTTTTTGGATATTCAAATTTTGAAGCCCCCTAGCTCCTATCCTTCTGGTCCATAGCACTTTAGATTTTGCTCATGTTCATTTCTCATGATGATCTGTCAGATGTGCTATGTGGCAATCAGATTTTAGCGACAATTTGTCGGACCCTCCTGTGTGAGCATTTTGCACAACAGTATCAGACTGTTATATCAAATACAGCAATTAACACAGTAATAACACACTTTTACTGCCCTCACCAAGTCAACTTCTGGGTCAGCAATTGTGTCTTAATGCACCCATTCAAATACATAACTTAATCATAAAATCATATCAAAGACAAAATCAGCAATAATAAGAAGAGGAATAAGTTATAGTCTAATTAAAATACAAGAAAATGCATCCACACGTAAGCTAAAATTACATTGTATGCAAAATTTCAAGCTCCTTTAAAAATAACAACAGGTCAACGAGAGAACGAATGTCGTTACTAAGGAACAAGTTTAGGTCTTCAAGAAGCTTGTAGCGTTGTTGATGCCGAACCAGAGCGGGGCACGCGACAAGATGACGAATAGATAAAAGGTCCCCACCAAAAAAAAAACATATTCTGGAACTGCAGCACCACATAAAAGGTATCCATGCGTTAAATGACTGTATCCAATACACAGTCGAGTTAAAACTATTTCTTCGTGACGTGCCTGTCGGGAACCTGAGTCCAGACTCCAAAGCATGGTTTAATGGCATGTAATTTGTTGACATGTGCAACATCCCATTCCAACTGAAATTGTTGGAGAAGACGAGAGGTGAACATCGGGTAAAGATCAATGCCAGGGAGGAGTGTCACGAGTGCAACACCATGAAGAGCTGCATCTTTTGCCACAAAATCCGCCTGCTCATTACCAGGAATGCCAACATGCCTAGAAAAAGTTGGCAACTGAGCCGGCACCAGGCAGAAAATGGTATTTGAACAAAAATACGTTAAACTAGAGGATGCCTTGTGTTAACGTTACTAACGCTGGTAAGAGCACTCTTGGAATCTGACAGGATCAGAATACGGGCAATGTTATGGGACATAGCATAGTCTAAGGCTTCAAGAATAGCTAGCAGCTCAGTACTGAAAATGGATGCAAACGAAGGGGGTCGGTAACCACAGCGGGTAGAACCAAAGACAAACCCACAGCCAACAGAGTCGTCTCGTTTCGAGTCATCTGTATAAAATTGTGAGAAGTCAGCATAGTGTTCTAACAGAGAGCGAAACTCCTACTAATATTGGTGATCATTCGTCTAGAGTTATTAGAATACGCCAACTGACATGAGATGTGAGGACAATGGGCTGTGAGGGTGGAACGTGAAGAAAACTCAATGGATAAAAATCTGGTAGAGCAAGAGCTAATTAATCTAAAAGCTTTAATGCACTAATCCCGAAAGGTCGGCTGACAAGAAGTCAGGCCGCATAGCGACGATAGCGACCACCCTCTTCATGAACAAAAGAAGAAGGGTGACCAGGAAGTGCTTAAGACGTGCAAAATAACGGAGGCTCAGACAACTCATGTTGAAGGGGAGGTTCATGTGCATCAACGTACAGACTAGGTATAGGGCTAGTACGGAAAGCTCCTATACACAAGCGAATACCAAGATGATGGACTGTATCCACCTAACGAAGAACAGATGGCCGAGCGGAGGAGTAAACCACGCAACTATAATCAATTTTAGAACGGATCAAGGTACGGTAGAGACGTAGAAGTACTATACAATCAGTGAGAAAGGAGTCGCAAAATGGTGAGCGCTCGCAAGCAAGTATATTTCAGATCGCACACATGTTCACAACAAGTTAGTTTACGGTCTAATTGTACGCCAAGAAATCGAACACTATAAGCAAACAAAAGGCGTGTTCCACTGAAATAAAAGTCAGGATCTGAAACACATATATGTAACCGACAGAAATGAACACACTTAGTTTTCTCAACGGGAAAACGAAACCCAGTCTATGTTGTCCAGGTGTATAAACGACTCAGTGTAAGTTGGAGCTGGCGAGTACATGTACGGAGGTCACGGCAACGACAATAGATGATAAAATCATCAACATAAAGAAGGCCACGAACAGGTTTGGTAATATGAGACATAGCATTATTGGTGGTAACAACAAATAACGTCACATTCATAACATCTTGAGGAACACCATTTTCTCGGACGAAGCGATCAGAAAGAGTGGAGTCAGTCAGTACTTTGAAATATCGCTCACCTAAAACAATGTTCTAAAAACAAGGCCATAGGGCCGCGCAGTCCACAGGATTTGCAAAATCCAAACGCGCCAGGTAGTGTCATACATTTCTCAAGAGCAGCTTCAAGATGGACAAGATGGTCTGTTGTCGAACGAAATTGACGGAAGCGATCAAAAATAGTGGAGTCAATCAGTACCCTGAAATATCGCTCACCTATTAATAATGTTCTGAAAACAAGGCCATATTCACGGGTGTCTCTGGCGGGGGTACAGGGGAACGCGTCCCCCCAAATATTTTGAGTACGAGATAAATGGATCATTGCTGAAGCTATTTAGATCTATGTGGAAGAAGTAAAAACATAGGCAAAAAAAATTAAAGTTATGTATGTTCTTAAACATTAGGTTAATGTGATTAGAATGTAAAACTAACGTGTGTCACTTTCAAAGGACTTTAAAAAAAAAAAAAAAAAAAAAAAGATACGCTTCTTGGTTAGTCAAAGTAGTCTCGGCTGCAGGCAAACATTTTTTTATTACTTAACCTACAGCAATTGGTTTCCATGACGAAGGGAGACTGGAGAAGGGAAGGAAAGGATGCATAGAAAGTTTATCTGCGAATTAAGAAGGGAAATCTACAAAGACAGGGAAATGTACAATAGAAGCGAAGATGACGAGAAGAATTTAAAATGATAGAGAAATTTGAATATTATATATGAGAGTAAATTTCATGCGAATACTGTAGAAGGGCAGCAAGGGACAACTACTATGACAATATAGAAACTAAAGATAGAAATGGGTGTTTAATGAGCGTGAGTTTGAGGAAGATGGAAAGAATACATGGAAAAGCCGGATGACAGCAAGAATAAACTGCACATTTTAGACATTAAAACGGAAAACGTATTAATCGAGGATGGTTCGTTGGACAAATTCAAAAACATACAGTGAAATGAAGAACAAAATGTAGATAATATACCTTTTGAGTTTATTAAGAATACAGAAGAAGAATGAAAATCAAAAATTCGAAATTCTCCATCAAATCAAGTGTCATCGTAAGACTTCTTTTAGAGAAGATTTTGTTACATCAAAAATCGAAATATATGATTACTATAAAGGTACACTACTACAAATGGGTTTAAGAACACTGAGCAGGAATTCACCGGTAGGAATGTCAGATGAGGAAAAAACCTAAGAACCATACTATATATAAACTTAATTTCTTTTCGGCAAGTAGTCTACCAGTGATGGAAAAAAATTATAAATTGTGTTGGTAAAGATAGAAAGAGCGAGTGCCATTAGTAAAGTAGATTCCAGTTTACTCATAATTTTGACGTAACTTTAGTTGGAGTCTACTTAGCATTCCAGTCGTTCCCGTACACCCCCCGCCCATTTTAACATGCCAGAAACGCCCATGACCATAGGGCCGCGCAGTCCCCAGGATTTGAAAAATCCAAAAGCGCCAGGTGGTTTCACACAATTTTTCAAGAGCAGTTTCAAGATGCACAAAATGGTTTGTTGTCGAACAAAATTGACGAAATCCACATTGAAAGTTCCAGAGTAAGGAAATCGGCTTCAAGAACCACACCAACCGAAGTTCTATCAGCTTCTCAAATAACTTGGAGACAGCTAGTAAGGGCAATAAGCCGACAGCTGGAATTGCAAGTTGAAATCTTAGCTATTTGGTCTAGGAATTAATTCGTGCGGGTGGACAAGAGATGGCGCAACGAACGGAGCGTCCCACAGTTCCGTGTATCCACACATGTGTTGCAAACCCCTGTCATCGCGTATCGTTCGTAGTATAGGGCAGTGGATTAAAGCGTCAACCTAGGGGTGGGGGAGGGGGAGATATATGTAAAAAGAATAAAAATAAAAGTGACCGTCTTAGTGACTTCATCACGCTTTAACCACATGACCGATCTTAATCAAATTTTCAATATTGATGAAGTTCGGACCTGGAGTGGCTTTTATCATATCACTTTGATGGTAGACCTTAGAGGAGGGGGAGGGGATATATATATATATATATATATATATATATATATATATATATATATATATATAACTTAATAACTCTTGAACCACCCAACCGATCTCAATCAAATCTTCAACACACATGTCGTTCGGACTTGGGATAATTTTTATCATTTAACTTTGACGGTACAACGTAGGGGAGAGGGAGAGGGAGGCGGACATATATTTTAAAAAAAATAAAACTTTAAGTGACTGTCTATGTGACTTCACTCTTGAACCACCAGACCGATCTCGATCAAATTTTCAACATAAATGAGGTTCGGGCCTGGGATGATAT
This sequence comes from Thermobia domestica, assembly GCF_964235325.1. Lineage (NCBI taxonomy): Eukaryota > Metazoa > Arthropoda > Insecta > Zygentoma > Lepismatidae > Thermobia > Thermobia domestica. The sequence goes on along the minus strand of NC_137459.1, from coordinate 108,735,708 downwards.
TAATCTATTCACTTTGACGATAGAACTTAGGGGTGGAGGTAGGAGGGGAGATATATAAAAATACATAAAACTTAAAAGCTCTTGAACCACCGGACCGATCTCGATCAAATTTTCAATCTAGATTAAGTTCAAACATGACATGATATTTGTCATATCACTTTGACGATGTAACTTAAGGGAGGGGAAAGACATTTACAAATGATCGAAAATGTCCGATATTGGTGTCGAATCTATAGTTTTTGAGGTCGCTGAGATGAACAGTGACACTTCTGATGCCATTTAAACCCAAACTGAGCCCCGAAAAATTTTCGGGGATATATATATATATATATATATATATATATATATATATATATATATATAATCAAAATTACCAATATCAGTGTCGAATTCATACTTTTTCGGGGTCGCTGACATGAACAATGACACTTCCGATGCCCTGGCCCGCAACAAGGGGAGGAGAGGGGATATATATAAAAATCATCGAAAGTGACCAATTTCAAGAAGCGCTTTAGTACCTAGGTAATAGTAAAAAGTGACTGACTAACGAAACATATCGAAACATATTACTATTTTTTCTTAATTTAACCCAGCGAAGCAGGTAATTGATGCTAGTATATATATATATATATACTGAATAAGGTTGTTTGACATAAATGTTTTAAATATTAAAATCATACTTCTGCCGTTCCCTCGAAGAACAAACAAGGGTCTTATGAGTTCACCGGTTCCAGTGTCTCGAATCAGTGATTTACTTAATGTCTTTATTTTAATTGAGTATTTTAGTACTTTAAATTTTCGAGTGATAAAATAGAAAGCTACAAGTAACTCTCAGCGCTTGTAGAAACAAGAAAAAATGGTTGGAAATCGTTGAATAATGGAAACTGTAATCGGTAAGACTACTAACGCCAGGCAGAACATAACAAAGAAACAAGATGCAAAAGTTAAGCTATGTAAGAAAGTATATTGGGAAGTACATAACACTTATGAAAGCACACAAGAAACTTTGTTTTGTCAAGGCTTGCATAATACACAAGAAGTATACCAATTGAAAGCATTATTTACTGTTGTTAGTGTTATAGACAAGAAAGTCTACAACATTTATACAATATTTCAGTTGAAATTTGTAACTGGAACTGGTGCTGCCTTCCTTTACATCTTCAGGAACACGGAAAGAGGCCAACAGATTTAACTGATACTTCTTTATAAATTTCCTTGTATGCGACCCAAAAAAAAAAAAAAAAAAAAAAAACGCTTGGCATTTGGTAAATCAGTGTATATTAATTTATATTTTAAGATTTTCTAACTCCTACGCATATAACATATTTTTAAGACAAGTATTGTTGATTTTGTTATATTTTTTAAGTGAAAATTTACAATTGTTTTATAGTTTGGAATAGTTGCTATATAAATATAATATTTTTTTTTTTAACTTTACAATTTTAAACTTTCCATAAGTTAGAAATAACGACTTTTGTCCTCTTAGTGCATATTCGTGCTTGAATTAAAGCATTATATGAATTTCGATTGAAAAGCGAACAAATTTATATATGGAAAAATTGTGGTTTTAGTGTGAAAGAAAATGGTTTGATTTGATGATACATGGAAAACACTACATGAAAAAAAAAAAAAAAAAAAAAAACTATATCCACACTAGTTTGTGCCTCGACTTGATAGAAGCAAACCATGTTTAATAGCAAAACGCCTTTGACAGTTGTAGATATATAAATGGAATAAATATTAGTAATCCCATTTTGTAACTATATATTTTATTAAATATGTTACTACAGTTTTTTTTCTTTTTTTATGGAATAGTCTGTTGTAGAAGAAATTTGTCCAAGAAGAAAATTGTGTATGTATTTTGTGTCTTCCACGATCTTCGTTGAAAGTTCTTCCACGTATAATGATGCATGTGTATTCAATTTATAATATTCTTTTCCCCCACAGAATAAAGTTATTTGAAATAACAAACCATTTAAATATTATAATCATACTTCTGTCATTCCCTACAGGAAAAAAGTACTGACTTATGAGTTGGCCGGTTACAGAATTTTTATTTAGTGACTCACGTAGTGCCTTTTATTTTATTTGAGTGCTTTTTACTTTCCGAATTATAAAATAGAAAGCGAAAAGTAACACTTGTCGCTTATAGAAACAGATAAGAAATTAAGTATAAAATGGATGAGAATCGTTAAAAGATGGAAACTATAATCGGAAAGACTATTAATATCATGCAGAACGTAAAATAGCAAACAAGATAAAAAAAAAAAAACACTGAGACATGTAAGAAAGTAATGTATTGCAAAATATATGATATATATAATAGCATACAAGAAATTTTGCTTTGAAATTGTTCCCATAGCATTGTAAGAGTTATACAAAATACTAAAGGATTATACCAATTAAAAGCATTTTTTAGTGTTACTAATGTAATAGAAAAAAATCTGCACCATTTATATATTATTTCAGTTGAAATTTGTAACTGAAACTGGAGATGTCTTCGTTAAACAAAAAGTGTTTAGTTCATTTCGTGCGAAGTTCAATGTTGGAATGAAGTTGGACCAAGAGCAAATACTAGAACAACAATGGTATATACGTTTTTTCACTTCTAAGCAAAGCATGGATGAATATTTTAGTTAGAACCTATCCGGTTCTAAATTTAGAAACCAACTTAAATTTAGCACTTGTCCGTGATAAAAGCAGCATATGTGGAGTAGGAGGTATAATGAATGATACGTTTGGCAAAGAGACTGCGAAATTTATTTCTGAATTGATTTGAAAAAAAAAATGAAAGTTTATAGTGAGGATATAGAGACATTTGCTAGGAATGGCAAGCGGGCAACAGAAAACTATGATGAATTGAGATTATTAGTTAGGCGGAATACCATACAAAAGGAACACATTAATAACTTTACCGAAAAGCGAGGTTCTCCTTATAACCCACTTGGTAGAAATAACACGAAAAAGAAGATAGAAAGTAAAGATACAATCCTGACCAAGAAGTAGACGTTAATGAAATTGTATCTTGAAGAACATGAAATGAAGGCGACAAATATGAATGATTCTTCTATATAAATTTAGTTATATGCAACAAAAAAGCAATCGAGAAATACGCATGGAATTTGATAAGTCAGTGTATATTTATTTATATCGTAAAATTTGCCATCTTCTACATATACAGGTTAAAATAAGTATTGCTGATTTTAGTTTTCTTATGTGAATATTTATAACCACGTTTCATAGTTTGAAATTGTTCGCATTTAAGTATAATGAAGTTTATTTATTTATTTACTTATTTATTTATTCTACAATTTTATACTTTCATCATGGTAGAAATACCGGTGCATATCCTTATAAAATATGTTCAAATTTGCTTGAATTAAAGTATTATAAGTATTTCACTTGAGAAACGAACAAATTTATGTATGCTAAACTGTACTTTAGTGTAAAAGAAAATGGTTTCATTTGAAGATACATAATAAAGTACACCTGAAAAAAAGATATCCACACAGGTTTGTGCCTTGAGTTTCCAAAAGAATCAATATATTTAATGAAAAACACTATTAACAGTTGTAGAGCAATTTACAGGGAATATTAGTAGTCCCATTTTGTAGCTCTATAAAAAAAAATCTTCTATGTGTTGCTATAGGGTTTAGTTGTTTCTTTTGCAATACTCTCTTGTGTAAGACACTTGTAGAAGAAGTAAATTGTGGGCGTATTTTGTGTTTTCCATTTTCTTCGTTGTAGGTTTTTTCAGGTATTCCGATGCATGCATATTCATTTTATAATATTTCTTTTCTACTGAATAATGTTATTTGAAATACCAAATCTTTTAAATATTAAAATCATGCTTCTGGAATTCTCTCCAGGAACAAATGATGGACTTAATGTGTTGACCGAGTTATAAAATAGAAAGTGAAAATTAATTCTCAGTGCTTAAAGAAACAGGTAAGAAAAAGTATAAAATGGATGGGAATCTCTAATAAATGAAAATTGTAATCGGAAAGACTAATAATACCATGCAGAACTTAAAAAACGAAACGAGATGAAATCATTGAGACAAGTAAGAAAGTATATTAGGAATATATGATAACATACAAGAAACTAAGCTTTGTAATTGTTTCCATAGCAATTTCATAGGTATACATAATACAAAGATTATACCAATTAAAAGCATTACTCAGTGTTACTAGTGCTTAGTAGAAAGTTTGCACTATTTATAAATATTTCAGATGAATTTTCTAACTGGAACTAAAGCTGTGTTTCTTTACTTCCTGAAGAACAGGAAAAAAATCGAAATATTTAAAAGATTCTTCTATATAGATTTTCTTTATATGGAAAAAAGCAATCAAAACTTGTGCTTGACATTTGATAAATCAGTGTTTATTTATTTGTATCTTAAGATTTTTTAGTTTGTATGTATATGCATTATTTTTAAAATAAGTATTGTTGATTTTATTTTACTTTTTGTTATGTGAATAATTACACACGAGAATTTTGGCTTGAAACTGTTCGCACTTAAGTGTAATGATTTTTTTCTATTTTTATTTTACAATTTTAAATTTTCGATATGGTAGAAATACCGGTTTTTTTCCTCTAAGTATATGTTCAAATATGCTTGAATTAGAGTATTATAAAAAATTCGGTTGACAAGCAATTAAATTTGTGTACGCTAAGACTGTAGTTTTAATGTGAGAGAAAATAGTTTGGTTCGATGATGCATACAAAAGAGTACCTGAAAAAAAGTATATTCACACAATCCCGTGCTTAGAGTTCATACAAGCAACAACATCGTTAATGAAAACAAACACTATTGATAATTCTAGAGGTATATGGAGGAAATAATAATAGTCAAATTTTGTAACTCTATAAATATTCTTATATGTAACCCTTATATGTATTTGTATAGGTTTTAGTTGTTTCTTTCGCAATACTTTGTAGTGAAAGAAATTTGTCCAGGTAGTAAATTCTGTACTGATTTTGTGTTTTCCATGTTCTTCGTTAAAGGTTCATTCAGATATTGCGATGCACACGTATTCGTTTTACAATTTTTTTCTACTTAATATGGATACCTGGAATAACAAATGTTTTAGATATTAAAATCATACTTCTGCGTTCTTTCCAGGAGCAAATGTAGAATATATGAGATCATCGGTTCCAGCGTCTCGACTCAGCGATTCAAGTACTGGGTTTTATTTTAATTGAGTGCGATTTACTTTTCGAGCTTTAGAATAGAAAACTAAAAGTAACTCGCAGTGCTTGCAGAAACAAGTAAGAAATTGAGTATAAAATGAATAGAAATCGTTAGGAAATAAAAAATGTAGTCGGTAAGACTAATAATATCATGCAGAACTTATAAAAGGAAACAAGATACAAAAGTTGAGGCATGTAAGAAAATGGTGTCTGAGGAAATATATGACACATATAGCATACAAGAAACTAGCATTGTTATTACTGCCATAGCCATGTCATAGTTATACATAATACTCAAGGATCATACCAATTAAAAGGATTATTTAGTGTTGCTAATGTAATAGGCAGACAGTTTGCACCATTTATAAATATTTTAATTCAACTTGGTAATTGGAACTTGGCCTGTCTTCCTTTATATTTGAAGAGCTGTTTAACAAAGCGACAGATATGAATGATTCCTTTATATGAATTTCCTTATATGCGACAAAAAGCAACCGAGAGTTGCGCTTGGCAATTGAAAAAGATTGTAAATTTATTTATGTAAATTTATTTATTTGTAAAGATTTGCTATCTTATATATATATATATATATATATATATATATATATATATATAAAATATTCATTTAAAAAAAGCAATTGTTGACTTTATTTTATTTTATTATTTTTTACACATGAATATTTATAAACGAGTTTAGTAATCTGTTGGCTGTTAAGTTTAAACAAGCTTTCTTTTGTTTTTAATTTCCATTTCTGAACTTTCCATAAGGAATAAATACCTTTTGTATCCTCTTAGAATTTGTTCAAATCTGCTTGAATTAAAGTATTATAAGAATTTCGATTGACAAGCAAGCAAGTATTTGCATGCTAAGATTGTAGTTTTAATGTGAGAGGAAATGGTTTGATTTGATGATATATAGAAAAGAGTACATGATATATGTATATCCGCACTAACATATATCTTGAATTCATATAAGTATGAACATGTTTAATGGAAAACACTATTGGTATTTGTAGATATATAAGGAAGAAATATTAGTAGTCCAATTTTGTAACTCTATAAAAAAAAATGTATATGCGTTGCTACAGGTTTAAGTCGTTTCTTATGAAATACTCTGTTGTGAAAGAAATTTGTCCAAGAAATAAATTGTGAACGTGTTTTGTGTTTTTGTGTTTTCTATCTTTCTTCGTTGAAGATTCTTTCAGGTATGACGATGAATGCGTATTCATTTTATAATTTTTTTTCTTTTCTCTACTGAAATAACATTTTTTTAGTGATTCACGATTTTTTTTTAATTGAGTGCTTTATACTTTCCGAGTTATAAAATAGAAATCAAAAATTAACTCTCAGCGGTTATAGAAACTGGTAAGAAATTGAGAAGAAAATGGAAGGGAATCGTTAGAAAATAAAAACTGTAATCGGTAAGACTGACAATACCACGCAGAACTTACAAAGAGAAACAAGATAAAAGTTGAAGCATGTAAGAAAGTGTTGTATTGGGAAATATATGATATATATAATAGATTACAAGATTACTCTGTACTTGTTTCCATAGCCATGTCATAGGTATACATAAAACACAAGGATCATACTAAGTAAAAGGATTATTTAGTGTTATTAATGTATAGGCAGAAAGTCTCCACCATTTATAAATTATTTCAATTCAACTTTGTAACTGGAACTGGAGCTGTATTTCTTGAAACTAAAAGTGTTTACTTTGCTAGGCGCAGAGCTCAATGTACGAATGGAGTGGACCAGAAGCAACTACAAGGGTTGTATAGATGTTTATTTACTTCTCATCAAAGTATGGGCAAAGAACATTATGATGAAGATCAGGAAAAAAGTAGTTCTGAGAACTATTCTACAGACATTTCAGACATGGTGATAAATTTAAGTGTTGTGAAATCAGATGACAAAACTATCAATTTTTCAAAAACAGACCAGTTTCTAGTAATTAAACAAGAGGAAAAGCAGATGATGATTATGAAGAAGAAAGTACTATGGAATTTATGGTTATGAGAGTTCGCTTTGATGTGGTGTTGCAATAGTTGTTGGACTTTTTTTTTTTTTTTTTTCATGTTTTGTAACTTGGAAATTCTATGATCCAACCGGAACACGTATATTAATAATTGATACAGTATATAGTAACATCAATATTAGTAACTGTCTTTCAACATCTGTTGCAATATAAGTTCCTAAAATCGATTGTGCCTTACTGTACATAGTGAATTTCGTTATTTGTTTTCAATTCTGACATGTCGGTAATACAAAAAGTAAATAAACAATATCATATTTGGTTTATTCTTTAAGCTCTCACTGTACTGAATAATAATCGATTCGTCACAATGAAGATAGTATCTGTGGTGGGTGATATATTATCTTTAGCATTGTCCGGTTCAGAAACCTCCTCAAACAAAGTCATCTCATCCCACGAAGGCATGATTATGAATCTCAAAAATGAATATGATTTAGTTGATGTGGACGTAGAAATGAACGTATCTGTTGAAGCCTTAATAAAAGAAGAGATTGCATCAGATAACACAGATCATAAAATATATATGATTAAAAATAATCGAAATTTCTGCTTGGCATTTGATAAATCAGAGTATGTTTATTTTTACCTTAAGATTTCCTAAGTTCTACGTATATGTTCTAGATTTGAAACAAGTATTGCAAGTATTATTTATTTTATTTTATTTTATTTACATATTTATTTGTTTCTATTTACTTGAATATTTACAAGCGACACCCGTAGTTTGAAAGTGTTCACACTTCAATGTAAAGTGTTCTTTTTTTTCTTTTTCTTTTTCTTTTTTATCTATTTAGAAATTTAAACTTTTGATACGGTAAAAGAGTCGGTTTGTGTCCTCTTAGCATATGTTCCAATGTGCTTGAAGTAAGGTATTAAAAGAATTTCGATAGAGAAGCGAACAAATTTATGCATGGGAAAACTGTAGATTGAATGTGAGAGAAAATGGTTTGATTAGTTGATACATAGAAAAGAGTACCTGAAAAAAAAAAAAAAAAAAAAAAAGTATATCCACGCGACCTTGTGCCTCATCGTCTCATCTTCATACAAGCAATAACATCTTTAATGGAAATCACAATTGACCGTTGTATAGATACACGAAGGAAATGATGAGAGTCCCATTTTGTAACTCTATAAAAGTGCTTTATATGTGTTGGTACAGGTTTTAGTTGTTCTATTACAATAATGTGTTGTAAAAGAAGTTTTGTAAATTTTGTGCGTATTTCGAGCTTTGTGTTCTTCCTTGAAGATTCTTTCAGAAATTACGATGCACTCTTATTCTTTTTATAATACTTTTCTATTGAACAAGGTTATTTGAAATGAAAAAATATTTTAAGATTAAAATCATACTTCTGGCATTCCCTCCAGGAAAAAATGATGGACTTATGAGTTGACTAGTTACAGCGTCTCAATTCAGTGATTCGCGCAGTGCCTCTTATTTTAATTGAGGGGTTTTTACTTTTCAAGTTACAAAATAGAAAGCGAAAAGTAACAATCCGCTCATATAGTAACAAATAAAAAAAATCGGTATAAAATTGATGGAAATCGTTACAAAATGGAAACTGTAATCGGTAAGACTATTAATACTATGCAAAACTTAAAAAATGAAACAAGTTGAAAAGTTGAGGCATGTAGCAAAGTGTACTGGTAAATATTTGTCACATTTGATAGATTACAGGTAACTTAGCTTTCTACTTGATTCCATAGGAATGTCGTAGGTATTCATAATACACAAGGATTATACGAATTAAAAGGATTATTTAGTGTTACTAATGCAATAGACAGAAAGTCTGCACCATTTCTAAATTATTTCAGTTCAACTTGGCATTTGAAACTGGAGCTGTTTTCCCTTAAACAAAAAGTGTTTACTTCGTTAGGTGTGAAGCTTGATGTTCAAATGGAGTGGACCAGAAGCAAGTACAAGAAGAAGAGTCGTCATGGGTGATAAACGTTATGATGAAGATCATAAAGAAAGTAGTTCTGAGAACTATTATACAGAGAATATTTCAGACATGGTGATAAATTTAAGTATTGTGAAATCAGATGATAAAACAATCAATCTTACACAAACAAACGAGTTTCTAGTAGTTAAACAAGAGAAAGAAGCAGGTAAAGATTATGAGTAAGAAAGTGCTATGGAATTTATGGTAATGACAGTTTGCTTTGATGTGGAGTTGCAATAGGTGTTAAAGAGTTTTCCTTTGTTTCATGTTTTGCAACTTGGAAATTTTATGATTCAACCGGGACAAGTAACATTTACATCCGTAAATGCCTTTCAACATCTGTTGCATTATAAGTTCCTAAAATCGATTGTGCCTGAATTATACATAGATATTTTTCTTGTTTGTTTCCAATTCTGACATGTCCGTAATATAAATAATTAAATAAACAATATCATATTTAAAATTGGCTTATTCTTCAAGCTCTCACTGTACTGAATAATAATGTATCCGTCACAATGGAGATAGTGACTGTGGTGGGCGACATATCATCTTCAGCACTGTCCGGTTCAGAAAATTCCTCAAAAAATGTCATCTCACCCAGCGGAGGAATGATTATGAATAACATATATATATATATATATATATATATATATATATATATATATATATATATATATAATTAAGTTGATGTGGACGTAGAAGTCGATGTATCTATTGAAGGCTTAACAAAAAAAAGAGAGTGTATTAGATAACACTGATCATAAAATATTTACTGGATCACGCATTGACGCTCAGAGTACAAAGTTTTCTGACGAAGTGGAGCGAATGTGTGATGCCATGGGTGATCCGATCGCTAAATTTCTGAACTCCTTATCTTCAGATGAACTTTTGCAATGGGATACAGTATTCAGAGTAAGAGTGATTGTTGCTTATCAGTACGGAGAATATGAACAACTTTACTCGATTATAGAAAGTCATTCTTTTGATTCTATCTACCTCAAAGACTTACAGAAAGTTTGCTATGCAGTACATTATAAACAACCGGCAGCATTAAAGAAGCAACCCTTGGGAGCTGTAGAGAGATATCGAGTACACAAGAAGTTTTCACTTCTAAAACCATTAGGGAAATTAAGGAAATTATTTATTGCTTAAAACGGAAAGCAAGAGAGATGCTGAGGCAGGAATACCGAGGAAATACGTATTCAAGTTAGAACAGAAGAAATTACTGGCGAAACAAACTAAATTAAATTTAACTCAGATCTCAAATTGGTTTAAAAACACAAAGCAGACAGACAAAGTTTCCCAACACAGATGGTTAAGTGATTCAGACTGGAGCTATTTGTTCTTTACTTCCCGAAGTACTGGAAACAAGAAGTCGACAAATGTAAATGATTCTTCCACACTTTTTTTTAAGCAACAAAAAGCAACCGAAAATTGTGCTTGGCACTTGATTTTTATCTTAAGATCTCCAGGTTCTTCGTTGAAGGTTCTTTCAGGTGTTATGATACATGGTATTCACTTTATAATTTTTTTTTTTTTTTTTTTTTACTGAATAAGTTTATTTGAAATAACAAATGATTTAAAGCTTAAAATCATATTTCTGGCAGTGCCAGATCTATAAACTGAAAGACCCCGCGGTGTGGGGGGCCCACACAAAATTTTAATTACTTGAACCAAGAAATGAGCTACCAGGACTGACAACGACGCACAAGATGTCTCTTACTTTCGAGGGGTTTTAAAAAAAAACTTATCCGCACATTGTGCCTCTTGCAAGAGTTGCAAAACTCCTGAAATGGTTAAGCATTTTATTGTCAAGTCTGGATCCTGTCAACCAAATGGTCCATTTCCGAAAAATGAAAAGAATAGAGGATTTTCCTCTCGAATTACAAAACAATTACAAAAGCAGGGCAGTCATTGCAGGTAAAATGCCTGAATTATTCAATAAAGCTGGATTATGCATATTGCTTGTCATGTTCATGGGCACCCGAAGGGGAGGGCACGATGGGGCCCAGGTTCCCTCTGGCTCACGAAAATGTATACGTAATATAGCAAACCACGTATATTAAATATCAGAAATGCCAGACGTAATATATCAACCATGGAGATGGGCCCCTCTAGAAAATTTTCTTCGGGCGCCCCTGGTCATGTTGGTTATTCTCTGGTAGTGAGAAGTGAATGGGCAACAGAGATCAGAGACTGGGCAAGGATTATTTTTTAAAAATCTAATAATAATAAAGTAGCAAAGCAAATCTCAAAATCATATATTTGTTTTTTGATAAGTGGAAAATGGCTGAAACCATTGATGATTCGATGGAGAGTGAAAGGAAATTTGAAGCAAAATTTTGGACCCAGGTTCTGGAGAGGCTTTTTGATATCACACTCACATCAGCATTTAGAAAAGTAAAGAGCATGATGGACGCTACGATGGAAATTGTTTGTCTCTCGTACAGTTGTTAGCTACATATGATCCTACAGTGGAAAGGGTAATCAGCCTACCCAAACGCCTGATTAAGTATCTCAGCCATGATATTCATTATCATATCATCCATTGCCTGTCTTCACACTTGGAAGCTAATTTGTTGAAGGAAATTAAAAATGTGGCATTTTTCTCATTAATCATTGATACAACTCAAGATTTATCAAAGATCAGGTGAGTTTCAGTATTCACTATGTAAATTTTACAGAAGTAAACAATAACTTAGAAAACGAAGTTTCTAGTCAGGTCGAAGTTGAAGAAGTTTGTTTTGGGATATTTACATTTTTCGGAAACTTTCACTGACAAGTAAGAAGGCTAACAAGGTATCAGAAGCAGGTCGACTGGTGAAGGTCAGGGATTCCTTCGATTTTGTCTTTCTGGCTGTGGTACTGTAAAAAATATTTCACAACTGAACATCGCATCACTTCTCCAAACTAAAAATTGACCTTGAGAAACCTTTACGCACTTTTGAAGAGAACTGAGAAAAATTGAAGAAAATGAGAGAAAAATACTATCAAATAAAACAAAAGGCTACAATTGTTGCTGCGAAGTGGAAAGGCAGCCCTGTGTTCGTAGAAAAAAGCCAAGCCAACTTGAAAAACACTTCGATGAACTGGTAGAAGATCATCGGTTTTCGGGCACAGAGGCTTATTTCAGGGTTAATGTTTACAATATACTTCTAGATATCGTGTACAACGAGACAATTCTTGATGAATTTTCAATCATATTCTGGAAAGTACTTGTGAACCTTTCAGACGAAGAAATTCTAGTTAAATTTGAAGAACTACAAAAGAAGTATCAGCAAAACATTGGCCGGTCGCTACCGTTCGAATTAATTTCCCATTGCACTGAACTTAGAAGCCATATTTCAAAGATCACCACTGTTCTTGAATTGGCAGTATTACTATACGTCGAGTTTAATATTACTGCCTCAAATTATCCTGAAGTTTTGACTATTCTTGCTTTATTCTTGAGTTTACCCGCGACTGTGGCATCCGCTGAAAGGCCATTCTCAATCTTAAAGAGGATCAAGAGCTATTTAAGATGTTAAATGACCCCGGAGAGACTTGGGAATGTTGGAAATCAACCATGAGAGGGCTTCGACCATTGAAAAGAGAAATCTTATACGGGAGTTTGCAGGCGGAAGGATTTCTTGTAAAACCTAAGTATTTAAATCTCTATTCCATAGCAAATAGAAAACTAGAAATATTTCATTAAAATGTATTATTAAGAAAAGTATTGAATATAGAAGGAGTCCTTTCAAATTTTCTTGTGGGGAGGGGGGGCGAAATTTCTAGATCCAGTACTGATTTCTGGCATTCCTCCAGGAACAAAGGATGGACTTATAAGTTGCCCGGTTACATCATCTCGATTCAGTGTTTTATGTAGTGCTTTATTTTAATTGAGTAGTTTTTACTTTCCGAGCTATGAAACAGAAAGCGAAAAGTAATACTCAGCGCTTATAGAAACACGTAAGAAATTGATTATAAAATAGATGAAAATCTTTTAAGTTTTACGTCCCACGATTATGCCGGTTAGGCTAAAGGAGACGGTGATAATGAGAAATTAGTGAAATGGTGGAATGAATAAAGTGGGAGGAAACGGGAGAACCCCGAGAAAACCCACGAGCACGGTGTTTGTCCACCACAAAGTCCACACGGCGCGAGCTGGGATCGAACCAGGGACCCCAAGCACCGGAGGTGAACGCTCTACCACTGAGCAACCGCGCCCCCTATAAAATAGATGAAAATCGTTAAACAATGTAAACTGTAATCAATAAGACTATTAATACCACGGAGAACTTTAAAAAGGAAACAAAATGCTAAAGTTGAAACATATAACAAAGTGTATTGGTGAATATGTGACGTGACATAAAAAGAAAAAAAAAAGAAAGAAAAATCTTTCTTTCTACTTGTTTCCATAGCCGTGTCATAAGTATACATAATACCCAAGGGTTATACCAATAAAAAGGATTATTTAGGTTTACTAATGTAATAGGCAGAAAGTCTGCACCGCTTATAAAATACTTCAGTACAACGTGGTAATTGGAACTAGACTGGTTTTCCTTTATTTCTGAAAAGCAGTTAAGCACGATAACAGGTGTAAATGATTCTCCTATATAAATATCCTTATATGGGACAAAATGTAACCGAGAATTGTGCTTGGCATTTGATAATTCAGTGTATATTTATTTATATCTTAAGATTTCCTAACTTGTACGTATATACTCTATTTTTAAAACAAGGATTGTTAACTTTATATTATTTTTTAATGTGAATATTTATAATCGAGTTTCATTGTTTGAAACTATTCGCGTTTAAGTCTAACGAAGTTTCCTTTTTTATTTTACAGTTTTATACTTTCGGTAAGGTCGAAATACTGGTTTATGTCCTTTTAATATACGTCCAAATCAGCTTGCATTAAAGTAAGATTTTCGCTTGAGAAGCCAACAAATTTATGTTAGCTAAGACTGTATTTTTAATGTGAGAGAAAATGGTTTAATTTGATAGTACATAATAAGGTATACTTGCAAAAAAATAAATCCACATGACCTTCTGCCTTTAACTGATAAAAGCATCCAAATGTTAATGGAAAACTCTATTGACAATTGTATAAATATATGGAGCAGATAATAATAGTTCCATTTTTAACTCTAAAATGTTTTTATATGTGTTGCTACAGGTTTTAGTTGTTTCTTTTTCAATACTCTGTAGTGCAAGAAATTTGTCCAATAAGTAAATTGTGTGCTTTTTTTGTGTTTTCCATGTTCTGCGTTGAAGCTTCTTTCAGGTATTATGATCCATGTGTAGTCATTTTATATTTTTCTATACTGAATAAGGCGTTTTGAAGTAAGAAATATTTTAAATATTAAAATTATACTTCTGTCGTTTCCTTCAGGAACAAATGATGGACTTCTAAGTTGCTCTGTTCACTGATTTACGCAGGGCCTTTTATTTTAATTGAGTGTTTTATACTTTCCGAGTTATAAAAGAGAAAACGAAAAGTAATTCTCATCTCTTGTAGAATCAGGTCAGAAATTGAACATAATATTGTTGGGAATCGTCAATAAATGGAAACTGTAATCGGTAAGACTAATAATATCATGTAGAACTTAAGAAATTGGAAACAAGGTGCAAAAGTTGCAGCATGCAAGAAAGTGTATTGAAAATATATGACACATATGATAGCGTACAAGTGGGGCCACGGGAATAAAATTAATAAGTGGACGAGTAAGTTAAAAAAATTAAAGACTTTCTTAAAACTGATTACTCAACAGTTAGGTAAATAAATGAACTGGCAGTTGAGATCAATAATGAAAAATTACTATGAGTTAACAAACAAATGTAAAATATTGTAAAAATTGTGCACAACTATTTGTTATATGGAAAAGTTCACAAATCGGAGCCCAATCTAGAGGTATCACTTTGCTGATAACAAAATACGTCCAACGCAAATTAGAGTTGCTTAATAGACAAATATCCAGTCTTGAAAAATAAAGTTTGCCTGAATGAAGGTATTATGGTAAATTTCTCAAACAAGGTACGGTACTGTCATGAAGAAATAATAAATTATAATCAAAATCCAGAATAGTTTGAGAGTAGAATTAACAATTCTGAAAGTGAAACTGCTCGCCACGGACCTCATAAAGCTTCTTATGTGGAATAGTTAAGCGAAATATTGAAAACCTATAGATAATACCTCTTAAGTATTGGGATATTTCGCGACACCTTCTCAAAGTACAGGATAATACAATAAAAGTAAAATTAATGTGTCACCCAGTACTCAAAATGAAGTATTCCTTACAGTTCCTTTCTGAAGTTGCTATTATGATTTTAAAAACAATGTAAATGTTGTTAGTTTGAAATAAAATTTCTTAAATGTCTATTGAAGCAAATACATAATCTCTAGTTTATTGTATGGTTATGAAACTATTTAATTGTGCACGCGAAATGAATGAAATGGAAAGTTATTTCAGCTCTAAGTTTGTACGTGCAAAAGAACATCATATTGAGTAATATATATGTATACGAATGTGGAATGTGTTACCCAAAATCTTGGACGCAAAATTTAAAGGAAAAGAAGATGAGTAATCGAAAAATATAAGAAGAGACGCTACATTCATAACTTGAAGAAATTATTGAAACGTAATGATGGATTATGGAATTAAGTATTCAAAGAAAAGGAAAGCTTCAAACAAAATGGAGCTGAAAATATTAAATGGGACCCTCATGTGACATACTACCAGGGTCAATGACCAAAGGCTCTGAACCTTCTCACTTAAAAACCTTCTCATGAGAGCAAACGATTCACTATATGAGAACGCAGTCTCCTTGAACTCTTTTCTATATTGTGTATGGTAGAATTACGAATTATACTTGCTTTTCATGAAGGAAAAAAACAAATTAACGTAAATAGAGAAACGAAAGGTTTTAGAAATGTAATTCATTGTCGAAGGCAAATGGAAATATCGAACACGAATTCTTGTGGAAGGGAGAAAAGAAACGGATTTTGGAATGACTTGTGGTTTATTTTATGAATACAGGGTTCATATTACTGTGCAGACGAGTCAGATTTCCCTCCCAAACACATTTTGATCCTCCAAAGTAAGTAGTTGGAGTATTCCTGCTGGGAATTCTTGTTTTCACCTCCAAATAAAGTTTAACGATAAAATGTTGCTGTATATTACCAAATTCCACTGGTTTTTGTCCTCTCTTGTAATTGTGATTTGTAAGTTCTATTGCGATATTAAAGATGTAACCTTTTCACATTTCGTTTCTTCTAATTTTATGCACACAGCTAGATAAACATTCACATTCCTTTCCCTATTTTCTACTTCTCCAAGTTTAACTAGTTTATTATCTCTATAATTGTCACTTGTAATCGTATCTTCATAATTTTCAGTTCGCCTTCTGATATGAATTTGGATGATAACTTATACTAACTGCGTATGACAAGTTACGTAAACGTCTCACATTGTGCAAGACGCAATGTAAAATACTTTCAATGCTACACGCAAGCACATTCGGAATGATTAGGAACGGGTATCTAATGAAATATGTAGTTAAATTAGTGACTAGTACTAAACAGATTAATTCAATAAATGTTATGTTTATTATTGTTCTTTGAAAATCACATTTGTGTGTTATGAGGGTGAAGGTGTCATTGTCATAGTTTGAATTATTCCTGAGTATCCTGTTGGGCCTTATTTCTGCCCTCGCACATTTAATGTGTATACAGAGGGAATTTTATGAGAATTGTTGAGGATGCTTTATTTTAGTATTACAGAACCAGAAATATAAAAGAAAAATTTCCTTTACTCTACTTTATTATGTAGCATTTAAACGTGACAGAAGACATAAAAGCGAAAATGAAACATTTTGTATTAAATCTGATGTACTATAGAAAAGAATCAGAATGTTATCTATATGTATGTAAATTCATATCTTGTTTTGTTATATATACGTATTTGTTGTTGCAGAAAAATTTTAGGTGCTTGTTTGTGTTTAATAACCAGGAATTTCTTTAAATTCACAGTATTTGATTCAAACTTTTACGAATATTCAATAGAGCGTTTTGTAAAGGATAAATAAATGAGTATTTATTCCAGGAAGAACAAGACAAACTATGGTGACAATTCACGTTTACGGCTTTAGTGGAATATGCGTAACCAGTCATGCATTTGACAGAGAGGTTGAGAAATTATTTATTAAACTAGTAATCACAATAGTAAAATAGTAATACCAGTATTTTATAACAAGTAATATATGTATGTAACTGCTTCAAGTACTTAATAATTTATATATATATATATATATACAGGGTGTTAATGAACTATACTGACAAACTTTAAGAGATGATTCCTCACATCAAAATAACAGAAAATGTTCATATGGAAATATGGCGAAAAGTGCATAGTTTCAGAGCTAGGGCTGTCAAAATTGCTAAAATGCCAAATTTCAAGAGGCCCTATTTCGAATTCGAGAGACTGTGGATGGTGGTCCTTATCAGCGTAAAGGAAGTCACGGATACGCAATCCAAAAATTCATATTCATTAATGTTCAATGTGTGTACAGATTATTCCCTGCAGAGTGAAATTCCCAGACATGCCATCAACAGAATTTTGAGATATGCTCTGACTTTATTATTGGTACAAAGCAAGCAAACGATAAGCCTTGATAGCAGTGAACACGGAGTCCTTTCGAACAATGTCGGAAGTGTACAGGATCGTCAGCAGCACGGTCTCACGCACTCTTGAAAACACATGGTGCGATGTTTTCTTTCACGCTTATAAGTGAAGAAACCATGAAATATACCGTGACGAAATAGATATCATCACACGTTGTTCCGAACACAAAGAAACATGGAGCTGTCTGTTCCTAACACTTCCGCCCTCCCTCAAAAGCATTGGATGTCTATTGTTGTCAAGGTTTATCTCCTGCCTACTTTGGACCCTTCTTGAAATCAGGGTATATATGAAAACTCTACTTAAAACATATCTGAGAATTACACCCTGTAGGGAATACCCTCTACACCTATTGACAATTGATGAATTATGTACTTTTGAATTGTGTATGCGTAGCTTCCTTTACGCTGGTAAGAACCACCATCCACAGTTTCTGGAATTCGAAATAGGACCTATTGAAATTTAGCTTTTTCGCGATTTTGGATAGCCCTAGCTCTAAAACTATGCACTTTTCGCCATAGGTCCATATGAACTTTTTCTCTTATTTTGGTGTGAGGATTAATCTCTTACAGTTTGTCGGTATAGTTCATTAACACCCTGTATATAGTCCTTATTGAAGCTATCTTCCCTATCACTGTTAGAAACATTATTACTAGAAAATGGCTGAGACATAATTAGGTTCATTCATTTTTATTTGATTTGCTTATTTTGTTTCATGTTTTGTAACTTGGAGATTTTATGATACAACCGGAATATGTATATGGATACAGTGTATACTAAAACATATATAAGTAACTGTCTTTGAACATCTGTAGCAATAGAAGTTCCTAAAAGCGATTGTGCCTGTACTGTACATTGCTGTTTGTTTTCAATTCTCACAGGTCGATAATATAAATAATTAAATAAAAAAATATCATATCTAAAGTTGGCCTATTCTTCAAGCTCTCACTGTACTGAATAATAATGGATTCGTCACAATGGAGATAGTGCTTGTGTTGGGAGATTTATCATCTTCGGGATTGTCTAGTTCAGTAACTTACTCAAAAAGTGCCAGCTCATCCAGTGGAAACATGATTATGAATGTCAAAGATGAATATGATTTAGTTGATGTGGACGCAGAAGCCGGCGTATCTGTTGAAGGCTTAACAAAAGAATTGAGTGTATCAGATAACACTGATTGTAAAATATTTACCGGATCACGCATTGACGCTCAGAGTGCAAAGTTTCCTGACGAAATGGAGCCATGAGTGTGATGAAATGAGTGACCAGTTTGCTAAATTTCAGCACTTCTCACTTAATTTCAAGACAGCGAAGCGAACTTTTGCAATGTGTTACAGTATTCAGAGTAACAGGGATTGTTGCTTATCACTGCTGACAATATAAACAACTTTACTCGATTATAGAAAGTCATTCTTTTGACTTTGTCTATCACCAAGAGTTACAGAAATTTTGGTATGCAGCAGAGCGAAAGCATTAAAGAAGCAACCCTTCGGGACTGTGCAGAAATAACGAATACACAAGAGGCTTCCACTTCCTAAAACTATGCTATGGTGAAGAAATTGTGTATTGCTTGAAACAGAAAGCAAGAGAGATGCCGAAGCAGAAATACCGAGCGAATATGTATTCAACGTTGGAAGAGAAGCAATTTCTGTCGGAACAAACTGGACTAAGTTTGACTGAGATCAGAAATTGGTTTAAAAACATAAGGCAGAGAGAGAGAGTTCCGCAACACAGATGGTCAAGTGATTCAAACATTTTGTGCCAATTAGCATTAACTGATAACTTGCTGATAACTCTAATCCAATTTTCCGATTAAGTTCGCAAAAGTCTCGCGACGAGTTTACCTTAACAAATAAGAATGTGAAGATTAGTGAAATCGATACAAATAACGAAAAGAATTATATAGTGTGAACATTCTATAAGCTATAATGCGTTGGTAGTTAACATCTTATTCAAATCAGGGATCTATTTTCAAATTCAAAGTAAGTAAAATGTTCAAATACGATATAATTGCAAGTAACTAATATAGCGTATATATGTTTAAATTTTCGTGTGTAAATACTGAAGTAATCAAAATTTCTTGACATTTAGATGAAATTTCTATTGTGCATTTAATATTATATAAGTAAGCCTTTGTGTGTTAATGGAAACACTACGAAATCAATGTATAACTTAAAATGGCAACCCCCCCCCCCCTTTTTTTTAATAGCCTAAGGGTCCACTTTCCGTTTATTTTTTATATCCTACCTTACTAACAGGTCTTGTTGCCATTCGTACGGGATCCGGGTTGCCAATCATTCATTACTATTGATATTTGAAATGGATGATTGACTTCCAAACATAAAAAAGACAGATACTTTGGTATAATTGTGTGGCAAACTATCTACTGTCTTGACTTGCTCTTGCCGTAACAGTACGAAAGACTTGTTTTGAAATATACCCTGCATATACTAATTGTTTTAAGATTCTATATTTTAATTTTTTCATTATATTGTAATATTTGTACTTGATATTCATATGCTGTTCGAAAAAGTAGTACAATTCATATTTTGTCCTAGATATCAAAACGACAAAAGTATATTTGTTTATTTTTCTCTTCAACTTGTTTATTAAAGTATTCGTGTAACCAATGACATGTTTTAGCAGTTTTTATATAAAGATGCTTTTACAAAAATATTTTGCATAAACTGTAGTATATTTGTATGTTTTTGAAGTATTTAAAATGTTTTTCAAGTGTGTTTAAAAACATTTTTGTCCGTATCAAGTAAATGTTGTCTTTTGAAATAGGGTAACATTTTGTTTTTTGTAGTAAAGTTGAAATAGAACGATTTTTTTATATTTCTTTTGTATGAGAAGATGATTAATATTGGAAGTTATCTTCATTAAAAAAAAAAAAAAAGTTATAATATTTCAAAGTAGTTACTGAGCATATTCATCAGCATATCCAACATCTTATTTAATTTCTTTTTCTTTGCTTGTAAGAATTTTAATATGTCAGTATGTAGTGATAAGTGCATATCATAATAATAATGGTGAAATAGTAGTAGTAGAGCATATTATGGGATGAGTGTTCAATATAATATTTTATTGTTCATTTTACTGGAATTTAATTTGCAAACTTTTGTAAAGAAATTTAGTGGTAATAAGTGATAACATTTAACTTGAAATAAGATTATCAACACAGAAAAAGTAAGCTCCTCATTCGTTTCGTTTTTGTCGAAGAAAAGCCTCTGATGTTTTTGCTTCCGTTTCTGCCGTGTGTAAGAGAACTTTCATCTGATGATATCTTCACCTGGCGAAAGCACTACATGAACTTTGACTTTGATCTTTGTTAATGGAGTTTTGTTCTTGTGTGAAGTTACAAGTAATAGTCCATAAAACTTGGAACAGATGGTTCCATTACGTTTAAAACTTTTCATGGAACTAATCTAATAATTGGTAAATTTGTTTTGTCACCCAAGTGCAGTGATCATCCTTTGAAAACTTTTTTCATTGTAGTATAGTGTAGTTGGATACCTATACAGGGTTCTTGAACGCTTACTCAAAATAATTGGCGCGCCTTCAGTCCGCCGTGCGCCAATGTAACTGACTTGTTTTCCACCAAAATTTCATTGGGTTATGAAAGCATAAATTTAGAAAATCAACACTGCTTATTTTATAAAGTCTTTGTATAAATTTCTACTTGATAGTGTAGTGTCTTCTAACACTAACGATTAGAAGAAGAGGAAGAAGTGAGTGAAAAGAAATATGTCAAAAAATATAATGTATGTGTGTGTGAATGGAGTTTGACTTTCAAAAACTGCACAATCATCGTGTAATGTCTTTTTAGCACACCTGAAAGAGTTTCCAACCAGATGCAAAAGTAATTTTTATAAGGCGAGGTACTGGGCGGAACTCGACTGGTGTTCCAGGAACTGTGACGGTAACTTACCTTTTCCAAGGAGGAATGGACACAATGCTGTAATAAAAGATGAGCATAGCAGAAGGTCTAGTGTTCATACGGATGATCTACTGGAACGCGTTAACGAGAAAGTGCGATTCAATCGCTGGTTAATAATAACTGAACTCGCTAAAAAGTTTCCAGAAGCGTTTGTGGAACCAGTGCATCAATCTAGGACTAATAAGCTGGGTTATAACAAACTGTGTGCGAGGTGGGCGACAAAAATTCTGACAGACACTCTCAAAGAGTAAAGTATCACGGCTGCACGTGATTTTTGGTTCGCTGGTGATGTATGGCGAATACCTTTTTTCTAACACAGTAACGGGGGATGAAACTTGGATATCGTACGCTGTTAGTTAGTAGTCATTTGGTTTATAATATACGATATAATCTATAATTGAAGGGCTCTAATAGTAGCAATGATTAAGTTACTCAAATATTGGTTGTGATTGTATTTCATTTTCGTATAAAGTAATGTTTTGTTTACGAATATTGTATACAGTAAACTTTTGCTATGAGAGTGCAAACTCAGATTTTATCACCAGAAATGTGGTAACACCATCTTAAATACTAAAGATGAAAATAAATAATTTATAATCTTGACTTTCTTAATCAAACTATTTTTTATTCTCACATTGATTTGTTTGGCTTTGTTTTTCTTATCCACTTTCAGACAAGGCGGAAAAGAATAGCGATAAGTCTTGAAATGTAAATTACATTATGTCAGTTGTATAATATTTACATCTTCTAATACCTGTTAATGCATCAATTTGTAAGAAACTGTTACTACTTCTTGTTATATAATGCTTAGGAATGTATTTCTCTCTCTAACTGACAATTTTCTCGTGGATTTTGTATTTCAGACGCAACGATTAGTACTTTTCCATATTTCGCAGTATATAAACTGAAGATTATCAAAGTTTTCAATCGTGCCTAGTATGTCTACTAGCTGCTAGTAGACCAATACCTACAACTTCAGTTCTAAGCATCAGAGTCCGAAAATAGAGCACTGAATTCATCTTCTCTGGGAATCAACATTTTCACTAACTTTTTACTTAATCTCTAAGTTACAGTGAAAAGTAATTTCAGGGATCTTTGTATCGAACAACAGAGGACGGACCGTTACCAGGTTCGAAAGGAAGCCATGAAGACCAATAAGGGCAGGTCAAAGAGAGAGAGAGAGAGAAATATCTCCCTTGCATACACAATTCATTACAGCACACTAAAACACAAATCATTTGCTCATTGTTAGCTGAAAATTCATTAAAACCCGATGTTAAATTCACCATCTGTGTCAAATATTTCATTTTGTCAAAATACTATAACTTACCAATACTTATCCTGTAAATAACATTTGTTTTTATGGCACTTATTAATCTAATATTTAAGCTGTACCGACGTCGCTATAGCAGTGATATTCGTGCATGCTGTCATGGTGTAGAAAAGTTGGTTTGATTTAGATTAGTTCGTTCCCAAATTATTGTTTAAGCCTGGCTTATTGTCATTCTAAAGAATTTGGTTGAATCGTTTGCGAGGTATAATAGTAACATCATTAGTATTAGTTTCACTATATTTAGTCAATTAACATGGTGATAGATATCTTACGCCGTTGTTAGAAACGTTTGCATCCACTCATGATTGATGGAAACAATTATATTACTACAGCTAAATTATTACGATAGTAATAAAATTTACTATAATTGATTATATTGCTAATAATTTACGATAATTTGTGTTATCATATAACAACAGTACATGTCTTTAGGGCATAACAGAAAAAGAGACGAAATATAAAAGTAAGTAGATAGAATAGAACTATAAATTCAAATCTTTGTGATCGAAGTGAAACAAGTGAACACGTCATGCAAAAGAATATATATATATATATATATATATATATATATACTACATTCCAGGAATAAATTTACAAGTGAATATAGCAATAGGTACAGATACCAAAATTGAGAAACAACTACATTATATTGTAGAAACACAGTTGGTTATTTTAAGGTTGGACTTGAGGAGTTTCGAGTTCACAAATTAATACCTTCAATACGTAGTTCAAAATCCGAAACGATGTTTTTTTTTTTTTTTTTTTTTTTTTTTTTTTTTTTTTTTTTTTTTTTTTTTGCTACCAGAGGGTCAAGAGGAGAATTTGGTAATCCTTGTGTCCTGCTTTTATTCTGGTGCTGGTGGTGGTGAAAAAATTTTGGATTGTATGTTTCCAAACTGCTTTAAGTGATGTCTCTGAAGCATGTGGTTTGATACACGTTGCGAACAAATATTGCATATCGTCGTTGATGAGGGAATGTATTAATTTTATAGTGAAAAACCTCAATTTCACTTCAGTTATTCATGTCTACGAATCTGTGAAACTTGTGGATAGCCAATAGTTAAAACATACCAGTTCACAGGCATTAAAGTCAGGAACGCAAAAGCTGATAGAAAATCCATACTTTATCCATATGAGCCGTAAACCATTGTCAGAGTTTCACAATTTGAATCATTTAAACGTGAGAAACGAAAGTGTTCTGTTCACTGGTGTAGAGAAATGTTCAGAACATCAGTGTGCTAAACAAGATTTACGTTCCAGTCAATTGAATCTAAGGAACGTCATACCCGAAGAAGTAACAGGAAAAATCTGATTCTTTTCTTTCACAGTTGAAGATTTTCAACAAGTTCTGACGATTTTTAATTCATTAACTGCCGAAGAGAAAATTATTATTTCTATATGAATAATGTACTCGTTACCTAGCATCTGAAGTAATAATACGTCCTGACGCATCTATTAAAGAACAATAAATTGGGTTTGTAAGCTAGTGAAGTATACACGAGACGAACATAAATATAAAAGAATTCAAAAATATAAAGACGTTACATGTCTTTGTCTTTCAATCATTAGAGGAAGTGTTTTGAGTACCAAATAATACCAAGGAAAGATATTTGTTAGCTCATTTGGTAGCAGTGCAGACACATTTGATACCAAAAATACAACATCTTACCATGAAGGAAAAACAATTACATTTAAGTTGAGAACATTTTTCTGTTTCCACTAAAGACGTAAAACACAAACTGGCTTCTGAACCTAATGATGTTATCAAAAGTGTCACAGTAAGAAAATGTATATTTAAGCAACGTTTATTTTCGAAAACCAATATGCTCACTACAGGCAGATGGTTTGAATTGAATGCTTTTTATTAACAATGTCATCACAAAACTCTATTGTTCCGATAACTAAACATCCTTTAGTTCCGATAGATATCGTATAGTCACTTGAAAAAGCAGTTCTATTACAGAATAATAATATAAGGATACTGACTGAGCAGTAGAGTTACCCAAGAGTATTGTATCGTGAGAACAAAATTGTACGATAAAGGACTGATTTACTGAATTGAAATCATATTACATATGTAAAATCAGTGGTTCCCAAATCTTCTTATTTTTCTTTCTGACTACACACGTTACTTATACACCACGACTTTGCGGCAAACTTATTTGATCACTTTATTAACGATAATATAAATGAATATTGTAAAAATGTACGTGTCTATGTGGTACTGAGTCCATGTAGTACTGAGCATTGTTGCTGCCAGAAAACTAGCATATTCTCTCTCAAACTTGATTTCAAGTAATTATTAAATGTTTCGAGATTTCTAAATTCTAAAATGTCGGGACACACTCTATGGAACTGTACGACAAACTAGTCGGGAACGTCTACATAAAGTACTAGTACTTACTCTAAGAGTTCAACAACTGTAGTTGTTACTAAAAAAGAGACCATATTTTTAGACTAAAATAACGAGATTTGCACCAGTGATGAAGATGAAGATGTACAGGAGCGTGCTCTAGTATTCTGTGCTTGCAACAGAGATTGAAGCATTTGAGTGAAACTGCGTACGTACGTATACTAGTACGTTGAAATGGTTTCCCTAATACAAAATTCCACTAAATGTGAAGTGAGATCTGTCACGATTTCTGAAGGCCAAAGGATAGAATGCAGCTGACATCATTGAGAATTGTGTGCCATGAACGTACCGACAGTAATGAGTGAGGTCAGACAATGGTGCAGAGAGTTTTGGAAAGGGCGATCAAATGTTTTATAACGATGAGCGTAACGGAAGGCCTAGTGTTCATTCGGATGATCTAGTGGAACGTATTAACAATAACTGAACTCGCTAAAGAGTTTCAAGAAGCGTTTGCGCAACCAATACACTGAATTGAGACAAATAAGCTGGGTTATAACAAACTATGTGCGAGGAGGGTGCCAAAAATACTGACACACACTCACAAAGAGAAAAGATGCACGTGATTTTTTGGTCCGCTGGAGGTGTATGGAGAACACCTCTTTTCTAACCTAGTAACGGGGGAAGAAACCTGGATATCGTACGCTACTGGGGAATCAAATCACTAGTCAATGCCCAGAAAATTCATGGACATGATTGCCATCTTAAGTTTGTGCATCTTAGTACAGAATTCAATACAGGCTTTAGATTATTTTTACTTGGAGGTATGTTTTTTCCTGGGTAAATTTACTTAGTATCCCCCTAGAATGCATACAGTATCAAATTTGCGACGAAATTACATACAAGTAATAGCAAAATACCAAATCACCGTGTTTTTATATCGTTGAGTTTTTCTCCAGTATGAACAAGATTCGATTCGTACGAACTGTAGATTACACCAAACATGGGGACATTACTTAGTATATTAACTCAGACTGCCAACAATGCCAATTCACGTAAAGGTGCTCAGTAAAATTATTATCAATATCGCCTTCGTGTTCTTAACCGAATATTTCAGTAGATGTTCGAGTATACTTGAATGCCTCAAATATGTAAGTATATTCGAATAATTGATTATAAACAACAGACAAATCGTTTACTTCTCATAGAAAGCTTAAATTCCGTTACTTTATTATTCTTCGCTTTATTAACGCTTAGAGGGAAATAGATAAAAAGACAGCGATTCGTTCTATATCAAAAGTTATATCTGGATACATTCCTTCACTTGGAGTTGAGTTAATTGAAAATTATATCGAAACTTCATACCTGATAGAAAAAAAAAAGTATGAAACTAGCTTACAAACGAAATCAAATTAACAAACTACATAAGACAAAATAAGTGTTCACGTCTCAGTCCCAACAATTACAAAGCTTACAAAGTGCTAAATCTTCCACTGAAATAAATGTTGACAAAAACAAAATATCAATTGTTGGACAACATATAAAACAACAAATTAAAAATATGTTGTTGAATTCTACACAAATTAATAATTTTAAGTGTGATTTTGTACCCTGCTCTCCTAAAAAAAAAAAAAAAAAAAAAAAAAAAAAAAAAAAAAAAAAAAAAACTTCGGAAAAGCAAAACACCTCACTTCAGTGAAGCAAGTAAACTGCAAAGCAGAGGAAGCACATTAAAGAAAAATTTGATAGAAGATATGACACATTAGAAAATACCCCAGTAGAATAACGTAACCGAGAATTTCAAACAATTAAATATCTACAATGGTTTGACAGCTGCCTGTGAGGCAAGAAATAATCTCACAATTGAAACTGATGCGGAAGATCCATGCAAAGTAAATGATGAAATTGAAGTGAAAGTGACCCATAATCTACTAGATAAACAAGATAATGAAAATAATGTGTTTCAATGTGCCAGGAACTCTTTCATCTCAGCAACGAAGATCGAGAAATCATTTTTCTGTGACTAGTAACTGGTAGTGTGATTTAATTTTTGTATTACACGAGACGAAAGAAAAACAATCAACCGACTATAAACGCGTGAATAGCCCACTTCCAGAAAAGATAAGATGAATGGTGACCTGTATGGTCGATGACTTTAAAGTAACGAGGAACAAATACACGCTGTCCATGAGTGGGATAACAGTGATCATAAAGAATGATTTGCTGCAACCTTCCGACAACATCCTTTGGAAAAGATGTACGCTGTTCCAATTTTCTTTGGATTTACGAGCAATATTAATATAGCGCTTCGAGAGTTAACTGTAATCTCTCACTTTACGTGAAATAATACAAACCGTTATTAAAGGACCCAACTACGGTGAATATAGGTCATATTGATCGCTGTTTAGAGGGAGACTCAAATCATAGTGACACTAAATTACACACTGTATTGACTAAATTCTCTGATATTGTGAATCATCAAGACAGCAATTTCTGGCATTGAATGTCAGTTCAAGAAATAGAATCGGTGCTACTGGGGAAAAAAAAAATCTATGAATACATGTAAACGACTATCGGCCAGAGATGAAAGTGAGAGTGAACCAATTCTATTTTCTCATTTTAAGAGTTACGGCGAGCAGATAAATGGTCTAACTTCTCTTGCGGAAAAATTTTACTAATAGCTGATTTTCTACCTCGCATGTACAGAGATATAATCAGGATGGATGGCACAGATCCCAGTGGTCTTACAGTTTCTACTTGACACATCTGCTTTAGAAACGATCAGCGCCATAAAGAATACAAACATTAAATCTCATCATCGTGTGAATCTTTGAGTTGTTTCTATCGTTATAGCAAGAAGCTCATTCATGATATTAACTGTTGTTACAGTTTCTGAAGAATTTGACGAATTACGAAACTTGAGGAACAAACCCGGACTACGAGGACGAAAGGAAGAAATTATGTAGGTAGTATTTAGAATGACTTTGGCATCTCAACGTAAACGAGAAATACGCACAAACTTTCCTGTCGCTCAAATAGTTCCATCCACGTTACGAAATTTCTTATAACGTTATGACGGAAAAGCTGCAGAATTTTACAGTGGGGAAGAGAAAACTAATGGTCATCAACTTTTCCAAACTAGAGTGCTCCAGCAATGATCTACGAGTTGTCACCACGTCTGTTTATGACTTCACTTCCCCTTGAAGGCAAAGGTGAAGAAATTAATTGGTGAAAGTAGTTACTAGTATCATAATCAATATGCGGTTATCGGCTTACGAATTAATTCCGACGAAAACTGACCAAAAGAATAGCAGTCACTTCCAGCAAGATATTGAAAAAAGGACGTGTTAATTGCTATCCAGTAATGTAGTGCAAAAAAATCAGCAGTTACAAACTTAATCATAGTATCAGTGAAGTTCTCAAAATAGTATTGAATATTCATAAAGCAAGATAAATTCGAAATGGATGTTGTAATGAATTTTCAAACTGATCGATATAAAATGAATAATTCTAAAGTCAGGGGTGTTTTTGTGATTCTACGAGTTAGCTTAAAATGATACGTATAAAATATTTTAAAAAAATGTGAAGAAGAAAAGAATAATGACTTTTTACTGTAGATATCAAAGGTTACCCAGTAATGTTTAAATCATTTATACTATATTAAATAGGAAAAAAGCTACTCATGAATCCAGTCAACATATTGTTTTGTGAGCTATCTGGCTTATTGATATTTATTTTAATTTGTTTTTATTCGTGCTTAACTTTAATCATAATAATAGCGTAAAAAATATACAAGTAAACCAAGTGAAATGATTGCCACCAAGCAGATGCATAAATTAACATATTATGATAAGTTGAGAAATTTGAAGATATGAATAAAAGATAAGAGTTATATTGAAGAATCATGTAAATGTGATTGTCGTAAATCTCTTGGAACCAGCAAGGAGATTAGTATTGCTGTTAAAGAAAACTCAAATGATGAAAACTTTTTACATAATGAAAATGTACTTCTGTGGAAGAAACTAACGTATGTCAAAAGCAAAATATTCAAAGAAAAGCACTCTTCAAATGAACCCATAGAGACAATGAGCGTTAATAAAGTTTTAGACAGTGAAAACAGTTGTCTAGTTAACCACAATTTTCCAAAATAAAATCTAGAACTAGTAAAATTGACTGACAATTCCGCAAATGAGACGACTGGATGTATTACTTCAAATGTGACTGAAAATCTATGTACTGCGGATAAACTAAACACAACAAGCTGGGAGATAACTGCATTATCCGTAATATCTGAAAACGTCAAGTCTTCTGTGGCTGTGGAACTAGAAAATTCGAACATCGGCGAGCACTTTGCTAATGAGGTTGCTTCAAGTTAACACTAGTGAGTTAACAAAAAGAATAAAATGGTTGTAGGTCATTTGGAGAGAGAAACGAAAAAACACACTTCGGGAAAAGAAATAACCCACAAACCAGAGAACATAAGTTAAACAGAAACATCGTAGAAAATATGACCCACTACCAAATAATCCAGTAGGATAATGTAATCGAGAATTCCCAAGAATCAAATATTTACGATGGCTTGACAACTGCTCCTGACGAAACAAAATCCCACAGTTGACTGTGATGTTTAGTATTCGTACGAAGTAAGTGATGAAATTCAAGTGGAAGTTAAACATTATCTACAGGATTTGAAAAAAAAAAAAAAAAAAAACGCAATGAAAATATTTCCTCTTTTGGACAAACTGATTTATTAACCGATTACAAAGATGATGATAAATTAGGGAAGGTCGAGTTGTTTCCTCAACTAACAAACTAAATTAATAGTTTCACAGTTGATATAAATAAACCTAATCCAGCAGAAGACAGAGATGAGGCTGATTAAGTTTAAGTATCCAATTTTAAGACAAAAAGAAATTTAGAGGTTGGAAATCAGACGTCAGAGGTAAAATCAAATTCTACTGGACGAAATTCCAGTAAAGTGCAAAACCAAGATTCGAAGCAAAGAAAAATATCAAGGAAGCTTCGAGATAAAATATTGAAAAGAAGTCAGAGTGCGCCGAAAGAGAAAGGAACGATACTTGAAAAATAATGTGGAACCTCGGGAAATCATGGCATATTCAGTTTATGACCGTGTTTTAATTACAGAGTCCGTTTGTAGTGAAAGGATACAAGTGTAGCAAACAATTT
Source organism: Thermobia domestica (assembly GCF_964235325.1). Classification (NCBI taxonomy): domain Eukaryota; kingdom Metazoa; phylum Arthropoda; class Insecta; order Zygentoma; family Lepismatidae; genus Thermobia; species Thermobia domestica. The sequence goes on along the minus strand of NC_137459.1, from coordinate 108,705,073 downwards.
GCTGATCACGGAAGTACAAATATAAGCAAATACTGGAGGTAAAGAAATACTAAAATACTGTAGAGTTGCTTCTGAAAAGGGTTGCATTTATCCTGAAGATCACCTTTTAGAATATATATATTTTAGTTTCTGTTCGTGACATTTGTCCACTCATTGATAGCATGAACTAAATATTTATAATAATGTTTAATAAATTTGTCTTCGTGCTCCTGTTCTTCTGTAACTAACATTTAGAACGCCATGGAGATGCTTGTATCAGATGGTAATAAAATTTCATCATTTTGCCGTAAGAATGATCGCCTAACCATAATATGAAAATAGTAGTGAAAAGTAATGAGAAGCGAATATAGATAACGTAAGACTCATAAGTGACCCAATGAAGGACTACGCACTTTGTAGAAAGTAGCTCATGCGTTTACAAAAAAAAAAAAAAAAAAAAAAAAATGTATTCCGATGTTGTCTTAAAAGATCGCTGTTCTATTTAAAAAAAGTAACGTGTTTCAATGTGCCAGAAATTGTTTCATCTCAGCAACGGAGACCGAGAAATCAATTCTCAGTGAGAGAGAGAGAGAAAAAAAAGGTATTATATGGGTGCGTCGACGGCGTGGTCTCTTTGCACCCATCCAAATATATTACTTATTGATAAAAACACAGCGAAAGACAAAAACAACAATAATAAAACCTGTAATAAGTTAATTAAAATGCACAAAAAATCCACACACGAGTTAAAATCAAATGGCGTGCAAAATTTGGAGCTATTGCAAGAATTGCAGCAGTCCGTAGAGGAACCGTGTGTCATCACCCGAGCAAGTGTAGGTCTACTGCAAGTTTGTATCGTTGTCGATGCCGGGCCAGAGCAGGGCAATCGACAAGAAGATGACAAATTCATAAAATATCCCCACAAAAAAAAAAAAAAAAAAAAAAAAAAACAGGCTGGAACTGCATCTCCACGTAATAGATAGGCATGAGTCAAGTTAGTCTGTCCAATACGCAGTCGAGTTAAAACTATTTCTTCCGCCGAGACTGTCGGGAACTTGAGCTCCAGATGCCTAGGCGTGGTTTAACGGCATACAATTTGTTGGCATGTGCGTGATCCCATTCCGACTGCCATTACTGCAAGAGCCGAGATGTGAACACAGGGTAAAGATCAGTGCAAGGGAGTGGCGTTGCGAGTACACCATGAAGAGCTGCATCTTTTGCCACAGAATCCGCCTGCTCATTACCAAGAATGCCAACATGGCTAGGGATCCAACAAAGGTGGACAACTGAGCCAGCAACAAATAAAGGTTTGAGTTTAGTTAATTCAGCGTCCCTTTCAGCAGCAAGGCTATATGAGACGTGGACCTACTGATTAACGTGGAATCCGAACCACATGAGCTCCCGCCGGGAATCGAACCCGGACCTCCCACGCCAAAGGCAACAAATAAAGAATGGCATTTCAATAAAATACGGTGAACCAAGGGATGCCTAGTGTAAGCGTTACTAAGACTGGTAAAAGCACTCTTGGAGTCAGACAGGATCAGAATAGGGCAATGTTATGTGACTTAGCATAGTCTAAGGCTTTAAGAATAGCCAGCAGCTCAGCACTAAAGATCGACGTAAACGGAGGCAGTCGATAACCGTACCGAGTAGGGCCAACGACAAACCCACAGCCAATAGAGTCTTCACGTTTCGAGCCATCTGTATAAAACTATGAGAAGTCAGCATAGTGTTGTAACAAAGACTGAAATTCCTGCTGATATTGGTGATCAGTCGTGGTAGACTTATTAAAACTCGCCAACTGAAATGATATAGGAGGGCGTTGAAGCTGCCAGGGTGGAACAAGAAAAAAACTCAACGGAGAAATTTCTGGTAAAGCAAGAGCTAATTCATCTAAAAGTTCTAATGCACGAATCCCAAAAGATCGGGTCACACGAGGTCATGCCGCGTAGCGACGATACCAATCACCCGCTCCAAGAGCGAAAGAAGAAGGGTGACGAGGAAGTGCTTTAAGTCGTGCAAAATAACGGAGGATCAAACATCTCCTGCGATGATGAAGAGATGGTTCTTGTGCTTCAACGTACAGGCTAGCTATAGGGCTAGCATGGAAAGCTCCTATACATAAGCGAATATCAAGATGATGGAAGCATCCAGCTGACGTAGAACAGATGTCCGAGCGGAGGAATAAACCATGCATCCATAATCCATTTTAGAACGGATCAGGGTACGGTACAGACAGAGAAGTACAGTACGATCAGCGCCCCAAGAACGATGAGAAAGGACTCGCAAAATGTTGAGCACTCGCAAGCAAGTATATTTCAGATCACGCACATGTTCACACCAGGTTAGTTTACGATCGAATTGCATGCCAAGAAATCGAATACTATTAGCAAATGAAAGGCGTGTTCCACGATAATAAAGATCAGAATCCGAAACACAGGTACGTAACAGGCAAAAATGAGCACACTGGGTTTTGTCAACATAAAAACGAAACCCAGTCTGCGTTGTCCAGGCGTATAATCAATTCAGAGTAAGTTGAAGCTAGCGAGTACATGTACGGATGTCACGGAAACGACAATAGATGGTAAGGTCATCCACATAAAGAAGACCACAAACAGGTGTTACAATATTAGACATGACATTATTGATGGCAACGGCAAATAACGTCACAATCAGAACATTACCCTGAGGGACACCATTTGGTTGGATGAAGCGATCAGAAAGAGTGGAGTCAACCCGCACCCTGAAGTGGCATTCGTCTAAACAACTGTTCTATAAACAAAGCCATAGTGCCACACAGTCCCCGAGAGTGAAGCTGTTGCAGAATTCCAAAGCCCCAGGTAGTGTTATACGCCTTTTCGAGGTCAAAAAAGACAGCCAGCAAATATTCCCTATGACGAAAAGCATCTTGAACAGCTTCCAGATGGACAAGATGGTCCGTGGTCGAACGAAATTGACGGAATTCACATTGGAAGTTCGAAAGTAATGAATTCCGCTCCAAGAGCCACACCAACTACCGGAAAGTGACCAGCAAGAAATACATGATTAAAGTCAGTAAGAAAGCCTTACCATGAGAGGATAGATGGCGTAACATAGCATAATGAATATTATCAGGACCTGGAGCAGTATCCTTGGTGGTGGATAGCACAGAGTCGAATTCTGCAGCAGTAAATGATGAGTTATGTGGTTCCGCATGCCTAGCGTGGAAAGACAAACGTGTACGTTCAGCCTGTTGTTTACAGCGATTGAAGTCCACAGAGTAGTGGATAGAGCTAGATATGGAGGCAAAATAACTACCTAATTCATTCGCTATTTGCTGTTGATCAGTTACCAACATATCGTCTAATGAAGTGCGGGGATAGAATGCAGTTCACCAGAACCCTGCAAACGGCGGATTTTCGACCAAACTGCAGTCATGAGACTAGACGTGGTTAATGTAGAGACATAGTCTCGCCAACACCGACGTTTTGCCTGTTTAACCAAGTTTCGAGCCCGAGAACGAAGCCGACGGAAATGTGCTAATTTATCGGCTGTTGGAAACCGTGTAAATCGGCGAAGTGCACGACGCCGAGCAAGAAGAGCATGGCGGATTTCAGGGGATCACCAAGGAATGCTGCGAGAGCCTTCTCTTGGACACAGGGAATAGAAGAATCAGCAGCTGTGAGAATACTTTGCTGAAATAGTGCAATACACTCGTCAAGTGAAAGATTAGGATTATCATTAAAGGTAAAAAAAAGTGTGAGAAATGATCCCAGTCTGCCCGACGTAAGTTGTTAGTTGACGGCCGAATGTTAGGAACACCAGGAAAGCCACGAATGATTATAGGGAAATCGTCACTACCACACAAATCCGGATACGCATTACTCCACGTAAGAGGGACACCTAACTGAGGGCTGCAAATGGAAAGGTCCAGGTACGAAAAGTGCCCATTGCAGTTGTAAAATGCGTGGGACTGCCACCATTAAGTAGAACCAGATCGAACATATCAAGGAAGGCAGTGACTTCACGACCCCTAGCCTCGGTCTGAGGAGAACCCCACAATCTACGGTAGGCGCTGAAATCACCTACAAGAACGACAGGGTGTGGTAACTGGCGATAAAGGTGTTCTAAATCATGCATGGTAAAGTGGTCATGAAGAGTAATGTAAATACTGCAAAAGGTAATTGGTTGTTGGAGAAAAACTCGAACAGTAACTACTTGCAAAGTACTTTGTACATATAGGAGCGAGGAATAAAAGGTGTTCAAGACACCAATAGCCACTCCTCCTGCAGCACGGCCATCAGGAACTTGATCGTGCCTATAGATAGTATAACCCGACACAACAGCCCAGCGTGTTGGAGTGAAATGAGTTTCCTGAAGGCAAAAAATTGCAGGATGGATGATGTGAAGCAGCTATGCAAATTCTTCGAGATGGCTAGAAAAACCATTCAAATTCCATTGAAGAAGGTCCATTATCGACAAGAAATATTAAGGTGGAGTAATGCGTTGTTTTGATTTCTTCTTCTTGTCCTCAACGACAGTAAAAGGATCAAGATCACCCACCGCCATATCATTCGAAAGAGAGAAATCGCTATGGTGTGGACTGCCTGGTGGACTAGAAAAAGATTTAGACTTCTTCTAATAGGAGGAATGGCAGATTTAATTCATTGCAATTTCTTCTTGCTTTTACGTCAGGATTCCTTTGAGGCGGGCACAGGCTAAGAATTAGACACAGTAGGTGTTTTGAGGAAGGTCTCCCGTAAAGAACTAGAAGCATCAATGGATTGATGTTGGGAAGCAGGTTGAGTCCTAGGTTTCCGACGGTCTGTAGTAGTAGTCGATGATGCGTCAGCTACATCTGAAACCGGTGTAGATGGCGGTTGAATACTGGTTTGGGTACTTGCATCAACGGTCTGGGTAGACTGAGAACGGGTAGAGATAGGAGCAGAAATAGTTTGAGTAGACACCTCAGTTGTTTGGGTTCCGGATATGCTGGCTGTAACTACCGAAGAAAAGCTAACTCCAAATGAATGGGTAGGCTTCAGCCGTCTACGGGCGTCACCAGCCGAAATTTTCTCCGTAATTCGCGAATACCCTTCTCAAGTTTAAACGACGCAAATCTCGAGACCAAACAGGATGGGATCCTTTGCAGATGACACAGGAAGGAACACAGGTACAGGGATTATCATGTTCCACCTGACCGCAATTGCCGCACAGAGTCTGAGTAGAGTGAAAAGACTCTGTAGTGTGGCCAAAATGTTGGCATTTAAAACACCGTAATGGCAATGGAATGTAAGGCCTTACCTTGAGAACGTAATAAGCGGCTCGCACTGTGGGCGGGAGTTCAGCAAGACCAAATGTAAGTATGTACGAAGAAGTAGGGGTAAGAACGCCGTTCTGTGTTCTCTGAATGCGTTTAACGTCAATAACATGCTGGTCATGGGGCTCTTCTTTTAGCTGTTCTCCGGTGACATTATGAAGATCGAAGCAAGTAATTACTCCCCTACTGGTATTCAGTTGGCGATGGGCTTCTACTACGGCAGAGACAGATCCCAACGATGTACATTTTAATAACAGTTTAAACTGTTTGTCGCTGACGGTAAGGTACCATTATGTAGTTTCTTAATATGGCAAGGGGAAAATGTACCCGTGGCAATATGCATTAACTGTTTATGAATGATAAATGGTGACAACTTCCCTAAGGTTCCTAAGGTGTCATTGCTCTTATCTTTCACAATGATATACCGAAGAGCAAACTCCACGGTCTTGTCCACTATATTATCGCTATCCGAAGGAGGTTTGTGATGCGTAGCCATACTATATAAAAAAACCTAATCTCCTCCATTTTCTCATCATGGTTCTAGGGGCCTACGAAGCGACCAGTGACTCTGGAATACCCTAGGTCAGCAAGCTGAGTCCTGGCTCAAAGCAAGATGAGAAACAATTGCAATGAGACAGGATCACTTGTATCCGTAACTGATGAGTTCTCATGAGGAGACCACCGTCCCACCGACTACGGGGAGGAATCAAGCTTTTTATGGACTTTCACAAGGCGCACTCCCAGCTTTTCCTTTCAGGGCATCACTCCTTCCAGTACGGCTGGGCGCTACCCGAGTTTCCGTCCTCAGTCAGCAGATTCCGGGTCCGAGTGTCATTCATCCAAAACCATTATCATAAACAAATCCAAAGCGAGGTCGTCGTCTAAAGAAAGCAGTCCACATCCGAAGCTTATTTCCAAACTCTGCTCGACCACAGGTTTTACATCTCGGGTGATCGGCCCGGCACAACCCCCAACCTGGAGGACCAGTGGCTAACTACAGTTTCGAAGAACTGGGCGATGGGGCGCCACATCCCAACGCCGGTTCAATTCTCAGTGACTAGTAAGTGATAGTGTGTATATATTTTTTACTTGAATCTAGCGCTTCGAGAGTTAACTATAATCTCTCAGTTTACTCGAAATTGTACAAACTGTTATTGAAGGACTCAAGTACGGTGAATAGAGATCATATTGATTGCTATTTAAAGGGAGATTCAAATGGTAGGAGGAGTAGTGGCATTAAATTACATATTGTATTGACTAAATCTTTGATATTGTGAATCAAGACTGCATTTTCTGGCACAGAATGTCAATTGAAAAAATAGAATCGTTGCTACTGGAAATAAAAATTTCAATATATGTAAACCATTATCGGCCAAAGATGAAACGCAGTGTGAAACCAAATCTATTTTCTCATTTACAAGAATTATTGCGAGCATCTAAATGATCCAATTTCCCTTACAGCAATATTTTACTACTAGTTGATTTTCTATCTTGCATTTAAAGAGAAATACTCAGGTGGATGACGAAGATCCCAGTGATTTCACAGTTTCTACTTGATAAATCTGTTTAGAAACGATCAGCTCCTTAACGAATACAGACATTAAATCTTATAACCGTATGAATCTTCAATCTGTTTCTGTTGTTATAGCAAGCTCATTCGTGACATTCGCTGTTTTTACAGTTCCTGAAGAATTTGACAAATTATGAAACTTGAGGAACAAACCAGGAATACGGACAGGAAAGAAGCAAATTATGAAGGTAGTATTTTTAATGATTTCTGGCATCTCAAAGCAAATGACAAATACGCACTAACTTTCCAGTCATTCAAATACTTCCATCTATGTTATCAAATTTCTTATAATGTAATGAGGGAGAAACTGCAAAAGTTTACAGTGGGGAAGAGAAAACTAACGATCATCAACTTTTCCAAACCAGAGTTCTCCAGCGATATTCTACGACTTGTCATCCCTCCTGTTTCACACTTTACTTCTCCCTGAAGATGGGAACGGAGAAATTAATTACGGAGTGGTAGAGCGTTCACCTCTGGTGCATGGGGTCCCGGGTTCAAACCCTGCTCCTGCCAAGTGAACTTTGTGGTGGACAAACACCGTGTGCGTGGGTTTTCTCGGGGTTCTCCCGATTCCTCCCACTTTATTCATTCCACCATTTCATTCATTTCTCATAATCACCGTCCCCTTTAGCCTAACCGGCATAACCGTGGGACGTAAAACTCAGATTTCATTTCATTTTTTTTACTTATTTATATTTATTTCAATTTGTTTCTATTGGTGCTTAAATTTAATCATAATAATAGTGCAAAAAATATACAAGTCAAGCAAGTGAAACAATTCCCGCCCAGCAGAAGCATATAAAGCATATATTAATATAATATGATAAGCTGTGAAATTTAAAGACATTTATATAAAAGGGGAGAGTAAGATTGAAGAATCAGGTAACTGTGATTGTCATAATTCTCTTCGAACCAGTAAGGATATCCGTACTGCTGCAAAAGAAAACTCAAATGACGAAAACATTTTACATAATGACAGTGTAATTCTGGTGAAATAAAACCAACGTGTGTAAAAATACAATGTTCAAACGAAAACTGCTCTAATGAGCTCATAGAGATAATGAACGTTGATAAAGTTTTAGATACGGAAAACAGTGATCTACTTAACCACAATTTTCCGTAATAAAGTCTAGAACTAGTAAAATCGTGTGATGAATCCAGAAATGAGATGACTGGATGTTTCAGTTAAAGTGTGACTGAAAATTTTTGTATTGTGGATAAACTAAACAAAACAAATTGAGAATTAACTGTATTATCTGTAGAGTCTGGAAACTTCAAGTCTCCTGTGGCTGTGAAACTACACGAAAATTCAAACATCGACGATCATTTTGCTAATGAGTTTACTTCAAGTCAAATATTAAGTGCATTCACTAGTGCGTTAACTAAAAGAAATTAAATGATTATAGATTATTTGGAGAGAGAACGGTAAAACACACCTCGGGAAAAGAAATAACCCGCAAACCGGAGAGTGTAAGTTAATAAAAAAACGATAGAAAATATGACCCGTTAACAAATAACCCAGTAGGATAACGCAATCAAGAATATCAACGAATCAAATATTTACGGCGGTTTAACAACTGCTTCTGACGCAACAAAATCTCACAATTGAATGAAAATATGTCCTCTTTCGAACAAATTGATTTACAAACTGATTACAAAGATATGATAAATTATGGAGAGTCGAGGCGTTTCCTCAATTAACAACACAAATTAAGTTCCGCAGTTGATATAAATAAACCTACTTCAGCGGAACACACAGAAGAGGCTGTTTAAGTTTAAGTAAGTATCCAATTTGAAGACAACAATTAACTTAGCGACTGGAAATCAGACAACAGAAACAATATCACATTTTACTGGACAAATTCCTGTAAAGTGGAAAACGAAGATTAAAGATGAAGAAAAATATCAAGGAAGTTTCAAAATACAATATTGGTAAGAAGTCAAGGGGCACCGAAAGAGAAAGGAAAGATACTTCAAAAGATTATAGAATAAAAATTTCCACTATGAAAAATAATTTCGTACCTTGTGAAATCACGGCAGATTCAGTTTATGATAGAAGTTTTAGTCGCGAGATTAAATATGCTACTTCAAAACATAACGATGTAACCAATGGTCAATAAGATTTTGTCAATATATCACTGCCAACTTTGGTAAATTTGTGTTATATCTTGTTTTAATTACAGAGTCCGTTTCTAATGAACGGATGCAAGCGTAGCAAACAGTGTGCTAACCACCGAAGTACAACTACACTATGTGATCAGAAGTATCTGGACACCTGGCTGAAAATGACTTACAAGTTAGTGGCGCCCTCCATCGGTACTGCTGGAATTCAATATGGTGTTGGCCCACCCTTAGCCTCGATGACAGCTTCCACTCTTGCAGGCATACTTTCAATCAGGTGCTGGAAGGTTTCTTGGAGAATGGCAGCCCATTCCTCACGGAGTGCTGGACTGAGGTGAGATATCGATGTACTTCGGTGAGGTCTGGCACGAAGTCGGATTTCCAAAGCATCCCGAAGGTGTTCTATAGAATTCAAGTCAGGACTCTGTGCAGGCCAGTCTATTACAGGGATGTTATGGTCGCGTAACTACTCCACCACAGGCTGTACAGTATGAACAGGTGCTCGATCATGTTGAAATACGCAATCGCCATCCCCGAATTCCTCTTCAACAGTGGGAAGCAAGAAGGTGCTTAAACATCCATGTAGGCTTGCGCTGTGAGAGTGCCACATAAAACAACAAGGGGTGCGAGCCCCTCCAAGAAAAACAAGACCATACCATAACACCACCACCTCTGAATTTTATTTTTGGCACTACACACGCTGACAGATGATGTTCACCGGGCACTCACCATACCCACACCCTGTCATCGGATCGCTACATTGTGTACCGTAATTCGTCACTCCACACAACGTTTTTCCACTGTTCAATCGTTCAATGTTTACGCTCCTTACACCAAGCGAGGCATCGTTTGGCATTTACCTGCGTGATGTGTGGCTTATGAGCAGCCGCTCGACCATGAAATCCAAGTTTTCTCAACTCACGCCTGTCATAGTACTTGGAGTGGATCCTGATGAAGTTTGTAATTCCTGTGTGATGGTCTGGATAGATATCTGCCTATTACAGTTTACGACCCTCTTCAACTGTCGGCGGTCTCTATCAGTCAACAGACGAGGTCGGCCTGTACGCTTTTGTGCCGTACGTGTCCTTTCACGTTTCCACTTCACCATCACATCAGATACAGTGGACCTAGGGATGTTTAGGAGTGTGGAAATCTCGCGTACAGACTTCTGACACAACTGACACCCAATCACCTGACCACGTTCGAAGTCCATGGGTTCCGCGGGGCGCCCCATTTGGCTTTCTCACGATGTCTAATGACTACTGAGGTCGCTGATAATGAGTATCTGGCAGTAGGTGGCAGCACAATGCACCTAATATGAAAAACGTATGTTTTTTGGGGGGTGTCTGGATACTTTTGATCACATAGTGCAGCGTTTCCCAACCTTTTTCAACTTGCGGCACACTCATAGATATTATTATTATTATTATTATTATTATTATTATTATTATTATTATTATTATTATTTGCAAATACATGTATAAAATACCATGGTATTTTTTTTCTGGGATTACTGATCTCCTTTTCACGGAGATGAAAGCTCGATCATTGGTTTTCCCTTATGCTGATTAATTATGCTTATTTTTTATTCTAATTTTAAAATAGAAAACAACTGCAATGAAATATAGGACTCAGATTTTTAAAAATACGCTTTCTCTTTTGAAAACTGTATCCAAACTTTCACTAAATAACGAACGAACAAACAAATGTCTTGTACTTTTAACTTTGCTGTTTTAACCAAAACCGGTGTATATTATTGCAATCACACAGTTTGCGATGCGTCGAAGTCAAAACACATCTGTTGAACAAAATTTTGTTCTGTCATTCACGTGCGAATGAGTGTTCTACGAACGTTCACTTGACGCGTACCGTACAAGTGCTTCCATTTCTCGGTGTTAGCATGACCCAATTGAAGCGTAACATAGCAGCTAACCGTGGAAATGTGTACGAGCCGAAATATTGTCTGCTACACAGTAATAGATGTAGAATAATATCTTACAATTACAGTAATTTTTTCCATGGTAGAAATTCATAATAATGTGAAGTACAAAAATATAAATGTTTTTCCTATGTCTTGTAATTTGGTTGCTATAGAATTAATAATTTTGTTTCGATTTCCTCGCTGCACACCAGCGGTTCATTCGCGGCACACCAGTGTGCCGCGGCACACCGGTTGGGAAACGCTGACATAGTGTATTAGAGAATACTGGAGGTAAAGAAATATTAAAATACTGTAAGGTTCCTTCTAAAAATGCTTGCATCTATCCTGATATCACCTTTTAAAATATTTGTTTTAGTTTCTGTTCGTGACATTCGTCCACTCCTTGATAATTTGAACTAAATATCTCATAATAATATTTAGTAAGTTCGATAACAATTAGTTTTCTTGCTCCTGTTCCTCTGTAACTAATGTTGAGAAAGTCATGGTGATGCTTGTACCAGATGGTAATACAATTTCATCATTTTGCCGTAAGGTGAATCGCCTAACCATAATATGAGAATAGTCGTGAAAATAAATGACAGGCGAGTATAGTTAACTTGAGATTCATACACGATCCAATGAAAAACTATGGACTTTGTCGAAACTAGCTCATGCTACTTAAAAAAATGTATTCCGGTATTCTCTTAAAAGCTCACTGTTCTATAAAAATAATGATGTATTGTAATGTGCCAGGAACTGTTTAATCTTAGCAACTCAGACCGAGAAATCAATTCCCAGTGACTAGTAAATGGTAGTATGTTTGCATTTTCTATGTTAGAAAGGACAAACAACCAATAGACTTTAAACGCGTGGATAATACACTTCCACAAATATAAGATGAATGACAATCTGTATGGTCGATGATTTTAAAGCAAAGAGGAACTACAACATGCTGTACAAGAGTGGAATAACGGTATGACCATAAAGAATTATTTGCTGCAACATTCCGACTACGTTCTGGAAAACATGTACTCTTTTCCAATTTCCTTTCGAATTACGAGCAACATTGACGTAGCACTCCGGGGGTTAATTATAATCTCTCATTTTACGCGAAATAGTACAAACCGTTATTGCGGGACTCAACTACGGTCAATAGAGGTCATATTGAGCGCTGTTTACACGGAGATTCAAATCGCAGTGGCACTAAATTTCATACTGTACTGACTAAATTCTCTCATATTATGAGTCATCAAGACAAAATTTTATGGCACAGAATGACAGTTGAAAATATAGAATCGCTGCTACTGGAAACAGTGGTCAAGTGAACACAATTTCCGGAAATAAAAATTAGAACTAGTACACTTGTGCGATCAATCAACAAATGAGATGATTCGATGTATTAGTTAAAGTGTGACTAAAAGTCTATTTGCTGCGGATAACCAAGAAAAGCAAACAATTTGAGAAATAACTGTATTATCTGTAGTATATGGAAGCTTCAAGTCTCCTGTGTCTGTGGAACTAGATGAAAATTCGAACATCGTCGATCATTTTGCTAATTAGGTTACTTCAACTCAAGCATTAAGATCATTCGCTAGTGTGTTAACAAAAAGGAATAAAACGATTATAGATCATCTAGAGAGAGAAACGATGAAACACACCTCGGAAAAAGAATATCCCGAAAACCACAGAGAGTAAATTAATGAGAAACTTGATAGAAAGTATGACCCACTAACAAATAACCCATTAGGATAAAGTAATCGAGAATTCCAACGAATCAAACATTTACGGTGGTATCACAACTGCTTCTGAAGCAACAAAATCTCACAATTGAATGTGTTGGAAAGTATTCATGTAAAGGAAATGATGAAATTGAAGTGGAAGTGAACCATTATCTACAAGATTTGATAAAATACAATAAAAATATGTCCTGTTTTGGAGAAACCGATTTATTAACTGAATACGAAGACGATGATAAATTATGAAAAGTCGAGGTGTTTCCTCAACTAACTACACAAATTAATAGTTCCATAGTTGATATAAATAAAGCTACTTAATCGGAACACAGAGACGAGGCTGCTTAAGTTTTAGTATCCAATTTGAAGACAAAAATAAACTTAGAGGCTGAAAATCAGACGTCAAAAACAACTTCAAATTCTAATGGATAAAATTAGTGTTATGTGCAAAACGAAGATTCAAGAAATAGACAAATGTCAAGGAAGTTTCAAGATACAATATTGGTAGAAAGTCGGACGGCGCCGAAAGAAAAGCAAAGATATTTCAAAACTTTGTAGAATATTTGATTCTACAATGAAAAATGTGGAACCTCAGGAAACCAGAGCATATTCAGTTTATAATACGAGTTTGAGTCGTGACATTAAATATTCTACTTCAAAAGATAACGATGTAACCAGTGATCACTAAGATTTTGCCAATATATCACCGCCAACTTTTGACAAATCAGTGTCATATCTTGTTTTAATTACAGAGTCCGTTTCTGATGCACGGATGCATGTGTAGCAAACATTGTGCTGATCACCGAAGTACATCTATTAGCGAACACTGGAGATAAAGAAATATTAAAATACTGTAGGATTGCTTCTGAAAAGGGTTGCATTTATCCTGAAGATCACCTTTTAGAATATTTATTTCAGTTTCTGTTAGTGACATTTATCTACTCATTGATAATTTGAACTAAATAACTTACAATAACATTTAGTAAGTTCGATAACGATTTGTTTTCGTGCTGCTGTTCCAGTGTAACTAACATTTAGAAGGACATGGTGATGCTTGTATGAGGTGGTAATATAATTTCATCATTTAGTCGTAAGATGGATCTCCTAACAACAATATGAGAATAGTCGTCAAAAGTAATGAGAAGCGAGTATAGATAACCTAAGACTCATACCTGAGCCAATGTAGGGCAACGCACTTTGTCGAAAGTAGCTCATGCATTTACCAAAAAAAAGTGTTCCGATGGTGTCTTACAAGCTCACTGTTCTATAAAAACGATAATGTTACACAGACTTTTTTTTGTGAAGTCCTAATGGCGGACTCAAGGAATGTTTCGAGTCACCCTGTGCCTTCCTGTGCATATGAGAGTAAAGAGAAAGGAGAGAAGGAGCCGGGTCAAGCGAAGCATTAATTGTATTGACAATTAAGTGTCTCTTGAAGCCGAGCCACATGTATGTATTAACAGCATAGTCCCGGCTTTGATTTACCCAAATCGCAGAGCTGAGTTAGTGCTTTAATACTAATAGGCAATACATATATATAATAAAAAGAAATAAAATGTATCTTCACCGGCATGATTGGGAAATTCCTAAGAAAGCTAGAATTCTATGCTGATATTGAGTATGCTCATTGAATCCTTCTAAGCTCGCTCAAGCTCGTTGACGTCAGCTATAGAGCTACGTCAAAAATTAGAAGAAATGCGTGGGGCGTACTCAATATATGAGCGATGAACGTCTCAAAGTTCGGGCCCTTTGATGTTAACCACAGGAGTTTTCAGTGGATACAGCTGTGACCTGTTGTTACGAATCTAAGGTATGTAACTTGAAATTTTCGCGCTTGACTGGTAAAGTTGATCTGAGCACTTAGGAGATAGTCCACGTGACTGACTTTGCCGTAATATTCGACATGGAAGTAGACTCATTATTCGGTATAACCTCCCAATACAAGTTATCGAGCTAATTATTCACAACTATTCAACTTTTGCGTTCTTCTAGCAGCTAGTGATGGGCAGTGGGAATATTCCCGGTCGGAAGGAAAATAAAAATGGGAATATTCCCGGTTTTTTCCCCTGGCATATAAATTGCCGAGGAGGAATTTATTTCCATTTCTTTACTTTATCTTCCAAATTATAAGAACAATGTGACTAATTGCTAAATTTTCATTTATTATGATTTACTTCTAGGCTTTAAATAATTTGGAGCTTAAAAAAATAAAATTCGTTGCCTGTACTTTATATAACTTACAATATGATCTTTTAAGTTGCATTTCCATTTCCACTAAAAAGTAGCAAAGTACAAATTTACAAATGATGAAAACGAACCAGTTTTAAAAGTAATGTAGGAATTATGTAGAAATAGAGATGAAATATTATTAGGGGAAACTGGCCTAAAATGACATACCATGATAAAACGACATACCAGAGGTATTGAACGATTAGTGCAAAGAAGATCTCTTAGAATTTTTAAGGTAAGCGTGGAGCTGATAACAGTGATCGTCTGCAAATGGGAATACTGAAGTTAGATCGATATAGACGTCGTGAGAAATTATTTTTGAAAATTAAGTATCCCAAATATTTGTATATGCTTTTTAGTCGCTTGTAGTTCAAAAATGCAGTGTTGTTTTAACATTTCAATCATGGCAATACATTAAGGTGGGATTATAGAAAGGCACCGTAGTATTTTAAGAGATGTGAAAACAAAAACCTTGGTTGCTTGCTGTTTCTGCTTGATCAACTGCTGAAGGGTAAAATGGCATATCAATCGTTAGGGCAAAATGACATAGTATGTTATTTTATCCTAAGGTATGTCTATTTTCCCTTTCATTTTCTCTTTTCTTCCTGTGTTTTGGAATTTGGAAACGAATAAAGGTTGCCTCTAAGTAACTGCCCTAGGAAAAACTGGAAAAATAAACTGCTCGATAGTGCATCTACTGGTACTCTTGAACTTGCACAAGAACTTGGCTAAATGACCGATGAGGCATTTTGTACAGTTTTGAAACATTTCAGTTCGTTTGTAGAACCTAATATGGAAGAGAAGGTTTTGCTCATTGTAGATGGACATTCCAGTCACAAGAACTTGGAGATTCTTATTTTTCAAAAGAAAATGGAATTGTAATTCTGTGTCTCCCACCTCACTGTACCCATCGCATTCAGTCCTTGTATATAGCATTTTTTTGGCCCATTGAAGACCTATTATAATCAAGCAGTCAACATGGATGAAATACCACCCAAGTAGAACTGTCACTCAGTACCAGTTAGTTAAGCTCTCTTTTTTGTCAGCTCATGGAAAAACATCAATGGTTTATAATGCAGAGAGTGGATATCGAAAGACAGGTTTGTGAACCATTGATCCCAATGTCTTTGAGGACCATCTGTTTGCACAAGCAGAAACAACGAATATTCCATTGTCATCAGAACCAGTTGGGAGCTCAGATAAAACTGCTGGACCCCAAAACCATGGATCCATATCCGTGTTCGCTGATCCTACTTATTAGAAAAATAGACCAGTCATATCTGATGAAACGCGTGTTTCACAGCAATCCACTCTACTTTCAGAGGATCGGAATCTGCCAGTGAAAGAGACTTCCCCAGTTCCGATGGCTCATGCAGGCTTCCTAAGAAGAACCAGGATTTATGAATCTGCAATTCTCACTAGCAGTACATACCTTAATGAACTGAAGGAAAAAAGGCAGAGAAAACTGAAAAGGACATGAGGAAGTCAACAAGGTAAGTGGGCAGAAAACTAGATCTATATGCTGAAAATATGAAAGAGGACGAACTCTTCGCGAACGACGACAATGATGAAGAGATTGTCCATGTCTCTATTGTAACAAGTTATTATCTGTGTCCTGTCGGAAAGAACTTTGATTAAGGTGTTACCAGTGCAAAAAAAAAGGCACATTGTGAATGTGCAGGCGTTTCTGCTAAAACAAAAATATTTTTTTTTGTGAACTCTGCCATTAACTTTTCCCCACAAAAATGATATTCTAATTGATGTAATATTTCCATCACATTTGCAAGTTATCACAGTGTATTTTCTCTAAATTTATTATTCTTACAATAGTTTCAAAAAGAGAAAAAAATCTCTCTTTTTTGTTAGTACAATGTTTTGTTTTTTAAAAGAAGAAAATGGAAATTGGTAATAGTAACTAGAAACAAAAGTACCTATGTGAATAAACCACACCTCTTTTCACATTATATTTCAGAATTTGTATTTCTATTATTTCTGTAATACTAACAAGTAATAATGAAAGTAGCAATGAACTATGTATTAAAATTTTTTTATCACACTGGATTAATTTTGTAGCACATATTGCGCGTTTAGGGCAAAATGGCATACCTGTATGTCATTTTATCCGAGTATAAGCCTAAAATGATATATTGAGCCAAAAAAAGAAAAATATTAATTACAGCGAGATTATTAACTACCAAAGCATGGTATAATCCGAGTAGTTACATTATGATGTACTGATACTTAGAACAAAAAATAACTTTCTTAGCTCTTTCGGTTATGGATTTACTCGCGTCAATAAAAGTGGTATGTCATTTTAGGCCAGTTTCCCCTAATACACCCCGAACCACTGTTAGTAATAGACGTCGGTGTGTCTCCTGTCTCTGACTCGAATTTCTGAAGAAGTACTCAGACTTCTCATAAATGTGAATTAACGCATGAAATTTCGAGAAATGGGTAGGAAGAAAGGTCATGTGTGGCAGTGTTACGTGCAAAATTATAAGGATAAGTCAGTGTCTTGTAAATATTGTGAACATAAATATGTATGTAGAAATGTTGATAAATTGTGAGACAGGTGCCTTCTGGCAGTTACCCAACCTAACTTGTTTGTAACATTTAAAAATTTAATATGTTTATAATATCAAGTAGTAGGGTCAAGTTTAGAAAATCCACTTACATGTAAATTTAAACTGTTTAGCGGTCTAAAAGGATGTGGATTTACTATACCATTTTTTCACGCATATTTACTTGCACAGAACGTATTGTAAATAAATATACATTTATGCGTACTCTCTAAATATAATAAAGTATTAACAAAATAACACAATGCCGTTCAGAATATACATTTTAAAGACTTCTCTGGAGACAACAGTAATACTATACTGTGATATAAAAACGAATTTAACTTTGAAATCATAATATAGTAATAGCATGCAATTTTGTTTGTAATTGCACATAAATTCCCGGAAAGTTCCCAATTTTGGGAATCTTCCCGGGAATTTACCCATCACTACTAGCAACACATAGGTAAAAAAAGTGGCTATACTACAACAGACCACAGTTAAGTTGTAACATCTTGTATCCTTACGTTTTGTAGTTCGTCAATATATAATTCCTTTGTTATGTCCTTTTTCTTTATTTTTAATAAACTAAATATTGGAACGGCTTCTTTCATCTAGCAATGCAATCCCTCTATTTTAACTAAGAACTTAAAGAAATATAAAAAGCATGGTCTTCATATATCTATCACCTGGTATTCTATCACGGTGCATTCTCTCCCTCTGAGGTACACCGTTCCCCCATTATTGAGACTATCTGCATTTTTCTCATCATCTCCAAACTAGTAGAGCTAAAGACGTATTAAGTACCAAGGCTTAGATGAAGTTGGATTTTTAATACCAACATTATAATACTGGGTGGACGAGAAAGGCATTAGTCACAATAACAAGAAAAACCTTTAAAAAAGAAATACACGTTAACATAGTTTTTGGTGGAGTCGCCTTTGGGTAATGAACTGCGTTCTTGAAACGATGAATCAAATTCCTAGTGCTCGGTCCCTTCGCCACCCTAACAACACAAGATGTGCCATTTAGGTGTCCCAGCTACTTTTTAGGTAGCCGGCACTTGGCAAATATGATATTCATGTTCTAAGTATGTACTTCAGCTACCTACAGTTTTAGGTACTTGCTACATCTAATTGGTATTTGCAACTATGTACCACAAATATAGCATTTGTATACCTGACTCAGTTTCGCACTCTAACAGTCATTTGTTTTTATCTCATCACTTGGGACATATATCTATCATGTTCTAGGTACGTCCGTTAGGTACATACTGTTTCAGATACCCTAACAGCACAAGATATGCTAGGCATTCGCCATTTAGGTGTTGTAAGTGCCCACATTGGTGCATTTATTGCTTCTTTTTCTAAGCGATTGTGTACTAGAAACAACGAACGCATCAACTTTATTAGATGGCTACTCTCGCCGATCACTTGAAAGTGAATACGGAAGAACCATGAAATAAAGTAAATAGATACTCGACAATGTGTTATAAAATTACATGGCGAGCAGATTTTATCTGATCCCAAACGGTTATAGTCGAATATATGCGGTTAAAGGAGCACTCTGATTAGCCGACTGCAAAAGACCTCAATAATCTATCCCTCTACAAGCTACGTTCTCTTCATCGCCTCTGTGGCCAAGTCAGAAGAGCACGTGGCTAGTAATCCAAAAGTAGGTGGTTCGTGCCCACCTAATGATAGCCCTACATTTTTTTACTTGTTTAAAGTGTTTTTAGACTCACCTTAATGTAAACATATTAAGCATATAGGCGATCTAACATATTTTGGGGGAGTAATTTTGTGGTTCGTTGATGCTTACGGCACGGGGAGCATACCTAGAACATACTAGGCACGTTCCCCAGGTACATGTCAGGTATATGCCTAGGGGCGGACATAGACTGTGACTATCACTTGCCCTCCATGTGATTTCTCTCTCAGAAGTATATAAGACACATACTGGACACATTCTCATGTACCTGAGGGAACATTATAGGCATATGCCTGCTATGTAATTGTGGTATTAGGGCAATGAAGTCAAAATTTCAATTCTGCTTTAGGGTAAGTCGCGAGTGAAGCTTATCGAAGTTTTCGATTAGTGTTGGTGTTCTTGTGCAAAGCTAAAGTGAATAAAACGCGAAATTTTCTTTCTAATAGTCAGGCAGTGAATCAGTACCATGTAAAGTAATTCAGTTCAGTGGCGTACTTCTCCACAGGCGGTGTTAAACTTACAACTCTGATATACGAGTATAGTAGTGCTGCATTAGCGCGCCACACAAATAATGGTGTGTGGGCGAAATTTTTATTCACAACTTTTCTCTCTTTATGTTGCAATAATTAAGTGTATTTCTTGCTATGCTTTCGTGCAACCAGAGCTGTATCTCTCTTGCTAGGATGTGGTCCATGAGAAAACTATCTGCTATCACGAACCTATTCCTTGAGTTACAGGCCTTCCCAAGCTGTATAGGGACCTACTGGACATCTCGTCACACATACACGCAATAGTTCGTAACTATTCTCAAATTCTATATCATTCAGTTAATTCGTGGTTCCACATCAGAGTGAGACACGATCTGCCTTACGGCGTTTTTACTAGAGTGATGTAAATGTAGACCGAGTCGCGGGTGATAAGATATAATTCAATCTTGTGTCATGTACTTGCAAACCCTAAAACACCTTATACTGCTAGCTTTTGGTTGGTCACATATATCTTACATCTGGCGCAGCAGGGCCGTCCTATAACTGGAGTACAAATTCGACGGTCTGGCTGGAAATAACTATCTATAATCCCTACCGTGCTAGCTTTGGGGGGTCACAGGTATTTTATTCCTGGCGCAGGAGAGCCCTCTCCTAACTGGAATAACTGCCTAAAACCCCTACTGGTGCTAATGCTACAAAAAACTTACAGGTACATGAGCCAATGATTGAATCTCAATAGTCCCCTCCGTGCATTAAAAAAAATAAAAACAAAAATCATAAGTGAATAAATAAACATTTTATTTAAATAAATAGAAAATTCACCCACTTTACGTTTCGTTTTTCAAAAGAAAAGCAAATATAAAGAAAGGGAAGTTGAGTGTTCAAGTTCAAAGGAAGTTAAAAAGAAAGCAATAATAGCAATAATAGCAATAATAGCATTGAAATAATAGCAATAATTCTAATCATATTTATATTTGACGTAGCACTTCCGAGAGAAATAGTTTTCAGTGATTAAATTCTGTTTATTTGTCGGAGGAAGTAAGTCGATAATACACTGCTCTGGGTTATGAGGCCACTGAAGAAAAAAAGAAGAAGTAATAAATAAAAATGAGCTTTGCATGGAAAATGAAAGGGAAACTTCAAGATTTAGGGAAATCTTATTGTCTTAAAACACAAACGGGCAAGCATCGTTATATACTAAATCAATGGAACAATTATTATTGTATCGAATGCAATAAGGTGAAAGTGGAAGAGCATGCTCCCCTCAGTTTGGTCGTTAGAAAAAGAATCCTCTACCAAGGTACTTTGACACATGGAGTCAGCCTAGATCAGGGGCGGATCCAGGACCGACTTCTGGGGGGGGGGCGGTGGGTTGTCATAATGCAACTTTTAAGGGCTCCAAACTCTGGGATAGATTTTATTTATATATATAAAGTAAGAAAGTTTCCTCTTTTGGGGGAGGCGATCGCCCCGATCGTTCCCCCCTGGATCTGCCCCTGGCCTAGATACATCGAACCAACGACCCCTAGCCCGCAAGTTCATGATCCCCCTGCGAGTGGCTATGAGTTGACGCCACTGGCTGCATCTGGTCCTATACCGACTAGCAATGTACCGAAATACCAAGTGTTGGTCCGACTGATAAACCAACACTCGCACCTAGAACCGTATATTTAAATCAGATGTTAACGAAACACCACTCGGTGTAGATTCGAAAATTCTAGTGAACGATCTAAATTTAACCCGCGATCGGTCCCGCCGTTAGAAAAAATCTAACAATAATACATTTTTAGGTATAGCATTTTCTTTTCTCCTTGAAGTTATTTTTAAAATACCTTCCCCACTCGTACATTGTTGTATCGGTGCATCCGGTAGGGGTACGTGAATGGATTTCTTCCTTGCATTAAAGATGAAATGGTGTGTTAGAAAAATCTATACACGCGACCGATGGCGTTACTCCATAATGCGCGACTGCTTGTGGGTTAAAGGATGAGCTAGAAATCGCAGAATTAATAGCTGCAGGTCAAGAATGCCCCCCAGGCCAAAATTGAGATAGAATCAACACCAGGTGTAATGCCTAGTGTTTTCTCGAACCTAGGATCCTTAGATGATAACAATTAAGCTGATAAGGAAAATACATTCAGTAATTTAGTCTTAAGTAGAGAAAATAAAGATAGTTGTGTATCAAAGGAACCAGAAAGTCCATTAGCCTTATATTTTCCTGTTAAGAATGAACCGTCAGAAATAGAAACGCCGTTGGAAATGCGGCAGCCTGCTTTTCAATCTTTTTATGCTGGTAGAAGTGATGAAACAGTTTATGTTGAAATAGGCCCCAGAACCATGTATGCCAATACCCTAACAGCATAGGATGTACTAGGCATGTGCCATTTAGGTGTTACAGCTACTTTTTAGGTACCCGACACTTGGCAAATATGATATTTATGTGCTAAGTATGTACTTCAGCTACCTAAAGTTTTAGGTACTTGTTACACCTAATTGATATTTGCAACTATGTACCACAAATATGACATTTATATACATGACTCAGTTTCGCACTCTAACAGTCATTTGTTTTTATCTCATCACTTGGGACATATATCTGTCATGCTCTAGGTACGTCCTTTAGGTACATACTGTTCCAGATACCGAAACAGCACAAGATGTGCTAGGCTTGCTACATTTAGGTGTTTTAAATTCATCTTCCACATTTGATGCATTAGTTGCTTCGTTTTCTAAGCGATTGTGTACTAGAAGCAACAAAAGCATCAACTTTATTAGATGGCAACTCTCGCCGATCATTTGAAAGTGAATATGGAAGAACCATGAAATAAAGTAAATAGACACTTGTTATTTTGTTATAAAATTACATGGCGAGTAGATTTTATGTGACCCCAAACGGTTATCGTGGAATATACACGGTTAAACGAGCACTCTGATTAGCCAAATTTAAAAGACCTCAACAATTTATCCCTCCACAAGCGACATTGTATTCATTGCCTCCGTGGCCAAGTGGGTGAAGTGGAGTTGCTCGGCAGACGCCGTGCAGTTCACCTCGTTGTCCTGTGGGTGTTCGAGTGGAAGTAGTGAGTGTGTTAACTTGCTTCAACTCAACCTGCATTGTCAAGTGGAGTATTTTCTACTACGAAGTAGTTAGTGTTCTATTTACTCTTTTCATCATATTGTCTAGTGTGAAGTACAGGTTTACCTACTAAGTGCATTATGTCTGTTATCCGAGTGAATACTTTACGTTTGTCATTCCAAGATGTTGTGAACAAGCATAATACATTAGTCTTGCATGAATGGATCCGCAATATTTTTCATCCGCTTCCTGATCAAGTTGTCAGTATTGGGTTTGATTATAGTCGCAAACAGTTATACCTTAAGTTAATCTTGCAAGTGCTTTGTGAACAAATTCTGTTTCGAGTGAATGGAAAGGTAAGTTATTCAGATGATCTTGGTACATGTAACATTTTAATCGATTCTGCCAGTTCCAATATTATCACTGCCCGTTTACATTTGGTACCCACGGAGTTGGAAGATCATCATATTTCCCGTGTGCTATCTCAGTACGGTGAAATTAAATCAATTGCAGACGAAATGTATTCTACTGAACACATCTATAAAGTAAAAGCTGGGAGAAAGATAATACGTATGTGCATTAAACGCTTCATACCTTCTTATGTGACTATCTGTGGTTTACGTTTGTGGTTAACGTATGGAGGTCAAGTTGAAACCTGCGCCATTTGTGACTCACCAAATCATTTTCTGATGGAATGTACAAAGCGACGTATCCCTCCAGCCGTACCATCTTCAGTATCCAGTGTCCTACCATCATGAGCCCCGCCCATGCCTGGCGATTTGAACGAAGTGGATACTGTACCGATCGTTTATTTGTTTACTAGTTTTCCCGTACTAAGTGAGAAACGTCCTCCAACTTTACAGGGGAACCTTGCACCTCCAACTGCAACTTCTGCAAATACTTTTGCTAAGGCACTCAATGAAACTGACCCCACTCGTCCGCTTGATGTTCCCCCCAGTTCTACTGCTGCATCTCATACCAGTTCCCTTGCTCTTGCCTCCCAGCAGACCCTTGCTTCCAACACATCGGAGAGTGTCTCATCCAGTTACACTATCATAGCGCCTATTACTTCGGATTTTCGACAACAGAGTATTACTGTTCCAGCATCTTCAGCATCGGAGATGGATACGCTACCTGAAATCACGATAAGTACTCCACCGTTAGTGGGCATTGATGACTCTCACCAGGAAGTGAGTGATTCTTTCGATATAGATTCACCATCCATAGAAGCATCCCAGTTTCTTTCTCTACCCGAGAAGAGGCGTCGCAAAGGTCGATCTCAGTCTTCCCCTCGTGATAAATCCAGTAGAGCCAATAAACTTCAGAAAACTAAGAGTGTTCCCCCCGTAAACAACAATTGTGTGTCTGGTTTCACGAGGTCACGAGTAGATACCCATCATAGTGAAGCAAGTACTAAGGCAAATGATAGTGCTGCCTCTTCGGACAAGTGATCATATCACCTTTCAGTATAGAACGAGAATGTGTGCGAGTGTTGCCCCCCGTCTTTTTTTTTTCAAGTGTATTGTGTCATTTCCTTGTGTCGTGCTTTTTTGGTGTCTTTTTAATTTTCTGTGGCCATTAAATATGTATGCCACGCGTATAGCCACTCTTAATGTAAACGGCATTTCTAGTCTCACCAAGCAAAAAGGGCTAGCCGATTTCATCAACAAATCGTCTCTGGATATAATTTTCCTTCAAGAATGCAATATTGATAATTTCTCCTTTCTTTCATTTGTGGGAAGTCAATCCTTCCGAAACTGGTTTTGGAACAGCTATTATATATCACAAAGATCTCTCATTAACCGCCTTCTCAAAATTTCCGTCAGGTGATATTATCACAGCCAATTACCCAGACAGCACAATAGACGTACAGTACCCGTATAGCACATGTACAATTGCATGGATGCAACATGTGCATCATCTGTATAAGTGCACGCCTGTACATGTGATTCACATATATGTCACAAGTCCTATTCAACATCTTCACGTGCACAGGACATGTGCAATGCACACTTACACGTCCTGCACAAGTGATTTACACCTACTGCGCAGGTAATTTACAAGTAGCACGTATTCGATTTACATGTAGTGCACAGGTGATTTACATTTAGGACAGCGGTGATTTACACGTAGCACACAGGTGATTTATATGTAAGACAGAGATGATTTACACGCGGGACCCAGGTGATTTACATGTAGGACAGAGATGATTTACACGCAGTACCCAGATGACTTACATGTAGGACACAGGTGATTTCCCCGTAGTGCACAGGTGATGTAAAAGCATATTCGAGATGCAACGAAAAACATATATTTGGTGGCTTACGCAGTAACACCATCTATAATACCAAAGACATCACCTTCAAAGTATATCACAAGGAACTAATAATTGTCAGTGAGAATTTTACTTTTGGAGTTTATTATTTGCAACAAGCAAAGCTTTAAGTAGTATCTTTGACATGTTTGCCAAGTAACAAATAACGCAACATATTCTGCTGTAATCGGTCACGAAAATAATTTTATAAACCTATGAACTGTCTGACAGTAGTTACAGCAGTACAATGCTGTCACATGTTGATCTTGTATCCTAGCTCAGCGGACGTTATGGAGTTTCTACAATCATTCAGCTGTCATTCGTCGAAAAGTTTCTATAACACCGCCTGGAGGAAAAACGACACCTACCAAAATTGGAGGTTACTTTATATTGTTGATGAGAATGAGAGTAAAAGAATGAAAGTAAAAGTATACACTTGCACGGTATTATGGACGTCTCATATACACGTGCAGTAGCCGTGCAAATGCACATGCGAACACAACTTCTTCTTTGCATCTTTGCAAATGCACATGTGCACATAACAGCTTAAGCACGGGTTATATAAATGCGTGCTTCATCCACGCAAATGCACATGTGCACATAACGGCTTAAGCACGGGATACGTACGTGCGCTGCATCCATGCAAATGCACATGTGTACATAACGGCTTAAGCACGGGTTATATAAATGTGTGCTTCATCCATGCAAATGCACATGTGCACATAACGGCTTAAGCACGAGTTCTGCGCGTGTGCTTCATCCACGTAAATGCACATGTGCATATAACGGCTTAGGCACGGGTTATATAAATGTGTGCTTTATCCGTGCAAATGCACATGTGCACATGCACGACTTAGTCACTGGTTATATACGTGTGCATAACCCACGCAAATGCACATGTGCACAGACAAGAGTTATGTATGTGTGCTTCATTTACGTAAATTCAGGTGTACGGCTTATGCACGGGTTATGTATGTGTTCATCATCCACACAAATGCACATGTGCACGTGTACGGCTTATGCATGGATAGGGCACATGTGTCGTAGACGTACGTGTTGTCTGGGTATGAAAGCATACTCTTTTGTCATTTATATTTGCTGTCTGGGAATAACAAACGTGCTGAGCGAACTCCTTCTGTCTCACCGATGTTCCAACGGAGTTACATTCTGGTGCCAGAGATTTGATTTGTGTAGGAGACTACAACGCAGTGTTAGATCCTATAGACTCAAGTTTTGGCTACAATACTTCTCATATATTACGTAAATTGATTCAAGACATTAAGTTAGTTGACGTATGGCGTCATCATAAAGGTAATGCCCCAGGGCACACTTTTTCGACGAAATGTATCCTCACGTTCGGATAGGATCTATGTCTCGTTTTGAAATAATGGCCTGATTAGACTGGAAAGCGAAAGCCATGAGAAATGTAGGAATAATATTAGTGTTGCTCACTACAAGGGTGCACCTCGTCTCGTAATTTATTGCATCTCGTGGGGCGATCTTGTTGTATCTCGTCTCGTCTACATAAAGAAAGGATAAGAGTTTTTTTTATTATTATTACGAGACAGCTTCAAATGTCGTAATCACCAATATAAGTATATACTTTAGTTCTTAAAATCAAGGCTGAGACCTGCACGGTCGAATTCTTGAGCCCAAGCAGAAGACCAACCCGGATAGTGATATCAACCGGTTCGGCACGTATCAACTGAGCGAACAGCTCGAGTCGGCTCGGTTGGGATGAGCCGTCGGCTCGGCCCAATTGAGCCGATGACCTGAGCCGGCTTAGTTGGAACGAGCCATCGACTCGGCTCAATTGAGACGATGACTGGAGTTTTCTCGGTTGGGATGGGTCACCTACTCGGCTCATGAGAACCGGTTCGAGTCAACTAAGTTGAAACTAGTCCATCGGCACGGTTCGACTCAGCTCAACTAAACCGATGGCTCAAATCGGCTCGGTTAGGTGAGCTGTTGGCTCAGCTCACTTCTCGGTTCGGTTCGATAATGAATGAGCTGTAAGCCGAGCCGCTCGAGCCGTTGGGGAACCTAAACCCGGTCCCAGCTGTTTTGAACATGTTTGGCTGAAGCCTATAGCTTTTGACAATTTTTGGCTCGAGCCCGAATACTTGCCTTCTCGACGACCGAGATCGACAGTCAATTAGCTTTTACTATTCAGATACAAACCGCATATCTTTTAAAGATTATACACTGCTTTGATATAATAATAATAATAATAATAATAATAATAATAATAATAATAATAATAATAATAATAATAATAATAATAATAATAATGGCATTAACAGTTTTAAACTTGCCCTAAAATTTGGCAAAACTTGCTTAAAAGTAGAGATTTCGGGGAAAGGGTTCCGTACCTTCAAGACACACCTCTGCAACTATACTCGCCGCGACCTTATCCTGATAGCCGAGATACGCAACTTCAATTCGGGCGATTCCGCGCGTGTTACATAGTTCTTCACGTTACACACGTAAAACATTACTTAGGAGATCAATTCAAAGAGCTAATTAAGTTCAAGTATATAAAAATGTTAAAACAGAAACAATATTTAAAATAAAAGGTACTAGATTTATTAGTAACGGGTTATGAAAATGACGTCACGACTCAGAATCGAAAAGAGAGAGGGAAAGAAAAGAGTGAAAAGCCGGTAGCTAAGATGCAAGTTTCTTGCAAGTCTTGCAAGATTATAAACTTGAAAAATCTTATAGCAAAAACAGAAGACCAGTAAAATTAGTTAATTGATCAATGTTAGAAATCGTCCACAATGGATAGGAAATGGCTTAATATTTTTATATGATATATAAATTAAATAGAGTTGCTACCCCGTAAGAAACTTCTATGCCTGCTGATAAATGAAACAAAAGAAAGAACGGGACTCACATGTAACTTCTGCAATTTTTGTGCAGAGAGTAACACTGCTCTACCAAATATCGTCTTCGCGCGCGTGTTAGTGTGGGTACGTGGGTGTAGTGAAACTGAAACGATGGAGAGTGTTAAGCGCGAAATTGAAATCATGAATTAATCCCAATTATCTTCTCAATACAATCGCAAACACGAGGAAGGGAAACCTCTTTAAATTCAAGCAAAGTAAATTGTCAACAATGTGTACTCTCGACTAAGAGAAAAATATGCAGACAAAACTGTTGAAGAAATTGTTGATATGATTGTTGCCGGTTCGCAGCTGATTTACTCATTGCTAACGTAGAGTTGCTGTGCTTTGAAAAAAATAGTATTTTTAATTTATTATGTGGGAGGGTGGCTGCTTGTGTGTGTGTTTATGATTGACCTTTTCCATGTAGATATATGAGAGTAACTTCATTATTTATCCTTGTTATCCTTTGCATTCTTCAATTGAAATGAATAATCAAAATAGTTTTCATGCTCTCGAGTTTTAATTGTGAGGATTGCAAACACATCACGTGCGAATTTCCAATACATTTACTATTGTCGTGTCTTCATGAATTATTAAAAGCAAATAAACCAAGAAACATTTTTCGTAGCGGCAGGAAAAGAACGAGAAATCACCACTAAGCGCATATCAGCTGAGACCCAGAGCAGCGCCAGTTGAAACCCTGGCGAATGAGAACCCAACCAAAACACACACACACATACAAAGGCTTCCCTGCGAAAAGGTTCGCACGCCAACATGTACTAATGCGCTTGTGATTCGGCTCTCAAGTTAACATTGCGTTTAGTATACCAACATTTTAAACTAGAGCGTTCCATTGAAGTTTCATGTAGAAAGTATTCTACTGTATGTTTTAAGGAAAATAACTGCAATAAATATAACTGAATATCACGCAACAGTAAGGCATATAATAAACTAATTTTTAGGATATACAGAGGTAAATATAAACGCTTTGCTACAAAATACCTATACAGAGCATAATTCAATGAGCTCTGAAATAGAATGTAACGAAATAGCCTATGAGATTCAGTCTACAGAGTAATTGTTACTTAAAGAATGGACATATACCATTCCGAGAATCGAGACAAGACGGGAAATGTTTACGATACTTTTCGTCTCGTCTCGATTCTCATCTTCAAAGCGAGACGAAAATTTTGAGTTAGCCTTGTCCCGTCTCGAATGTAAAATGTTAATTCTCATGTTATTTTGTTTGTTTTAGAAACGAGATGAGAAATTCCTCTTCTCGTGGGCAACATTAACCCTTTCCGGATCCTGGCTTTTTGGGCCATTTTTTAGACTTTCAGTCAAGCAGCTACTGTATCGTCACTATTTATCCTAGGATAATGGTTCATACCTCATTCTCTTCAGAATAGAGCTGGCTTTCAAATGGTACAACTTGCGTGCTCATACCATATACCAGAAGCGGGAAAAAATGTCAAAGTGAAAATTTTGGAGGGAAAAATTTTTTTGTCGAACTTTGGCCCCCCTGGCCCCCCCTATGTGATAGTAGCCATCTAAAAAATCTCATAAATAGCACATAGTATACTGAATGTGTGTGCCAGATTTCAAGTTTCTATCTTGAATAGTAAGGGCGGGAGAATTTTTATCAAAAATTCCCACAGTGCCCCAAAATACCATAAAACACTATGATCTCAGGCAAAAAAATTCCTGAGACATCCCTAATTACCCTAGGGTCATGTTTCGCCCATCATTCTCTTCAGAATAGAACTGCCTTTCAGGCGGTACCATTCATATGTCTCCATCATGTATCTAAGGCGGGGAATTCCTGAAAAAGGGGATTTTGGGGGGCAAAATTTCCCGTTTTTCAACTTTTGCCCCTCTGGACCCCCCTGTTTTTACGCAGAAATCGGAAAAAAAACTTCTGGTAAATACTACTCGGTGGACTGAATGTTTGTGCAAAATTTCAATCTTCTACGTGAAAAAATAGGCCCGCCAGAAAAAATTTCCCTACCATGCCCCACTTTTACCCTATACAGAAGTATATTTGGATAAAAATTCACTGAGACGGCCCTAATTACCCTAGAATAATAATTCGACCGTCGTTCTTTTCAGAATGGAACGGCCTTTCAGACGGTATGACTCGCGTGGTCCTATCATGTTTTTTGGCGGGAAAATTAGGAAATACGGGATTTTTGGAGTAAAAAATCCCTATTTTTACCCTTTTGCCCCTCTGGTTCCCCCCCTGTTTTAGCACTGACATCGGAACAAAAAATCTGGTAAATAGTACTCGGTGGACTGAATGTTTGTGCAAAATTTCAATCTTCTACGTTCAAAAATAAGCCCGCCAAAAAATATATATACCGACAATGCCCCATATTTCCCTATATAGAAGTATATTTTTCAAAAAATCCCTGAGACGTCCCTAATTACCCTAGAATAATAATTCGACCGTCATTCTCTTTACAATGGAACGGCCTTTCAGGCGGTATGACTCACGTGGTCCTATCATGTATGTGAGGCGGGAAAATGACGAGAAACGGGATTTTGGGGGTTAAAAAATCCCTGTTTTTACCCTTCTCCCCTCTATTTCCCCCCCTGTTTTAGCACTGACATCGGAACAAAAAATCTGGTAAATACTACTCGGTGGACTAAATGTTTGTGCAAAATTTCAATCTTCTACGTAGAAAAATAAGCCCGCCAAAAAATATTGAACATAGGCTTAAAAAATGAGAAGAGAAATTTTTGACTTATGACGTCATCACCACCTATGTCTGGACGCAGGACGGTCTGAAACCATATGTAATGTCTTCTACGAGGACTCTAGACTTGGAAAACAAAAAAACCCGGACGAAAAAGCTCAAATAGAAGAGAAATAACGCAATGTACCATGAAAAGTGCATATGGTACAAATTGTACCATAGGATCCCGAAAGGGTTAAACCAAACCGAAATATTCTTGCCAAATGTCACGTTTCTGCTTGTAATGTATGACCTGAGCAATAATTACCTCCTAGCTTTTAATCTTCTACGAGATAATAATAATTATTATTAGTCTATTATTATTACTATTATTATTCCTGAAGATTTGATAGTTTAAGTATTGAAACATCCGAGTATTCAAATATCTGAATATAATAAAACGTATGTCATCGCCGATCAATCGCCATCAAAAATCGTAAAGTAAAAGAAATTGCGACGTGCATTCACACAAGCACCTTGACCACTGAACCACGATCGCTACGCTGTAAACGATTCGTCTTTAGTCTGGTTACGTTAGGTTTCTTCGTCTCCGCTTTCAAACTTGTATGTTATATTTCTTCGATTCAAAATGTCTTTCGTATTTATTTAAGATGTCGGCAAAGTTTACATTAATAACTGGAGTTGTTCTTAAACCGTTGGTTCACAAGTTTGTTTTTTCTCCACACGAAACTTCAAATATGACAGATTGAATTCTCATACTCTCCATTTCTTTCAAAGCAGTCGCCATTACCTAGTCAAAAACTTATTTCCGCCACGATTCATATTAACCAAAATAAATTCATTTTTCGGAAGCGGAATTTTCACTTTCCGGATTTCAGAAAATTATGGAATTCAGTTAAACACCGGAATTCAGAAGAATTCCGGAACTCGGAAAGAATCCGGAATTTAGAAAATTTCGGAATTGGGAAAAACTCCGGATTTCGAAATAATAATAATAATAATAATAATATGAAATATTACTAGCTAACTCGTGTGTGTATTTCTACAATATAATTTTATATTATTATGTGGAAGAAAGTAAGGCTGGCTAGCGCACCCCCCTAATTTTTTAGATGCGCCTTATGGGTCCACGGTGTCCAACGTTGGTCCCATCCCACTATCATCTCCTGTTCTCTCGATATAAGTTATCGACATTCTGCCTAAAGAGGGCTCTGCCGTGGTCCCATGACTCCCCATCACAATGACTCTTCGTTCAGTTTGCATTTAAATCGCTTATTTTTCTGAGTACTATGAGTGCATACTGTCCAACGTTGCTCCCATCACTCTACAATTTCCCGTTCTCTCGATATAAATTGCTAATATTTTGTTTGTAAAGGAGATATGGCGTTACAATCATTACGTTTGAATCAGAATTGAGGAAGATATTGTCTTGCCACAAATAACACATATTATTATTATTATTATTATCATTATTATTATTATTATTATTATTATTATTATTTTACTTACCACTAATGTTGCCTACCTTTATTTGGAATGCAATGTGTTACTAAAAAGCGAATGAAATAACAATCCTCGCCATTCACGCTCCCGAAGTCGAAATACATGATTTACAGTTCTCTGTGTTAGGAGAAAGCACATTTATTATATTATTCTTTCAAATAACACGTTTCACAAGTTACTTCGCTTTCAATGTGTAATTTCATATCATCACTAACAATCATCACGTTCCGATAGGAAAATATCCCCCCTCCTGCCGAAAATAAAGCCTGACCGTAGCGAAAGGGCGTGAACCTTCTTTAGGCGATTAATCGGGTCCAATATTTCAATAAAAGAGGATAAATCCCTGGACACAAATATTTCAGTAAAAGAGGAAGAGTTACTCAAAGTTTCTGAATACCTATTTATGGGCGAAATTAGGTTCCCTTGGAACTTTTTAAGAGTTTGAAGGACCACCATTTTGAACATTTTCATCTGATTATTCTGGTTAACGAACTCATCAAGATATCAGTTTATCTTTGTGCCAAGTTTCGTCTCAATCCGCTGAAAATTAGAGTGGTTATGGCATTCTCAAATAGCGTTATATATATATACAGACAGATAGATAAATAGACACACAGAGGGAGAGAGAAAAGTGTTTTCTTCCCTTCTCCCTTCTCGCACCTGTGCTGCGCCAGAGCTAAACCGGGCCTTTTTGCAAAACGTATTGACCAGGCTAAACTAAACACAAGCCTCTTGTTTGCTAACGTAGAAACGTGGTCGAGAGGTGTAAGGCATGTAGAGATTGCATTTTTAATAACCATGAGTATGGATTCGAATCCCTCCACTTCAATGTTTTATTTATTTTTTTTTACTTTTTGCAGCTACGTCGGAACGTTAAATTTTTATTCTTTCCTAATTGCAAATGGCGTTTACATTCAAAATAAGAAAAATTTTCGTGGCATTTGTTCGGATATTCTTCTCTTTCGAAATGAAGACAAGAATAAAAGCAATACGCAAAGACAAAAAGTATTATCAGTACTAAACATTACCAATAATAATTGCTACGAAAGACTAAATAGACCTCTTTTACCATCTCTCATGAGCTGTATGTGTTATTAACAAAAAAAAATTAAAAATGTCCTTGTCGGCGATTCGAACTGGCGTTATTTGTATTTGTATGCCAGCACCTTAAAACCTACACCAAGATAATAGCGTGGTAAACGTTTAGTTGCCGACGTATTTGTTGTATTTGTGTTTTATGTTCCCACTTCTACAATTTTTACTCTTTTTTCTCCGTTTAGCAGCTGTTTCTGGTTTTCTCTTTGGGTGTCGTTTTTTATTTACACTATGCACTATTCGCATTCACAGCTTGTGCCTCTCTGCAATGTCTTATTCAGATTAGACTTTTCTTTTCGTCCCTCAGTAAACATTTGATAGATTTAATTCTCATACTCTCCACGGATGGAGCGCAGGAATGCCAGACTCGAAAAATAGGTGTACATTTACTTTCCTGACAGATAATACATAAAGCACATACTGGACACATTCTCATGTACCTGAGGGAGCATGATATGCATATGCCTGCTATGTGATTGTGCTGTTAGGGTATTGATATCGATCCACGGACCTCAGCGAATAAAGAGCCAATTTATGCTAATATCGGAACCGAACCAACAAACCCGACAATTGAGTGCCATGATAAGGACTGGGAGGAAATTGCTCTCTTTGATTGAACCTAAGAATGATGCAATAATTGAACAGATTAGGCAGTCGTTTCAAACAGAATTGTCACCCGCAATAGGGAATTTACTTCCACCGTTAACTAAACAAATGTGGAACAAGAAAGTACAGGTTACAGTTGTTCGTCGCCAGGACGAAGGAGAAGAAAAACGAGGTATTCTTTTTCAGGCCAACCGCTCACTCTCCCTTGAAGATTTATTACCTGAGGGAAATGTCCTTGGAAAATTTGACATGGAAATACAGACTGAGCCGTTGCATAAGAAGTTCGTTAGCGTTCAGATGGAATATAGGTTAACTAAATGACCAGAATTGACACACATAGAGAGCTTAGGGTTTCACTAAGCGTAACTGGACAAACTAACCCCGTCATGTTTGATAATAATTTTGCAAGGAACGAGAAATTGCAATATTTGGATAGTATAGATAATATACTTAGTGTAGTTAGTAAAGTTAGGTGGTCCAATAGGTATGTTAGTAGTGTAGATTTCGATGATGAGTCTCTGAAAGATGATGGGCTGGGTTACGAACTACAGCAGATACAAGACGAAGAAACATCACATTCCCAAGAAAGTAGTTCGGAGTTAACTCCTGCGCCATCTCTGGACGACAAATCAAAGCCCTCCGGGAACTCTGAAGAAGACCTCAATTATGACAATTGGGCCTCTCCTACTGTTTATACCCCCAGACCGATTACCAAGGACCCTTCCACAGTTGACCCTATCAAAAAGATGATTTTCTGACCCCTGCTCCAGTTGAGAGCATTTTAGACGAAAACAAGAAACATGACGATGTCGTTACATCTGTTCACCAGGATGATATCGAGGGAAAAGAAGAAGATAGCGAGTCGTGGTCTCAGAGTAGAATAAACGAGAATATCGGTAATTTTTTGAATACGCAGAATTCGGTGAGACAGTAATTTGTTAATAGGAGATAGAAAATAAGAATGTTCCCTAAATCCCCCTTCCCACCAGAGTGAAACGAGCAAACTAACAATTTTAATAACAATAAGATGCAAACTGCAGTTGCTACTAGTTCTAAATCTAGTTCTAAATTTGAGGAGAGCGAATCACCTGCCACCAAGGAAATGAAAAAAAATACCAACAAGAAGAAAATTTAGATCCCTTACAGAAAGTGTTTATTTCGCCACCTAGAAGCGTAGTTTCTCCCACGTCAGTGATAGAGAAAATAGAATTTAGCGATGGAGACAGGGAGGAAAAAGTGGTGTTTAGCGAAAAGGATAGGTATGAAACATCAGAATTTAGCTCAGAACAAAGCTCAGAGTTAGAAAGTAGAAGCTTAAGTGATACCAACTTTAGGTCAGTTTCATAGCATTACAAAACCTCAGGTTCTTCAGACAGGTCTCTGGACATGTAAGTTGAGTCTTTTCACATACATATAGTAAAGATAGAAAATGTGGTAAGCAGGAACGAAATTCTTCACCATTTTTGAAAACAGGTCCTGAACTTCGTCCTAACATGAACTTAAAATCTGAACAAGATTTTAAAACTAGTCCGGCAACTGAGCAGTCCACACAATATAATTGTGAAAAACCTAAAATTACGGACACATTAAAATGAGTCCGATTCAGTACCCTCCTCCCACTAGCGGATCCAGAAGGATCGTTTGGGAGGGGCGGTTCGCTTCCTGGAAGATTAGCGTAGCTTCAAGGTGACCAGAATTTTAATTTGCAAGAATGGGACGCATATGAATCCGGGGCTGAATCGAGGCGGATGTAAACCTGATTCCACTTTAGGACCCGATTTCTTTTTTTTTTTTTTTTTTTTTTTGTAATGGAAGTACATTCTTTCTGTACATTTAAATTAAATACGTACTTCCGTTTCGGAGGCGTGGTGGTGTCATGATTCACTTCACACACAATCACCGCAACATATCAGATGTACTGTCTGGCACAGTACTTGCACAAAAGAAAATACTGTATTGACGATAACATTTTAACGAAAGAGTGTACAATTTGCTCTTATCATTTATATTTTGAATAACAATTGCGGGACAAAAGTTAGAACCTGTCGTTCTTTCAGAAAAAGTATTCCGGGGGGTGGGGACACTGCTGGTACTATTTTATTTATCATTATAGATATTATAGACGTATTATTTTGGTCTCGTCCGGGGGGTACACCCAGAGCTCCGGGGGGGCAGTGCCCCCAATAACATGTCTGGAAGAAACACTGGAAGCTCGGGCTATGCAAAAATAGATATCAAAAGTATGTGTGCATAAAGAATAATACAAAATTAATCTATCTCTATATTTGTGTGCGGTCCACGAAACATAGTATAATTATAGCTATGGTTACAACAATAAAATTTTACTACCTTTCGTCTAGGTAGGGCTTCGTCCCCAGATCCCCAATTTGCTCGGCATACGACCTTGCACAACATAGCAAATGCTCTTACGTGGAACAATATTTCGCGTTCTTCCTTCTGTTTCTTTTTCGCGTTTCTTTTCCTTCTCTTCTACGTAAAATAAAAAAAAACGCTAAGATACATGTTGAATTATGTTAAAGGAAAAATCAAACTACCAACTTTCATGTTTCTAATCGCAAGGGATCCCGAGATACAGGCATCTTATAATAATAATAATAATAATAATAATAATAATAATAATAATAATAATAATAATAATAATAATAATAATAATAATAATAATACTCCCACCCCTTTTCTTCCTTCTAGGTAAAATATTAAAAACGCTGGCACAAGTATTGAATTATTTTAACTGAAAAGTCCAGATACTAATTCCATGTTTCTAACCTTCAAAGATTCTTAGATATTGAGATCTTATTATAATATTTGCAATCCCCGCCCCCTTTTCTTTCCATCTCTTTTTTCTCCGATTTACTAAAATATCAAAAACGTTGAAAAAGCGTGTCAAATTATTTTAAATGAGAAATTCAAATGCCAAAAATCAAGTCTCTAGTCTTAACGGATTCGAAGAGATGGTCATCTTATTAAAATAATTTTCACCCCATTCTCCCTTCTTTTCTTCGAATTTCCAAAAATCCTTCCTTAGTGATACCCTACGTAACAAATCTTATCTACTGTCCGAATCTCAAGTTTCTAGCTTAAACGGTTTGGCCTGTGTGAAGTTTTTTCACTCAGGATTTCGTCTTTTATATCTGAATTACAATAACAACTTTCTCAATAAAAGATGAAATGCCATTAGAAGTCACAATGAGTGCCTGGTCCCTTCCTAATGTTTCCGTGTTGAACCCCAAAAGTCACGGCTCTCTTTGTTGATCTAGTAGCAAGCGAACGTACCTATGATCTTGGATGCATGAGGTTCTGTGGTTTAATTCCCGGTGAGTGAGCATTGAACGCAGTACAGTGGTTCAGATCCAACTTTAAACTCTAGTTCTCGTTTTGTAAAACATCGATTTTGACAAACGACGTAAGTGCATAATCAATCAACTAACCGAAAAGTCTCCTTTCAGATTCAGAGAGCTTTTCGGTAAGGAGCACTGAAGATTCTCTATTCCTCTTTATTCAAGATCGTAAAGGTAATTGAGGTTATAATCCGGAATTCCGAATTTCATTTCATATCCTTTTTCTAGGACACAATAACACATTTTTAGTTCAGAGAGTGAGCTGTCCTACCCTCTTTCCCACAGCTATTCGTCCAACGAATGAATCATATTCTCGCTCCTTTGGAGCTTATGGTGACCGCCCCAAGGAACTAGGGAGAGAAGTATTCACAATTGAAATATATCTGTATTAAGTACAACTAAGTACCATACATTTTGATTGAGCCGAGCGAAGCGAAGCTCTTATACTCGGGTTAGCCGTTTGGTTGTCCGCGAACTCCTCCTAGACCGTTTGGCCGATCTCAACCAAACTTAGCACGCTGATAGAGTATGTCGTGCTGAGTGACAACATAGGTTGAAATCAAAAATCCGATGTACCATCGAGGAATAATCACCGAAAAACGCTTCCTCCTAGACCGTTTGGCCGATCTCAACCAAACTTAGCACGCTGATAGAGTATGTCGTGCTGAGTGACAACATAGGTCGAAATCCAAAATCCGATGTACCATCGAGGAACAATCACCGAAAAACGCTTCCTGATTACGTAGTTTAAGCTCGCTCAGCTCATTTCATTGCAATCGGGTATATACATTGCATTCCTAGTTAGACTTTGCTAGGCTTGTCACACAGATTGGATCGGTCGGGAAAAGACCATATTAGTATTTCCCAATAATAAATGCTGGAAGTTCATAAAACTCTTTGGAGGGGGCGGTCGCATGAATTAGTGGTCAGCATATATGAGTGGTCAGAGACACAGGTAGCCGATTATCTCTCTTGTTGCCTCAAGGGAGAGGCCTTCTCGTTTCATCTAGTAGACATAGCAAACCACCCTCCTCTAAGTTATGCTGACTTGAAAGTGAAACTTCAAAAAGCTTTCCCTAGCCTTGCTTAAATCGCGAATTTAGAATATGATTTAGAGACGAGGAAGCAGCAGACCAATGAAAGTACTTTGTCGTTTGTTTATAAACTGATGGACTTGAAATTTATAAGAGAACATATCAATGAAAGTGAATTAATGAGTAAGATTAGAAGGAGTTCGTTACCAGACGTCCTGCATAAGCTGATGCTTGAAGTGAACGATATTAATAACCTAGAACAGTGCATGAAATATCTTAGAAAATACGAGACTGGTAAGCGCATCGTGAACATTAAAGAAAACCCTAAAATAATATGGCAAAATACATGGGCAGATTAGCCTGCATTGAAGGCCGCCAACCTCCCATCTTTTATTGACATCTCTCACCTCTCGTCAGACTACGTTACAACAGAGCTTTCTAAAATGAAGTATCGCAACAATCTCCGGAACAGCTTTGGTTTTGGTTTTGGGGGAGGTGAGCTTTGTACGGTTAAATTAAGGGTAGTAACTCAGTGGAAAAGTGCTCTGATTTACACGGGACCTATGGTCAGATTTTGACCTCAGACTACGTTCCTAAACAGAACTTAACACCCAAATTCACCACGGGTCGGATTAGAATTCGTGGTGTAAATGCCCAAACTAGCGAATTGCGA
The DNA here is from genome assembly GCF_964235325.1 of Thermobia domestica. Taxonomy (NCBI): domain Eukaryota; kingdom Metazoa; phylum Arthropoda; class Insecta; order Zygentoma; family Lepismatidae; genus Thermobia; species Thermobia domestica. The sequence continues at coordinate 108,666,221 of NC_137459.1, read as the reverse complement.
AGGGTCGTGAGAGTACCGTGCTCACTTATGGACCATTTGGGAAATGCTACTAGACGTTACGCAGACTTTGCTGTGGTCCCATCAAATTATTGCTCTTACCAAGCGATACTTGGTGCAGATTTTATGCATTTACACTTGTTAGGGATTGCGCGAGATCATATGAGATTAGCTGATTCTTGTGGGAATCATGTTCAAGACATATTTCAAATTGCCAAAAGAACAAAAACGAAAATCAAATCGTAAAAAGAAACAATTAAATCTTACAGTCTCTAGTAGATACACACGAAGTTACGTACAGCGCGAAAGTTTGAATGACGTGGGTTCAAACTAGCGAGATCACCCGAAGAGTTGAAATGAACATTCCACCGCAAGCAACGAATTTCTCTCGCAACTTACTCCTCGCTCTACGGCTACTAATAATCGATATAGAAGGAAAAATTTTGGTGGACCTCAGGGTCCCCCACTTTCCCCAGGGTACCCCCACGTTCCCCAGGGTGATAAAGAAGTGACCCATATTTTTCAGAGGATCATGGTCAAATTAGGCAAATTACAACGCGCCAGCAAACTGATAATACACAATCGGTCACACCCGCCGCTAAACGATCTCGCAGACATTGAAGACGAAAACGACGAAAAACAGGGGAAAAGCAATTTCCATCTTCTCCTTATTCTAAGCCCACTAACGTCCTTGTACAGTAAGGGACACTTCTGGATGGTACAGCCACGAACATTAGAAAGTGGAGGTTGGATATATAAGAAATGAAAGCTTTTTCCAGTAGCAGCATAGTTTCACTGTATGTCTGATAGTTGGACAACCAACATGACAGCAAAAACATGCACGAAGACATAACATGCCAGGATATTCCTTCACTTGGATGAAAAAGTATTATTATCTGAGAGCATCACTTAGAGAAACAACTGCCAGAAAAATCTGCAGAAATTCCATTCATGTTAAGCTCAAAGAGATAGAAATTAATGCAAAGAAAACGAAAAGAATAATACGCATCATGCAGAGACCGAAAAAGTATGGAATGCTAAACAAAATGAGAAAAGAAGGAAAGAGGGAAAGGAAAGAGCAAGAGAGATGGGAATAAATTACATTTTAACACTTAAGGATAAACAGTCTCCGTCTTTCCCCCTGCCCCCGTGCATTATCTTGCTCTTTCTCCCTTCATAGGATAAATCTCTTTCAGTATCAAACGCGAACATAATTTATAGTGTTTAAGCCCTTGAAAAAATGTAACTCAGTCTAGGCTGAGACTCGAACACAGAATCCTTAGAACGACAGTCACACACGGTACCCAATTATCTACACAGGCTCTATCACCTGCGTTTATAAATCAGCCATTACACGCGCTGTTATCAAACGTGTTAAATCAGCCATTGTCGGTGAGTTACCCCAGTTACACTTGAAGTTTGAATTTTATTTCCGGCCTTTAGCCATCTACGGGAACAGGTCCCATGTTTTATTTTAAAGCATTTGTTGTGTAGATTAAAATCAAGAATGAATTAATCTATACTCTTAGTTACTGTTGTGTATGTATATACTAACATATATACATACACAAATACACACACATATAGATAGACAGACAGATAGATAGATAGATAGATAGATAGATAGATAGATAGATAGATAGATAGATAGATATCGGATTAATGGGGGGTTTAAAAAGTGATTTCGTAACTGCGAAATGGGTCTTCAAGACGTTGGTCGCACCGGTACTGACATTTGGTAGCATTGCTACATAACACACTCAATATAAATAGAGCTTCGAAACCACAAGTTACAAGTTGTGGCGTGGATAAGTCGGTAAGTTGTCTGACTGTTGAGTTGTCAGCGCGGGTTCGAGTCTCGAGTACACCGATTACTTTCTCTTTCAAAATACATTTCTATATTCTTATATATGTTATTAATTGCTTTCTTGCATTTTTTGTAAATTATCTTAAATTAGTGGAAGTTAAGTCAGGAAGGTTAAAACACATATATATGATTGCTTTATCCATATGTGCAGTCCAGAGATGGAGCGGGTCAGTGGGTCACGGGCAACAGAACGTGACCCACTGCGACCCACCACCCATCGGGACCCACTCTGACCCACTGATCCACTCTGACTTAACAACGCATTACGACCCACCGACCCATTCTGCTCAGAGCATTATAGACAGCTTCTGAACACTTGTGAATTTGTCTACGTTTTACTTTCAAGGTATCCTTTTTCTTCTTTTTTCATTTGTTTCTACTGAAAAAACAACTTCAGGCAATTTTAGATATTGATATTTGCAATTGTAATAATAGCAATAGGACTTATTAATTAGCTTTGAGATGCAGCCTGTGACTTTTTAGAGCAGATAACTACTGGGAGAAATGTTTGAATCATGCGTCATATATGTATTATTACATAAAAATTGAATGTAACTATGTGTGCATGATCATCACACCCAAATTGCAAAGTCAAATGAAATGATTTTTGGTATATAGTTAGGCCCCAATCCCAACTGGGAAGTCATCATACGCGTATCGGTTTCATTATTTATTTATTTATTTATTTATTTATTTATTTATTTATTTTGCCTGTTTTGACTTACAATATGGAGAGTATCTCCTATAAATTCTACAGTTGTCATGTATATATATGCAAATTGTAATTACAGCTTATTACAACATTTGAAGTAATATGTTCTAAGGGGGTCCGAATTCTTGCGAAAAATTTAGTATCTAACCAGCCGTTCAACTTGGAGAGCTGAAATTCAGTATATTAATTCTTTATTATAAATAAACAGAGCATGTTCTAGCATTTTATTAAAAAATTCTCTTTTATTTGCACAAAATATGGAAAGAGTTTCACAGTCCTCTATCGGCAAAACCATGAACAGAAAAGAGGAAGTTCAACTGGCACCGTAAGATAGAACATCTAACTGTATTTTGGCTATAATGTTGCGTTTAACATCAGTTCTAATTACCGAGAGGGTTTGTTGTTGTAGAGGTATAAAAAGCAGTCACTGTAAAGGCTGCCAAAATTTGAAAGATATCACGTATGAGATTTTCCGTCAAAGTTAAGTCAGTTTCGTAGAATACTACTGTGTATAATGGAACTTCGATGTAATAGTTGAAATTGAAATGTGAAACGTTTTAAAGTCATAGAAAAAATTAAACTGGGATTAGGCAGTTTCAGTCTCTACTCGGGATTACTTTGCACCGGTCCAAAATACCGCTTAGATAGGAAATTGTTACTACAGGATCCTCCTGCATTCTAAATTTAGGTAAATTTCCTATTTAGGAAGATGCTGGAATGAATTTCTTGTTGTAAAATAAATTATGAACAGTGGCGGATCCACAAAAGTAGTTTGAGAGAGGCTTCACTCACAAAGACTTCATTATTTTATAAATGACTAGACTTTTGAGGGGGCCTTCAGCTTATACGCATAGAAATGACTAACATTAGATTTTTTAAAAAAAGAAATCATGCAATTTGGGTGGGTTTCAGCCTGAAAGTCTCAAATCCTGTAAATCTACCATTAATTAAGGTTGGGATGATATTCTTGAACATAAGGAATAACCAAGTCAAATCAGTTCAGTCGGATTTTTTCTGTTTCTGAGTTGGCACTTTTGTGGGACATATGCTAAACTATTAGAATGTGGTTCCTGTGCCGGAAGCAGAAACCACATAATTTTCTTTACAAATATCGATAATTCAAACTAAGTACTGATACCAGTAGCATCACTCTAATATCAATATCTGTAGATTGCATGCAGTTTTGTGTATAAAGTAAAATGTATAAATACTGAAGGAAAAACATTGCACTGAAACGTTATGTTCGTATGGTGAATATACTTTTTTGTATGTTTTGCAAAGTAACCCCAGCTATGGGGTCACTTTACACCAAAGTTTATATTTCAATAACTATGGTTATACTGAATGTTTACTAATGCACTTGCACTAATGTTTTCTTTATATATCTAGCTATTGTATGTTTAAAATACAGTGTCCTAAATCATTACGTTTGTAAATTACATGCGATTTTCTTTAAAATGGCTTAAATCTTGTGCAAAGTAACCGCGTCTTACGGTACTAAGTTTCATCTCACTAATGCGAAATACTCTATTTGTTATGTATTTTAACCCTCTTTCCTCTTTAGGGTACGCACTTTAATAAATATGACGTGACAACAACCCAGTTTGAGGTAGGTGTTAACTATGTTAAAAACTTCACACCGAACGATTCAACCATATCCTTTACGTTAAACAATGTCTTTTTCATTTGTATAATACAGACGTAGATTAATAGTATCGGTGTTGTCTTCCATGCGTAAGTTGTTTCTTGATATGAAATATGAGTTAGTATGTTTAATGTGGTGAACAATACATAACACTTTCTATGTAATGAAGACTCACGAAGTTAATTTTGTCTGTAAGATATATGTTACATTGAATATAGGTATCGCAACAGTATTAAATTAAGTTTGAATGCTGCAACATTCTTCAGTTTCACCTCTCGAGAGATTTTTTGTCAAGAGATTTATGGAAATAAGAATTGAAATAGGAAGTAATAGTTAATTTGAACCACTTCCTGTTGATTGTAAAAAGAAGCCGTATCCTGATATCTCCTACATAGGCGACGCCACGGTGGGTGTAGTGGGTGCAGCTGCACCCACATTAACTTCAATTTTCAGATTTTGCTACAATAATCCTTTATATTTGTATATTTCTTGTTTCGTACGTTTAGATATATTTGAGTGACTTCTTAAGTTTCTCATAAGTTGCTTGCTATCATACCGTATTTTTCTAGTTTTTTCTTTGAGTAAAACTTAAGAAATATTTTTGAGATCTTAAGGCTCAATAGTGCACAACGTTCTGGCAACAATGTTAGGATTTGTTGTCCCATCCTAGCCTGCACCTACATTACCAAAATCCTGGTGCGGCCTATGATCTCCTATTACCTTGATCTATGGAAATAAGAATTGAAATAGGAAGTAATAGTTAATTTGAACTACATTCCTTTTGTTTGTAAAAAAAAAGCCGTATCCTGATATCTCCTATTGTTTTGATGCATGGAAATAAGAATTGAAATAGGAAATAATAGTTAATTTGAACCACTTCCTGTTCCGGTAGGGTGTTGACAATAATTATGGTATGTTGCCTTGGGACGTTAAATCGTTTTGACAAAGATATTCTCACTGTATGTTACCGTTTTCGTTCTATGGCGAGGAACGTTCAAACAGAATATGGCTAATTTTAAAAGCTAGTTTGATCAAAGCTGCCACGGAAAAGGCGAGGCTATTCTTAAGACGATGAATCGATTGCAAAAAGCCACTTTTTAATATCTTTTATCATTTTTGCTCTACGGAAATAAGTATTGGAACCGGAAGTACTAGTAAATTTAAACAATTTCCAGTTTTGGTAGAGTTATATAGATTGTAAGATATGTTTGTTGAGAGGCTGAATCGTTTGCCTAAAACTCCTTGTCGATATCTGCAGTCGTTTTCATTCTATAGAGATAAACGTTGAAACCGGTATTGAAACCACAAGTTATAGTAAATTCTAACTACAACCGAATTTGGTAGAGTGTTGTAGATGGTCATGATATGTTGTCTTTACATTCTAAATCGTTTGCAGAATACGCTTATCACCATCCGTTATCATTTTCTTTGTATATCAACAAACGTTGAAACCGGAAATGGCTAATTTGAAGCAATTTCGGTTTGAGCAGAAGGTTAACGGAGGAAATAAAATCTATTCTTTGGACACAGAATTAATTGCAAAAGACCACATCTTGAAGCATTTACTATTTCTATTAGGCTGAAATCGGAAATTGAAACCGGTAGTAATAGTAAATTCCAACCATTTATGGTTTTGGTAAAGTATTTTGGATACTCATCATGTTCTCTAGATGGTAACTCCTTTTCAAATATCAGCTCTCGCTATGTTACAGTTTCATGTTATGACGATAAAAGCCGAAACTGGTATTGAAACCGGAAGTATTAATAAACTTAAACCATTTTCAATTTTGGTAGAGTATTGCGGATGATCATGATATGATGCTTATACACACGAAATCCTTTACGAAAAAACATCTTCTCCCTGTATGTTGCTGTTTTCATCTATGGGTTAAATATTAAAACCGCAAATAGCTAGTGTTGCCACGAGACGAAACGAGACGATACTTCAGGCTGTCTCGTCTAGTGCAAAGCATGTCTCGTCTCGAAAAAATTTCCGCGTCCCGTCTCGTGTTTTGTCTGGAGAGATTCTGTCCCGTCTCGTCTCGTTTCGTTTGTCTGGTTTTGTCTCGTCTTGTCTCGTAAAAAGTATAGTAGCATATCATGGGAACGAAAGTCAAATGTAGCAGACTGCACCATGCTAATCAAGATACAACGAAGTTATTAACCAGAACACACGACAAGAATTCTCACGGTAGCTTCGCCGTAAAGCATTTACCTCTCGTGCGTGTGGTAGTCGGTTCAATCTCGGTTAGTGCCATATGAGCTTTGTGGTGGAGAAACATCGAGTGTGTGTGTTTTCTCGGCGTTGTCTTGTATCCTACCACTTTCTTTATTCCACTAATTCTCCCACCATCTTCCATTCGGCGTGAGCCAAAGTTGCCAAAAGGTCTTAAAAATAAATTCAATAAGTTCACAAGGCAAGGAAAAATAATTTACAAAATAATATTTCTTTGCAGTTAATTGTCTGAAGCATTGGCGCAAGTCCCGGGGATGAGAATGACATGTCTCCCCTCCCATCTTGGAACAGGGGCGACTTTCCCCCAGTAACTCGATTTGAAATGTGTTTTTCTGAGGAGAAATATGATGCTTGTGTCCGACTGCTATTTCATTTACATCGCCATATTATATACAAAAGGTTCACCTCAGAAATCAGATTCATTTACCGTAATATGAGTCTCATTTCCTTCCCTTCAGAATAAGCCCCAAATCTGCCCGCCTCCCAATGTTGAACACAATTCTGCTCCTTGATCCTCCACAGTGTTGTTTTTCAACTTATAAATATTTTGAACATCTCTTAAAAAAATACGGGAATGGTCCTACCTGTTCCACTCCCCCAATATTGAAGACAGATTTGCGCCGCTGGTTTGAGGATTTCGACCCTGAACTTTTTTTACATTCTGAAACATTGAAATTTGTTTTACGAACACGAAAACACGAATCTAAATTGCTCATAGATACGTCGAAAACGAAGACATTAATGTCAAGTAATGTTAATGCGACAAGTAAAGTTCGATGTGACTGCACTGGCCCAGAGGGTACTGACTGCACTGGCCCGGAGGAGCGAGTAAGGCGTCACGTTTAGAGGGTGGCAAACAACTGAAAGTAAAAGCTCCTACGAAGTAAAATCTCAAACTGAATTGAAATAGGACTTCCTGATCGTGTCTAAGATTTCATGCGGACTCACTGAGACTTTGTTTCCGTACAACCTACCTTACTCTCTAAAATCGCGAGTCAAGTCAGATAGGCATATCTACTGCGATACTGGAGTTAGTAATAGCATACGACATTTATAATAATAAAGGCGGTCTTAAGACATGTTTAAAATGGCGAGGTGACTTTCCTAACTTTCACTAATCGTTCCCAAGTCCTAACACACTTATATTAGATATGATAATAGCCCTATAACAATGTTTTGACAGGGAAAGTGTAGAACAAAATGGAACTTGGCATATTTTAATTCCGACCATATTTTCTATTATGATTCGACGCTAGTAATAGCGATGGTATGATTGGCTCCAGAGACAATAAAAAATCGTGATAAAAGAAAACTTTTTGGCCCTCACGTCGCCAGGTCGTGTAGTGGCTTAAAAATAAAACTACAGAAAGGGTACCTAAAGGGATAGGGAAATGTGCTTCTTAGTTGACCATTGAAAAAGTAATTAAATCATGGTATAAGTAGTGAGAGTAATTTTGTGTTTAGTGTTCAGCAACATTTTTTTATCTGCATACTGTTTCAAGTGTTTTTTCTGTCTGATGAGTTAGCCAAGTAGGTAAGACGCTCTACTTATAACTGGGTAATCCATGTTCAAATCTCCCTGCAGCTAACTTTTTCTCCCAGTACCGAAATCAACAGCGTGTGCTGTGTTGATTTAACAGAAAAATGGTAGTCGCGCTTGGTCAGTTAGGAATTCTCTGCTGGGGGGGCAGACCTTTTTTCAGTCTCGAACCTGTAGAACACTTCCTAGACATGTGTGGAATTAATATGAATAACTCATTCTTTGTCAAGAATTATGGGGACAATGCCCTCCATGCCCCCCTAGCTCCGCCCATGGTGGTGAATCAATACAGCTATTTTTTACTGTGCAAGACATGCGTTGTAAAAATAAGGTTAAGGACACATACAAAAGTTATCCAGGGCATGGTGTCGAATGCACAAATACTTGAAGAAATTTCATTTCCTCAGTCAAAATTAAATGTGTTGTAAGGCACCTTTACTATTGACAATAAAATGCAATGAAATTAAAAGTTACTCTCCAATTATAAATGCCGGACTCAAATTACTGTAGGAAATTGAATAGTGTATAATAGAAACAGCCGAAAAATTAAACATGAAGAAAAAATTTAATAAAAACAAGCTAACAAGGCTATCAAACTTAACTTTATTTAAAAAAAAAGCAGAGCAAACGTAACGGTTTCAATGTTCTAATATCTTAATGTGTCATCCGAGTAACATCGAAAACGTTACTTTTGCTGTATGTGTGTTTTAAATTCAAAACTGTGTTTGCAATTTCGAGACACAAGACGAGACGAGATATTTCACGAAACATCTCGTGTCCCGTCTTGAAAACGAGACAAGTTGTCTGTCTCCTCACGCGTCTCGTCCCAAAGGGTTCTGTCTCGTCTCGTGGCAACACTAGAAATAGCTAATTTCAACCAATTCTGGCTTGAATATGGAGTTAACGGATGAGAAGGAACATATTCTTTGGATGCATAATCAATAGCAGAAAATCACTTCTCGATATCACTTACTGTCTTCGCTCTGGTATCTGTCAGACACACACGGATAAAACCACTCTATAAGACTTCCGACTTTTATGCACGGCATAGTTTGGAAGATTAAAACCTGTCTAGTTCCATAAATATTATTAACACTAACATATCAATGATACTCCTGTGTATAATTCAAAAAGTTAGCCGTGAAATTTATGCGGACTGGAAGCAGTTGTGGGAAAGCCTCTTCCTATATGAAATTTGAGAGTGTTTAGGTAAAACCAATATAATCTTTCTATTTTGCATCGGGTTAATAATGCATAAGTCATTTCTACTGTATATCAAATTCACGGACAAAAGCGACTCGTGACTCAAGGAAAATCAATTCGTTGGTTCTTCAAGGTCAATACATCAACAAAATATCTAATACTAAGAGAGTAGTAAAAGACAAACTATTCCCCAGGTACCGTTATGTACTATAATTAATTTAGAAAGTCCATGTCCTATAATGGGTGTGTTGGGAGACGGTCGTGTAGGTCATTAGGGGTTGATGACATGATTACGTGGATTTGGAAAGTTCCTATGTTTCTTTTTTTAGCTGTGATGACATGTGTGTATTGTTGGAAAGGTCGTGTCCTCTTTCGAGTCTGTATACGTGTCTGTACAGACTCTATACTGGATATTTTTAAAAATAATAATGGAAATTTGAATTTGAATTTTAATTGGTTCGATTTGAATTAAATCTGTTGATATGATGAAACGTTATGACAATGAGATGAAGCCCCAGTTCGAATCTTGTATTATACAAATGGGTTTGACTAATAGAAACTCACATTAAGAAATATATATAATTTGGAAAAATGAAATCTTTGATTCCCACCATTATGCCTGTTAGGCTAAAGGAGATGTTCGAACTTGCAAAATAAATCGTTTGCTGTGCAAACTCGTTGTTAACTTTAATTTGATCGCTTGCTAAGCAAGCTGAGAACACTTACAGTGTGTAAAGAACAATATGTGAGAGAATAAAAAATATTCTCCTAATAAATCGGTTTTTATATTGCTTCGCTTTAAAAAGAAAGCTCTTAAAAGTATATAGAAAGTGGGAACTTGCAAATTATTTATATTCTCCTAATAAATTAGTCGTAGCAACTTATTTGATCGCTTGCTAAGCAAGCTGAGAACACTTACAGTGTGTAAAAGTTTATGTGATACGTACTGAGAATGAACCCAGGACCCCAAGCTCCGGAGGTGAACGCTGTATTGTACTGAGAATGAACCTGGGACCCTTAGCACCAGGACCCCAAAACTCCGGAGGTGAACGCTGTATGAGAGAATTATTGCAACCCTTACATGTAACTTGGAGAGAAAAAAACATATGGTAGATAGGAAGTGTGTGTGTGTGATTTGAATAGTTTATTTATTTATTTTGTTAACATTCATTTTTATTGATTTGTTTATTGCTTATAGCTAACTCCGTGTTTACAGTCATGTTTCTAAGTTTGAAATACGGACTGACTGAATTGTTCTTCCGTCTCTGACAGAAGGCTATCTTAGATTGAACACTTACAGGTAGTTTTATTTTTGTAAATGGCTTCACTTCCGGGTAATTGACTTATACGCGCTTTGCCTTGATTTCGTTAGATATTTGAGTGGTGACACACATAGAGTGTCAATGTACTTTTTAATTTTATTTCCGCTTGTCAATATGTACTGAAATATCCTTAGACGATTTCCCCTTGCCCGTGAGAAGTCTGACTGGCGACATACTGAAATATTTGCCATTAACTATGATTGTCACTGCGATAGTTATCTGCAGTGATGAAGAAGACAGATAGAAATTTAATGTTTCTTCCCTTTTACAAGATGTTTTGGACAAACACATAAATGTATTTTTTGTGCCAATATCTGATTTTGGCAATGTGAAAGTTTTACTTGTAAGCATTTCCTTAATTAGTTGAGAACCGTACATTGCTACAGGGGGCCAATGTCGATAACCTGTCCTGAATGAGGAAAAAATGGTAGCTTTTCCTTGAAAGGTCATTTACTGTTGAGATTTCTACAGCGGTTGATGAACTTGTAAATAAGAAATTTCCTGGTGGAGCAATGAATAATTTGATGCTATCGAGTTTTAAACATGATGACTATTTATAATTAATGAAAGAAAACGGTTTTGAAAACCTGATGAAAAGATGATGGCAGGGGGAGGGACACATTGAAACCCCTTATAAATACTGTCGAAATAAAAGTTTATTATTATTGTTATTTACATAGTGCAATAGTGCATATTGAGAAACTTTATTCTTGTGTTTTTATTGAAATTTTTCGTCGGTGATTTTAACAGAAGGAAGTTTGAAGGTGAGAACTTTTTAAATGCTAAACTGACTTGTATTATTCACTTAATTATAATGGAAGTTTTTTTAAAAATAATTATTGGTAAACTACGCGAGTTACTTTTGAGAAATTGAACTTGGGACTATTTATATTTGTCTAATAAACCTACGACCATTTGTAATCATGACAAGAGGGATAAAATTTGTGACAGACTGCAAACACTTGAAATGTAATTGCGATTTTCTATTACTAAAGTTATTATTATTATTATTATTATTATTATTATTATTATTATTATTATGAATATACGGCTATGTTTCCCTTAAGAACCGCCCTTATGATTTACCAAGGGCTAAAGACGAACCATTTACTTGTAGAGTTTTATTTGCTTAATTATAGTATGCTTAATTACAATATGTTTGATTCATTTGTTACGATTTTTTTAACTGTTACACCGCTTGTGTACTGAAACATGATCACTTTAAAATCATTTATACCTGATATATATGTACGCTGTACAGATGTGACTTGAACTGCGTAAGTAAGATCATTTTGCCGATAGATGTCAGAGAAGTACGCTTTGGTACCATAGCTGATAATCTTTTAGGAACACATTTATATACATGTACTAAGACTAGTATTTGTAGAAAGAAAGAAAGAAAAAAGTTTCAGTTTGGGGATGTAGCGCTTTGGCCCACATTATAATTTAAATTTTTGTGTTTTAATAGTAAATATTACTGAATGTTAGTTATTTGCGGGGATGGTAGCCACATAGCGCATACAATAGATTTAATGTTAAGAAAGAAAGGAGGGATGAAAATTTTACGGGCCCCCTAAATACATTGGTTATTGAACACTGTCTTTTGATTTTGAAAACTTGTTGTGTATTCTCGAAGCGAAAAAAGAGAATTATGTAGTCTTATTTGTACCATGTCCCTCCAACTAACTGGCTCTTGCCTGCCACATAGACACCCATAGATTTAAACAGTATTGTATTACATTGAAGCGAATTGAAATTATGTACGGCTATTTGTAGTATAACCCTATAACTGGCGGGGCCTTTTCCCCTTAGTGACGGGTTCCCCTAGATTGAACACATATTATATTACAGCAAAAAGAATTATGTACTCCTATTCGTAGCATATCCCTCCAACTAAGTGGCTTTTTTGCCTGCCAGATAGATTGCATAGATTTAAACAGTATTGTATTACAATGAAGCGAATTGAAATTATGTATGGCTATCCGTAGCATATCCCTACAATTGTGCGGCGTTTGTTCACTAGATAGACCAAATAGATTTTAGCAGTATTATAGCAAAAGGAAATTACGTACGACTATTCATAGCATAGCATATCCCTACAACTAACGGGGGCTTTTGGCTGTCAGATAGACCCCCATAGATTTTAGCAGTATTATAGCAAAAGGAAATTACGTACGACTATTGTAGCACGTACCTATAACTGGCGGGGGCCCTTCCCCATTAGTTACGGGCTCACCTAGATTTTAACAGTAATATATATTATAGCAAAAATAGAATTATGTACGACTATATGTAGTATAACCCTATAACTGGCGGGGGCCCTTCCCCCTTAGTTACGGGCTACCCTAGATTTTAACAGTATTGTATTACAATGAAGCGAATTGAAATGATGTATGGGTATTCCTAGCATGCTCCTATAACTGGCGGGGGCCCTTGCCTCCCAGATAGACACCCATAGATTTTAGCAGTATTATAGCAAAAGGAAATTACATACGACTATTCCTAACATGGTCCTATAACTGACGGGGGCCCTTCCCCTTAGTTACGGGCTACCCTAGATTTTACCAGTATTGTATTACAATGAAACGAATTGAAATGATGTATGGCTATTCCTAGCATGCTCCTATAACTGACGGGGGCTTTTGCCTCCCAGACCCCCATAAATTTTAACAGTATTATATTATAGCAAAAGGAGATTATGTACGGCTATTTCTACCATGTTTTTACCAACTGAGGCCGTGTTTTCCATTAGTTAGAGTACCTACAATTGCGTTTTTTTTCTGAATAGGTAATAACATGATGATAATTATGTTCATCTGAAGGGGTCTATGTGTTGGTGGGTCCCCCTTAGGGATTTGTAACATAATGAACGTTTAGTGGTTTACTGATAGAAGAAGCAGCTATGACCTCACAAAGTATGTTTTATTAACAGAACACAATTGCGAGAAGGGTTCTTGGTACTTATTTAACGGATAAAAAGAAATATATATATCATACTTTACCTTTAAAATATAGATATATATTCGGGACTAATAACGAAATACGTCAACACGACACACGGGGGTAAACTATACTAAGGTTAATTTAAAATTTTTCCGCTAGGTGTCACTTTTAGTGGTGGTGGGAGAACACTTGATAGACATGATATAACATGTATTTGATGTGTACGCTTATCATTTTTTCTTACGTCGGCGTGCGTTAAAGATCACAGAGAAAGCTTTCCTGATTATTAAACCTATTTTAATAGTATTAAATAAAGTATACTGGATTATCACTATATTTATTGAAGCCTGTTTTATTACAGACATTGAAGCTTGCTAATCGTTGTGGTGCTTGCAATTACATTAAAAGTACCGACCAACGCAGAGTCGAGATTTCTTCTTCTTTTTTGTGGATTTGTGAACGGAGAACTAAGCATTGAAAGGTATGTATTTCTTATGGTTATTGTGATTTTTTTTTAAAAAAAAGAGAGAAATTATATACTTTTTAATTGTACTTGAGTTGTATTTAACCAATATTAATGAACATAAAGACTTTTCTCTCTCTCTCTCTCTCTCTGTGTGTGTGTGTGTGTGCGTGTGTGTGTGTGTGGATATTTTTAATAGAATAGTTTACAATTCAATATAAGTGAATATATTTACTGATTTTTCATAAAACAACTTGATTGATTTCTATTTACATATCAATAATTAACTAAAGATGATTAATTTTTTTCTTTTATATGATATTATCATGTGATAGTTGCTTAAAAGAAGTATTTATTTGATCTTTTTTATTAAAGTGGAGTTGATTACTCAAAATAGTTTTTCTTTGTTTTTTTAGATGGATTTCTTCTGCCCAGCTGAAGAATTAAACATGATAGATGAAATCTACCTGCAAGAGGTCTTGCGCGGTCTCAACGAGTACCCTAGGGTTTTTAGTACCTGGAAAGCCATTATGAAATTGAACAGACTTGGCCATAGGGGATCGGTGAGATGCCATATTGCGGACCCTTCGTGTCTTTGAAGGTAATGATACACTACTTCTCCAGCACTGCGTAAGCAGTGCTGACGTACCGGATTTGTTTGTGTACGGTTTTTTCCGTACTAAAGAATTGTATGAATTGGCTCTAGATAAAGTTATGTATTTATTAGCTTCTGGGGAAGGTCAGGTAGATAGGATAAATGATACAGAGTTATCTGAGTTTTTTGATTTTGGCTCGCGATTTGTTTTGGAACCATGCTTAATCCCATCTGAAAATAATAATGCCATAGTCATGACCCCTCAAGAAACTCATAACTTGAGTCCTAATAATTTATATTTGTTAACGAATGAAGATTTAGCTTTTCTAAATGATAAAGCAGATGGGATTGGCAATCTAAATTCCGTTGAAATACCAATTGAAGAAGAAATGAGAAGACTGGTTGAAAATGAGGACAATGCTGTGGTTATACCCACGCAACAGGTCCAGGGAAAAAATCCTGTATACAATACAACTCAATATTGTGTACAGGATAATCATGACTATGGGAACCAAATGATTTTTTTCTCCTCAGCCTGGACCGTCATGTGCTAGTGTCCCACCAATGGTTGGACATGGCAACATAAACAAGAATAGTACAAGTAGTACTACTGGTAGTCATAATAGTGGTAGTACAAGTGGTAGTAGTAGTGATAATAGTAATGGCGAGGATAATCAAAGAAATAGTAATTTCGAAGTTGTAAGACAAAGCAGACAAATGTTTCGTAAGTTTCATCTTACGGGCCATAAAATTGTCGTCAGACCTGTGGGTGATGAAAGGAATATTAATAACCCAGAGGCCTATATCGAAAGTTCAATCGATTTTGCGTTGGAACATGTGATCTCCAATGCACGCCCCATGGACTACATTGGTTTATACGTTGAAAGTAGTAATAGTACTAATAAACCAGTGTATGTGCCGTTTAGAAGAAAGGACAATTTCACTGCTAGAACAGTCCTCACTTCAATCGAACGAGTACTAAATTCGAATGAAGTGTTCCTTTTAGGGGAAGAAGTACTGTTTCGATTCTATATAGCTGAGAATTTGCACGGACAAGGAAGACCTAATGCCATGAGTGCTGTCCAAAAATATTGCAAATACCAAGATTACTTGGAAAAGCGATTAATTCGCATTGAAAATAAGAATATGTACTTCCTCCCCATGGCCATAATATATGGTATAACAAAGCATACCTCAAGTAGTAGTAAAGTTTTATATCATTTAAAAACAAGAGATTATAATAAGTGGCTTTTTAAAGCAGAACTTCTCTGCGAGAGGGCAGGAGTTAACGTTCAAAGTAAGAAAGGTTCTGACTTCTCTGATTTGAACCTCTTTCAAACATATTTGAAAGGGGAGTATCAAATCGTAGTTTATGAGGAGATTGAAAAGAATAATCGGGAATATATAGTACGTTACTCGGGAGAACATGCAGAAAATAAGATTTTTATCCTATATCAAAGAGGTAACACTATTGGTCATTTCGAACCCATTCGTAATATTTCAAGTTTTCTTAGCAAACGGATGTATTGTTATTATTGTTTGGAAGGATATGATGAAAGATATCGGGCACACAAGTGTAAAACTCGTTGTACTTTGTGCGAACATACTCACGAACGGGACTATACTGCAAACAGAATTAAATGTAATGCGTGCAATAGAGAGTTTGCTGAGGGTACATGTTTTAACAACCATGTGGCACGTAAAAAAGCGGCTAAATCGGTATGTGATAATGTAAAGCTCTGCATCGATTGTGGTATCATCTTTGATAAGAGGAAGCGAAAATCTGATCACATGTGTGGTGAACATTTTTGTTCAACGTGCTTTGCATATGTTGATACAAATCATACATGTTTTGTTCAGAGACAGCAACCTGTTCATACGAAAAGGTTTATGTATCCTCGTCGCCAAAAGTGCCTTTACATCGCCGTGACGGGTATGTGACAGCGCAGTACATTAAAGAAGGGATGGTTGCATAAGAATTTGTGATTAATTTTGAAGAGTTTTTATTTTGACTAGGAAAATAAAGTAGGTATAGGGAGTAAAGACACAGATTTGAAGCATCAGTGCACTGTCATCTCTGAAAAGATTCGTATTATTGCCTTATATGTCAAGTTAAACACCACAACATCTGTCACTGATAGCGTAGATCATCTTACTTTTTAAAATTGCCTCTGTAGCCTATTTGTCCATACATTAATCTCCAGACATGATGTATAGAGAGGAGAAAGAAAGAGATACAACATCTGTAAGATTTATGTAATTCACTAAGGGACTATAGGAAACGACTAAGCTAATTACTGCTACTAGCGCTTTTTAATCTTCAGGGATTTACTACATGTTCGCAAAACATTATTCTAAGTCCTAAATCTGTGCGTGAATTATTTCATTCGCCTCACTGTAATTATTTTAGAATGGAAACTGATTACGCTGAACGTGAAAATGTTTCTCGTAAAGCAAGGGCCGTAATAAATGTAAATAAGGTTCTCATTATTATGTAAAACACATAAGTATTTATTCCGTGTATAGAACAATATAACACAGTAACTAAGCAACATCATAATCACTAACGCCCGCAGGATTTTTTCAACGGGTGGAGGGGAAGTCCGATATAGAATGTTTCGTTTTATTCCCTATATATATTAACAGTCATAACATTTATCATTGATAGCGTATATCGTCTTTCGCCACTGTAGCTAATTAGTCAGAACATTCATCTCCAGACATGATGTCGAGAGAATAGAAAGAAATAGATATGAACAGTGGTGTAACTAATTTTACTGCGCCCTGGATCGATCGATCATCGAATTACTCATACTCCCCCAGGACCTCTGCCACAGGTATTTCAGCTGCTGCGTTATATATATGGTTCCATGTTAGAAGGGCCAAACAAAAGGGCAAAGACAGAAAGACCCGAGTCAAAAGGGCCCTGCGTCAATTGGGCCCGGGTCGAGATGGCCCCCTCGCTACAAAAGGGCCCGAGTCAAAAGATCTCCGCAACAACAGGGCACGAGTCAAAAGACCCTGCGTCAAACGGGCTCGGATCAAAAGGGCCCGAATCAAAACGCCTCTCATAAAAAGGACCCGGGTCGAAAGGTCTCCGCAACAAAAGGGCCCGAGTCAAAAGGCCCCGAATCAAAACGACCCTCATAAAAAAGCCCGAGTCAAAAGGGACTCCGCTACAAAAGAGCCAGAGTCAAACGACCCTGCGTCAAAAGGGACCGAGTCAAAAGTGGCCGAATCAAAACGCGCCTCATAAAAAGTTATAGTCAAAAGGAGCCCACGAGAAAAGGATCCGAGTCAAAGGCCCTGCGTCAAATGAGCCCGGGTCAAAAGGGGCTCTGCCACAAAAGGGTCCGTGTGAAAACGACCCCACATCAAAAGGTCCCGGGTCAACAGGTCTCCACAACATAAGTCCCGAGTCAAAAGGGCCCGAATCAAAACGCCCGTCATAAAAAGGAGCAGAGTCAAAAGGGGCCCCGCTACGAAAGGGCCCGAGTCAAACGGCCGTAAGTCAAAAGGTCGCGGATTAAAAAGTCCCTAGTCAAAAGGGGCCAAATCAAAATGCACCTCAAAAAGAGCCCGGGTCAAAAGGGTTCCACGACAAAGTTACCTGAGTCAAAAGACCCTGCGTCAAACGGACCCGGGTCAAATAAAGCCGGAGTCAAACGGCCCCGCGTCTAAAGGGCCCGGGTCGAAAGGTCTCCTCAACAAACGGGCCCGAGCCAGAAGGCCCGAATCAAAACGCCCCTCATCAAAAGGGCCATAGTCAAAAGAGTCTCCAGACAAAAGACCCGAGTCAAAAGGACCTGCATTAAACGCGCCTGCGTCGAAATGGGCCCCGCTACAAAAGGGCCCGAGTGAAATCGGCCCCACATCAAAAGGGACCTGTTCAAAAGGTCTCCACAACATAAGGGCCCGAATCATAATGCCCCTCATAAAAAGGAGCCGAGTCCAAAGGGGTCCCCCTACTAAAGTGGCCGAGTCAAACGGCCGTGCGTCAAAAGGGTGCTGGTTTAAAGGGCTGGAGTCAAAAGGGGCCGACTCAAAACGCCCCTCATAAAAAGAACCCAAGTCAAAAGTGTTCCACGACAAAGGGACCCGAGTCAAAAGGCCCTGCGTCAAATGCACCCGGGTCAAATAAAGCCGGAGTCAAACGGGCCCGCGTCGAAAGGGCCCGGTCGAAATATTTCCTCAACAAACGGGCCCGAGACAGAAGGCCCGAATCAAAACGCCCCTCATCAAAAGGGCCCGGGTCGGAATGTCTCCGCAACAAAAGGGCCTGAGAATCGTTTGTTAACACAACGCAAAAATTTGAGATTTAGATAGCGATAATAAACATAACAATTATAATGATGTCTGCAGAATTTTTGTGTATACTGGTACGGAATGACAACCAACGTCAGTAACAGAGGCGACTCTTGAGGGAAGTGACATTGGTAAAAATTAACATTTTACGAACGCAATCCACAAGAAGTTAACTGCACAAATGTATGATGGAATTTCATTTACGGTGGAAAACATTAACGGTCTCAAAACAAAAGATCAATCAAAACTAGTGATGAGCGCAAGAGTCTTGGTCTTGCAGTTTTTGCAAGAGTTTTGCATGCAAGACCAAGACCAGGAATCCCGATGCAAGACCAAGACCAAGACCAAGGGGTGCAACACCAAGACCAAGACCACACCTGCAAGACCAAGACCAAGACCAAGACCAAGACTCTTGCGCAAGAGTCTTGCACAAGTACCGTTTCGGTGGTAGAGCAGTCACATGTGGTTATACGGGTCCCTGGTTGGATTCTAGCATGCGCCATGGAAACTTTTTAGTGGGCAAACACCGTGTGCGTGGGTTTTCTCGGTAGAGACCTGCATGGGCCGGGCCTTGCCCGAGACCCGAAGCCCGGCCCTACCCGCGGGCCGGGCTTGAGCGGGCCGATTCTATTATTTCTTTGAGTCGGGCCGGGCTTGGGCCGATTAATTGCAATTCTTTAACCCTCGAGAAGTCGCAGTAGTAGTCCCCCCGTTATGGCGAACTGAGTCAGCAAAAATTTTTGTGACGTCATAGGTCAAAGGTCAATGACCTTGGCCCGGGGTCAATGACCTAGGGGTACCTAGGACCACCCCCTCTAAATTTTGGCAGGGGTACCTTGGCCCACCCCCTAAATTTTGGCAGGGGTACATATGACCACCCCGCTTAAATTTTGGAAATTGTCAAATTTAAAAATTTGGTATGGTAGCCTAGGACCATAGTATGTACCTCTATCAGTATTGGGTGTCTATGTCGTTCCCTTTTATGGGTAAAAAATTGCCAAAAATTCAAATTTCGGGGGTTTTTGACCTAATTTATCCCCTTGGATGAGGTATTATTACCATATATAGTTATATGGGCGTATACAGGGGTTCATTACCTTTCATAAGACATAGGTACATTAATGCACCCCTTGAAAATTTTGGCAGGGGTACCTTGGCCCACCCCTTAAATTTTGGAAATTGCCCAATTTCAACATTGGGTATTATAGTATAGAACGCTAATATGGATCACTATAAATTTGGGTGGTCCACCTCGTTCCCTTCTAGGGGTACAAAATTGCCAAAATATAAACGTAAGCAATACGTTGTACCACGTGTTTGGTTTTCGACCTAATTTATCTCCTTGGATGAGGTCCTATTACCTTATATGATTATATGGTCATGTATAGGGGTCCATTCCTTTCATCAGACATAGGTACATTAATGCACCCCTTGAAAAATTTTGGCAAGGGTACATAGGACCACCCCCCCCGTCCCCCTTAAATTTTGGAAATTGCCAAATCTAAAAATTTGGTATGGTAGCCTAGGACCTTAGTATGTACCTCTATCAGTATTGGGTGTCTATGTCGTTCCCTTTCATGGGTAAAAAATTGCCAAAAATTCAAATTTCGGGGTTTTTTGACCTAATTTATCCCCTTGGATGAGGTGTTATTACCTTATATAGTTATATGGGCGTATACAGGGGTCCATTACCTTTCATAAGATATGGGTATATTTGTGCACTCCTTTAAAAATTTGGGAGGGGTACCTTGGCCTACCCCTTAAATTTTGGAAATTGACCAATTTAAACATTGGGTATTATAGCACAGGACCCTAATATGTATCGTGATAAATTTGGGCGGTCCACCTCATTCCCTTCTAGGGGTACAAAATTGCCAAAATATAAACGTAAGCAATACGTTATACCACGTGTTTGGTTTTTGGTCGATTTTATCCCCTTTGATGAGGTGTTATTATCCTATATAGTTATATGGTCATGTATAGGGGTCCATTACCTTTCATAAGATATGGGTATATTTGTGCACTCCTTTAAAAATTTGGGAGGGGTACTTTGGCCCACCCCTTAAATTTTGGAAATTGACCAACTTAAACATTGGGTATTATAGCACAGGACCCTAATATGTATCTTGATAAATTTGGGCGGTCCACCTCATTCCCTTCTAGGGGTACAAAATTGCCAAAATATAAACGTAAGCAATACGTTATACCACGTGTTTGGTTTTTGGTCGATTTTATTCCCTTTGATGATGTGTTATTATCCTATATAGTTATATGGTCATGTATAGGGGTCCATTACCTTTCATAAGATATGGGTATATTCGTGCACCCGGGAGGGGTACTTTGGCACACCCCTTAAATTTTGGAAATTGCCCAATTTAAACATTTGGTATTATAGTACCGGATCCTAACATGTATTATGATAACTTTGGATGGTCCACCTCGTTTCCTTCTAGGGGTACAAAATTGTCAAAATATAAACGTAAGCAATACGTTGTACCACGTGTTTGGTCTTTTGGCCCAATTTATCCTCTTGGATGAGGTTCTATTACCTTATATGGTTATATGGTTATGTATAGGGGTCTATTCCCTATCATAAGACATAGGTACATTTGTGCACTCCTTTAAAAATTTGGGAGGGGTACTTTGGCCCACCCCTTTAATTTTGGAAATTGCCCCTTTTTACATGTTTGGTATTATAGTATAGAACCCTAATATATATTACTATAAATTTGGGTGGTTTACCACGTTTCCTTTGATGGGTACGAAATTGCCAAATTTTAGTACAACCACGTGTTTGGTTTTGGCTCAATTTATCCCCTTGGATGAGGTCCTATTACCTTATATGGTTATATGATCATGTATAGGGGTCCATTCCATATCCCCTTAAATTTTGGAAATTTTCCAATTTAAGCATTCGGTATCATAGTACATGACCTCAACATGTATCATGATAAATTTGGGTGGTCCATCTTGTTCCCTTTCATGGGTAAAAATTACTAAAATATAAACATAAGCAATATGTTGTACCATGCGTTTGGTTTTTGGCCCAATTTCTTCCCTTTGATGGGGTTCTATTACCTTATATGGTTATATGGTCATGTATATGGGTTCATTTCCTATCATAAAACATGGGTACATTGACGCACCCCTTGAAAAATTTGGGAGGGGTATCTTGGCTCATCCACTCGGTTTTAGAAATTGTTTTAATATAAGCATTTGGTATCATAGTACAGGACTTCAATATGTACCACTATAAATTTGGATGGTCCACATCGTTCCCTTTCATGGGTAAAGAACTACCAAAAATCGAATTTCGGAGGTTATTGACACCTATTTAGCACGTTATATGGTTTATTACCTTTATATGTTTATGTTCCCTTTTAAATTTGGGAATTATCAAATAACAAAATTCGGTAAACGTTTTCTAGGACCCATTGGTGTTCCTCTTATGGCCAAATATTCAAAATTTAAATGTTATTGACCGGCTTTATTATTGAATAAGTACAGGATTTATTAATTTTTTCATAACACACAGGTGTATTTGTGTACCAATCTTTAATTTTGGGAGGGGTACATTTCTTATTGTCATATCAATAATTGGTAATTGTTCTTTGGGTAAATCATTATGATCACGTGATCAGTTATTGACCTATGATGGGATTAGGAGTCCAGGACATTGGTACATTGAAACTTTGTAGGATAATTTGAGAATGCGTCATTGGTATTGATTATTACAGCCAAATATAAACGTAAGCAATACGATGTACCACGTGATTGACCTTGATGAGGTAGTGTACAGGGATACATAGCTAACCTTATTGAATCTTATGACTCATAGCCTTAAGGGAATACATGCTACAACACTGGCAAAGTTATTGTTGATGCAATTTGATTGGTTGATCACTATCTTTCGTGCAATCTGATTGGCTGATCACTATCTTTCGTGCAATCTGATTGGTTGCTGATTTTCAAATCTTTGCTGCATTCAGTTTTTAAGTTTTGTTTAACATTTAAAAATCTTGGTTTCGTTCAACATTTTGGACTCACTGATAAATATGATCAAAACCGTTTATTTGTTAATCGAATAGTTAAAAACCGGATAAAGTTTGACGGTTAACCGTGAAACGTAAAATTTTTTTAGTTTGAAATTTTTTGTTTTAATTTTTTTGTTTCAGAATTTTGTTTGAAATTTGTTTCAAAATTTTTTTGTTTGAAAATTTTTTTGTTTGAAATTTTTTGTTGCAAAATTTTGTTTGAAATTTTTTTGTTTAAAATTTTTTGTTCAAAATTTTTGTTTTGAAATTTTTCGTTTCAGAATTTTGTTTGAAAATTTTTTTGTAAATTTTTTGTTTAAAATTTTTTTGTTTGAAATTTTTTTCGTTTCAAATTTTTGTTTAAAATTTTTGTTTGAAATTTTTCGTTTCCAAATTTTTTGTTTGAAATTTTTTGTTTCAAAATTTTGTTTCAAATTTTTTTTTGTTTCAAAATTTTGTTTGAATTTCTTTCGTTTGAAATTTTTTTGTTTTAATGTTTTTCGTTTCAAAATTTTGTTTCAAAGATTTTTGTTTGAAATTTTTTGTTTCAAAGTTTGGTTTGACATTTTTAAAGTTTGTGCACTCATTAGGAAAGAACCGGAACTGTTTAGAACTAAAACCTCTGGCAACATTGTGGTGCAATAGTACACGTCAGAACATGATAATGAAACGTCATCAGTTTTGCATCATCGTTCGCGTTAGTATTCATGATAACATCATCATGGCTACTTGTCTGCAGTTTCTAAACACGCGTGATGTGATGAAATCATTTACCAAGATTACTGATTTACAACGGAATGTACCTTATAGAATCTTAGCTAGCCAAATGATCCCTACAGAGTTTGGATTAAGAATCGTAGTGAAGCTTGAAAATGATAAGAATATAATTTTACCAGCAAGATATTTACCCATGGAAGCATCAAAACAAGAAGAACTGCTGCGTTTCTTAAATACTGGATCTGTATCTTTATGCTATAAAAGACTCTTGGGTCGAAGTCATCAGTTTGAATTTAGTACACAGCCAGATTCGTCAGCCATTGTGATGAAATCATGAATCAGCACATCAGACATAGTTGTATGAATGTGGTTGGTCAGCATGACGTCAACAACTGTGATGAAACCATGAATTCAAACGTCAGCACATGACGTCAGCCGTAGTTCTATAAATCAATCAATACCGTGAAATCATTTGAGCAAGTGCTTTTCAGGAGGAAAGATGTGTACTTCTAACGATAAAGAATTCATCTTCGCAAGCTATTATCCAATAAACAAAACATGTGATGATTGGTATCAGTGCTAGAACATTTGAACCAGTGATTCGATTGGGCAAAGCAGAACAATTTGGTGTACAGCTGACCTGTGAAGAATGGCACGAATCGACCAAATGAATGATGAGCTAAATGTGACCATAGTCAAATCATTAGGCTCAAATCATGAAGTTGTGATGCGTACAGTCCTCGAAGAGAAGATGGTGCTGTTACGTAAAAAGAGTACATTTCATGTCCCTCGCAACATGGTGTATCTAACGCAAACGGAATGGAATAAATTCATCAACGTATTTCAGTGTGCGAAACATGCAGTGGAAGTGTGCAACAAAACAAGTATATTCCTGAAAAAGTACTATTTATGCATATTGTACAACATGTATCTAGATATTGTGATGGTTGTCAACATCGTTCGTGGGTGCATACCTGTATTGATAAACAGTTTATTTGTGATCAAATGAACATTGAGTTTCCACCAATTGATATCGCAATAGACCTTAAAAGACTTCAATTGGAATTAAAATTATACGCTAAAGACAAACTAGTGCAAGAAGTTCAAAATACATTGTATCGACAATATCCAGAACCACTATCTGGTATGGATGTATGTGGAGTGTAATAAAATGATCCATTTCAATGAATTGTGTTTTTTTCATTTCAAGTACAACCCCATATTCTGACGTGTACTATTGCATCATGTTCTAACGTGTACTATTGCACCACATTGTTGCCAGAGGTTTTAGTTCTAAACAGTTCCGGTTCTTTACTAATGAGTGCACAAACTTTAAAAATGTCAAACCAAACTTTGAAACAAAAAATTTCAAACAAAAATCTTTGAAACAAAATTTTGAAACGAAAAACATTAAAACAAAAAAATTTCAAACTAAAAAAATTTTACGTTTCACGGTTAACCGTCAAACTTTATCCGGTTTTTAACTATTCGATTAACAAATAAACGGTTTTGATCATATTTATCAGTGAGTCCAAAATGTTGAACGAAACCAAGATTTTTAAATGTTAAACAAAACTTAAAACTGAATACAGCAAAGATTTGAAAATCAGCAACCAATCAGATTGCACGAAAGATAGTGATCAGCCAATCAGATTGCACGAAAGATAGTGATCAACCAATCAAATTGCATCAACAATAACTTTGCCAGTGTTGTAGCATGTATTCCCTTAAGGCTATGAGTCATAAGATTCAATAAGGTTAGCTATGTATCCCTGTACACTACCTCATCAAGGTCAATCACGTGGTACATCGTATTGCTTACGTTTATATTTGGCTGTAATAATCAATACCAATGACGCATTCTCAAATTATCCTACAAAGTTTCAATGTACCAATGTCCTGGACTCCTAATCCCATCATAGGTCAATAACTGATCACGTGATCATAATGATTTACCCAAAGAACAATTACCAATTATTGATATGACAATAAGAAATGTACCCCTCCCAAAATTAAAGATTGGTACACAAATACACCTGTGTGTTATGAAAAAAGTAATAAATCCTGTGCTTATTCAATAATAAAGCCGGTCAATAACATTTAAATTTTGAATATTTGGCCATAAGAGGAACACCAATGGGTCCTAGAAAACGTTTACCGAATTTTGTTATTTGATAATTCCCAAATTTAAAAGGGAACATAAACATATAAAGGTAATAAACCATATAACGTGCTAAATAGGTGTCAATAACCTCCGAAATTCGATTTTTGGTAGTTCTTTACCCATGAAAGGGAACGATGTGGACCATCCAAATTTATAGTGGTACATATTGAAGTCCTGTACTATGATACCAAATGCTTATATTAAAACAATTTCTAAAACCGAGTGGATGAGCCAAGATACCCCTCCCAAATTTTTCAAGGGGTGCGTCAATGTACCCATGTTTTATGATAGGAAATGAACCCATATACATGACCATATAACCATATAAGGTAATAGAACCCCATCAAAGGGAAGAAATTGGGCCAAAAACCAAACGCATGGTACAACATATTGCTTATGTTTATATTTTAGTAATTTTTACCCATGAAAGGGAACAAGATGGACCACCCAAATTTATCATGATACATGTTGAGGTCATGTACTATGATACCGAATGCTTAAATTGGAAAATTTCCAAAATTTAAGGGGATATGGAATGGACCCCTATACATGATCATATAACCATATAAGGTAATAGGACCTCATCCAAGGGGATAAATTGAGCCAAAACCAAACACGTGGTTGTACTAAAATTTGGCAATTTCGTACCCATCAAAGGAAACGTGGTAAACCACCCAAATTTATAGTAATATATATTAGGGTTCTATACTATAATACCAAACATGTAAAAAGGGGCAATTTCCAAAATTAAAGGGGTGGGCCAAAGTACCCCTCCCAAATTTTTAAAGGAGTGCACAAATGTACCTATGTCTTATGATAGGGAATAGACCCCTATACATAACCATATAACCATATAAGGTAATAGAACCTCATCCAAGAGGATAAATTGGGCCAAAAGACCAAACACGTGGTACAACGTATTGCTTACGTTTATATTTTGACAATTTTGTACCCCTAGAAGGAAACGAGGTGGACCATCCAAAGTTATCATAATACATGTTAGGATCCGGTACTATAATACCAAATGTTTAAATTGGGCAATTTCCAAAATTTAAGGGGTGTGCCAAAGTACCCCTCCCGGGTGCACGAATATACCCATATCTTATGAAAGGTAATGGACCCCTATACATGACCATATAACTATATAGGATAATAACACATCATCAAAGGGAATAAAATCGACCAAAAACCAAACACGTGGTATAACGTATTGCTTACGTTTATATTTTGGCAATTTTGTACCCCTAGAAGGGAATGAGGTGGACCGCCCAAATTTATCAAGATACATATTAGGGTCCTGTGCTATAATACCCAATGTTTAAATTGGTCAATTTCCAAAATTTAAGGGGTGGGCCAAAGTACCCCTCCCAAATTTTTAAAGGAGTGCACAAATATACCCATATCTTATGAAAGGTAATGGACTCCTATACATGACCATATAACTATATAGGATAATAACACCTCATCAAAGGGGATAAAATCGACCAAAAACCAAACACGTGGTATAACGTATTGCTTACGTTTATATTTTGGCAATTTTGTACCCCTAGAAGGGAATGAGGTGGACCGCCCAAATTTATCACGATACATATTAGGGTCCTGTGCTATAATACCCAATGTTTAAATTGGTCAATTTCCAAAATTTAAGGGGTGGGCCAAGGTACCCCTGCCAAATTTTTAAAGGAGTGCACAAATATACCCATATCTTATGAAAGGTAATGGACCCCTGTATACGCCCATATAACTATATAAGGTAATAACACCTCATCCAAGGGGATAAATTAGGTCAAAAAACCCCGAAATTTGAATTTTTGGCAATTTTTTACCCATGAAAGGGAACGACATAGACACCCAATACTGATAGAGGTACATACTAAGGTCCTAGGCTACCATACCAAATTTTTAGATTTGGCAATTTCCAAAATTAAGGGGGACGGGGGGTGGTCCTATGTACCCTTGCCAAAATTTTTCAAGGGGTGCATTAATGTACCTATGTCTGATGAAAGGAATGGACCCCTATACATGACCATATAATCATATAAGGTAATAGGACCTCATCCAAGGAGATAAATTAAGTCGAAAACCAAACACGTGGTACAACGTATTGCTTACGTTTATATTTTGGCAATTTTGTACCCCTAGAAGGGAGCGAGGTGGACCACCCAAATTTATAGTGATCCATATTAGCGTCCTATACTATAATACCCAATGTTGAAATTGGGCAATTTCCAAAATTTAAGGGGTGGGCCAAGGTACCCCTGCCAAAATTTTCAAGGGGTGCATTAATGTACCTATGTCTTATGAAAGGTAATGAACCCCTGTATACGCCCATATAACTATATATGGTAATAATACCTCATCCAAGGGGATAAATTAGGTCAAAAACCCCCGAAATTTGAATTTTTGGCAATTTTTTACCCATAAAAGGGAACGACATAGACACCCAATACTGATAGAGGTACATACTATGGTCCTAGGCTACCATACCAAATTTTTAAATTTGACAATTTCCAAAATTTAAGCGGGGTGGTCCTATGTACCCCTGCCAAAATTTAGGGGGTGGGCCAAGGTACCCCTGCCAAAATTTAGAGGGGGTGGTCCTAGGTACCCCTAGGTCATTGACCCCGGGCCAAGGTCATTGACCTTTGACCTATGACGTCACAAAAATTTTTGCTGACTCAGTTCGCCATAACGGGGGGACTACTACTGTCGCGCTGAAAAAGTAACGCGAGTAGTCGCGCGCGGTCAAATGGACCGAACGAACATAATGTGTTGCAAAAATCGTTTTAAACAGTTTTCTTGTATTAGAAACGTAATTTTGTATATTTTCTGATTAAGAGGGAATAACATTTTTATTATTATAATAAGTTTTACAGTAATAACTATTAGAGAAACCTACAACTAGACATGTTATTTTTTTATTTCTCATTTGGAATAAAATGTTTTTGTCGTTACATATTTCTTTAGATAGATAGCTACGCACTGGTTTTATTGAAAATTCTAAACCTGATGATGATCTTTTGTTTTTGTCAACTTTGGTTCGTCTAAAATTAGAAATGCAATAGTAAATTAGTTAAAAATATACTATATAAACATAACAATAAAACAAAGCTTCACAGCGCATTTTACATTGAATTAGAGCTCAGTCGCAGCTTAGCGGTTAGCATACACGCCTTTGGCGTGGGACTGCCGGCTCGATTCCCGGTGGGACCTCATGTGGTTCGGATCCTTCGTTAAGCAGTAGGTCCACGTCTTACATAGCCTTGATGCTGAAAAGGGCGCTAAATTGAAATCAAATCAAATTTACATTGAATTATTTTAATGTCCTGTTATTTTGAAACTTCACCTATACAGCACTACATTGAATTATTTTAAGTTATCTTCAAATTTACACTGTTCTACACTTCGTCGTCGCTTATTTCGTCCCCTCTTGCTCTGACTACATTCGGGGAATCGCTGGTCATTTCTGGGTTTAAGGTCTTCAGATTCGCTCGCAGACTCCTCACTTGACCTTTCATGTTCACTCATATATAAATATTCGTTATGATCTTCCTCAGACAAAGCTTCCACGAGATCATGTCGGCTGATTTATCCAAATAGTCAATCCCTAACATTTCCCTCCGTTGTTTTAAGCTGTTCAGTTCTAATTTTCTCTTTTCTCATACTTGGTATCAGTTTGTTAACTCTGTCGACCTCTCTTCCGTCCATTAAAATAATATTTATGTTTATAAAGCTTAAACACCTCCAAAGCAAAGGTCACGTGCAGAGCGAAACACTGAGAAAAAACATTACACGGTTAGTCGCGCGCGGTGGAAAGCACCGCAGAATCACTAAACAATCACTAGTACTTAAACTAAACAACGGATAACGGAGTGATTGAGCAGGAATGTTTGGGAAGGTGAGGGGCAAGATTAGCTAGACGGAGAAGTCTGTCGGACAAACAGAATGGACACACGATCGAAAATAATTTCCCTGTGGTGCTTTTGACCGCGGCGCGACTACTCGAGGGTTAATAATTATTGACATTCGTTAAACGATAATTAGAATAAAGGCAAACGTTGAAGAAGTGTGCCCGTGAAAAATGTTATAAAATGAAACTTCGAAAATTTATCGGGCCCGGGCCGGGCTTGGGCCAAGAATTTTAAAAAACTTATAGGGCCGGGCCGGGCTCGGGCCGAAAATCTCCAAAACGTTTCGGGTCCGGGCTGGGCCGCGCCTACATACATTCGGGCTGGATTGGGCTCGGGCCAAAAACTTCGGCCCGTGCAGGTCTCTATTTCTCGGTGTTTTGATGTTCCCTCCTACTTTCTTCAATCCACTATTTCATTCATTTCTCATGAATACCGTCTCCCTTAGCCCCAATGCATCGTGGGACGTTAAACTAGATATTTCGTTTCGTTTTAAAACATATTAGTGGTGTTTTTCTTCCAAAACTAAAGTGAAATGTAGTATTGAACATTGGTGATACCGTACACCATAGGTGTCGACTACATAGGTATGGCCTTGGCTCCCAGACTCAAGCATCCGTTGGGAATTTTTAATGTGTGCCCATAAAATTAATATCGAAATAACATTTTCATGACATTGAAAAAACTTAATACATGTAACCGCAAGTTTGATTTCATGGGCGGATGCTTATACGTTGAATAATTGTTTATCAATATAACTTTTAGCATCCTTAGGTATACGACACATCGAGGGTTGAGCGATATAACATTATCCTACAACAATAAATCTATGTCATAAAATTGAAAGTGACTATTTCTGTGACTCCTAATCTCTTGAACCACCCAACCGATCTCGATCAAATTTTCAACACAGATGGAGTTTGAGCCTGGGAGTGTTTTCATCATTTCACTTTGACGGTAAGCTTAGGAAAGGGGAGAAGAGGGAGTTATATAATAATAAATAAAACTTAACAACTTCAACCAAACGAGTAATCTCGATCAAATTTTTAACATAGAGGAGGTTCAAGCCTGGAATGTTATATGTCAGTTCACTTTGGTGGTAGAACCTAGGGGGAGAAGAGCGAAAGGGTATATATATAACTTAATAACTCTTGAACCACCTGACCGAACTCGATCTTATTTTAAGATAGATGAGGATCGGGCCTGAGATGGTTTTTATCAAATCACTTTGATCTTGAAGTTTCGGGGAGAGGGAGAGGAAAGATATTTAAAAATGATGGAAAATGACCGACATTGAAATGGAATCTATAGTTTTGGGGACCGCTAAGGTAAACAATGATACTTCCGGTGCTGTTTAAATCAAAATTCAGCCCCGTAGCTTGGCGGAGGGGAGGGGAGATATATAAAAATGATCGAAAATGGCGAATATTAGTGTCGAATCCATAGTTTTCGAGGTCGCTGAGTTGAATACTGAGACTTCCTATACCATTTACGACCAAATTCAGCCTCGTAATTTGGGGAAGAGGGAGATGCATAATAATGATTAAAAATGACCAAATATTAGTGCCGAATCCATAGTTTCGTGGTCCCTGACACGAACAGTGACACTTGTGATGCCGTTTAAATCCAAATTCAGCCCGGCAACTTGGGGAGGAGGAAGAGAGGGAAACATAAAAATAATCGAAGATGACCGATATTAGAGAGCGCTTTACTAATAGTAAAAAAAGTGATTGACTAACGATATATATATATATATATATATATATATATATATATATATATATATATATATATATATATATTATCATTATTATTATTATTATTTTAGTTTAACCGCACAAAGTAGATACTTGATGCTAGTAATCCATATTCACAAGTGAGACTTCAAATAACTTGGAGTTTGATGCCCTTATTTTGTATTTCTAATACAGGTCAACAGTATTTATATAAATTGAGTCTACACAAAAGACATAGACAGTTGAGTTGTTTTCAGTTTTCCCTCAAATTATTCTAAAATATTAAGAGGTTTGATTATAATAATTATTATTTTAATTTTCTTTCCCTTTTTTTTTTTTTTTTTGTCAATATTGCTAAACATATCATCATCATAATAGCTATTCTGCTATTATTGGCAGGTTATTTGCTTCAACAGACAAGGTTTGACGTTCGGTGGTCCTCAGCTGGTCTCTTCGTCTTGACGTGGCAATTTTCTGTTTCAATACCTTCCTTCAACTAGTCTGCTTCGCTCCCTCCCTCTTTTTCCTTCCACAATACTCTCTAGCACGTCCCTTGTAATACAGTTCCTCGTCAGCCAATATATTAAACAGTTCCCTTTCCCCCTCTTAACAATATCTAAAATTCTTCTTTTTTTCTCCTACTGCTAATATTTCTAACACATTCGTTTTCGTTCAACACGGCTAATTCTCTCCTTTTTTCTCCATGCCCATGTTTCGAAAGTCTGCAATTTTTTCATCGCTTTTGCGTAATGTGAATGTCTCTGCCCCATGGAAATGAAATGAAATCTTTGAGTTTTACGTCCCACGGTTATGCCGGTTAGGCTAAAGGAGACGGTGTAATGAGTGATGAATGAAATGGTGGAATGAAGAAAGTGGGAGGAAACGGGAGAACCCCGAGAAAACCCACGCACACGGCGTTTGTCCACCACAAAGTTAACTTGGCGGGGGCTGGGATCGAACCCGGGACCTCAAGCACCAGAGGTGAACGCTCTACCACTGAGCCACCGCGGCCCCCTCTGCCCCATGGAGTACATATTGGAATCAGTAAAACAAAAATTCAATATTTAATTGGAAGTTTGTTTAATACAAGAATTAGCTAATCGTGGTTGGAAAGAAAAATCTGACGCCTTTAAAGTGTAAAAATAATTTTGCAAGTCATGGTATTTCAATAATCTGTGCCGTCTGATTTTCTTTCATGCGAAACAGGGGTAGCCTCCTCAGTTTGGGAACCAGTGGAATGTTGGATCTGTTAAAAAATATATATATAAACAGATTACGAAACCCTGTGATTTAGGCATATCTTATAAGTAGTGAAGCATGGACACCCATTAAAAAAAATAAAGGTCATAACCTATGTTGTACGCTATCATACTTACACGACGTTAAATTATATTACATTTAGAAACATACATTGTATTTCCGTTACTACTGGTGCTTTGTAGAGTTTATTATCCCTTATATCCATAGTAAAATTTACCTATGAAAAGCTTGAGATTTCTTAAATGCAAAGAGCTCCTCCGTGGCTAAGCGGTTAGCGTACGCGCCTTTGGCGTGGGAGGCCCGGGTTCGATTCCCGGCGGGAGCTCATGTGGTTCGGATTCCACGTTAATCAGTAGGTCCACGTCTCATATAGCCTCGCTGCTAAAAGGGACGCTAAACTAAAATCAACTCAACTCAACTCTTAAATGCAAGACTTGCAAGACTCTTGCATGCAAGACCAAGACCAAGACCAAGGGTTCCAGTGCAAGACCAAGACCAAGACTCGATGTGCAAGACCAAGACCAAGGCTCGATGTGCAAGACCAAGACCAAGACCTTGCGTTGAGTTGAGTTGATTTTAGTTTAGCGTCCCTTTCAGCAGCGAGGCTATATGAGACGTGGACCTACTGATTAACGTGGAATCCGAACCACATGAGCTCCCGCCGGGAATCGAACCCGGGTCTCCCACGCCAAAGGCGCGTACGCTAACCGCTTAGCCACGGAGGAGCTCAGACCAAGACCTTGCATTTGCTCATCACTAAACAAAACACATCAATCACTTTTTGTTCATTGTT
The DNA here is from genome assembly GCF_964235325.1 of Thermobia domestica. Taxonomy (NCBI): domain Eukaryota; kingdom Metazoa; phylum Arthropoda; class Insecta; order Zygentoma; family Lepismatidae; genus Thermobia; species Thermobia domestica. The sequence continues at coordinate 108,632,781 of NC_137459.1, read as the reverse complement.
ATGCATATTGTGATTATTATTATTATTATTATTATTATTATTATTATTATTATTATTATTATTATATTACTTTTATTATTATTACCATTTTTATTAATAATAATATGCAAGGCCAGTGGTAGCCCATGCCTTCAAACCAGTATACGCCACTGTTTGAAACTATGAAGTCTACATTAACATAGGTCGTCTTTCGATCATTTTATGTTCCAAGGTGTGCATGGGTGTCTTACCCCTTCCCCCAAAGCATGAAAAGCAAACACAGCCAGGGGCAGAGAGAGACACACACACAGAACACACAGCTCGCTGTGTACCTGCAAGAGACCTATGGGTAACTATAGTTGCCCTCTTGTTACAAGGTGTTGAGTCAGGTAGTATCAAGGTCAGTTCCTGCAGTTGAACACGAAGTTGACTTTTAGAAAACAGAAGCATATAACTAGTCTCATCTGTTTACTTTTCACGAATATTTTTCACCTTCATGTGTACAGATCACGTCTGGCGTACATTTAAAAGGCATGCTGTGTCAAGTATATATTCCCAAAAAGATATGAGTACTCAAAAGGCAAAAGCCTGTAGCTACTTTTGTTTTTCTTTTTCTATTAGCGTGGAAGCGTTGTTTCAACATCCTTCTTGCGGGAGCTCATGTGGTTCGGATTCCACGTTAATCAGTAGGTCCACGTCTCATATAGCCTCGTTGCTGAACGGGACGTTAAACTCAAAATCAACTCAACTCAACATCCTTCTTGTAGCTTGCTTAGCACTTTCACTTCATCTTTTTAGTTGAGCTTTCGGCTATGAATACTAGGGATGGCCACATTTTTTCGAAAAATACTTTTTCGAAAAATGAATTTTTCAAAAACGATTTTTTTTTTCGAAAAAACGAAAACGAAATTTTTCCGAAAACCGGAAAACGAAAACTACCGAAAAACGGAAAACGGATAATTTTTGTAAAACAAACTGAGTTTATTTCATTTGTTAGTACTTCCAAACTATAGTATACTATGCATACGTATAGGAAGTCTTATAGAAGGGCTATGTTCATCTGTCTGCCTATCCATCCGTTCGTCTGTCAGCTGGTATCAGAGCAAGAGCGGCAAGAAATAGCGAGAAGCATACATGTAAGTTTGCAACATGAATAGATTCATCTAATGCATTTGACTTTTATTTAATAATCCAGAAGTGGTAGAGATCTATCGCTTTCTGCTACATTGTTGATCAACACAGAACACAAACGGTAACATATAGAAAGACGCGATTTTCCAGAACCAATTCAGTGTCCCAAGAATATATTCAATGTTCGCCCTTATTACACTTGCAGCTTAAGCTATGCATAAGTGTCGAAAATCTTGAGAATGGCTTTGTCCGTCTGTCTGTCGAGAGGTGTCAGAGCAAAACAGTAACAAATATTGAGAAGTCGTTTCTTGCGGTCGATTTAGAGCCCCTAAAATAGGTTCGATCTCCTAAATTAACCCTCCATTTAAAACCGTAAGTGGTTCTAATACCATTTTTGGTTTCAATTTGTATCGCTATAGAACAAAAATCGTAATAGATAGCGAGAAGCGATTTGTTGCAAACAATTTAGCGTCTTAGACAACATACAACTATCCACAACATTTATTCAAAACCAGAAATTGTTTATATTTACTATTATTTCCGGTTTTAATACTGAATTACGAGATATCGAGATGTAGATTTTGGCAATCGATTCAACTACCTAGAAATAGCTGTACCTTTTCCATTAATCCTCTATTCAGATCGGAAGTTGTTTAAAATAATCATTTTCGGTTTAACATTGATCGATATAGAACAAAAATGGTAATAGATAGCCACAAGTGTTTTTTTTTTTTTTAACGAATCTATACAGCGTCTCAAGAGTATATAAGCTATATATCATCTCAACGCACAATACTATCGAAATTGAAAGTGGCTGAATTTACTAGTATATTCAATAGGGATTCAATACGGATTTTTATAAAGCAAAAGATTGAAGAAATAGTGATGCGGTTTTTCGCGATCGACTAAGCGTTCTAAGAATAGACTCTACCTTCTCCCTTGATCTCTATTCACACCAGAAGTGGTTCAAATTAACGATTACAAGTTTCAACATTAATCGCCACAGAAGAAAATTGGTAATAAATAGCGACAAGTGGTTCATCTACAATCGATTCAGGTTCTCAAGAGGAAATACAATTACAATCCACAACACTCCACAAAGGCAGAAATGGTTGAAGGTTATTACTATTTTTGATTTTATAGGTAATACTAATTTCCATAGAGCAAAATCGGTCAGAGATATCGAGATGCATTTTTTAAAATTAATCCAGCATCCCAAGAATAGATTCCACCTTCTTCGTTAACACTTTATTTGAACCGAAAGTGTTCAAATTAACCATTTCCGGTGTTAACACTTGTCGCGATAAAACAAAATTGTAATAGATAGCGACAAGCAATTTTCTGGAATCAATTCAGGGTTTTAAGAGAACATATCTTCATAACCTGCACCACTCTTCTGAAACGGAAATGCTTGATATTTACTACTACTTTCGGTTCCAATACTTATATGCATAGAACAATAACTATAAAAGATATCGAGAAGTTCTCTGAAATCGATTCAGCGTCCTAAAAATAGATTCCGTCTCCTCCCTTAACCCTCTATTCAAGCCGGAAGTGGTTCAAATTAGCCATTCCTGCTTTCAATCTTTATCGCCATAGAACAAAAACGATAAGTGATAGCTAATAATGGCTTTTTGATATGGATTCAGCATCCGAGGAACAGATTCTATCTTTGATTTTATTAACCTATTCCAACCAAGAGTTTTAGTTGTGCTACTTGTTGTACTGAAGTTTTGAATATTCAATTCGCATGGATTGCAAGTCTGCCTCAGTTTTACACTGTGAAACGAATCTCATTTGTTTCTCTACAAAAACAGGAAAAAATGTATCACAATCAGGGGGGATCCAGGGGTCGATCGCCCCCCAGAAGAGAACACTCCTATTTTATATATAAATAAAACCCATCCCAGAGTTGGAGCTCGTAAAAATAGCTCTAAGTAGCAGTATTACAACCCCCCCCCCCCCAGAAGTCCGTCCTGGATCCGCCCCTGATCACAACCCCCGGTTTCAGTATTGATCATCATAGAGCAAGCGAGAAGCATGAATTCAGTACCTTCGCAATAGACTATGTCCAAGTTTTATCCTGTGGTAGAAATTTACTACTACTTCTAATTTCAATAGTGATCACCATAGAGCAAAACTAATAAGAGATAATGAGATATGTTTATATATATGAATCCAGGATTCGAAGATTGTCATATCGATCGCTATCCCTCTATGTAAACCGGAAATAGTGAGAAACTACCATTTCCGATTTCATAGTAAAGAAAAGGCGATAACCGGAAGCAGTTTTTGATATGGATTCTATGCCACAATGGTAGTTTCCATCTCTAAGTTTAATGCAACCGAAAGTGATAAATACTTACTATATCTCTGGTTACAATCTTTCTTTCTCATAGAACGAGAGAAGTACTAGGAAGCGACAAACGTTTCTTTTCAATATATAATTTTATAATTCCAAGAAAATATTTCAAGCCCTGCAACTGGTCTAGTGGCTAGCGTGTATTCCTTTGATGCACAGGGTCCCGAGTGGGAAAACATTGAACGTGTTATGGTGGTTCGGATTCCACTTTATAATGTAGGTCCAAGTCTTGTATAGACTTGCTCGATTCTGAAAAGGGACGCTAAACTTCAACAAACAACCAAATAAAAAATATTTCATCTTAGTAGTATTCTTCTACTGAAGTTAGTAGCAGTAAAAACTAATACGAAAACGAAGACCCACCTATTTAAAATTTGAATTCTCGTTTGATGAGATTATTATAGTCAGATACTTAGTTCTTTGTCTTGCCGTATATAAAACATCTTTAGAACAAATAAACCATTCAATAGTATTTTGTTAGTATTAAATTGCCTATTTTTGAAAGCAATCAAATTGTTTTTGATACTGACTTAATTAGTTATAGAAAATAAGATAAATGAATGGGGGATCTTAGTGAGAAGTCTTTAGTATCAGTACATATAATCACTTCATGTTTCATATTTTGTTAAAATCAATTGTTAAAAGTCAATTTATTACAGAGTTGCCTGATACTATCACGATCAGTTTATACAGCATCCTTCTATTTGGTAATTTATTAGTCTTTTTTTTTACATTATAAAATATAATGTCGGGCTAATTGCTGTATCGCCGGACTAATTTTAGGAAATTTACCGGGTCAATTGGAGAATTTATTTAAGTTTATGAGGAAGAGTGATTGAAAGTCAGGTAAGGGGAATAGCAAAAGCTCTGATAGTGATTGCATTTGCTGGTTGTTTTTGATGTTGCAAGCGGCACTGTATGTGGAGACGGATGGACTATTTCGCGGAGAGGTACACTTGTTTTACTATACGAATCCATAGATTGTAAAATGTATAGATAAATTTGAGCAAATCTTTAATTTTCCCATTTCATGTCGAGAACAGAAACCAACAAACCCCTGTGGGGCTTCTAATCCGTTCCTACTACTATCACTACCCCTACTCCTACTCCTCCTCCTACTACTACTGCTACTCCTACTTATACTATGGATCCGTATAGTAAACCTACGCACCTAATAACATAATCTAACGTAACCTAATGTAATCCAACCAAATATAACCGAATGCAGTATATTTTGTTCCAGTTTTTCGATTTTCAAATTGATCCGGCGATTCAGCAGTAACGCCATATTGTCGATGACACATTAATAATCACTAGTAAATAATTATTTTTTAATATTCTGTAAAATATAAATTTTACACTGTTTACCTTTGTGAATTATTATTTCTAATTTATATCCCTCAAGAACCGAGAACCAAGGGTCTGTGGATCACAATATTTCATGCTGAGCTCGCACACGTACTAGACTTGTTAAAGTCTATGACCATATCAACTTTGGCCAATATCGGATGAGATTAACGCGTTTTAATGAAATTTATTCATTTAACTAAGTTCAAGTCCAAATTTTCTGAACAGTATTTTGAGAAAAAATACTGCTACAGGCTAGTCAGAGCATCAATGCAACTCTGTACTGTCAACAGTTGAGCCGTGTTCAAAAAAAAAGAAAAAAAAAAAGACTCTGGAGCCAGCACTTCTGAATCGCAAAGGGGTCCTCCTCTTACAGGACAAAGCTAAGCCCCACGTGGCTAGGATAACCCGGGACACCATTCTACACTTTGGATGGGAAACACTATTGCATCCGCCATACTCCCCGGACATTGCACCGTCCGATTACCACCTGTTCCATTCCTTGGACAATCAGCTTAGAGGACACTAGTTGAAATCCCTAGTAGAGGTGCAAAATGCACTTGATACCTTTTTCGATTCACGGCCCACCAAGTTCTACCGCGATGGAATACATGGCCTTCCAAAACGTTGGCAGAAGGAGACTATTTTTGATCTTCCAGGTATGTCTTAGGTTAAATATCGATGTTTGAAGGTGTTGGGTGAAAAAGCGACAGATCTTTCTTGGTTACCTTTATAGTTACTAAGCTCGTCAAGATCTACCACCTTACCAAGTTTGGTAAAAATTGGATGAGTTCCATCTTTCGCGCTTTAATGAAATTTCTTGATTTCACTGATTCCAAACCTAACATTGATAGCTAATAACTCAGGAACAAAAAGTCTGCACATCATAATATTTTATATGAGCTTCCATGCATACCAAGCTTGTCAATATTTACGATCCTACCAACTTTAGTCAAGATCATTTGAGTTTAATCAAATGCGACTTGGTGAAATTTCTTGATATCACTAACTTAAAACACAAATTTGATTAGCAATAACTCGGGAACCAAAGTCCCAAACACCATAATATTTAACATGTGTACTAAATACATTGCAGTCCATAACCATACTAATTTTGGTCGTGATTGGATGAGTTTCGTCAATAGTAGCATTACACACTATCCTTTCATTAGATCGAGCTCCTCCGTGGCTTAGCGGTTAGCGTACGCGCCTTTGCCGTGTTAGACCCGCGTTCGATTCCCGGCGGGAGCTCATGTGGTTCGGATTCCACGTTAATCAATGAAATGAAATGAAATCTTTGAGTTTTACGTCCCACGGTTATGCCGGTTAGGCTAAAGGAGACGGTGATGATGAGAGATGAATGAAAATGGTGGAATGAAGAAAGTGGGAGAAAACGGGAGAACCCCGAGAAAACCCACGAGCACGGTGTTTGTCCACCACAAAGTTCACTTGGCGGAGGATGGGATCGAACCCGGGACCCCAAGCACCAGATGTGAACGTCCACGTTAATCAGTAGGTCCACGTCTCATATAGCCTCGCTGCTGAACGGGACGTTAAACTCAAAATCAATTCAACATTTCATTAGATCCAAATCCAAGGAGTACGGTAGCTCAGTGTTAGAACGCTTACCTCTTGTGCATTTGATCTCAGACCAAGTAAGTTCGTGGCAGACAACATCGTGTCCGTGTATTTTCCCGGGGTACTCCCATTTCCTCCCACATTATCATTCCACGAATTCCGAAAACTTTTCGAGAAACGAAAAATCATCAAAAAAGGGAAAACGAATTTTTCGAAAAAACGAAAAACGATTTTTTTCGAAAAACGAAAAACCTTTCGAAAAAACGGAAAACAAATTTTTTCGAAAAATGAAAGACGAAAAAATTTCCGAAAAACGAAAGACATTTTTTTTCGAAAAACGAACGAAAAAACGAGAAATGAAATTTCCGAAAATCAGATTTTTTAAAAAGGCCATCCCTAATGAATACCACCGCGACAAGTCGTGGTTCTTATGATAGTGGCGTATTTTCGTCCGGAGAAATTATGGAAATAATAAATAATGTAGACTCCGATGCTTTTGAAACGGACGATGAATGTAGTTTGTACGAAGATTCTAGCATCAATTTATGTGACACACATACCTCTTTTCATATAACATCGCTGTTTGATAACGTTAAACTCTAAATCAAAGCTCAACACATACCTCTTTCTATTTAAAAATATTGTGTGGTATACAATATTCGGAATTCAAGATGGCTGCCATGATGTGCACTAAATCATTTATGTCGTTATTATTGTTCTGTCCCAATACTTTTCAGTAACCCTGTATACAGATCCACATGTCTTCTCACAGCAAAATTAATCTAATGTTTTCCACAGAATATTTTTCATACTAATATGTATTTTTATACTTTGATCCAGGAGTAGAAATGGAATTCTAGAAGTAAGGGAAAAGTCAGCAATAGATAAAGTTTGATTGAGCTATGTCACGAGAATACAAACTCAGAAAGACGGTAGTTAGGGACGGACTGGCCAGGGCCCTTAGGTCGCAATCGCGGCCTAGGCCCTCTAAGAAAACAATGAAAGAATAAAGAAAGAAAGAGAAAGAAAAGCTAAAACAAAAGAGAGCTAAATAATTCGGTAGCTCAGTGTTATTATGCTACCAACACACACTCCTCTTCCACCCTTCCATCAATCAGTAAGTTATCTTTTTTAATAGGGTCCTTTCGTTACTAGATTTGTGGCTAGGTCCATCTTTCACTATGGTCTTTTATTATCAGAAACTGTGATTTAGTTTGTACCTGGGACCTTGGGCCCTTCTTTCAATATATTGGACAGTTGGGTCCTTCTTTCATTACATTGAGAAGTTGGAGCCCTGGGCCCTTTATTCATTATATTGGGCAGTTGGGGCCCTTCTTTCATTTCATTGAGCAGTTGCGGTCCTAGGCATGTTTTTCATCATGTTGAGCTGTTGGGACCTGGGACCTTTTTTCATAATGTAGGGTAGTTGCATCCCTTTCACGGTTGAAGACTGGTGCCTGGTTTGTAGCTGGGTTCATATTTAACCACAGGCTGGTTGGTTCTTTATGGATGTTAATACACCTTGTAGGTCTATATTTGATAATTCAAAAATGGGAAAACAACGCATTTTTAAAAATTTATTTTCTATCAAAAAGTTTACAAAATAACAGGAGAAAACAGTGGAAGACGCCAAGAAAGCGGGCATTTCAACATAATGGTTGATTCTATCCAAGATGTTTCAGGGCTTAATCAGCTGGCTATAGTAATTCTCTGCGTTATAAACGGTCAAGTATTTGAGCGGCTGTTAGTAGTTGTCGTAAACAGCTTGGGCGTCTCTGGCAGGGGGACGATGGGGACGCGTCCCTCCAATATTTTGAAGTACAAATTATTCAATATTTTGTTCTAATTTAATTTATTTACTAACGGCAGAATAACATATAAATGATAATAATTATATTTATTTGTCATATAATATTCAGGCTGTGTAACAGAGTTCTTCATATGCCTCACGGGGTCCGTGAAGGTAAGCAGAAATGTAACAAATGGAATTAAAGATAATAAACAGGTTGGGCTAGATAGTACCATTTAAATAACTTTCTTTGATGTCCTCCCCAAATTGTATATGCCAGAGACGCCAGTGGTAAACAATGACACTACAAGACAAGTAACTTATAATGAAATCAAAAGAGTACTTTGTGACAAAAATGTTTTGATGCTTGTGATGATATTGTAAGTTGCTTTTTTGATGGAGCTGCTAACTTCAGTGGATGCTATTAAGGAGTTAAAGCATTACTGGAGAAGGATAATCCTGAAATCATTTACACCCAATGCATGGCTTATGCTCTTAATTTCGTTATGACAAATTCGACTGAGTAGATACCTGAAGCTGCAAATTTATTTGAAACCAGTGCCATGTTCTGTCTGAATACTACAAAAGAAAGGATGTTTGTAAGAAAATGATTGATGCAAGCCACGAGGGACATGACAGACTACGAAAAGTTCAACAAGTTGTTACAACACGATGATGGAGCAGAAACAAGGCACTGAATGCAGTAGTGGACACTAATGAGTTTCGCTACGAAACATGAAACCAAGACGAGGATGACTGTCTATCATCAAGATTTCTTTCATTTTTATTGTTCCTCAGTGATGATGTACAGAACAGGGGTTTTAATGCGAAATGAAAATTTTAAGCTAAACTTTGCTGAATAAATGGGCAGAATTTAACACTGTAATGAGGACTTCTATGTTTCAGGACTTATTTACGGAAACGGAGCCTGTTTCAAAATACCTGCAGTCTCACGGATTGGACTATCTTACTACCTGGAGATTTCTAGACAATTTGCAGCAGCAGCTTCAGAAGAAAATAGAGGCAAAAGATGTCTGTTTAATGCTTTACGAAAACACAATAATATTTTGTGTGAAAATAAATCAACAGCTTGCGCAATCTGGTGTAGAGATAGCAATGGAAAAAACTTTTTGCACAGAAGAATCTTAAAGAAAAAGAAAATGCCAGGAGTGCAGATGAACTGGAAAAGAACTTAAATATAAGTGAAAATGATTTATTCAGAATAAAAAAACTTCAACGAAAATTCTGAATACAGCTGTTACATGTGTCAGTGATAGATTTCAGCAGCCAAAAGAATTCCAAATACTGGAACCTAAGGACTTTTCAGAAATCAAGAAGAATGGTGTATCTGCAAGAGCTTTCAGAGTTCTTCCGAAAAAAAAAAAACTAAATATAAAACGAGAAAATATACAAAGAGCTCCAGCAGTTCTCTGTCGTGTATTTCCCTGTCACAAAACGTTCTCGTTTTTGATGATAGTGAAGAGAATGATGCCCCTGAATCCGTAGAAGATGATGATGATTATGCATCTGAGCATGCTATGGAAGATGGAACATCTTTGGACGGGATTCACGGTAAGAGTGATAATGATGCTGCAAACACCTTGTATAAAAATTGTTTGTCATGTGCAGGGGAAATTTTGCACCAATTTCCGTCAGTCTAGTTGCTTTAATAATTTATACATTGTATACAAACATGCGTTGTCTCTACCATGCACACAAGTGACATGTGGAAGGTGCTTCTCAAAGTTAAAGTTAGAGTAAACAAATCTCAGAGCTAGTTTGTGTGAAGACATTTGGACACATTTTTGCTAATCAATATGGAAAGAGACATGTTAAATTTAGTGTCTGTGAACGAAGTTATTCAGAAACTCCGCGATTCATAAGCTGAACTGCAAAGAATCTTAACTTTTTAAAATTATTAGTTGTTTCGTGATTCAGCAGTGTTTATCATTTTCAGTAAAACTGTCGTGTTCATTCCACAGTCAAAAGTTATTATTAGTTGTTTAGTGTTACAATTTTTAGTAAGCTGCCCTGTTCATTCCATAGTAAAAGTTATTCGCTATTATTTTTTTAGTGTTTCAGCTACTATACAGAGTGTCTCAAAAGTCCCGTGACATACGGTAACTCTCTTATTATCAGAGTTACAACAAAATATAGGCGGGGAAACGGTGTCCAAATATGATGTTTTCAATCTAAAGTGAAAGAATTTTTCAAATCGGACAAGCCGTTTGGGCTGTACACTATATGCGCCCAATGTTACATGAAAATGCAACGTTACAATTTACCCGGACCCACAACATAAATGAATGAAGTTACTGTCTATTAAAAACATTATATTTGTAGGCGGTTTCCTCTCTTACATTTTGTAACTCTGATAACAACAGAGTTATCCATGTCAGGGGACTTTTTAGACACCCCATGTGGCAATGCAATAATAATTATAAAATATTCTCTTGAAAGTTTGTTTCTGGAAATTCTGTGCTTGCTGTGTCATCAAATTTTCACCGACCAATGATAAATTATAGCTTGCAAAAACTATCAAGTAACAACGAATTTACAACTGCACAACGCGATGGCTCATCGCAGATGTTGATTGTACGCAGTGGCGCAACCAGGATTTTATTTCGGGAGGGGCCAAGAATATCCAGTACAGTAGTCTGCAAACGACGTGCTGCACCATTTGATGTGGGCAAAATTGAAATTTTGAATTCTCCTCATTACAAGCAATTTAGTTATCCTTATTATTAACATGCTAAAAAACCTTAAAATGAAAATTCCAATTCACAAATTCCCTATTATTAACGGTTACAAGTTTTAAAATTTGCACTATAATAAATATTTTGAACATCTTTATTTTTGCATAAAATGACGCACTCTTTACTAACGTTTATTACTCTAAGAAATTAATGTAGGGGTTTTCACTGGGTATTTCTCCTCTCGTACAGTGCTTTGACTTAATTCAATATTCATTTATGCTTTGATCTATTTTGAAATTTCACCAAAATTTGTCTGCAACGCTGCTGTATAAGATAGATCAGGTTTGCTTCGGAGAGGGCATGGGCCCCCGAGTTCATAGCTCGTTGCGCCACTGATTGTACGTTATTTTAGAAATTGGTGTTATAGTCTGAACTCCCTCCATAGTAACCGCGGCCTAGGCCCTAATACACCCAGTCCGCCTATGACGGGAGTGCAAGCAACCTTTCATGAAGAACGACTTAAGCGATAGCGATTGTTCCAAAACAATCAACAAGCAAACAAAACTAATATTATCATTCAAATTTCCTATTTGCTATTAATAACCACAGATATATTTCCTTCATTTGCATAAACACTTCAACTTACTAATGGGACACAATCCTCTTTTGCATGATTGATCTCCACTCTTGCTTTGATCTCAAGCTTTTTACACGTGGAACCGTATTTACCGGGCCCTTTGGACGCGGGGTCTTTCTGACTTGTGCCTTTTTGACGCAGGGCCCTTTTGACTCGCACCCAGTTGACGCCTGGCCGTTTTGACCCGTGCCCTATTGTAATGGTGCTCCTTTTGATCAGGGCCCGTTTGACGAAGTTTCTTGTTGACTCTTTCCCTTTTGTCGCAAAACCCTTTGTATCCGGACCCTTTTGACGCAGCGTCCTTATAACTCGGCTCCTTTTGTTGCAGATCCTTTTTAACCCGGGCCCTTTTAACGCAGAGCCATTTTGTCGCGGAGACCTTTTTACCTAGGCCCTTTCGACGCGGGGCTGTTTTGACTCGGGCATTTTGTAGCGGGCCCCCTTTTGACTCGGACCCGTTTGACGCAGGGCCCTTTTAACTCGGATCCTTTTGTCGTGGTACTCTTTTGACCCAGGCCCTTTTCATGAGGAGCGTTTTGATTCGGCCCCTTTTGACTCGGGTCCTTTTGTTGCGTAGATCTTTTGACCCAGGCCCTTTTGATAGGGGGCCATTTGACTCGGGTCCTTTTGTAGCGGGGCTTTTTTCACTCGGGCCCGTTCGACGCAGAGCCCTTGCGACTCGAGCCCCTTTGTACTGAGAACCTTTGACTCGGGCCCTATTGATGGGTGGTGTTTTGATTCGGGTCCGTTTGACGCGGGGCATTCTGACTCGGGTCATTTTGTCGTGGGACCCTTTTGACACGGGCTCTTTAAATGAAGGGCGTTTTGATTCGGGTCTTTTTGACTCAAACCCTTTTATTGCGGAGAGGTTTTGACCCGGGCAATTTTGACTCGGGCCATTTTGACTCGGGCCCTCTTGTACGCGGCACCTTTTGACACGGGTTCATTTGAGGCAGGTCTCTTTTGACTCGGGCTCTTTTGTCGTGGGACCCTTTTGACGCGGAGCTTTTGATTCTTGCCCTTTTGACTCCTACCCTTTTCTTGCGGAGAAGTTTGTCCCAAGCCCTTTTTTCGCGGGTCCCTTTCGACTCGTGCCCTTTGTAGAGGGGCCACTTTTGACTTCTGCTCTTTTCTTGTGGAGATCTTTTGACCAGGGCCCATTTGACGTGGGAAAGTTTTGACTCGGGCTCTTTTGTAGCGGGACTCTTTTTATCCTGGCCATTTTCATGAGGGGCGTTTCGTTTCGGCCCTTTTTGACTCGGGTCCTTTTGTTGCGGTGACCTTTTGAACCGGGCCCGTTTGACGCAGGTCGCTTGGGACTCAAGCCCTTTTGTCGCGGGACCCTTTTGACTCGGGTCCTTTTAATGAAAGGCGTTTTGACTCGTGCCCATTTTTGCGGAGACCTTTTGAACAGGGCCCTTTTGACGCCGAGCCGTTTGACTCGGGCCATTTTGCAGCGATGCCCCTTTTTGACCCGGGGCCTTTTGACTCGGGTTATTTTGTCGTGGGTCTCTTTTGACCCGGGCTCTTTTTATGAGGGCCGTTTTAATTCTTCCCCTTTTGACTCGGGCCCTTTTGTTGCGGAGGCCTTTTAGCCTGGGCCGTTTGACTCGGGTTCTTTTGTAGCAGGGCTCTTTTTCAGCCGGGCTCGTTTCAAGCAAGTCCCTTTTTACTCGGGCCCTTTTGTCATGGACCCTTTTGATGAGGGTCGTTTTGATTCGGGCAATTTTGACTCCTGCCCTTTTGTTTCGGAAACCTTTTGACTCGAGCACTTTTGTTGCGGAGTCATTGTGGTCTGGCTTTTTTAAAACATGGTCCATTTTGACTCGGGCCCTTTTGACTTGGGCCCTTTTGTTGCGGAGACGTTTCGACCTGGGTCCTTTTCACATGGGCCAATTAGACTCGGGCCCCTTTGTAGCGGGACCTCTTTCAACCCGGGTCCGTTTGAAGCAGGGCCGTTTTGACTCGGGTCCTTTTGTTGCGGGCCATATTGACTCTGGCCTTTCGGTCTTTTCCCTTTTGTCAGGCCCTTTTGACATGGAACCGTATATATAACGCAGCAGCTGAAATACCTGGGGCAGGGGGCCTAAGGGAGTATGAGTAAATCAAAGGTAGATCGATCCAGGACGCAGTAAAATTAATCACATCACTGTTCATATCAATTTATTTTTTCTTTCGACATATCTGGAGATCAGTGTTCTGACTAATAGCCTACAGCGGCGAAAGACGATATACGTTATCAGTGTTATGACTGTTAACGTAATATATATAGGGAATAAAACGAAAAACTCTATATCGGTCTCCCCCCCCCGTTAGAAAAAATCCTGCGGGCGTTAGTGATTATGATGTTGCTTAGTTACTGTATTATATTATTCTATACATGGAATAAATACTTATGTGTTTTATATAATAATAAGAACCTGATCTACATTTATTACGGCCCTTGCTTTACGACAACGAAACATATTCATGTTCAGCGTAATCAGTTTCCATTCACAAATAATTACAGTGAGGCGAATGAAATAATTCAAGCCCGAACATGTCGTAGTAAATTCCTGAAGAGTGAAAAGCGCTAGTAGCAGTTGTTAGCAGTTTTTAACTTAACATATAAGACAATAATTTGAAAAACTGAGAATACAAATCTTTTCAGAGATGACAGTGCACTGATGCTTTAAATCTATGCCCTTACTCCCTATACCTACGTTATTTCCCTAGTCAAAATAAAAACTCTTCAAAATTAATCAAAATTTCTTATGCAACCATCCCTTCCTTAGAGTACTGCGGTGTCACATACCCGTCACGGCGATGTAAAGGCACTTTTGGCGACGAGGATACATCACCTATGATGTAGAGACGATGTTGAAGGCACCGAATGAGCGCGGTGAAAGGGAACATGAAGTTGTACTGGTGTGTTGTCATCATGTATGTCACGTCTGTATAAGGAAAGGTATCGATGAGCCTTGTAAAACGTGCGATGACAATATTGGAAATCGTTTGTTTTCTTTTAAGACAATGACGGATTTTATTAACCACGTGTTAGTAGAACGTCCTGTCTTTCAGAAGATCGTGGCCATCTCTCATAATGCATCCAGATACGATGGCCTCTTCTGTCTTAGAACTCTAATAGAAGACCAGTATATTGTACCTAGTGTTCTTATCCAGGGTCAAAAGATTTTTAATATTAACATAGGTAACCGTATCTTTTTTCGTGACTCTTTCCTTTATATTGGTGTGAAATTATCTAAATTACCGAAAACGTTAGGCCTTAGTGAAAATTTAAAGAAGGGAGATTTCCCATATTTGTTTAATACTGAAGAGAATCAAAATTATGTCGGTCCCTACCCTCCGCTTGAGTACTATGACCCTGACGGGCGAAGCACAGAAGAAAGAAAACAACTGGAAGCCTGGCACCAAGAACGTGCGGAAAGTGGCGAGGAGTTTAACCTGCAGAAGGATATGCTGGCTTATTGTGAAAATGATGTTAGAATTCTAACAGAAGCGGTCATTAAGTTTAGCGATATTATTGAAGAGAAAACGGAGGGTTTGCAATGTTTCATAACATCATCCACCATTGCAAGTCTTGCAATGCGTACATATCGTACCTTGCACTTACCGGAAAATACTATTCCTATCATTCCCGCGTTGGGATTTCATCATAAGACCAAGTACAAACCTATGCAATGGCTTATGTATATGGAAGACAAATTAGGGATAGAAATCCAGCATGCTAGGAGAGGTGGGGAAAAGTATATTGGTAGGTAAAAGGTCGATGGATAGCACGAATGACTCAACGCTGCCTTCGACTATTACGGGTGCTATTTCCATGCCTGTCGCCTTTGTTTTCCCTTTAACCGTGACGCGGTTTTGCACGATGCACAAGACTCGTACAATACGATGGAGAACGATATGAGCAAACCATGCGCCGCCGTAGGTACCTGAAAAGTATAGGTGTAAACCTATATGAAATATGGGAATGTTCTTGGGATAATAAGGTAAAGACGGACAAGGAAGTGCAAAAGTTTGTTCAAGAACGTTGTACTAATCTGCCTGATTTTCTTACTCCTAAGAACTGTTACAACGGTGGTCGCACGGAGGTCTTTCGTTCTTACGTCAATTGTGCGAGTGATGAGCGTATTTCTTATGCCAATGTAACTAGTCTTTACCCTTGGGTAATGGCGCTTAAACCTATGCCGGTTAAATCACCTAAGATTCCCACGGGACCGGACTTTCCAGATTTGGAAAGTATTCACGGTGTAGTTAAATGTACAATTGACCCTGCAAAGGACCTCTATTTTCCGATCTTACCATACGTTGCGGGAGGTCGATTACTTTTCGGCCTTTGCCGCACATGTATGGAAGAAGAAAACACTAATGAATGTATCCATAGTGACGCTGAGTGTGCTCTCACAGGAACATTTTGCACACCAGAGTTACACCTTGCTCTTAAAAAAGGTTACAAAATAATCGATATACATGAGATACGGGAATTTGAACTCTTAGATCCTGAAGAGGGGAATTCAGGTGGGCTGTTCGGGACCTATGTGAATTCCTTCCTTCAGATGAAGCAGGAAGCCTCTCGTTTTCCTGCTTACTGTACCACTGAAGAACACAAACATAAATATACCGATGAATATTATGCCCATGAAGCCATACGATTAAATTATTATAATATTAGGATGAACCCGGGATTGAGGCAATGTGCGAAACTATACCTCAATTCATTGTATGGAAAGTGGGGGCAACGCACAGACATGTCACAGAGTATAATCGTTAGTGATGAGGTCACATTTCTTAGGTATTTAACTACGGCAAGGTATGAGATTCAAAGTGTGGTACCAATTGATGATGACCATCTCATTCTCACATACAGAGACATTGAAAACGAAAACGTTAAGTTAGAGTTTTCCCATGTGATACTAGCCGCATTTATTACTTCGTGGGCTAGACTTAGACTTTACGAACTACTGACGACTGTAGGACCTGACAGAGTAATCTACTGTGACACTGACAGTATCATGTACCTACAGAAAAAAGATGAGGAACCCTTGTTACCGCTCGGAAACTATTTGGGTGATCTTACAAATGAAATTCCTGAAGATTGGGAGTTTACAACCTTTATTGGTCTAGGCTGTAAAAATTATGCCATGCGGCTAACAAACGCCCAAGGGGATGTTCAAGATATATTCAAAATTAGGGGGATAACACTAAATCATAGAACCTCTCAAAAAATTAACTTTGAGAGTTTCTATAAATTAGTGTCTGGACAATTAGAGTCCACAGTAATAGAAAACCTAAATAGCATCGTTCGTAGACCGGGGTTCCGTATCTTTAGCTGTAGAGAGACAAAGACACACCGTGAGGTCAACAAAAAACGAAAACGTATTGACGAACCTGACATAACTGACGATGAACCAATACAAAAACGTGCAAGTGTACCTTACGGTTATAGACCCACGAATGAGTGAATGTGAGTTGTATGAATGTCTCTTTTTTTTAAAAAACCGGATCGTATGCATAGCATACTCGTTCTTAAAATCGATTGTAAAAATATTTATTTTTTAAATGTATTTCTAATTTAATTTATTCCTAATTTATTTTAATTTAATCCTAATTTATTTTTTTTCATTTCAAGCTTTAATTTTATATCCCAGTGATTCTTTTTTTTATTGGTTCGTATGCCAGAGCAGCTACGCTGGGATCATTTTATTTGTTCGTTTGCTGTGCAATTCTAGTTGGTACGCTTCTTGTAGAAGCTCATCTTATTTAAATTTTCGTTTCGAAATTCAAGCTTTAATTTTATCTTTTATTTCCTCACATGTATAACATGTTCGAAAAATATGTGTATGTATGAGTGTGTGTATATAAAGCAGAGTCTCTATTGTATGCATTCATTTGATTACAAGATGTTAAACTTTCAACATCCCTCTACTATTTTAATTGCTGGTCCTTCAAGGGCTGGTATAACTTGTTTTGTAAATCGTTTACTTAATGAATGTGATCAAATGTTTAGTATAAAATTTAATGATATTGTTTGGTGTTATGGTGCAGTAATACCAAAATTAGATGCAAATGCAAAAATACGTTTTGTAGAGAGAATACCTGACATGAATAATTTTGAAATTAAAGAAAATTCATTATTAATACTTGATGATTTAATGTCGGAAACTAATGGCGATGTTGCTAATTTATTTACAAAGTATGCACATCATAAAAATTTAACTGTAATATTTATTATTCAAAATTTATTTCCAAAAGTAAACATGCACGTGACATTAGTTTAAATGCACATTATATTATAGTATTTAAAAATCCACGTGATAAATTACAAATACAATATTTAGCAAGGCAAATTATGCCTTGGTATAGTAAAGAAGTCGTGAGTGTGTTCGAAAAAGTAACACGGGAGCCTCACACTTATTTATTATTTGACTTGACACAAAAAACAAACGATGCATTGCGAATACGTACAAATATTTTTCCGAATGAAATCATGCATGTGTACGCTAACGTAAAAGACATGCATACAGAAATTTTTGTTTAGTCTGCATCAAGATGTTGAAGGCGAAACAACACTACAGCACGCTCCGTGCTCTGTGTAAATGCAAAAATGCAAAACGAAAACAAATTTTACAAAATGCTTCAGGGGATTTAATAAGAACAATATCTCAAGTAGCTAAAAAACACAATAAAAGGAAACATTCCTTTAAATTCTCGTCAGAAGCAACGTTTACGTAGACATAAAAAGATCTTACGAGCTCTATCTCAGCAGCGTATTGTATTGAATAAAAAGAAGAATTTGTTACTACAAAAAGGTGGTGCGCTTTTACCGTTAATCTTGGGACCACTTCTTGCAGCAGTAGGAAGTAGTATTTTCAGTCGTTAGATATGTCAGAATTACGTAAAATGATTTTAGTTCCTGAAAATGCTGTACATGAAATTCAATCAAATCTTAAATCCATAGATTCACATCAGTCACGTTTAGATGAAGAAATGAATAATATCTTAAAATGTCGTGATCTTAGTGTACAACAAAAGTGGAAATTATATCAACAAGCTTTGCATCGTTATTTACAGTATACATCTTCTTCTTGACATAAACCTATTACTTTACCTATCATTCAAGAAGAAGAAGAAGAAAAATTATCATCAAGTTCCAAACAAGATAACAATACTTCTATTTTACCATTTGTATCAGACATTTTACAATCAGTACCGAAAACACTTCGTAGGAAAACAGATCTATTATTAAAACAGTTGACAAGTTCTGATAAAATTCAGTGGGATAAGTCTGGCATTGTACGTATTCAAGGAAAAACAATATCAGGTTCAAATATTATAGATTTAGTAAATCATGTTGTTCGTACAAGAAAATATTCAAGAAATCCTTTAGGTATTCATGTACTTAAAAATTTATTAAAAGATCTTAATGTTCCTAAAGAATTTATTGGTACACCTATTAGCACACCAGCATCAAAAGTGAATAGTAGTAGTAGTAGTAGACAACGTATTCGTAAAGTAAGAAAATCTACTAGTCCTGCAGTAGTTTCTAATTTATTTAAACACTTGAAAGAATATAGTATGTAAAAAATGAAAAAAATATCAAAAATATATTATGATTATTCAAATCCTGATTCTTTGTCAGGTATACAAACATTACAACGCAAAACAAAGTTATCTAAAAAGAAAATTAAGTATTGGTTAGCTTCTCAAGATGCTTATACATTACATGCACCAGCTCGTAAAGTTTTTGAACGTAAAAAGTATTATGTTAGTGCACCAAATGAAACATTACAAATGGATTTAGCAGATATGCAAAATATTGAAAGTATAATAATAATTATAAATATATATTATGTTGTATTGATATTTTTTCACGCTATGCATATTGTGTTCCGTTAAAAACAAAGAAAGGTCCTGAAATGGTATAAGCAATAACAAAAATATTTAAAAATTTCAAGTTACCCGTGTTTAACGTACAAACAGATTTAGGCGGTGAATTTTATAATCGTCATGTAAAACAATTGTTTAAAGAATATGAAATTAATCATTATAGTGTTCATTCCGAAATTAAATGCGCGTTAGCAGAACGTTTCATACGTACATTAAAAGAAAGATTGTATCGTTATTTTACTGCAAAGAATACTTATCGTTATATTAATGTATTAGATCAAATTGTAAAAAATTATAATCATTCATACCATTCAAGTATTAAAATGGCACCTGCACAAGTAAAAGATTCCAATGTGAATCAAGTGTGGGAAACATTATACGGGAATAAAAAGAATAAAAAGAATATAACATGTAAATTTAATCCGGGTGATTATGTACGTGTTAGTAAGTATAAACATATATTAGAAAAAGGATATTTACCTAAATGGTCACAAGAAATATTTATTGTTGACAAATGTATTAAGTCTGATCCTGTCACTTACAAATTAAAAGATTGGAACGGTGAAAAAATTAAAGGAATATTTTATGCACAAGAATTACAAAAAGTAATTATAAATTCAAAGAAAACATATCTCATTGAAAAAGTATTAAAACGTAAAACAGGGTGGATGTATGTAAAATGGTTAGGATATCCATCAAGTATGAATTCATGGATTAGATCAGATTCTATTCAGTCTGCAAAATGAATTCGAACTTTACACACGACTTTTACGTTACTCTTTCTTCAAATGCAAGTAGCAATCTTTTTGATAATAATACATCATCATTTCGAGTTAAATTGGCACAACCTATTGATTTAAGTGATGGAGAATGGGCTGTTGCATTAACACAAATTAATATTCCGTGGAGATTTACAATCCTGGTGAAAATGAAGAAATTATAATTACTAGTGTTATCGATGATAAAGTTGAACGCTACCATGTTCCAATAACACCTGGATATTATTCATCAATTGAATCGATTCTACAATTAATTCCTGAAAATGTTCGTATGTTACACTATTTACAAAATAAAAATCAAGTTGTTATTAAACATTCTTTAAAATTAGAAGATCACTGTATGATTGGTTACACCAGGATTACAACAGATTTTTGGATTTATTAATGAAAATACGCTTGATGTTAAAAATGTTATATACACAAAAGTTAAAAATGTTGATTTAATATTAGCACGTGGAAAATTTCCATGTGATTTAGATTATAATATTCCCAATACAATTAATGTTTGCATTGATATTGTAAAACAACAACAAAACATAGGTCCATTAGTTCGAAAACTTAGTGTATATAATGTACAACACGGTCATGTAAAATCTTTTGTGTTTCACACACCACATTATGTTAAAGTTGAAAAGAAATATTTTGATACAATAGAAGTAAACTTAAAAGATGAACACGGGTTAAAATTACCATTTCGTTTTGGAACTTCAAACCTAACACTTCACTTTAAACGAAAATGATTTCTGAAAGTATTGATGATAGTTTTTACATTACATTAGTTTCAAATGCTAGTGCAGATGTATATCCTACAAATAGTCCAACACATTTTATTAATCAATTAAAAAAAATATTCGTTTATCAGAATCCGATTGGCATGTAGGATTAAGTGAAGTGACATATTCCATTAACAGAATGGAAGTGACATATTCCATTAACATTTTATAATGTTACCGCGGGTGAAAACGTTATATGGTACAAATTTAAAAATGCAGAACCTATGAAAAGTAAAATTCTTGTTGGATATTATCCATCCATTCATCATTTACTAGAAGAATTAAACGCAATATCGAGTTTTATAAGATTTAGTTTTTCAAATGTTGTACATGTTGAATGTGATGAACATGTAGAATCAGTTACATTGTCGCCTACATTAGCTTTACAATTAGGTTTTTCTGAAAAATCAGATCATGTAAAAGAATCTCACGGATTCAAACAACCATACCTAGATATCGGATATCCACATCAAATTTTTATTTATACAGATATTATACAATATCAATTTTTAGGTGATACAACAGCACCATTATTACGTATAGCAACAATCTCGGATATTAAATATGGAAAAGTTCAAACAATCACATTTGAAGATATTCATTATATGCCACTTGCAAAATTTTGTTTTAACACTATTGAAATACTATTAAAAGATCATGCAGGGAGAAATTTGCCATTTCGTTCTGGGACACTGAGCGTAACGCTACATTTTAAACGCTCTCCGGCATGTTCTAAATAATAATAATAATAATAATAATAAAAATGAGAGCAAGACGTGTTACTTATCATCGTGGGCGCGGAATCCCATATTTTTCAGGACCTGTATATCAAAGGGGACATGGTATAGGTAGTTTCTTTAAAGGATTATTTCGTTTTGCTTTACCATTTCTTAAACAAAGTGCGAAAACTGTAGGACGTCAAGCATTACAAACCGGTATGCAAGTTGCGGGTGATGTATTAGAAAATCGACCATTTAAAGAATCGGTTCGTGCACGTGTAAAAGAAGCTGGTAATAGTTTAAAGACAAAAGCAATTAATAAAGTTAGCCAGTTGCTAACTGTTAACGGCAAGAGACGGTCACGCAAGAGGAAATCTCCTGCAATTGTAAAGTTTGGACCACCAACAAAACGTAAACATATACAGGACATCTTTTCATAATGGCGTTCCTAAATTCAAAAAGCTTTGAATGTTGTACCAATGAATTTGATTTCTTTTCTATACCAATGACACAAACAGCTATTGAAGCAACTACAAATGCTGAATATCATCCTATTTCCACATTAACCTCAGAAGGACCTATTGAATTTGTTATTCCGGGAGAAACAGGTGAATTTATTCATCCTGCATATCTATATCTTTATGTACGTTGTAAAATTCCCAAAGGTGATGGTACAACTTTAGCCAATGATGATATTGTCGCACCCGTAAATAATTTCTTACATTCTTTATTTAGTCAAATTGATATTTCGTTAAATGATAAATTAATTAGTTCTTCATCAGGATCTTATCCTTATCGTGCATACATTGAAACATTATTAAATTATTCTTATGATGCTTCTCAAACACATTTAGCATGTGCCATGTGGCATAAAGATACTGCAGAAAATTTTAATAAATTAGATAATACAAATGCTGGTTTTCAAAAACGTGCTAATATGGTGAAAAATATTAAATCTTTTGAAATGTATGGACGTCTTCATACTGATATTGTAAGTTTAGATCGTATGCTTCCTAACAAAGTAAGTTTGCGTGTAAAACTACATCGTAGTAAAGATAATTTTTGCTTAATGTCTGCTGAAAATACAAGTTATAAAGTTGCACTTGAGGAAATTATTCTTCATGTACGACGTATTGATGTAGCTGCAGATTTAGCTATGCAATTAAATACACGAATGGGTTCGGAAACAGTCAAGTTATCTCTGACGAGAGTGGAAACAAGATCTTATACTAAACCTGCACAAGTAAAGTCTTACAGCATTGATAATCTTTTCCTGGGTAATGTTCCTAAAGGCCTGATTATTGGTTTCATCTCCAACACAGGCTTTAATGGGAAATCACATCTTAATCCCTTTGAATTTCGAAACTTTAACGTTAAAAAACTGCAATTACAAGTCGGTTCAAAATCATTTCCTCCCAACCCCCTCACTCCTGATTTTAATAAAATTTATACCTTCTAAGTTACTATACTTTGATTTCAGGTACTGGTATATATTATCAAAATTATTCACATACTGTTACTCTTGATGAGTATCCAAACGGATATGCTCTGTATGCATTTATTCTATCTCTAACAGGAACTTTAGATGATAACACTTGGGATGTAGTACGCGATTCCCCTGTAAATTTAAAAGTATCATTTTCAGAAACTTTAACTGAACCTGTTACATGCATTGTGTACGCACAATTCGATTCTTTAGCACAAGTAGACAAAGACAGAAATATTTATACTGATAACACCTTCTAATTTATTTAGTTGAGTACAATGCGGGTTGTTGTTCACTTCTCGGCGTATCAGGATAACGAAGATGACTTTATTATAAAAGAGCTAGCCATTGTAAATCCTGACGTTCCCTTTTTTCAAAATTGGGTTTTTAAACCACCATTTCCTTTAAATAAGTTATCTGAGCCAATCTCAAACAAATGTCTAGGTGGGAATGTGTATGGCATTGCCTGGCACGAATGGGATGTAGAATATTCACATCTTAAGGAAATACTTCAAACATATTGTTCAAATACTACAACCATATACACATACGGAATAAATAGAAAGTGTTTTCTTCAAGAAATTCTTCAAAGAGAAATTACAAATTTGGAAGAAATAAACTGTCCAAAGTATACTGCATTAAGTTTTCACGTTAATCGATATGCACATAATAAGCATCGTTTCGGACAATATAGGTGTACTGTTCATGAAGCATTACTGTATAGTGAATATGTGAAAGTGTATGATTATGTGTTACATGTGAATAACAGCGATAATTACATACCTACTACGATTAAAAATAATAATAATTATCTTCATCATGTATAGTGACGAATTATTAAAAGTGTTACTAACTGATAAAGTGACTGGTGCAAGTGTTACTGGAATTTACCCTATTGACAAACTTCCTGTAACGGTAAAACCTCCTGCAGCACTTGTGATTAATCTTGATACATCTGATTCTGCTGGTTCCCACTGGGTTGCAGTGTACATCAATAAGAAAAAACATTGGTACTATTTTGATAGTCTTGCTATGGACATTCCCAAGGAAATAAAAAACTTTTTCTCGAAAAATACTAAAATGTACTTTACAAATATTCAACAATATCAACAATATAATTCTGTGTTATGTGGCTATTTTGTCTTATATTTTCTGCATCATATTATTCGCATTCAATCATTTGAAAAGTGTTTAAAATTGTTTAAAAAGAAAAATTTGAAAAAGAATGATGATATCTTTTATAAACATGTAAACAATTTTTTTAAAAAAAGAAAACACAAATATTTTTTTAAATTTTTTTATTTTCATTATATATATATTTTTTAATTTACATTTTTAATTTACAATAATTTTTTAAAACTTACACCCATGTCTTTTATTTACAATTCCTCATTACAATCTTGATAATGCATTAGTTAATGCTGTTGATCTTTCATATTTCCACCAATAATTCAACTGTTGTGCATTACGATATGCACATCCTGATTTCTTTACAATACTTGTGTGAAAAGAACAATATTCATTAAATGTATTTCCACATAATTCATTTAATGAACGACAATGTTTTGTTTCTAAATCAATGACATTATCTAATGCAAATATTCTTTAAATCCAAAGAGATTTCTCTAAACCTTTACAATAAAAGGTTGAATTCTTTGCGCATAATTGATATACAATGTTTCGTATGCATGATACAGTATATCCAGTTTTGCTATTCCATTTCAATCCATGCAAATTTAATGTTAACCAGTCAATTTGTTTTTGACATCCTAGTGATAATAAATTATATTCTAATGGTGATTTTACCAAGCAATGGAAATTTACTGTATCATCGCATGCAGTTAAACAAAACTCACGCATAATAAATTCGTTATCAGACATTTTAAAACCTTGAATATCGATAATATACTGATTTACACATGGTGAAATTTCATTTGTATGAAAAATAAAAAACGGAATTATCTGTCCAACAAATTCTGTATTTTGTAAAAGATCACAAGTTTTATGCATAAAGCATAGAAATGAGATTTCACTATGTTCTTGTTCAAACTCTTCAAAGCGTTCACTAAGAGTTTTGTCAAGAGATAAATACTTGACTGCAAAGGATCCAGTATTATGAAAATGTCTACATTCATGAGGAAGATTTAACTTGCATTCCACGCATTGCATTTGTGTAAGTATACTTTTATAGTTTTTAATACACAGTTCACATTAACCTGGTATAACCTTGCGTTACCATACGGTCACATTGCGCACGATGACCTTCAAATTGTTTTCCTCTGGTTAGTTTCACAAAGACTCACATGTAGCGCTGTCAACTCTCAGCTAATGATGTGTTTGACAAGATATCAGTATCAGTCTTGAGATTTCCTTGTTTAGTGTGAAATTACGTGCATCTGAATATCTTGCTACTTCTAGAGTTGCAACAGTGGCACATAATAAAATGTGAGAATTCATTTTATTTTTACATTGTTGCTAATATATTTCCAATTATTGTGTGTTTTGATTCAGAAAGAAGTCAGGCGTTGAGGTAAATAATGTATTGTGCTAAGAAACATACATAAACGTTGTGCAGAGCCATGTACCGTTCCTGTTACCACATGGTGACGCTAGGCTTTCGTAGTAGCAATAAGGCTTGGCAAATCATATTTTTTCCGTCCTAAGAAAAACTTTTCCTTCGTATTTCCAGATATTTAACAGTGTATGAAGTATTGGAAGAACTTCAGAAATCGAATGAAATAGGCCACCGAGAAATAGAGTGTATATTTATTGAGCCTCCAGAATCAAATATTTTATCTGGCAAGGATTCGCCAGATGAAAATGTTGGCGGTTTGATAGACAACCCAAGTAGGAGACAACTCAATGCTGTGGCAGAAGTAGTATTCTCCAACGACATGCCTTTGGGAGGGATTGATGGGATGAAGGAGGGAGAGAATCTGGAACAAAGGAGTGAAAACATAGAGGAGGGAGAAAGTAATATTTCAAAGAAACGGAAGCGGAATCAGCGTGATAACAGATGGAAGGTTGACACAAAATGATATCAGCAATTCGCTACCGGTATTCCCCGAAAGAGATTATTCAAAATAAACTGAATTCAAACCTGCTGAACTTTTTGAATTTTTCTTTGATGACGCTATATTCGATTTAGCTTTATGTGAAATCCGGAAATATGCTCTGTTTAAAAACATGCCAGATCCGAATATCTCTAAAGAAGATTTGAAATTATGTTTGGGTGTTTTGTTTGTGTCAGGGTATAATACACTTTCAGGCAAGAGATACTATTGGGATTCTGGGACTGATGTTAGAAATTTAATGGTATACAATGCAATTAGAAGGGATAAGTTTATTCAAATAATGAGGTTTTTGCATTTTGCGGACAACAAGGTGAGTGAATTAGATAAACTTTGGAAACTACGCTCACTAATGAATAAATTGAAAAGTAATTGCATCAAACATTTTGTTCCAGCGCAGGCAATAAATTTTGACGAAGCAATGATAGCATACTATGGCAGACATGGTTGTAAAAAGCTTATAAAAGGAAAACCTGTTCGTTTCGTTTACAAGGTTTGGTGCCTGAATAGCACAAATGGATACCTAATCAACCTTGATGTGTACCAAGGCAAAAATCTGCAATGCATAGCAGAATATGAACAAAAATTTGGAAAAGCAGACGCTCACCTGGTATATATGATAGATGAATTTCCAAGTGACGTTAAAAATTACCATTCAGTTTCTATTTCGACAATCTTTTCACAAGCATACCACTAATGTTACACCTAAAGTCCTTAATGGATATGCTGTAACTGGTACTATACGTGAAAACACGGTTCCCAAGAAATGCAATTTCTCTTATGTCATCTGAATTCAAGAAGCAGAAAAGAGGTTACTACGAACATAGAGGCAGTGAAGATGGTGTAGTCATTTCAAGATGGCATGACAATTCAGTAGTCACAGTCGTATCCACTGTTCATTGTGTTTTCCCACTAGGAAATGTAAAAAGATATACCAGATCAGCCAAGAAAGAGATCACAGTAACTCGTCCACGTTTGATCAAAGAATACAATACGTTTATGGGGGGCACAGATCGAATGGATAGGAACATAAAATACTATAGAATGTGTATTAGGGGAAAGAAATGGTGGTGTTCAATCTTCACTTGGCTGTTGGATGTATCATTTCATAATGCATGGTAGATATCACTCAATGCTGGTTCAACTTTCAGTCAACTAGAATTTAGAAGAGAAATTGCTGAATACTATTTACTTGCATTTGGTTCGTCTCCAAGAGGTGCTGGACGTCCAGTTGTATCCAGAATTCTCTGGAAATAGATTATCCGATTCAGTAAGATTTGATGGTTTTGGCCATTTAGTTATTCCTGTTCCTGGCAATAAACGAAGATGATGTGCTGGAGAAAATTGCTCATCAGTGGGGCGTACAGCATGTGTAAAATGTGATGTTGGAATTTGTGTTCCTTGTTTTCTCAATTTCCATACTAAGAAGTATTACACACACTATTGTTGTCATTTTCCCAAGACAATGGGAATAAGATTGTATGAAAGAAAAGTAAGGAAAATATAGTTTTTGAACCCTATCTGTAGTGTTATTTATTGCATTTATATATCACGAAGGCCTAGCGTAACCATATGGACACACCATATATATGGACACCAAAAATTATTTTCTCAGATGCAATGTTATTTTTGTGATGTATGAAGCCCAATTAACATATTCAAGTATAAATTAACAAAAAACTGCACACAAATAAATTCAGGCTCTATCAGGTTAATGTTTTCACCAGTACATACCACACTTGAAACACTAGCACTATTCGAATACATTTTTTCAATCTGAAATATTCGCTTTCCGTTTGTCTTTTCTTATGAAAATCTCTCGTAATTCCGGTAAATAGTCTGTATCACTTAATAATTCCACATAGGCATCATAAAATTTTTCTCTTGTTAATAGTCCGATAATATGCGTGTTGCTATAATACTCCAAGCGCGGATTTCCAATAATTCTGGACGCATAGTCATACAATCATGAGCAAAATCATGATTAGATCCTGTCGTACATACCTCACATGTTAGTGTTTCATTAAAATTCCATTTTTCAATAGCCTTCTTTATACATTCGCGATCCACTTTTTCACTATTACAACAACAATCTAAAGCCCAAAATCGTGATGTTCTTGATAATACAACTGGAGATGATGGTGGTGTTGGTGAAACTGTTACCGCTGGTGAATCTATTGCGTCAAAATCAAATTCTTCATCTGACGATGATTCGTATATTTCTGTTTCAGCATCAGATATTGCTTCAATATTGCTATTGCAAAGATCCTTCTTCTCATACGACTGCATGATGTATCTTTATATATTTTGTCTCTTATAACCTGTATTTAAAGTATTTTCATAACCGCAAGGTAATCACGTGTTCAGCATTCCCAACAATAAAGTTCTTTTCTATTCTTAAATACCATATGGACATGTTTCAACATGCTCACCTACCACGTCCCCAATCTTTCTTTCTTTTGTGTTTTTCACCGACAATGTCTTTTGTTCACCTACCGCGGCACCAAAGTTAATTCTATTAGTCTGGCGGTATTCTGTGATGTTTACCAAACGTGTCAACGATCTTCCTTTGTATTTGAATTCAAGTTTTAGCAACCCCCTGCAAGCACACATCATCACCCCTACCCGACCGGTTTTCCAATGCGCGCGAAAAGTTCAGTTCATGTCTTAAGTTCACCAGCAAAAGACGTACGGAAACCACGCTCTGTATATGTACCAGCATAGTGTATCGTACCGTAGTATACGTATTCCGTACACGAGCTTTTACCACGCTCACCGAGTATGCTATGCATACGATCCGTCAAGTTAAAAAGTCCCGCATGAATAAATATTTCCCTCCCATCATACAACGTTCACCTCCGGAGCTTGGGGTCCTGGTGCTAAGGGTCCCAGATTCATTCTCAGTACGTATCACATAAACTTTTACACACTGTAAGTGTTCTCAGCTTGCTTAGCAAGCGATCAAATAAGTTGCTACGACTAATTTATTAGGAGAATATAAATAATTTGCAAGTTCCCACTTTCTATATACTTTTAAGAGCTTTCTTTTTAAAGCGAAGCAATATAAAAACCGATTTATTAGGAGAATATCTTTTATTCTCTCACATATTGTTCTTTACACACTGTAAGTGTTCTCAGCTTGCTTAGCAAGCGATCAAATTAAAGTTAACAACGAGTTTGCACAGCAAACGATTTATTTTGCAAGTTCGAACATCTCCTTTAGCCTAACAGGCATAATGGTGGGAATCAAAGATTTCATTTTTCCAAATTATATATATTTCTCAATGTGAGTTACTATTAGTCAAACCCATTTGTATAATACAAGATTCGAACTGGGGCTTCATCTCATTGTCATAACGTTTCATCATATCAACAGATTTAATTCAAATCGAACCAATTAAAATTCAAATTCAAATTTCCATTATTATTTTTAAAAATATCCAGTATAGAGTCTGTACAGACACGTATACAGACTCGAAAAAGAGGACACGACCTTTCCAACAATACACACATGTCATCACAGCTAAAAAAAAGAAACATAGGAACTTTCCAAATCCACGTAATCATGTCATCAACCCCTAATGACCTACACGACCGTCTCCCAACACACCCATTATAGGACATGGACTTTCTAAATTAATTATAGTACATAACGGTACCTGGGGAATAGTTTGTCTTTTACTACTTAAGAGTACACACGACCTATTACTTCAATAGAAGAAGCAGATTCAACAGACGTGTTTACGTATAAAAGACTAATGCCTCGGGCACTTAGTAGAAGGCTTAACTGGGTGGAAGCAACATACCAACGTTCTATGCCAAAGAACGCTGTGCTATGTAAAAAAAAGTGCTCTGGGTTGTTCTATCTGTTGTGTGTATGAAATACGAGTTTGTGTGTCTGTCTGTGTGCGGCCTCGGAATCAGACGAGTTGACCGAAATATACTAAATTTTGGTCACGGATACCTTTATCCAGGTTCCAGACCAGAACGAAGCATTTTTCTAAATTCGAACCAGGGGTCTCGGGAGAAGGGGACGTTTACCCAGATATGTAAAAATATTAGAAAATGACCGATATTTGTGCTGAATTCATAGTTATCGTGGTTGCTGAGATCAATGGTAACACTTCCATTAGCGATGATTTTCAAAATCGGCTACGATTGTATGCGGGTCGGTGTCACCCGGGGGGGGGGGTAAAGAAATATATAAAAATATTCAAAATGACCTATATTAGTGTCAAATCCTTAGTTTTCACGGTCGCCGAGATGACCGGTGATTTTTCCAGAGGCGTTGACTTCCAAATACAGCACAATCGCCTGGGGGCGAGAGGCGTTCTTTTAAATTTCGGAGCAGGGTGTGTTAGGGGGCGTTTACCGGGATATGTAAAAGTAGTAGAAAATGACCGATATCTTTTCGTTTCGTTGTTCAGTTTGTTTACATAGATATTTTATCTGACCCATGCGGAAGGTTGGATATTTCAGCTAGTTATTAATAAATGCAAGAAACTAATTATTAGTAATACATAGGGTGGCCCAAAAATAAGTATACAGTACCATACTGATCAGTTCAATGCATTTTATATAATTTCTTATTTTTATCCATCAGGATATTTTATTATTTGTTCTTAATATGTTTTACTTACATCTTAAGCTCAGAAGAGCCGAAGCAAATAAACTCATAAACTACAATGTTATAGTTGGTCAACGCAGAGGTGTATGCCTACTTTTGGGACTACCTGAAACGATAGGAGTGTATTTTGAAAGAAAGTAACGAAAGTGTAAACATACATAACCGTATTTCACTTTATATGATATATCCTAAACCAGGGTCACTAATCTAAGATAACGTAGGAAAAAGTGCAAGAAAGTAATTAATAATAATAATAAATATGAGCATATAAAAATATTTTTTGAAAGAAAAAGTTCCCCTGGCAAAACTTGTTTACTTCAGAAGTCGAAGTGTTAATCAGAGTTAGGGTGGGTCAGTGGATCTAGTTTTCTGAGTGGGTCGTGGGTCAACAGCATGTGACCCACTGTGACCCACCACCCACCATGACCCACTCTAAACAATTGTGACAAACCCCGATCCACCAAAACCCATCGTCATCAACTCTGACCCATGATCCACGCTCTCTTCAAAACTAAATAAAATTTACAATTGTAATAACACAAGGCTGTGAAATTATCACCAATCGGAGTTTGAAGTTCTACGATTCAACGCTCAAGCACCACTCTGTTACAATACCAATGGATCTGATCTTTATGATATACAATGGTAAAGTGTTTGTCATGGGCCAAATTGCGATGAATTTAATTTTAATTATCATATATAATTATTTCTTTGTTGGCTTACAGACATTTTCAGTGCAAAATAGGATGAAATTTGAAAGTCTCAAATTAGGGTAAAGTAAACCAAAGTAAAGATAGGTTTAAAATTGGCCATAGAATTAAGCATCCGGTACAAATTTAAAATTCCCACGTAATGAAACTTACAGTACAAATTTTATGTCCATTTTCCTCACAACTTTATGACGTGATACCCTTATGCTGTGAACCTCTATATATAAACACAAGTTTCAGCAAATATTATAAAAAGCAGTAGATGTAAAATGCGTAATACTGTAGTTTTTGTTTCTCAATAATTGCTCTTCTATTTGTTTCTGAACTAATATCGATCGTTTTCGATTATTTTTTAGAAATCAACCCTATATATGGAAAATGCCCCCCCAATAAAAGAGATTTTTAAAAATGATATTGAGATCAGGGCCTAACTATGTATATGCCAAATGTCATTTCAGTTGACTTTGCAATTTGATCATGATGATCACACACACATAGTTATATTCAATTATTTATATAATAATTCATACATTATAGGTGATTCGCAATTTTTTCCAGCAGTTAGCTCCTCTAAAAACTCACAGGATGTGTCTGAAAAGTCACGAAGTGAGTCCTAATGCTATTATTACAATTCCAAATGTGGTCAATTGCCTGAAGATATGCAAGAGTGCTTGAAGTTCTTTATTGAATAGAAACAGATGAAAGAAGAATTAAAAAGGGAGGCCTTGAAAGTAAAAGGTAGACAAGTTCACCAGTGCTCAGAAAAAGCTGTCTACAATACACTGAGCAGAATGAGTTGGTGAGTCAGAGTGGATCAGTGGGTGTTCGTGGGTCAGAATGGGTTGTTGGGTCAGAGTGGGTCACGGTGGGTTGTGTGTCGCAGTGAGTCACATCCTGCTGACCCACGAGCAACTTACAAATCTTGACCCAATTGACTCACTGACTCACTCTGGACTGCACACACGTATAAAGCAACATCCATTAATTTAAGTTAATCTACAAAAAATGCAATAAAGCAATTATTAGTGACAAATACAAACATATAGAGATATATTTTGAGAGAAAGAAAAATCAAAGTGAACCAGCTGAGATTTGAACCCCCGTTGCTCCACTCAAGAAGCAGACATCTTACCGACTTACCCACGGCAGAACTTTTTACTTCTGGTTTTGAAGCTTTATTTATATTGCGTGTCTTACGTAAGAACGCTACGAGATGTCATTACTGTTGGAAAGACATCCTTCAAGGCCCGTTTCGTAAATTTACGAAATAACTCATTTAATCCTAAATCAATCCGGCAATATATATATATATATATATATATATATATATATATATATATATATATATATATATATATATATATATATATATATATATACGTTGTGTGTGTGTGTGTGTCTGTGTGACGTTTGTATGTGTGTTGGTGCACCCAAGAGACTAATTCATAATAGATTAATTTATTCTTGATTTTAATCTACAGAACAAATGCTTTAATGGGGCCTGTTGCTGTATATGGCTAAAGGCCGTAAATAAAATTCAAACTTCAAGTGTAACTGGGGTAACTCACCGACAATGGCTGATTTAACACGTTTGATAATAGCGCGTGTAATGGCTGATTTATAAAAGCAGGTGATTGAGCTTGTGTAGATAATTGGGTACCGTCTGTGACTGTCGCTCTAACAATTCTGTGTTCGAGTCTCAGCCTAGATTGAGTTACATTTTTTCAAGGAATTAAGCACCATAAATGATGTTCGCGTTTGATACTGAAAGAGATTTATCCTATGAAGGGAGAAAGAACAAGACAATACAGGAGGCAGTGGGAAAGACGGAGACTGTTTATCCTTAAGTGTTAAAATTCTACAGATCTGAATTTCTGCAGATTTATCTCATGGTTGTTTCTCTAGATGATGCTCTCAGATAGTAATACTTTTTCCTCCAAGTGGGGGAATATCCTGGAAAGTTATGTTTTCTGGCATGTATTTGCTGTCATGTTGGTTGTCCAACTATCAGATATACGGTGAAACTATGCTGCTATTGGAAAAAGCTATCATTTCTTATATATCCAACCTCCACTTTCTAATATTCGTCGCTGTACATCCAACCACAAAAGTATCTTCCCCCTAAGTGCTCTAATTCCATTACTTGGGGTCCATGTAATTTGCAGTTGTAAAAACGTCTAGACAGATGCAACCCAACTTACACGTAACTTTTCTCGGCACTGACAGCAGTTGGTAGCCCTGATCCAGGTGTTTATCCAGGTAAAATTGTAAAGTAGGTGACTAACGAAATGGTTCACCACTCTAAGATGAATCTCTATGGTTCGGATCGTGTTTTCCAAAGAACACAATTTATTTATCTTAATATTGCTGTGTATGTAATGTATTATTTCTTTATATGCTGTATGTTTAGAGAAATAAAAATACTGACCAGGCATGAATCAGGAAATGCTTGAAAGTAGCTGAAAATATCAAATCTAGAACAACTGCTGGAAATAAGTTAGTAAATGATTGCCTTCATTGAGAGACCTTCTCCAATCCTCCTCATTCCAACATCTTTTCCTTTCTGGAGGAGAGAAGATCTTGCTTGTCACACTGAGTATGTATTGAAATTGAAATCGAAACATCTGAAGGAGTTAGAACCTGATCGGGATTTGAACCTGGGTCCGCCAAATAGAAGTTCAATGCGCTAACCACTTACCTACCGTGTCACTTTATCTTCCATCTAAACTATTAGCTAGTTAAAAGCATAGCATGTAAGACTATACACACAAAATACTCGTACTAATACTTGTATAAGGAGACGTTCCTTATGAGTGTCACAATTACTTACTAAGGTTTCCTTCTTTAACTCAAAAACAAGTGATATAGACGTTCGTTAAAGAGAAAAATATCACGAAACGTTCTTCAAGATGAGGCTATCTGATCGTTTTTAACTGGTCCCGATTTACATTACTGCAATTCTTCTTCACCGTAAGTTCTAATTTCTAAAGAAGAAAAGCCGGCAGACATTATTTTCTCATTCTTTGAATTGCATGAACACGTGTAGAAATAGTGTGTGCTATGTTTATCTAACATAACTACTAGTTTATTTTCTTATCTTAGTATGAGGAATTGATGGCAAAATGTGAAAGCAGAGAACTGCCATTTCAGTGACCCGTGTTCGAATCCCGGCGTGTCATTTTTTCTTTATTGGAAGGTATTGTTTACGTAATTGATATTATTATTATTATGCGTATAATTGTGTGAATTTCGATGGCAACTGTCGCCGAATATTAGAAAGTGAATATGGGAGAACTATGAAATAAAAGAAATAGTTGCGCGTAATTTTATTATAAAATTGTATGCCGAACGCATTTTATCTTGTGCCAAACGGTTATCGTCGAATATACACGGTTAAAGGAGCACTCTGTTGGTCAAATTAAAAGCACGCAAGGATTTATTCCTCTATAAGAAAACGTTGCTTATGTGAGTGTCACAATAACTTACTCGAGATTTCTTTCTTTAAAACAACAAAAAAAAAACACACAAACACAGATGTTCCCCAATGAGGAACATATCACGAAACGTTCTTGAAGTTAATGCTACGTCATAGTTTTCAGCGATGGTCCAGATTTACAATACAGTTCTTTAGGTATGGGCACGAGTCGAGCTAAAACTCGACTCGATTCGAAACTGGAAGCGAATTCCAGTCTAGTTTCGAGTCGAGACAAAGGTAATTTTCTCGAGCCGAGTTCGAAGTCGAGTAACTGTTCTGAGGTAGAGTTTCAGTCGAGTCGAGTTTGATAAATGGCTATCTCGTTTAGCTTGTTTAACTCGTTTTGAAATCATTACCTGATTAGACTGGAAAGCGAAAACTATGAGAAATGTAAGCAGTAATGTGGGAAATTTTTAGTGTTGCTCATAAGATGGGACATTGCTCGCATCTCGTCTCCTCTCGATTAATAAGACGACAATGGATTTTTATAATGAGACAGCCTCAAATGTCGTAAGCACTAACGTAAGTATAGACTGTATTTCTTACCACCAAGGCTAAGACCTGTACGGTCGAAGATTTGAGCCGAAGCAGCCCAACCCGGGTAGTGATGATAATCGACTCAGCTTGGTTCAACTGAGCGAACAGCTCGAGCCGACTCGGTTGAGATGGGGCACGTACTCTGCTCAGATGAGCCATCGGCTCGATCCAGCTTGGTGGGGTAAGCCATCAGCTCGGTTTGGCTCGGCTCGACCCGGCTTTTGTGGGTGAGCTACTGGCTCGGCTCGATAGACAATGAGCTGTGAGCCGATCCGTTCAAGCGGTTGAGAACCCAATACCCGGGTTAAGCAATTTTGAACAAGTTTGGCCAGCGCCTCTAATTAGTAACGATTTTTGGTTTGAGCTCGGTTGCTTGCTTCTCCGGAACTCAAATCCAGAACCTCTTGAACGATGTCCTTGCCTTCTACACATCACGACTAGCGAGGTCAGTAGTCAACTAGTGTTTAGTATTCAGATATACCTATCTTCCATGTTTATACATGGTGTTGTTATAATAATAATAATAATAATAATAATAATAATAATAATAATAATAATAATAATAATAATAATAATAATAATAATAATAATAATAAGTAGTAGTAGTAGTAGTAGTACCATCATTGATAATAATTATATTATGTGTGATACTTGAAGAAAGTACTTGAAACTACACACAGAATTTGGCTCGATTTTCCTCGTTTTGACTCGAATAGAATCGAAACTCGAGTCAAATTCCAGTCGAGTTGGAGGAAAGTTTTAGACGAGTTCCCGAGTCGAGCTCAAAGATGTCTGTTTCGAGTCGAGTCGAGTCGACTTTGCGTGAAAACTCGCTCGAACTCGATCGTGCCCATCCCTACAATTCTTGATTTCCTTCTAGTTTCCAAAGAAAAAAAGACGATAGAAATTATTTTCACATTCTTTGAATTATATCAACACGTGTAGAAATAGTGTGTGCTATGATTATCTATCATAACTACTAGTTTATTTTCTTATCTTTGTCTGAGAAATTGATGGCGAAATGTGAAAGCAGAGAATTGCCAATACAGTTACCCAGATTGTATCCTCGGCGTGGCATTTATTATTGTTTCTTTATTGTAAGGTATTGTTTACGTAATTGATATTGTAATTCTGTTATTCCTTTATTATTATTATTATTATTATTATTATTATTATTATTATTATTATTATTATTATTATTATTATTATTATTATTATTATTATTGCAAAGTCGATACTTGGCTACATATTTTATATTTTGTGAAATTTCTGATTGGATTTCAAGTCTTTTTGTTGAATAATCAACACACTCCATTGAAGGGACTTGGCGGAGGGAAATATCATCCTGTAGCTTTTTATTTATTTACTTGTATGCTATACACCAAGCCTGGATACTACATTTCACCTTTCCATATCTACGGGAAGTGCCCTAAAGGTTTTGATGGTCATATCAGAGTAAGAGAATAACTGATGAAATGAATGAACTTTGCATATTAACAACGTTTAAAGTATCAGGTTGTCCGAAAAGTCATGACGTATTTCGGTAAAATAAGACAAATGATGATTTGTGGATATACTGGAGTTATTCGGATCATACAATAGTTATGTCATGAATAGCTAAGATGTTGAGCGTTTTGTGTATTAATATTACTCTTTGTTTGGTATGGTTTTACAGATTTGAGAACACATGGACAATGAAAGACCAAAAAATGCACGTTCTCCATATTTTATTGTTTTACTTCAGGCAAGGGAACAACGTACGAATAGTGTTTTTGTTTTTTACTGTCATCAATGTTTTTGTGATGAAAATAATGAAATGGTGGAATCAAAAGAGTGGGAGAAAACAAGAGAACCCTAAGAAAACCAACCACATAGTGTTTGTCTACTACAGAGACTACTTGGCGCGAGATGGGATCGAACTAGGGACCCCACTTAAAAGATGTGATCGCTCTGTCATTGTGTCATAGCGGCCCCGCAATACTTAATGTAAAACAGCTATTATTTACGCACATTGCATAACTACAGTAAATACTTTCAATACTATAGTATGTAAGTAAATCTAATGTATTTTGACACGTATCTGGAATGAACCGAAATTCTTTTGCAAATCCAGAGTAGGGGCAACTTCCACCCGTTGCCCCCGCCGTGGGAAGCCATGGCTCCACTTTCCCCCTTTATATATTCTAGTTCCGTAGGCAGACCTAAGCTATTCAAGTGTTGTTGTTTTTATTATTGGTTATAATATTAATACAATACCAATTTGGCACTTTTAAGTATTTGTTATAAACGCGCCCCTCAGAATTTGTGGATTTTTAATCCATTTGTCTCAGAACTATTCTCAGGACACAAAGTGCAACAAAACCTTACCTCAATTCTTATAAATATTTTTACAAAGTTTGAGGTCCACACACCCCGAAGCCTTCGCCTGATTATCCCCTAAACAGAAATGCTTTTAGTGTCTTACCCCTACAGTAATTTTTTCCGTTGGTAATGTATACGTATGCTAAATTTGTATGAAATTCCTCCAGGGGTGTGCGTTGTATCGTACGAGCTACCAAACTTTTTTTCTTTGTGACCTTTCCGCACTATATTTAAACGTATCACAGTAAGAATGGAATATTATAGTACCACCCGACTGTCATCGCTGTGCAAAATTTCATCATAATCTGACATAGGACAAGGAGTGGAATTAACGTTGTAAGATTTGAAATCCAATTTGTAATATTGCAAGTAAAAGAAGAACATGTAATAAGAAGTATCATATTTGGAAATAAATTCCATTAAACTGCCTGAGATTACATATAAGTCTTAACAGAACATGTGGAATGCTCAGAATAAATGTTGCTAAAAATGTGCTTTGTTAGGACACGAACCCGAGACTCTATACGTAGAAGTCCAATACACTAAACACTTTTAAAAAAACTTCCTATTTTTTCTATTTTAACCACTTCTCAGGACTACCAGACACGACAGGGACACGAACACAGAAACATCGAGGACAGTTAAAATTCCACCCTTGCTCTTCAGAGGGAATCGAATCCCCAATGGGCTTTACCTCACGATCATCAGCCTAACGCCTCAAACCGCTCGGCTACACCCTCCGGCCACACTCATCTAAGAAACCTAACGGAAAGCATTCCTTTATTTAAATTTAATTATAACCTATACTATTATGTGCAGGTCTAATTTTCTCTCTCTCTCTCTCTTTCGTTTCACAAATATCATATGTTTCGGGCATTTTTGAATATTAGCTATGCTTTATGTCTGTTGGCAGTTGTTTTTAGCAGACAGTTCTTCCAAATAAAACTTAACTAACACAGTAGTAACCAATGTTTTGTTTACTGTTTTTTTAGAGAGGGGAAGAACTTAGACTCTTGGCAACTTAAGAATTGCACCCCCCTTCTGGGCCAGGGGTGACTACCGGTATCCCTCCAAGCGTTTGGGTGAAATTTCTCCCGCATTTGTCATTCTCCCCCTTCTCACCAGAAAAAGAATGCCTAAATTGTTAGCGAGATTTCTCCCCTTCTCTAATCAATTACACACTGATTTTCATATTACATACATAGGAGAGTACATCACTTGGTAACAAGGGCGTAACCAGTATTTGATTCTCGGGGGGTCGCTGGCTAAACGTTCATTTGGAAGAAGTCCGGGGTCCACCCCCGGAAATTTTTTGAATAAAACCGAAATCTTAGGGTAAAAACATCCCCAAGAGACCTCGCGATAGAGGTCGAGGTTTCAGTAGTGGTCGCTACTAGAGATGGCCAGACGGATCCGGATCCGAAATTTCGGATCTTGGGTCCGGATCCGGATATTCGGTTCCTGGATCCGGATCCGAAATTTCCGATCTTGGATCCGGATCCGGAATTTCGGATCTTGGATCCGGATCCGAAGTTTCGGATCTTGGATCCGGATCCGAAGTTTCGGATCTTGGATCCGGATCCGAAGTTTCGGATCTCGGATCCGGATCCGAAGTTTCGGATCTTGGATCCGGATCCGGAATTTCGGATCTTGGATCCGGATCCGAATTTTCGAATATTGGATCCGGATATCTGGTTCCTGGATCCACACCCGAAATTTCGAAGTTGAGATTCGGACTCCTGTTTTGAATATTTTAGGCCTTAGATTGAGACCCAGAACTAAAATATCCATATGTATAAAATTTACTAGGTGAATTTTATCTAACTCAGTGGGAAGACAATTCAATTTAAATGACAAAAGATTACATCAAAATCTCATTTTCACATTTTTCGGGGTTAGACCATTGTTGCGCACACCCATCATTTAGTCTTTAGTATATCTTTAAACGTACTACAAGTATGCCACTTTCATCTCAAGCCAGTAGTTGTATAGATCTGCCTATTGTTATATATTAATCGAGTTAGGATTAAAATTCGATTGTTTGTGAGATCTATGATAATATTTTCAGAATGAGTTATAACGTTGAAAAACTGCATAGTAATGCTGTATATTTTCTTTGTGCCACATTGGAATTTAATGTAGTCTATGTTATACAGTCGGCTCTTATGATTAATTCAATTATCTGAACTCCTGCAGCATTACGCTAAAATCAAGGATGTCTTTGAATTTTCGTAATCATTTCTATTTTTTTATTACGAGCAAAATAAATATAAGCGGTATTTTACATAATACATATAGACGCAGATCAGTCAGTTGATTGCTTAAAGTTTATAGCAAAGCTATTACATTTCTAAGACACTGCCAGCCTTAGCACAAAATCCATGGCTTTCCCATAAAATCTTAAATCTCTCTATAGAAAAAGGGCAAAGTCCTGAGTGACTGAGTGAGTGAGTGACAGATCACCGTACAGGCCAAATCGCTTAAGCTACAAACTTGAAGTTTGGACAGTTTATAGGCTTTGTGACGTAGGATACCACTAAGGAAGGACTTTGGGAAATTCGATGAGGAAGGGGGGAAATGGGGTGGAAAATATTGATGATTCTTGACGTTAGATACTTCAAATTTGGTATTTGGGTTTCTCATTGAAATTAATTTGATACTTGTTTCAGTGCTTTTTGATATTTAAATTAGAAGGGGCAGGGAGGATATAGAAAGTAAAAGAGCTGGTGGTAATTGCAATTATTGCAATTAGTATAATAATATGCCTATATCTCGGAAACTTAAAGGATTAGAAACATGGAATTTGGTATTTGGACTTCACACTTAAAATAATTAGATACGTATTTCAACGTTTTCTTTTTATATGTGGCCCAGAAGGAAAGAAAAAGGGCGAGAAGAAAATTAAGTGGGGATTACAATTACTGTATTAATATGTTATATTCTTTTAAGGTTAGAGACTTGACATTTGGTATTTGCATTTCTCATTGAAAATAATTTGACATGTGTTTCAGTGTTTTTTGACGTTTTAGTAAAAAGGAAAAGAAAAGAGATGGAAAGGAAAGAGGGTGGGAATTGTAATTATTATAATAACATGTCGATGTCTGGGAACCTCTGAAGGTTAGGAGCATAGAATTTGGTATTTGGACTTTACATTTGAAATAATTAGGTATGTACTTAACGTTTTTTGATGTATGTCTTAGAGGGGAAGAAAAGGGGCGGGGAGAAAAGACATTTATATCTCGGAATCCTGGAATATTAGAGAAATGAAACTTGTTATTTGAACAAAAATTCGTTATGAAATGAAATTCTTGAGTTTTACGTCGCACGTTTATGCCGGTTAGACTAAAGGAGACGGTGATTATGAGAAATAAATGAAATGAAGAAAATGGGAGGAAACGGGAAAACCCCGAGAAAACCCACAAGCACGATGTTTGTCCACCAGAAAGTCCACACGGCGCGAGCTGGGATCGAAGCAGGGACCCCAAGCACCGGAGGTGAACGCTGTACCACTGAGCCACCGCACCCCCTTAAAAATTCGTTATGTTTGCAGGCGTATGATGTGTGAGGCCGTAGACCGAGCAAATGTGTGGGCTGGGGGGGAAAGCCCCCATGTACTCGCACTGAAATTCGGTATGTCTCAGGATACCGGAATGTTATTACATACAATTTGATATTTGAACTGAGACGGTATGGTTGTAGGTTTACGAGGTATGAGGTCATAGGCCGATCAAATGAGATATCAGATGGTCTAAGGGCAAATTCCCAGACATTTCTTTTTAAATGGATTATGATTAGAGGCTTTTGTGGTGCGAGGCTCTAGTAACGGGGGTCTAGTGGCGAAGCCCCCAACTAGCCGAGGTCTATTAAGCATATAAATGTATTTGCGTAATGACTGGAAATTGCATGTATGCCTGTGGACAAAATTGCATAAGTAGCCACGAGAAATGACAATCCTTTAAGATAAAAATTTTAAAAAGCTACCAAAATGTACTCTTGAATGAGTTGTATATTGTGTTTGCGCAGGGGCGAATCCAGAACGGACTCCTGGAAGGGGCGGATGGATTCTTAGGGGGCGGTTGGATTCTTAGGGAGCGGTTGGGGATGCTAGCAGTGAAAAATTACTTAGATGATCTGAAATTGCCACAAATTACTACTAAAGTACACTGTTAATGGTGGCGCTGGGTAGGGGCGAACGACTTTTCGCCCTCCCCTTGCATCCGCCTATGTGTTTACATGAATGATATAGCTCCTTATACAACCTATGCAGAGTTAATAGGAGTGGATTACTAATTACAAAGATACGTGTTACTGCTCGAGGCTCCATATGGTATTTTGTATACACATACAGTACATTAATACATTGATTTTGATACATTAATTGCCATTTAGGACTTCATCTCTACTACAATTCTTAATTCTAACTGGAGTGGTACGGTCACAGAGAAACGTATTTTTAAAGAAAGAAAAAAAGCTCATCAAGAGCAAGAAAAGGAAGTTGCTCCTTAATTTGATTTGATCTATATTTTATGGGCTGTTCTATTAGCAATGGCCTAGCCCATCACGACTAGCAAATGGCCTCATTCAGTGACCACAATAACTCAGAAAGAATTAGAAAAGTAAGCAGCCTGAGTCTAATGAAGAAGCTTGGGCTTGAGATTAAGGTTTCATCCCAGCATTTGACTAGTGTTACAGAAAACAAAGGACAAATTTCCATAAGGACGACCGCTTTAAAAAAATTACTACCTTTTCGGTCAAGTATTTCCACTAGAATCGAATCTGACAATAAGATTGCTCTCACCTAAGTCGACAGTTTTAATCAATCAAATTTGGAGTAATTGTGACATATTAAGGCACGAAAATCAAATATCAACAGAATGAAGAGATCGCAAGGCTGTCACACGAACAGATACCAAAAGTGTCTTAAAATCTTATTTTAAGCATAGGAATGAAAATCACTTTGTCAATAATTTCGTAAATTTTGCTGATTCGGAACACCCGAATTTTCTGACACGTAGTTTCGAATCCGGATCCAAGATCCGGTTTTTCAGGTCCGGATCCAAGATCAGAAATTTCGGATCCGGATCCAAGATCCGGTTTTTCGGATCCGGATCCAAGACCCGGTTTTTCGGATCCGGATCCAAGATCCGTTTTTTCAGATCCGGATCCAAGATCCGAAATCTCGGATCCGGATCCAGTGGCCGGATATCCGGATCCAGTGGCCGGATATCCGGATATCCGGATCTGGCCATCCCTAGTCGCTACCTCGATATCTAGGTCTAGATGGATGAAGGGCGCACATAGCGAGAAAGTCGCACCCTCGCTGTAAGTCCTCAGTTTCAGGAGAAACATTACTGTAACGCGTCTGAAATTATTGCACAAAAATCACTGCAAAACAACTTTTTAAAATTGAAAGGATCAAGCATCTTATAAAGAGGGAT
This sequence comes from Thermobia domestica, assembly GCF_964235325.1. Taxonomy (NCBI): domain Eukaryota; kingdom Metazoa; phylum Arthropoda; class Insecta; order Zygentoma; family Lepismatidae; genus Thermobia; species Thermobia domestica. The sequence goes on along the minus strand of NC_137459.1, from coordinate 108,589,396 downwards.
GGGCGCGAGACGAGACATGAGAAATGCTTAAGTGTCGTCTCTTGTTTCGCAAAAATATTTGAGTCTCATCACTTGTCCATCTCTATCAATAAATCAAAGACGTTTACATTTTTTTCAATTTTCTCTGAAGAAATGCCCTCTTTCAGCACTCAGACGAGAAATCATTTCCCAGTAAAAAAAGGTATGTCTTCAGGTTTCGATCTGGAGGCGGTATTAACTTCAGCAAATGAAGTTTCGTCACTGCAATTCCATTGTAAATGAAATGAAATGAAATTTTGAGTTTTACGTCCCATGGTTATGCCGGTTAGGCTAAAGGAGACGGTGATAATGAGTAATGAATGAAATGGTGGAATGAAGAAGGTGGGAGGAAACGGGAGAACCCCGAGAAAACCCACGCACACGGTGTTTGTTCACCACAAAGTTCACTTGGCGGGAGCAGGGTTTGAATCCGACACCCCTAGCACCAGAGGTGAACGCTCTACCACTGAGCCACCGCGGCCCCCTACTGCAATTCCATTATCCGACATTTCCTCCCTATGGATATGTGCCTGTCTTTACAGGTATTTCTTTACCTTATATCAGTAACGAATTTAAAAGATACCCTTTTGTATTATTCTCGGAATTGGGGGGAGGAGTGGAGTTTATGAGCATAGGTATAATTAAGAATAGCTTCATTTTTCTTTGGAAATTCCACAATTTATGGACTTCAGCCCGAAACCACCCTCCCTGTAACAGCCGCTGCCTTATATAATAATAAGCTGCAGTATAATTCTCAAATAAATATGAATAACTTATCTCACATTCACATTTCAGTTGGTATTTTCTTCCACTCTCTATTTGAAACGTGTCTATTACGATGTTTATTGTGTTCTTTACCCCATATTGCTGAAATATACCTCACTAGTTCTATAAATATGTATTTCATAATCAAGTTTAATAGTGCAGAGAAACCTCTCGAGCATAGATATACGGAATCCTCTGCAGACAGAATTCTAAAGAAATGAAGACTTTATTCCGTGGAGTGCTTGAGGGAAAACCAAACATAACACGAAGCACAGCGATGCTTCCGCTGAACATTTTTGTAAAAACAAACTCGGTTGTTTATCATCGAGGCCACAAATTCACCCTCGTGGTCGACCTCTAAGTCGCAATGTAGCGTAAATCTTCTTCATGAACATACTTATTTGAATCCATGTGTTTGTGTCAGTATTGAGGGTGCAACAGCGACTTAAACCTCGAACTCGATCGCGAGGTCTCTTCGGTATGTTTCTACCTTTGGGCCTTATTTTAACAACTCATACAAATGTCGGAGGTTCCACACCTGCTAGCTACGCAACTGCTTGGTAGTATCCATTGTCCCTAAACATCATCAGTCTCTATTCACTTCCACCTTCAGACATAATTTTATTCTTTCAAGCCAAAGAGAGAAACATTCGTTCTCCTTCGCATTTGGCGTTCTTAAAAGTAAAATTATGATATAATTAAACATGTAATTTTGCCATTTTGAATGTAAATTTCTATCCCCTCCTCCTCAAAACAAATCTCATGGGCGCAACCTCGTGGTCGACCTCTAAGTCGTGATGTAGCGTAAATCTTCTGCATGCACATACCTATTTGAATCCATGTGTTTGTGCCAGTATTGAGGGTGCAACAGCGACTTAAACCTCGAAATCGATCGCGAGGTCTCTTCGGTATGTTTGTATCTTTGGGCCTTATTTTAACAACTCATACAAATGTCGGAGGGTCCACACCTGCTAGCTACGCAACTGCTTGGTAGTATCCATTGTTCCTAAACATCATCAGTCTCTATTCACTTCCACCTTCAGACATAATTTTATTCTTTCAAGCCAAAGAGAGAAACATTCATTCTCCTTCGCATTTGGCGTTCTTAAAGGTAAATTATGATATAATTAAACATGTGATTTTGCCATTTTGAATGTAAATTTCTATCCCCTCCTCCTCAAAACAAATCTCATGGGCGCAACCTTCTCCCTAAACCCCGCGTGTATGCACTCCCCTGTCCCAAATAGAAAAAATGAATTTGGATATTTTCTGCAAGACTATTGGCGAGATATTGAATTCCATATGCTGTATTTCTGTTTACTTTATACCGGAATTAATTGAATTGAAAGTAATTGTTTTGTGTAAGTATAATTATGCAGAACAGCCATGTATAAATGTTTTGTGTTGTTAAAATGTATGAAAGTTGTTAGGAAAATTTCTAGAGGGGTGGAAAATATTCTTCCCAGGCTGGGACAACAGTAATTAAGTTAGTGCCAGGGAAAGAAAAACTAGAGACGGGGAATTTCCCTAGTTATTCCCTTTACAAATAAAAGTTTTGTAAGTAACAAACGTTCCGTGTCTGACGTATGACTGCCTATTGCTCTATGTGGATCCGTGGTTGAGTGAGTAGAGTCGTTGCTTGGTAACCTTGAGATTCATGGATCAAATCCCATCCAGGTTAGTAGAAATTTTTTCATTCATTGTTTCCCATATCTTAAGCTGTTTCTCCCCCTCCATAATCGTCTGATGCTCTCAATTGAGTTCTCCACTTGAATTCAACAATTGGTAGTGGGATGCTCTGAGGTTCGAATGAGCTTTTACATGTCGACTTACAAAATCAAAATTTTCGAAAAAAAAATATAGATGCTATCCGATCATTTTGTTTCAAATTCTAAATTTGCACATGTGGCTGTATCTCTCTTTCGTCATATTTGCTTCTTTAGTTCTCCAATGTCATCAAGTATGACATAAGATGGCTTGGGAGCAAAACGTCAAATCACAAAAGCGCTATACCAATGGGCTCACTCTCACTAAGCATTTAATTAAATGTATGTGTTTTCACACTGAAGGAGGGGAATTCGCTCTTCCTACCCTCCTGAAGTGACAGTTTTAAGACAGGTTTAAAATGGCGGCCTGACTTTCCTAACTTTCACTAATCGTTCCCAAGTCCTAACACACTTATATTAGATATGATAGTAGCCCTATAAGAATGTTTTTGACAGGAAAAGTGTAGAACAAAATGAAACTTGGCATATTTCAATTCCGACCATATTTACTATTATGATTCGACGCTAGTAATAGCGATGGTGTGATTGGCTCCAGAGACAATATAAAAAGCGGATTCGAATTTTGGATCCAGATCCGAAATCCGAATTTCGGATCCAAATCCGAGAACCGGATCTGAGGTTCGGATCGCAGATCCGGATCTGAAATTCTGATCCGAGATCCGGATCTGAGGTTCGGATCCGAGACCCGGATCTGGGTCCGGATCAGGCAAAACACACAAAACCAAGCGTAATTTTGTTTTTGCTTATATTTTTATTATTTTATTATTATTATTATTATTTTTTGAAATATCTCCTTAGACGGATAGCTTTCTATTATCTCCACATACTAATAACTGAATTTTACTCATAAACGTAAGGAAAATGGAATAAATGCGAAAAATAGTGAGTTACAGTATACGCGCTTTTTTTTTTTTTTTTTTTGCGCATGTGGGTATGTATTAAAGAAACAGGAAAACATTATTGAGAATCATTAAGGCATTAGTAATACTCGAAGGCTCTTAACTAATCACAATGGCAAATAAAAATATTAAAAATTGTTTTTTTCAACCAAAATAATTAGAAATGATTAAGGGTATTTACTTCCTCAAGATCAAGAGTTACAAATTGTTAATCTTGGGAACACGCTACTCCTACAAGGAAAATTACTCATCTCTGGTGAAATTCATTGCGTCTGTTTAAAAAAAAACAAAAAAAGAAGAAATGTAACTACTTAAAATTAGATACAAAGGCATATACGTCGGACAACACATACTGTATACATAGTCAACGTAACTCTTACATTCACACATAGCATTACATATAGCACACTACACCCATTCTTCTATAGCTAATTCGAATATACTTATCTGACCTGTTTTCTGAAGTTTGCAGGACGGCGTCGATCGAAGAAGTGACTGAACAAAGGCGTCTAGTGCAGTACAAAGGGATACTTTGGTTACACCTCGCTGTGACAGCCCTTGCCCCTTGGCTACCGAAGTCGTCCCAAAGTCAAGTTCATAACTTACACCACCACACCGAAAGTCTCATTAGCTTCTGAAAAACAGACTGTATAATTGAGATTTGACCAACATCCGCTGAATTGTCACATCAAAATTTCCCTTCTATATTCTAAACTTTGTATCGTGGCGGACACAAGTCATTAATCAGGTAATGGTGACTGCTTTGAAACAAATGCAAAGTATGAGAATTAGATGTCATATCTGTAGTTTCGTGTGGAGAAGAAACATACTTGTGAACAAAAGGTTTAAGAACAACTCAAGTTATTAATATAAACTTTGCCGAAGATTATTCACTTATATGATCATAATAGAAATACGACAGACGTTTTGAAACGAATAAATATAACATACAACTTTCCAACCGGAGGCAAAGAAACCTAACGCAACCAAACTAATGACGAACCATTTACCGAGCAGTTATTGTGGTTCAGTGATCAAGGCCTTCGACCAGTAGTCTGGAAGTTCTTGGATCGAATCCACGTCGAGCCTATTACTTACTTTAAGATTTTTGATGGCGATTGATCGGCGATGATACACGTTTTATTATATTCAGATATTTGAATACTCGGATGTTTCAATACTTGAAAAATCAAATCTTTAGGAATAATAATAGTAATAAAAATAAACTAATAATAATTATTATTATCTCCAGAAGATTAAAAATTAGAAACTAATTATCGCTCAGGTCACACAATTACAAGCAGAAACGTGACATTTGGCAAAAACATATTTCGATTTAGTTTAATGTTGCCCACGAGAAGAGGAATTTCTCATCTTGTTTTAAAAAAATCGGAATGACAATTAACATTTTACATTCGAGGCGGGGCAACGCTAACTCAAATTATCGTCTCGCTTTGGAGATGAGAATCGAGACGAGGCGAAAAATATCGTACACATTTCTCGTCTTATCTCGATTCTCAAAATAGTGTATGTCCACTCTTTAAGTAACAATTGCTCTGTAACAACTGCTCTGTAGACTGAATCTTATACGCTATTTTGTTACTTTGTATTTCAGAGCTCACTGGATTATGGTCTGTGTATATATTTTTGAAGCAAAGCTTTTATAATAACATCTGCATATTCTACAAGTTAGTTTATTATATCCCTTATTGTTCAATTATATTCAGTTATTTTTATTGCAGTTATTTTCCTTAAAACTTACTGTAGAATACTTTCTGCATGAAACTTTAGTGGAACACTTTCGTTTAAAATTAGGGTAGTTGCAGAGGTGTGTTTTGAAGGTACGGAACCCCTTCCCGAAATCCCTACTTTTAAGTTTTGCCAAATCTTAGGGCAATTTTAAAACTTTTAATACCATTATTACTGAAGCGTTGTAAATTTAATGGTTCACTCTGTTCCACCCAGCTCCCGCCTAGTGGGCATTGTGCTGGACAAACGCCGTGTGTGTGTATATTTTCTCCGGATTCCGCTTCCTCCCACGTTCTTTATTCCAATATTTCTTTCATTCTCATCATCGACGTCTTCTGTAACTTAGCCGGCATAGCCATTACTTAATAACATATATTCTTAGGCCTCCTGTGAGTTCAGTAGCCCCACTTTCTACATGAAATTTGCCCGGAAACTTTACGTTTAACATTTAGCTAGTTGTAGGGACGTATGCAGAGGGTATGTCCTGATGGTTCTGTCACTTCTCTCCAATCGCGACTATCTTGTAACTTTTGCTAAAGCTAGGGGCAATTTTACAGATATTAATACAATCTGTCCTCATACGGAATTTGCCTTCTATATTATTATTATTATTATTATTATTATTATTATTATTACTGAATATTTGAGATCTCAATATTACGTCCTGTTCCAATGCAAATAAGCATACTGAAGTTAAGAAAAATGAAAAGAAAATTTGTGGACCCTCTATAAGGATGATTTGCCTTATAAGAGATACTTTGGAAGGAAAAGAGGAGGGGGAAAGGAAGGTGTCAGCTCCTGAATAATATGAAAATCGAACATTCGGATGCCTTAACAGAAACTATAGGATTTGTCTTCATCACGATACAAAATAACGCCCTTTCTTTGGATAAAAGACTTTGGATTATGTACGCGTTATGTTGATATTTTAACTTCCTATTTACCAATTTTGGTTGAACGGATGTATGGAACGAGTTGGAAATGGCGAATGAAAATATTATTATTATTACTAGTAAGAGTGGAAGAACTTAGAAACAATTCCATAATGAAACTAATACGTTTCAGACACACTTATGACTCATACTGGGTCCAAAGGATGATCCTTTTGTATTTACGAATTGTTTGCGAGAGACGCTAAGTTTTCAGACAACGAATCGAGATTGTTGACTGTGACTTCATGTTCTTAGTATTCGAGGCTGCTGAGAAAGACCTTGGCGTTTGTTAGTATTTCCCTTGTGAAGGAAGTCGTTTGAACTCTAACATGTAAGAATGAGAGAAATCGACTATTTTTCATGTTATTACACTGTTAAAAATAGTTTCTTAAATTCGAGAAGAAAAATCCTCGTATTCGAGAACATCCGTTTCTTACCTGTGCACCGAGTAATACATCCTTAAAAATGAGATTTCGATTTTCTCGAATCATTTTGAGAAATAATGACTCAAATGTGAGGAATTATGTCTCATTTCGGAGGGTGCAAATGCTTTCTCGAATTTGAGAAAAAAATGTATTTTTCTTAAAATTGAGAAAGTAACATTTGAGAAAATGAGAAATATAGCCCCAATTTTGAGAAACACATTTCTCAAAGAATTTTGAGAAATGTCTTCCGCAAAAGCGAGAAAAGGTGCACAGAAACGAGGCTCTCAAATACGAGAAGGAGAAGGGAGAGGGTATAAACAAAATATAAACATGCAAAAGAATCGAACTATTAGTACATAGAGAATGTATATTAAATAATACAGTTATATTGTTTAAAATGTAGCACATTTAAACCTTCATTACAACGCAAGAAAACTCCACAAAGAACACGAAGACTTTTATTTTAAGTGCGTTATTTATTCCTACTGCATCAGACTGTTGAACATTTTCATTTTTATTACTGTCCATTTTCTAAAGACTGTTCTTTTTCATCGACGTGGGTTTACTCAAGATTCTTCCGTTTTCTCCAACATTATACCAACTTCTTGTTAATTCAGATTCAAGAACTATCCGTCTACTTCAGCCTAACAGCAACAATTTTTACTGGAGTGTAACGTCCCACGATTGTGCTGCGAAGCTTAGGGAGACGTTATGATGATAATGAGCGAAAATGGTGTAATGAAGAAAGTGAGGGAATCCTGAGAAAGCACACATACGATATTTACTCGTACAGCCCACTTGACGGAGCTAGAATCAGACAAGGGACCCCATGCATTGGAAGCGAGTTCTACCACTGAGTCAACGCGGTCCAATATGCCTACTTATCTGCCATAAACAAGTTGCCTACATGAGAACACACTGTGCGTGGGCTTTTCCAGAATTCTCCAGTTTCCTCCTACAAAGGACGTAAGGAAGAATTTATTTCGGAGGGGGTCCGAGTTCAATATAAGGTCAAATTGTATAAAATTTCTAAAATTGACCCTAAAATTAGATAAAATTTAGATCCCTACACAAAAGTAGCGATTTCGGGAAGGTCCCGAGACCCAGGACTCATCCCCTACCTTCCATCTCTTTCATTACCGCAAGAGCATGCGACAGTTTCTGCCGTTTATAAATATGCTGAAACTCCACTGCTAAGGATATAATTCAGATTGGAAACAAGGACACAAACCTGTATTCATGCAAAAACTGCCAAGAATCGTACGTCCACATCTTCATTACACCATTATTATCCGTCTCTATCACTGTCTCTCTCAGCCGAGCACAATCTTGGGACGTTATATTTTAAAAAAAAAATCAAATTTTTGAGTTTTACATCCACAGTTGTGTCGTGTAGGCTAAAGGAGACGATGATGATGCGAATGAAAGAGATAGTGAATGAAGAAAGTGGAAAGAAACGGGAGAACCCCGAGAAAACCCATGCACCACTTGCCGCGAGCTGGGATTAAACCAAATGTCTCACGCACCGGAGGTGAACGTTCTACCACTGAGCTACTGCAGTCCCTACATTAAATTAAGAACAAATGCGTGCAGTACTGGGCCACAAATAACGTGCAAAATTGTGTCATTAAAACGATTACTGGTGAGAAGTAAAAGAGGCGTCAATCTATGCTAGGTGATCAGTACAAAGTGCCTCTTCATTGCAAAACCATAATAATAATAAACGACTTTTTAACGTTGTTTCTAACTACACAGAAAACTTACGTGTTCTTTGTTTCCGTACATAAACTATTTTTTCACCTTATAACAAATGTCAAAGGGTGTAAAACATTGACATGCCTCCCCATTCTACTGTAATATAGAAACCAACGTGCCCTACTTGTCTCTCACCCGCCTTCACTTGTTACTGCTCCACTTGTTACTATCTGAATTGAGTATTGAGCTTTGATACATAAAGGAGCCAACCTGACTACTGTACCTATATAACGTATATTAGGAGAGGGGAGTCAGAATTCTACACCCTAACGAATGTGTTACAGTGTCTTTTAGTCTATGGTAATATGTTTACAATTTACCCAAAATTACGTTCGAAAGCTGAAATATATGCTGCTCCTCGTCGCTGTCACATGATGTGTATCCATACACCACCTCAACCATATTGCCGTACTGCGTACTCATATCCATTCGCACTCTGTTACAACTGAAATCCTTTATCTCCTTTTTTGCACAGTAATTAAGCCCTAGTAATATTACTCTCTAGTAAAACATAGTAATATTATTTCGGTAAGATTGTTACCGTTACTTTCTAATCATCTATGATGTTGCAAATTATGCACTGTTCCATTCTCATTTTTGAGAAATGAGAAAATCTCATAAATGGGAACCTGGAAATTTGCCTTGAGCTCACAAATGAAAACACGTTTGAAAATAATGAGACATTTTGTCTCAAATATGAGTAAAAATTACTTTTTTTGAACATGCATTTTTCTCACTTCTGAGCAAGGAAATTTTTAAGGGTGTGTCATCAACTGCTTTCACCAACTTCCACATCTGGTACATGGGGTCCTCGGTTCGATTCCATCTCGCGCCAAGTGAACTTTGTTTTGGAGAAACACCGTGTGCGTGGGTTTTATCGGGGTTCTCCCATTTTCTCCCACTTTCTTCGTTCCACCATTTCTTCATTTCTCATCACCGTCTCCTTTAGCCTAGCCGGCATAAACGTGGGTCGTAAAACTTAAAGATTTCATTTCATTTGCTTTCACCAACAATGCACAGCTACCGAAGCCTCGGCTGTCGCTGTGGGGAGTGTAACAGAAATATTTCTCTTTCTTGCAGCGACTACTTGTACAGTAGAATGTTCATTTAGTACTTTAATGAGACTAAAAACTTGGTTACGCTCAAGAATGGAGGAGGAAAGACTCAGTGGACTGCGTATATTGTGTCCACCGAAAACATATGCTTGTAAACAAGAATGTGTTCATAGAGCAAACAATTACAAGATTCGCTAAGGTGGACCGGCTAGAATTTCTGTTCAATGAACACCAGTGAATGACATGTAGGCTAAGTAGATTATTTGTGTAGTGTCTTTTTCCTGTCAATGCTATCCTAATATCTAATCGGTTGATTTTTATATGTTTACAACATAGTTAATGAAGATATAGGCCTACTATGTACTAAAATAATTGATCAGTTCGACATGAAGGATTACGTGCATACGTCTTTTGATATGATTGTGTGAGTGGGATATATATATGTATGTATGTATGTGTGTGTGTGTGTGTGTCTTGCCCCTCCTTGGAAAAATCCTGCTGGCGCCCATGGCAAGAATGTTTTGGACCGCTTTCAGAAATGCAGTGCTTCATGCTTAGTTAACTCAGATTATAAGTACAGCCATCTTAGCATAACCTAATTCCCATCATGCATACTGTCAGTTCCTAGCGATGCCCTGTTGTATGTGCATATGAACGTCAATGGAAATTTTGTATTTAACATTGTTGCCTTATTTTTTCTTTCTCTCATTTTTACTAAATTGTGGAGGACCTAATAGCATTTATACGCAAACATTTTGAATAGGCTAAGTATAGTAGTGTTTTGAAGTATATCTGTGATTTTGAGTCAATTTTAGTCATTGAAGTACTCTCATACTACTAATAAATATTCAAAAATCAGCAACAGAGTCTGAATGTGCACAAGAATGCATAAGTCCATGGTACTGTTTATATAAAAGAATAAACGTATGAATAGCTTCACAACACTAAGCCTTTGGTTTTCGCTGTAAAATGTACTTATTGTTGTGTGTAGCAGGAGTGTAGATATCGAAAGTTACAGAGAAAATATGAAATTGTTTTGGAATGCATTTTTTAGTGATAATTTTTCTTTCATGAAGTTCACTTATCAGTCAATATCAATGTCTATTCTGTCCATTTAAATATTTTATGTAACAATAAGAGTTTTGTTATCTCAAAACACAATTTAAATGGGGACGAAAGCTAAAGTCAAATCATTGTATAAATTGTTGTGTCGTTGTTATCTTGATAACAACTCATTTAAGATCATTCTTGCTTCGAGAAATATTATCTGTATTGGCTTAGCATTTCAATCGAAGAATATTCTTCAACCAAGTGGCTGATTACGACAGCAGTGTCTCCAAGTCGCTGAAACCTAACTAAATTCAAACTTTATTTGAAAAGTTTTTTTTTTCTATGAAACGATCCAATATATTTCAATCAAACTTTCGCTGTACACCTTATATCTGGGGGACTACATATAGTATAGCCAAACCAAATTATCACTTAACTCAGTATAATGTGCATATTCCGTAAAAATTACGAAAACTCGATTTAAGGGCCGTTCAAAAATTTTATGGTGCCTGGCTCGAAAACTAATTATTGGCCAACATCGTAATCTTCTGATGCATTTTGGTGAATCTTCCCAAAATTCTTGGCCAAGATCGTAATCTTTTGAATCATTTTTTTATCATTCCTAAAATTATTGTTTCATCGATGTATTAGTTTAATTTGCTAACGAAATACAACTCATATTTGAATGTTGTCATTTAGCCAACATATTCTACGCTTTTTTTACTAGATTTAATATTTTTTTTAAAAAAGCTAGTAATTAAAATCCGTCTCAGTTTAACTAAAGTAAACATACTTCCATGATCTGATTTATTACATGTAATTTTATATTCGAGGAAGGAAATTGTTTTGATTTGCATTTCTTTCTCGCTTTCGTATTGACCTTTGCGAACTAAATTATGCAGAGAATGTATTACTTTAGTGTTTCCTTCAGAGAGTGATAAATTATTCCCCCTTTACCATTATTATTATTATTATTATTATTATTATTATTATTATTATTATTATTATTATTATTATTATTATTATTATTAAACTAACATCTGTGCTAATGCGCTCTCAACGACCAACGTCGCACTTATATTTCTGCTTCTCTCATATTGTTTAAAAAGACGAGAGGACTCTGCAGTGTATTTTCATGCACATATACAAATTTTGAAGGAAAAAATAAAGTGCTTTCTTTACGCACGCGCTTTACAATTTCAAGATTCAATGACATCTGATGTGTGTTCACTAATTTTTTTTTTTTTTTTTTTTTTTGGCAAAAGTTTAGAAATCGAATGAATATTCTTGAAATTTGCCTCTAAAATCTTAGCGTAAAACAAATATGCAAACCGAGTGACAAACAGGAAATGTTACAATTCTAATTAAAATAAATAATTATAAAATACCAACAAATAGAGAATAATTAATTGACAGGTCATTTAGGTCTTCGGAAAAGACGAAGTTGGCCATAATGCGCCACATTTGATCACGAACTGTGCATATTAGAATGAACAAAAGAAGAAGCACCAACTATACAGGAAACCGACGTACCTAGAGTCGAAAAGAAAATCGAGTTCCAAAGTTGGCAGCACTGGCCATGAAAATCCAGACAATTCTAATATAGTTAGGCCACTCGCTTCACAAAAAGAAAATTCCAGAAACAGGCATTAGCCTTCGCATCATTTGTACATGCTCGTCCACATTGTACGTGCAATTGTTCGATGAGACAATTGTCCAAACAGAAGATACATTTGCAGTGAGCAGAGCGGAATACTCCCAATCCGTCACACATGGTACAATGATCGCCTGTGAATGTCTCGAAACAGTACTCTAGAGGTGTCGGAACCTTTGGTGGTCTTTCTATCACATATCCACACCTGTAGAAAGCAAACATAATCAAAGGCTTGATCTGCTGTGTGTTGCTGTCTGCAGTACTATCACCGCCTATATGATATATCCAGAGTATCCCACCTAACTCTGCGACTGAAATAGTTTCAAAGCGAAAAAATGTGACACATCCAGTTGTGCAGGAATGTACCCATGTCAGCGGGCGACAAACTTCTGTGAGACGCAAGTGGCCCCAAGTCCCCCATCATAGGGTCCCAGGGGCCAACTTCAAAATTCCAAATAGCACCATCGGTCGAGTTATATTTCTTTCGATAAATCTTGGAATATGCAACAACGCATATCAGAAATATTTACTATATGAGATTTCAAAATGGCCGCCAAAAATATCTGCTCGGTGACAAGAACAACGTGCATTTTTGGCGGCCATTTTGAAACCCATGCTCCATATAGCAAATGTATCTTATAGGCAGTGTTGTATCTATCCAGAGAAATATCATCCGCCCCGTGTTCCCATTTGAAATGTTGCGGTTGACCCCTCGAGCCTTATGATGGGGGCCCTGGGGGACTTCCTTCTTACAAAGTTCTCTTGGCACTCGACATGAGTACATTCCTGTGCAATTTGATTTGCAACATCTCTTTTCGCTTCGCAGCAATTTGAGATCACAATGTTCAATACCATGTTAAGACACAACATATATTTGTGGCGGCCATTTTGAAAAACATGCTTCATATAGCAAATGTTTCCTATAGATGTTGTTGCACATTCCATGATCTATCGAGAGAGGTACCACTCGGTCCCTGTTGCATTTGAAAATTTGAAGTTGGCTCCTGGGGCCCTATGATGGGGATCATGGGGGCACTTGCTTCTCACAGACTTTTATCACCCCCTGACATTGGTACATTCCTGCACATGGATCCGTCACATTTTTGTTCGTTTCGCAAATCTTTCAGGTCACAAAGTTTGGTGGGACATCCTGCATATTCGCACATACGACCCAACCATGACATAATGTTCACTACTTCTATTATCGGTTGTTGACTCAACCCAACCATTTCATGTTCCCCGAGTTGACATTGCCTCAATCACTCTAGCATTGATGCATTCCGAGTGATGCCTGTTGCCGGAATTTTCTTTTTGTGAAGCGAGTTGCCTAACTATATTAGACTTGTCTGGATGTTCATGGCCAGTGTTGCCAACTTTGGAACTCGTTTTCTTTTCGACTCTAGGTACGTCGGTTTCCTGCATATTCGGTGCTTCTGGCTTTGTTCATTCTAATATACACAGCCCGTGATCAAATGTGGCGCATTATTCGTACTTCTGTTTTTTTTTCTATTTTCTTTTCTTAGATTGTACCACTGATTATACACGCCATATATTATGTTCTACATGACAGGTTGACACTGAATATTGCACTCACTTCATATAGTGCTCTTTGCAAAACATGTACTTTGCATTGGAGTTGGCAACACTGTTAACCCCACTGGTGGCCTTCATTTGTTCCCTATTGTGGCAAGTCTCTTTCTATACATCACTTGTCAGCATTGTATTTTGCCGTGCCCCCCCCCCCCTTTTTCTTTGCGGAATTTGCACTTTTCCCCCTTGTCCAACCTTGCTGTTTCCCGAACTTCCATCCCTTATATTTCTTAAACCTATTGCTATGGGCAGCTAATTTTTTGGGAATGCTCATCTCTGTTACAGCTCTTTCAATTGGCATAGGCTACATCTTTCACTGCAACTATCATTTTCGGAAGGTTCCCTTGTGAGCCGTGAGCCGAGCCGTTGACAATACTAAAGGTTTAAGGTTGTTGTAAAGGGACAAGTTTTGCCAATAGATGTCACTACAGTCTTCTCTCTTATGTATTTTTTACCTTTCACGAAAATTTACAATTTCTCTTACAAATTTCAATCTAGAGACTTCAAATTTTTGGAGAAGGAACTTGATAACCTATCGAAGGCAACAATCCGTGTCGATTTCTTATTTTGAATTTTCTTCATTGTTGAAAGAGTTATATTGTTAAAGGTTTGGATATCTCTTTCAACAAACAAGCCATTTCAACAATGAAGAAAATTCTAAATAAAAAATCGGCACGGATGGTTGTCTTCTATAGGTTATGAAGTTCCTTCTCGAAAAATTTGAAATATGTAGTTTGAAATTTGTAAGAGAAATCGTTAATTTTCGTGAAAGGTAAAAAATACATGAGAGATATACGAAGACTGTAGTGACATCTATAGGCAAAGCTTGTCCCTTTAAACTAACCTTAAGTCGTGTAGGGGGAACACTTGCGGGAATTCAGTAAATTTGGCCTCGCTAAATTTGCTGAATTCCATGTGTATTTTGGAGCTTCCTCGTGGATGTATGGTTAGCAAATGTCTTTGGTATGGTATACCTTTATTCGATTCCCGATAGGATCATGTATGATTCTGATTCTATGTTAAAAAGTAGGTCAACGTCTTGCTAGTGAAGATGAATTACTCATTTGCTTTAGAAATAATCCAAATCGACTGCGTACTTGAATTTCAATGCATCATGAAGACATCATCGTGCCTCTATTTTACAAGTTAGTATATATTATAATTATACGAGAAATGAAGCTAATTAACCTTTCATCATCATTTACTTTCTGAACCCATTTCAAACTACACTGTTAACGAGTATGGAATTGATTGATTGAGAAATTCAATTTTACGAAATAAGTTGGGCAGTGTTGGCAACATCAATTATTTTTCAATTGTTGAATACTGTAGTTTGAATTCTTCTTGCTCAATGCAGTATTTGAAATTTGGTCCAATAATTTCACACATACTTGAAATGTGATTATGTAATGGCAAGTTCGTTGTTATTTTTTTTGTAATATTTGTACCTCACGTCAAAATTTAAAGAATGCTTTCAAAGTGAAAAGTCTCAGGAGTTCCCAAAATCAGAAGGTGACTCTGCAACGGAGGGAGTAAAGCCGATTTCGTAGCTACTGTTGATGTGACTTTCCTCCTGTAGAAGTCTGGAGCTGCCACTGAATTATACTTACAAATGCAATGTTCATTGACCGAATCATTTGTGTTTAAAATGGCCAAATAATCACAAAGGACTGACATTAACGAACTTGGCCGTGATTATCGGTCTAGCTATCTATGTATTGCAAATAACAGAATTCAAAAATTTTCTTATATGTACGGAATATGGAATATTAAATTTGCGTATACCTTTAGTATTTTAACAGGTTGATTCCTTTAACGAACTATGTATTACAAGAAACTAAATTCAAAAAATTTGCTTACATGTATGTTACATGTTCTATACAGAGCCACCGTTAAAGTCGCCGTTAACCCTTAATATGATAACACATTGACTCTATTAAGAAACTCGGCTCAGTGCAAAACATAGAGCTAAAAAATTCGCATCCACTCAAAAGTTATCGTGCTGAGTGACAAACAGACGGACGGACGTACATACGTTCAAAGTATATAACAACACAATCTTAGGTCTCACTGTGTGATCGATCAGAGCCGGCCCTACGCAATTTGCCGCCCTCTACAATTGTATCATTTGCCGCCCCCTTCTCCAGAAAGAGAAAATTTTAAAAGCCACGATTTTGAGTATGCTACCTCATCATGAACAACGAAGGAGAGGGAAAGAGCACTGACACTCAGAAAGGCCTAGACACTACAAATACAATCTCGTTGGTTTGTTTTTTCTTTAAATAATAATCAATTATGTCAGTGAAAGATAAAGCAAGCACACCTGCAGAGGAAAGATGGTAATTCTTTTTATAAAATTCAATATCGATCTTCAATCTCATTATTTGCAATTCTAGTGCAATTAGTTCTTTTATCTCTATTTCTTGATTTTCCTTCTATATCTGTTAAATTTTTTTTAACTTTTTTCCACCTTCAATGATAAGGAACTTGTTTATGACAAAACTAGTTTTCATATCAAAACTGTGATAACTAACTAAAATGAACAGGTGTTCGCTTCTCTTCGAGAGTTGAGTTCTTGTATTTGACAACAATCAAGCAATTTATTCTTAGATTTGTTTGACTATTGGTTTTAGCACTGCCCATGTGACCATTAATTAATGCGATCTAAACATGATTTCCGAATGTAGTATTCAAATAGGTCAGCTTAGTAAATTTAACTACCATGAACATGAAATATGCATCCAACAAGAAATATTTAATTAAATAATATAGTTACGACAAATTTTACCGCTCGTCGAAACTAAAAGAAGTAATGTGATTGTCCAAACCATGATTATCGTATCTAATTTTGGAATTCCAAAATATGCTAGGCCTATGCATAACTATGTGAAGTCTTATGCAACGGAAGGGGCATGGTACTTCACTGGTAGAGCGGTGAAACATCTAAATGGTGCACCCTAGAGAAAAATTGAAGATGGCATTTCTTGTAGAGAATTTAATGTAGATTATTTTTGTAATAACATGTTTTGCTCTAAAATGCTTATCGTGCGAGATATTTACAAAAAAAGCTAATTTTGGGCGCCATTTCTCCAAGATGGCGGCCAAATCCGGGGTGGTAGAGTAGTGCAAAATTAGTATGTTGTTACGGACACTTATATAAAGAAAATGAAATTTGTTCCAGCTTTCCACCATTTTTTTCCTTATTCGACCCTTCATTGGCCTATTTCTTTCGTGCTTCAGTAGCTTCATTTTAGGTCTTGTAAAAGGAAGCAGGGAAAGGATAGGGAAAGACTCTGTAATGACATAAATAATTTCAAGTGTTTCATTAGTAAATTACTATATTAATGATAAAAAAATGTATATCTGAAACTCATTGGAAGCAATTACTTCCCTATGACTCCTTTAAATGACGACCCTGTTGCGCTTATAGCTGGATGTGTTATATGTGTTTAGCACTTAAATATAGAAACAACATTAGCATTAACAAACACTTACAAACATAGTATATTACGAATCTTAAAATTGAAGTAGTTGTCTTTAGTCCCCAAAAAAGGGCGTTTCTTCATTCTCCCCAAAACTCGTGCGAACCTTTGTTACAGCCCAAAAAAAGAGAACATGTACGGGTAAAAGAGGGGACGTGTACGCGTAGTTGTCGGGGCATGACTGAGTAGTTCATCCGCATTTAAGATCAAAAATTCATACGATAGTATATCCTCATTTGTTACCAAACCCTCGAAAACATCCATATTTTAAGGAAGAGGCAAAATAATCATTGCTTTAAATGTTTGATCTGTTACAATAAGTTGATTAATCGAATTCACAACAGCTTCTTAAATGTTCGGCACGTCATTACAGCTGACGCCAAACGATCATATACAATTCCTGCAGAAGCGATTGTTGTATTATTCGCTCCAACAATAGAAAATATTTCTGCCTGACTTTTCAACTTGCTTATAGTTTATCATTCAGGTCAGGACACTGCTGAAAATATATTGATGGATATATGGAAAAATGTTGAAATTAATTAAGTTTCTTCATTTATACTATGTAATAATCCAACTACGTCTTTCGCACTTCAAACCCGGGTTCAATTCTCGCTGGAAGCTCATGTGGTTCGGTTCTCACATTAAACTGAATGTCCATGTCTCATATAGACTCACTGCTGGAAGGAACACAAAATTCTCATTGACTAAAGGGTCTCGGTGGCTCAGTGGCAAAGCGTTCACTTCTAGTGCATGAGGTTCCTGGTTCAATTCCAGCTCGCGCCAAGTGAACTTTGTGGTGGACAAACACCGTGCTCGTGAGTTTTTTCGGGGTTCTCGCGTATCCTCCCACTTTCTTTATCCCACCATTTCATTCATTTCTCATCATCACGTCTACTTTAGTCTAGCCGGAATAACCGTGAGACTTAAAACTCAAAGATTTCATTTCATTTCTCTCATCAACCAACTAACCAATTACGTAACTCCAATATTAAAAACGGCAGTGATAGGTCCATAGGCTCCGGAGCTTAGTAGCTCAGACCCTTTTAGTCCACCCCAAAAATTGTCTTTGAGGGAGCTGATATTCCCCATATTTCAGTTGGGATACTAGGGACAGTCACGATTTTGAAGTACATGTTCCACGTCCCGACGTGGCTCTGTCAGGACTTGAAAACGTCCCGCCTTTCATTGGGATGGATTGAAATTTGACGTCCCTTTGAGTACCGATGCTATACGAAACGTGAAACTATAGGTTAGCGTGGGATCCGAACCGGGAATCGAACGTGGGTCTCCCGCGCCGAAGATACATACACTAACCGTATAGCCACAAGGGAGCTCCCCGACTTTCATGTTTATTGATGAAGTAGGTGACTTACTATTAGGCCTACCATTATTATTAGAGTTTAATTTCCACATTATTGAGTTGATTTTTAGTTTAACGTCCCTTTCAGCAGCGATCCTATATGAGACGGGACCTACTAATTAACGTGGAATTCAAACCACATGAACTCCGGCCGGTAATTGAGCCCGGGTCTTCCACGCCAAAGGCGCGTACGCTAACCGCTTAGCCACGAAGGAACTCTTTCACATTATTATGCAGAGCCTTCAAAATAAGAGGAAACCTCACAACAGTAGAGATGGCGTGGCTCAGTACCGGACTGGCCGCGTTGGCTACTTGGCGATTGCCAAGGGTCCGAGGCCCAAAGAGCCCTGCAGGGATCACGATGTGGAGGATCTGTGGGCCTTGGTCGAATTTTCGCTATCACAAATGTTTTCTTGATTCTTCCTACCAAAAAGTTCGCGGAAGGCTAAAGTCGTATTTCCGAAAGAAGTCTTACTCATATCAGTACGGCCCCGTGAGCCAGTGAAACTTCGTACTTAGCGGAGGCCCCATCCAGTCTGTAACGGCCCCTTGTGAGTAAGAAACTGTCAAACGAACTAACTTCACGATTACGTGTGATTGCCTTAATATTATTGTAACATTTTTGCGATCTGTTTTGTACTACATATTTATTCAATACAGAAAATATGATTTTGTCACTTATCATGTTTTGCAACTGACGTGTTTATATATATGGGGTGCTATAAGGACTCGCGCCAAGGGACCTCAACTTGGCCAGTTCGACACTGGCGTGGCTCAATGAAAGCTTGACCCACGATCCACTGACCCACGATCCACTGACCCACCATGACCCACTCTGACCCACCATCTACTATGATCCACTCTGACCCACCATCTACTATGATCCACTCTGACCCAACAATCACCAAACCCCATCGTCATCAACTCTCTCCTCCCCATGATTCACTCTCTCCTCTCCACTGACTAAAGAGTTTACACTTGTAATAAAACAAGGCTGTGAAATTATCAGTAATCGGAGTTTGAATTTCTACGTCAATTCGTCGTTCTCAATATCACTTATCAATTCTTCTTCATAAGCCTTACACGGTTTTCAACAACTTCTTGTATCTCGTCTTCCCAACTACTAATGCTACTTGGCTTGACAGTCTTTTTCTTTCTGTTTGACTTTTGCAAATTTTCCTTTCTTTTTTATTCTCTCCCTTTTTTTGTTTTAGACGTTTCTCTTCTAGTTTTCTTTTCTTTTCATTCTTTACCATCTGATAATTTATCCATTTTTCTGAGGATATTGCACTTGGAGCTTTTTCTCTGGGCACATGTTTGGTAGTTTTGTTTTTGATTGGAGCTGGTCAGAAAAGATGCTGATCAAAGGCAGATGATATTTAAGTATTTGACGAAGGTTCTCTTTTAATTTCTTCTGATATCATATGAAGTTATTTCTGGCACTACCTTTTGTAGAAACCGAAGCAGACCTTTCATTTTGCGTCGTTTCAGCACAAGATGACATAACGGATGTGTTGTTTTCCTGGTTTGAGTCAGACGTAACGTCTATTTTTAATATCGCAGATATATTTGTAGGCTCTAGAAGGCCAATTGCGGAAATCTGGTATGTTCCAGGACTAAGATATCGAACATCTCACTAGCAAGTACTGATGTAGCAGTTCGATCCTCTCCGGACAGAACATTAGCCCTATCTGTGTTCATTAGTGTAGAATAAGAAGACTCTTTGGATACAGTATCCTCAATGTACCTGGTTGCAAAAACATCTGACACTGAGTCTATTCCAGTAGAAGATGTCTTTGGACTGGTTGAAAGAAACGCTGAATCACGCGTTCTTAAACTGTTAGACATATTTTCCTGAGGGTCAGCAGCCCTTTTATTTTCTTGAAGAAGACCTTCAACATTGTTTGCTTTTTCATGTAGATTCGATTTCAAGTATTCGATAACTTCACAGCTGCCAAGTAGTTCTCTTAGGTTGGAATGCTTCAAATTGACTCTCTATGATACTCTCTGGTTTCCGTTGTCTCTCTCCAAGATAGGCTAACACGCATCTGCGCATGAATTTACTTATAAAAAGATAAACCGCGATTTTAATTAGGTTTTGATAGAAAGCAAGTAGGTTACTATAAGAAAGTGTAGCTAGGCTATGAGGTATTGAATAGGAAGCATGAGTTAGAATGTAAATATTTATGATTATTCTGTATTGTTTTGGCAATCAGACAACTCTAGGAACGGAACAGATAATAATAATAATAATAATAATAATAATAATAATAATAATAATAATAATAATAATAATAATAATAATAATAATAAAATAATTAAAGAGCAGTTGCAAACTTGGAATTAAAAACGTGCAGAAACGCGACATTGTGCGGAGTAATTTAAATCATCAAATCAATTAGATATTGATGTCCCTGATTTCCCCATAGTTACCCTAGATTAAAATACTAACTATGATCAGGGTTAAAAAAAAATACTCATTACCTGTCCTTTAAGTTTTAGAGAAATAATTCAGACCAGCCATAAATTCTTAATTTTTTCCCCTCAGTTCC
Organism: Thermobia domestica; assembly: GCF_964235325.1. Taxonomy (NCBI): domain Eukaryota; kingdom Metazoa; phylum Arthropoda; class Insecta; order Zygentoma; family Lepismatidae; genus Thermobia; species Thermobia domestica. The sequence goes on along the minus strand of NC_137459.1, from coordinate 108,568,320 downwards.
AGCAAAATAAAGAATTGAAATGTCTATAATACCAGGTTGGTATTATAACTGTATTATGCTTGATTGATGCAATTAGTGACTTCATAAGAAAAGTCTTCTGTTAGAAAAGTCTTGTACGTATTAGTTATGTGTCTTAGTTGTAGAAATGTGCATTTAAATTGAATGAATGATAGGTGGTTGACTACTGGAGTTGTGTATCCAGTAGTCGTCCGTTGAAAGTAATGGGGGGCTGACCACTGGAAAATGAAGTCAAGGGTCATTTCCAGTAGTCAGCTCCTAATGGCTGACTACCGGGAAACGTTATCAAAAATGAAACCTGTAGTTAGCCCCCCTTATTTCTACGCAATATCTTGTTTTTTAAAATCAAAAACCACGAATTTTTAACAAACTACATACATTCATGCATCGAAGGAAAACAATAACTCGTACTATTTTACAATAATATAGTTTTAACTTAAATTTGAAGTAAAGCTTCTTCCTTATTTTTTTTACTAACAAAATGCGCATTTTGCTCACTTGCATCAGCAGACCTCAAATGATATTTTTTTTTTTTCTTTTCTGCTACGAGAAGTCACACCAGGCCAGAAGAAATGAGATTGACTACTGGAGCTCTGATTTAAGTTTTAGTTGACTATTTGTTTGATAACAGGCTACTGTATGCTTATTTGATATGTCTTTTACTGAAAAATGGTGACTACTGGCGACGGCTGACTTTAGGCATACTCACCCTATATATATATATAGTGTTGTAAAAAAAACGGCTTTTTTTCTGCGAAGTTTTTTTTTCAATAAAAACATCGTTCTTTTTCATGTTTTTTTCTGGCAACTATTATTTATTGATTTATGTTGCAGATTATTGAAATAATCAACAGAACTTGAGTCGAAGCCCTCGTAGCTTACAAATCGTTTGTTTCTTTGTACCTATATACTAGTAAAATTGTATGATTATTCCTTTCGGACTCAGGTCATTTTTGGTGTTTTCCTACATTTTCAGTTAGTGGCTTATTGCTCAAAAACCGTTTATTCGATTGATATGGTTAAGGCCTTGTTTTTTAGAAAATGTATGTGGCTATTTTTTGGTGTAAGTTACATTGCAGTCTTGCCAACGAGTGGGAAATTATTGAGGGAAATGTAGGGGTGAAAATTAACAAAAAAAATTTCCCTAACCGAATTTCAATTTTTTTTTTTATCTAGTACCATTGCTGCCATACGGGTTGAAGTCACCTAAAAAATTCTTTGATGTGTTGACAAGATACAGTAAAATCCTGGAGTCGCTGGCTTCCATTCAAAGAGGGAAACAAAAAATTCTCTTTCATCATACAAATGAAATTTTGACACATTTTACGCCTCAGAAACAAAAATCAACAGATATGCCGGGGCTACAGCTTCTCTAATTATCCTATTGTAACTTTCTATGGTGCGTTCTGTAGGCCAAAGAGGAACCTTTCAGGTAGTGATACGTTTATTTCAATGTAGCAAGCAAGAGATAAATAATAGCGGGGAAAGGGATTTTTTTTCGAAATTTTCACTTAAAATTGGGAATTAATTGTTTTGGCTGGAAATACTGTCATCAGACAGACGAAAACTATCTGAAAATAAACCTTGGTACCCCAAGAATATATCCTACAAGTATCATGACGATATCTAACAAAGTAAACATGAAATTAATATATATATATATATCATTCTACCTCAGAAATTCACCTTTATCTTACCATTTACAGAACATGGTTTATTGTAAGACTCAACAGTATTTTCTCTAATTACTCGAGTGAAACTTTTTATGGTGCGCTGTGTAGGCTAATGACGAGGCTTTTTGACACTGGTATGTTTGTTCGAATGTAGCCAACAAGAGGGAAATAATACAGACAAAAAGGGAATTTTTCAAAATTTCCACATAAAATCTGAAATTAAAATTTTCTGTGGTTGGCAACACTGCTATCAGTCACACAAAAACTATCTCAAAATAAGCTTTGGTATCCATATAATATATCCTACAATTATCGTGACGGTATCTAATAAAGTAAGCATGTAATTTTAAAATCCTACCTTAAAAAAATCACAGTTATCTTTCCACTTAGAGAACAAGGTCTACTGTAACCTCAACTGTACTCCCCTAATTATCCTATTAAAGCTTTCTATAGTGCGTTGTGTAGGGCAAAGACGAGACTTTCAGATACTGATACGTTTGTTCCGATGTAGCGAACAAGGGGGAAATAATAGAGACAAATAATTTTCTAAAAATATCCCCCCAAAATCTGGAATTAATTTTTTGTAGCTGGCAACACTGCTACCAGACAGACGCAAACTATCTTAAATTAAACATTGGTACACCACTAATATATCCTACAAGTATCATGCCGATATTTAAGTAACAAAGCTTCTAATCACCAAAAATATATTAAGGTAAACAGAAAAGTAGGGGAAAACTAGAAAAATCAAGGGTTAGAACCTAAATACGAATTTTCCGTGCACCGCTAATTACCCCATTGTAACGATCTGTACCCGGTTTGCTCAGTAAGGACAAACGTTCGACTAGCGTGAGTTGACTTGCACTCGGACGTATAGATACGGATTTATAAACAAAAATTTCGATTTTTTGTCCAAATTTAGGGAAACTTTAATTTACCTAATTTGCAACACTGCACGCACGCCCGACCAATTGATGTGAACAATTAGGTATCTATCCGAGGTATCTACCTTGCAGGTCTTAAGGAGGTCTCTCTACAATGAAGGAAGCTACAGGGAAAAAAGGAGTAAAGAAAATTCGAAAATTCTCGAATTTTTGAGTGGGCTGAAATTTACCCCGAGAGAAAATTCGACCCAGAGAAAAAAAAAGAAATTAATATGATAAGCTATGGTTCAACCATATTTGGCAAAAATAATATCTCGATATCTTAATTACTGTCCACACAGGAGCGGATTAAAAAAAAATGACACACCCGTGTGTGCCACTTTGGCCACCTGGGTCCGAAAGGGTTTCGAGTGTACATTTGATTACATTTTCTTGACTATTAAGTCGTGCTCGACTAATAATAATAATGTCATTGTTGTAAACAATAACTTTATAAGGAAAATTTTATCTCCTTTTTACATCTTAGTTCCAATATTGTTGTTGAGAAATGCAGGGTGTTTCAAGATGAATATTGGGGTTTTAATTCTTCGTAGTACTTATTACATGTTACGTACAATTATAAACAATATATCAAGTAAAAGAGCAACTCAAACAGTCTTTGCTACAAGTGTTCGATGTGAGCTTCATTTGTCGCACGGCACACATCGAGTCGATAGGCGAGAAAGGCACAGCAATTTTCCCCCATATGGCATAAAACACATTGAATTTAGGGGAGTCTCGTTTCAGCTGTACCATCTCCTGAGGATTTGCTGACCGACAAATGCGAACATTACGAGTATTTACATTAGCTCTTAGGTGAAATGTCGATTTAAAGACGATACGATCTAGAAAATCTTCACTGTTATGCAGCAATATTTCATTTGCGAAATTGGCACGTAAACCGTAGTCTGTAGGCTTTAACCCTTTAGCGCAAACGATAAGACATAGTTGCAAGCGTCTCCTTAATATTCTTCACACAGAACGTTGCACTGTAACTACAGATTCAGTCTTTATTAAAACAGCTTTCTGCTCTCTAGTCTCCATCTTTGCTACTAGCTCTTTCTAACGGCAGACAGAGGAAATAATGCATGTGCATGCGTGCGTTTAAAACTGTTTGAGTTGCTCTTTTATTTGATAATATTTATAATTGTAAGTTAATTGTAATAGATACAGTGAAACCTCCTTTAACGGACACCTCTCAATAATGGACACGTCTATAATACGGACAGTTTTTTTGTCCCGGCAAAAATATATGTTATCTTACGAAACAAAACCCTCCCATTTACGGACACTCTCAGATATGAACGCGAGCAGTTTTTACCCCCCAAACATTTCAATAACCTCTTCATAACGGACAAGAATTATTCTCGGTTCTGTGATATATTACAGGAGTCAGAAAAGTCTTTTCCCCACAAGTGTATCTATCATGAGTCTAGACCTGGTGAACCATCAAACAGAAGAGCTTCAAGCTGAACTTGAAATAATTCTTTGTTTATGCCCGCAATAAACTGCTTTCTGGTGAAAATCCTAGAAAACCTTCAATAAGCAATAACACTCATGCAGGGTCAGTCGTATGGCCAAGAATTCTATGCAGAAGATCTTCCCTTCCCTAACAAATTTAGCCCTTTTTCATCTGGCCCTTGCATCTTTCCCGACAATTTTACAATAACATTTTTAACGAGGAATGTTTCCTTTCACTTTTTTGGAAAGGCAACATTTTTATTTTACTTATGATACTGGAACAAGTCTAGGTTGAAGTTTTCCCGGCTTCCTTTTCACTTTCACAAACAGTGTAAGAGGATGTTCTTTGTGATTGGGCCTGGGTCCATAAATATATGCACTTCCAATAACTTGCCTTTTCATCCATTTCGCCAAATAACAAATATATTAACGCATCCTCCAGTAATAATATTATTTAACAGAAATGAATTTCTCCTTTATCCCTCCCGGCTTTTCAAATATGTACTAAATAGAGTATTTTCATATTAAATTTTACGTATTTACGCTCATTTATTGTATATTACTGCATAAAATCACCACTGTGAGAAATTAAATTTCTGTAACCTCTCTGTAGCGAACACCTCTCAATAACGGACAAAAATTCATGCCCCATTGGTGTCCGTTATTCAGAGGTTTCACTGTACTACAAAGTTTCAAAACCCTAATATTCATACTAAAAAAACACCCTGTATTGCTTCAAATTGCTTCATCCTATATTCATGTCTTGTATATATGTATCATCAGGGCCAGACCTAGGCAATTTGTCGCCCCGTGCAATGACATAATTTTCCGCCTCCCCATTTCTCCACAAAGAACAAATTTTAAAAGTCACGATTTTAGGTATGCTACTCCAGCATGAATAACGAAGGGGAGGGTAAGTGCAGTCGCACTCAGAAAGGCTTAAATACTTACTAAAAGTACAATCTCCTTGTGTGGTAAAGACGGGGCAAACGGACATGCTAAGCAGTTTTCTGTTGCTTGTATTAATACGAATGGCCGAAGAGAACTCAAGATATTTCTTACAAACCAGTAAACTTTCTGCAAAGTAAAGGTATAACAAAGAAATCAGTTTGTCAATTAGTCAACAACAATTAGTATACAATGTATATTGAACAATTAGTATACAAAGGTGCAAGATGTCCGTGTGCCCCAGGGGTGGGGCAGAAGGACAAAAATAGTGGGGCAAACGGACAGTTACAGTTACAGTTTAGAAACCATAACACTGTTATAATGAATGCGTACAAAGTATGCATCACGACCATTTGGATCGCATTCTACGTGGAACCAGAAAAAAAACCTGTACACATTACCCAGTCTTCTCCCTCGACATATCATTTCCACGAGTTAAACTTTTAGCTGTAGCATAGGAGAATGATTGCGCTAAAAGCGCACTAAGTGTTTGTGACGTACGAAACCATGCTCCCAATCTTTACCAGCCATTTTTGCATCATTATTGAATATGTGTTTTTATTTGTTCTCAACAGCAAAGTTGTACGCCAGGTTTCGTAATTCGCGTAGAGTTAACCCAAATCCCATTTCGTCCAAGGCAAGTAGATGCTTTTCCTATTCATTTTCTGCTGTGCTGAGAATGTTGTATGATTTCCAAACTTTCGGATTATGTGCGATGACGTAACGCGTCGTCGTAGTGTATTACGAGGGACACTGAAAGTTGTCGCTGCAGTTGACAGAGGCACCTTGTCTTCACGTACGGCTCTAACAGCAGCGGCTATGGACTCATTTTCCTATTTGCACCTGTCTGTTGTGCGAGATCGATAACGTACCATCTTAGGGAAAATAGTAGTACTAATAAGAAACCCGCCTCTTAAGTAATATACATACACAGAAATATTGTTTTTCTACTTCATACTAACAATTTAGGTCATTGTCCGTTTGCCCCGCTGATTGCGTGTCCGTCTGCCCCCCACACACATTGGTTTCAAATACTTCTGATCCTACTCAATAGATGACACGCGACATTAATTTACTCTAGTAGTGCGTGTGACTATCCATCTATTGTCTGCTGCTCCTCCTGCGAATGTTTAGCAACTTCCCTTCGTTGCCAAATATTTAATTTCTGAAGTCGAGTTTTTAGAAATCACGTTTTGGAACACTTGCCTCTCTGCAATTGTTGCCAATTTCTTCGCAACAGTGCTGTATACACACGATATTTAGTGAATTCTACTCTTGCGATCTATAACCAAACACCACACACGACTAGACTCACTTTTGCCAGGTTAACATATTTCCTATTACTATATTTCTTAACTCCTGTCGGTCTGCCCCCACCGTCCATCTGCCCCGTCCTTACCATGATTGTTTTTTTTTTTAAATATTAATCTGTAATATTAGTGAGAGACAAAGGAAACGCACCTGGAAAGGAAAGATGGTAATCATTTTTATAGAATTCAATATCGAGCTTCAATATCAATGTATCAGTTCGCAATTCCAGTGCAACTAGCTCTTTTATCTTTATTTTTAGATTTTTCTTCTACATCTGTTAACATTAAAAAAAACTTGTTTCTATCTTCAATGATAAGGAACTTGTTTGTGACAAAAACAAGACTAGTTGTCATATCAAAACTGTGATAACTAACTAAATGGAACAGATATTAGCTACTATTCGAGAATTGAGTTCTTGCATTTGACAACAATCAACCAATTTGTGCTGGGATTTATTTGACCATTTGCTTTAGCATTGTCCATGTGACAAACTAATGCGACCTAAATATAATTTATGAATGTAGTATTCAAATATTAGATCAGCTTAGTAAATGTAACTACCATCATCATGAAGTCTGTTTCAAACAAGAAATATTTAATTTAAATAATATACTTATGACAGATTTTGCCAGACCCTCCAAACTTGCCTCTCCATGCAAATGCACGTGTTGCACATATGGTAGAGCCGGCTGTGCATATCATATATATCTAGTCGACAAATTATGTATATATGATATTTAGAAAAAAATACTAGTAGGGAAATTAGTATTAGCTTTTATCTTTAGACAAGTTATTTGAATTTTATACTGTTCGTGACATTATTTTTATACTTATTAAAGACCTGCTTTCACGAAAAACAAAATTTAATTTCTACTTTTATTTCTAAGTTGATATTGATGAAAACTGCTGAAACCTGAATTGTTAGTAGATATCCTATTCATATAAATTGTAAATTATTTGTAGCGTATCAATATCTAGCGTTTAATTTATGTTGCATTTTACGGTATTTACATCTACATAAAAATATGTCATACTTAAATAGACGTAAGATGCATTACAAATGACTATTTGAAAAAAAAACGAAATTTAGAAAAAAACGAGAGGCGATGTATTTTTTCTAAAAAAAAACGCACATTTCTGAAAAAAATACGAACGGTTTTTTCTATTTACAACACTATATAGGGTGAGTTCGCCAATAGTCGACCGCTGAAAAAAAAATCTTACTTCTGAGCACTTATAAAGCGTGATGATTTCATAGTATTTGACAAAAGTGAATTATTTTCTTTATTTGGGTTCTTGTGTACCATGCCGTGTGTTAACTGCTCACTTCTAAAATTTTGCAATGATATAAAAATACATTTTACGAAAACTCATCAAAATTCCCACTTGTCGACCATCATCGCTCAGTAGTCGACCGCATTCATGCTATTAGTCGACCGCGCGCAATTTCTATCGTTTCTATCACGTAGAAGTAATTGATTGCCTTAGGTGATATTTCGAATTTGTATTATTCGCGAGATTTGAACTTGACAAAACAATTATATAGATTTTATTTAATTTTCATTAGGTTTTCTCCTTAGTGATTATAAATGAAAGAATCACGCTATTAGGATTTGATACATTACTATTTTATTTGGAATAATGGATTTGAATTTTAAATAGATCTTCCCCGTGAAACAGGACTTCTCTCCTGCGTTATATGCACACTTTATCTTATCACTAATATTACGGTTTTACAAATCCTAAACAAAGTACGAGTCTCTAATAATTTAGAAAATCCTAAGTGTTCACTTTTCTCCTGTGTGAAATATGTTTCTCTCCGGTGTTATGTTTCTCTCCTGTGTTACTTGAGCACATCGAGTTATCTTCTCATAATGTTAAGGTTTCTCTCCTCTGTTATTTGAGCACTTCGAGTTATCTTCTCATATATGATAAGGTTTCTCTCCTGTGTTACTTCAGCACATCGAGTTATTTTCTCATATATGATACGATTTCTCTCCTTTGTTACTTGAGCATATCGAGTTATCTTCTCATATATGATAAGGTTTATTTCCTGTGTTACTTGAGCACTTCCAGTTATCTCCTAATATATGATAAGGTTTCTCTCCAGTGTTACTTGAGCACTTCCAGTTATCTCCTAATATATGATAAGGTTTCTCTCCCGTGTTATGTTTCTCTTTTGAGTTACTTGAGCACATTGAGTTATCTTTTCATGTAATAACAGTAAGTTCCTGATTGTTCATTCAAATCATTTATATGGTACAATCTGCGCACAGGAACAGCTTATCTGCAAGTTCTTCCCACGTATACCCAGATAATTCTGTACACCGAAGATGGGACCATTTATCACATTGATCGCAATCCACTGGTTTATCCTCACTTTCCAAAGCAAAATCGTTTATTATCACTCCACATCCTGCGCATATGGCTCCATCGCCGTAATCAATCACATCTTCTTCATTGTGATGTTCTTTTACAACAGCAGTGGTCGTCTTCTTCGATCGTTTCTTTGGATTTTCCAGTTTGTTGCTCTTTTTTGCTGTTCTTTCATCCCTTTTGCGTTTATTTTCCTCCTCTATTTTCTTCTGTTCTTCTTGTTTTGCAGTCAGTGCGCGGCGATATTCTTCTGAGCTAATTGCAAACGCTATCTTCTCTACCTTCTTCTTAGGCTTTTTGACTGGACTCTTAGGCCAGAACAGATGCTTTTTAAAAGTTGGCGTTATATATATTGGTCTGATAGTTTTAGGGGTTGTTGCGATATTATTCTGACTTGATTCACTTGGTCCAGCAACAGCATCGCTTTCAACGTCCCTTGCTTCTTGCCGTGCTTCTGGTATAGAAACCAGAGCTTCAGTAGGAGGTTCTTTGAGAGAATAAGTATCTTGCTGAATATTTTTCATAGGTTCAGTTTCATTCAGTGTAGTTGATGTGTTTCCTTTCTTCTCATTTGATGGCACAAATTCTGGAATAGACGCTTCCTTTCTCAGAATAATTAAAGGCCTCTCTGATTCTGTTGTTGGAGCAGATTCTTTGTTTGGCACAATACTGATTTCCTCTTTCTCTTGTGCTGCAATGGCGTCGAATTCCTCAGGTTTCGTTGGTAGAATAGATGTTATATTCACTCTGTTTTCAGTTGTTGTACTTGGATTGGCTTCAACAGCTAATGACTGGAGATCATCATTTAGTAAATCCTTTCCAACAGTGAGAGTAGCTTGAGACAAGTGTTCATTGTTGTCATCAACTACAGGGATTTCACCAACTGCAACTTCGTCATCTAATGGTAAGTTGGCACTTTTAACATCAGTTTGTAGTGCTTCGTCCATCGGCTTTTCTGCTGGAAGTTTCAAAACTTCAAGAACTTCGTTGAAGTCAACCGCAGCCTTTTGAAGTTCATCCTTGTACACAGTAATAACTTTTCTTGCAGAACGAAGGTCTTCTTCACTAACATTTGGCTGGGTGGAAGTACTCTCTATGTTTTTGCATACACTCTTGATGCATTTTGTGTAGTCAACAGCGTCCGGATTGAAAGGATACAGTCCACATTTGCGAAACCCATTCTTTATTTTTGACGGTGTTGCTGCTGTTGCTAGGACCTCTGCAATAAGTGGTGCAAACTGAACTCTTGTAATAGAAGATAAATTATTTTCCGTTAGATAACTGCGAACAACGAATTTCCAATTTCCGCCTTAAAGACATCGCATGGTTGCAAGATGTGTGTTGCATGAGGGTACAGGGCATACAATATGATCTCGTTGTTGTTACAAAATTTGCTTACTTCATAAGTTAAGTGAGTTTTGTGACCATCGATGAAAAGTATTACAGGCTTAGGTACATAATGATCTAATAGCCATTTATTGAAACCATTGGCGATCCAGTCAAAGAATGTCTCACTAATCATCCAGCCAGATTAGGATCGTCCTATTACAATCGAAGAGGGAATATTGGACACATAGGGCCTTATGCAGAGTCGTTTTGATGCGTGACTAGTGCAATACTAAAGAGTTCGACTAACATATGTTTCCTGCAGTAGTCTGGCTTTTAGTATGCGGCTAATTATATGTCAAAACGACTCTGCATAAGGCGGAATATCTCTGGGTACTCGCGACTTGTATGGATAAACGATCATTGGAGCAACGGTTTCTCCCGAAGCACTAAATGTTCCTAGAAAAGTAAGGGTTTCCTTTTCCTTATCTTGAACCTCATAAATATTCTTCCAGAATTTTGGTCCCAAAATTTTTCCAGATGATGGGCACAACTGAAAAGAAGATTCATCCGCGTTAAAAATTCTACGTGGATCTTCTAGAATGGAAAGATTGTTCGTACTGGTGAGGTAGGTCTTAAGATCATGAAACCACGAACGTATATATTCTTCTTTTACGAAACTTCGGCAGACATTTATAGGCTCAGCTGTCCTCACTGCAATATTTGGATGTCTCTTCAAGAAAGATGCATACCATTTCTGCCCAGGTCTGTTGTGTTTAAATGGTGTTTTGCGTTTGTCGTCTACAACTATTTTCTGTACTGAATTTAAGAGGTCATGCTTCTTTCTGGGGAAACCACGTTGAGAAAGTTCAATAAGCCAGTTTGCAAGGGCTTCTTCTTCTGTTTCACTGAGATAAGTACAGCGTCCCATCTTCCCAGTTGTTTCTGGTACCCGTCCATGTAACTTGTCTAAAACTGTAATCTTTGGCACACCAAACCTTTTACAGGCTTCACGAACTGATAGTTGCTTTGTCCTTACAGCTTCTAAGGCGCACTGCATATCAAATTCCGAATAGCGGAAAAATTTTCTTTTATATCCCGGAGCCATGCTATCTGTCAAAAATACATAAAATTTAAAATGTTTCGCCAGGTTTCCAACAACAAAATGCATTGCCATATTATAAAGCAGAAGTAATCAAGAATATATTAACAAAAGTTGTTTTTCAATATTGATAATCTTAATATTTCAGTGTTCTTCCCGAAAGCAGATTCTGACCTGAAAAAAAAAAAAAAACTGAGCCGAGTGAATCGATATTTTTTATTGCCATCAATCTGATGATGATGACGTCCCAAGGACGTGAGACCTAGAGTTTAACGTGAGCTCCGAACCAATTGTATTCCAATGGAAAATTGAACCCAGGACTTTATTATAAAGCAGCATACTTTAACACTTACTTGAATTTTGTTGAATTTGTTTATGTCCTTTAAGCATTTGTGGCACAGGACGGGATAGGGGAGGGAGAAGGATGAGGAAAGGTGTCGGCCAGAGCCTATTATGTAGGTAGCATCATGACATGCGCCTGGTATAACTGAAAAAACCCCTAAGAAACCTGTCAGAAGGGCCGACATTGGGGTTTCAACCCGCACCTCTCTCCATTCCCGATTCGTAATCCAGCAGGCTAGGCACTGGACAACGTGTCTGGTGCTTGCCTCCAAGTTATTATTATTGCTTCTCTCATTCTGGGAGACGTGGTAGACGTACAGGAAACCCTTCTTGTTCTCGTTTGTTTGCTTATTTCTTTGTTTATTTTAGTTAACGTCCCTTCTTAGCATCGAGACTATATAAAGACATGGACCTACAGTTTATAGTAATATTCGAACCGCTTTAATTCGTTCTATGCTCTCCCGCTTGGAATTGAACCCGGGACACAGAGCACCAAAGGCACGGGTGCTACCCATTAGACCAGCGAGGAGGGCTTCTTGTTCTCGTGTAAAAAAAAAAAAAAAAACTTGGTTTCACATTGAAATAGTAGATCGTCATAAAAAGAAACTTTCAAGTAAGTTACTGAACAAATTCCAGTCAGCAAAACGCGAAACATAGTATGAAACCGTGCGGTCGACAGGTGGCAAGAAATATTCCAATAGTCGACCAACACGAGAAACAGGCGGTCGATTTTTAGAATATGTCACGAAATCAAAAATTTTATACATGCATGTTGTAAAACAGACCTTAATACCAAACAGGAAATAATTTGAAGCAATTTGGCGCACTCTCAAATAATCCAATAATCGACCACCCTTGGTCGACAATTGGTTTGTATGGGAAAGAAAAAATGCCAAATTCCGACCACATTTTAACATGTATTTTTTCATTTAATACTTGCCAGTTATTGACAAATTATACTGTACAGCTTCTAGAATAACTTAGTTTTGTAACAAAAACATTTCTTACCTCATGTACTATCTATATCCTCAGAAAAGCGAAAAAAACAGGTTCACAAGATTCCCATTACACGCTGTCGTAAACTGTGCACCTGAGTCGTAATTCTACAGATACTTCGAAATTTATCAGTGAAAAACGACCAGCTGGCCAAGGGAGAGAGAAACAATGATTGTCATTGGTGGTATATGATGCAAGCTTTATCGTGAATCACTTTCCGTTCGAAAAGATCATTAGATATATTTTATATACACAATAGTAAGCAAAAATGGTCGACTATTGGATGGCGGTCGACTATTGGCGAACTCACCCTATATCCGTATTTACTGATTTCAGAAGATGTTCTTTTAAGTTAACGTAAGTACAACATTTAGTGAAAATCCTTATTGTTTTGATTCAAGGTGTGCACTAAGTATGAAAATATTAAACTTTACATACTGTAATGTTATTTAATTCTTACCTTATTCCTCACAAAACTACAGTTATATTTTTAAATTCTGGAGTTTGAAACTTCAATATAGAAATATAAGTAAACAATATTATACTCTTTAAAATTTTCATTGTTAAAGCGCCTGGCCTTTTATTGTTGCTTGAAATTAATGTTGAAATGATACATTTAATTCTTGGTTACAATTATTAATCCAACAATTAAACAGGCAATTAATTTTCTCAGCAATCTACTATACTTTAATTGCAACATTCTGGTTTTATGCTTTATTTTTCAAATCATGCTTTTAAAACTAGTTTTATCTATATCTTAGATAACCAAAAACATGTTTAGGGTATGAATCATCTAAAATATTGTCATATTTTTTATGCTTTTGTAATATAACATGCATGAGTCCTTGCAAAAGTTGCTAATGCAATGTAAGCCAGAATACTCGTTGAGAAATTTGTGTGATGACTGTGAAAAAGTTAGCGGAGCTACCGCAAGCAAACGAAACTTGCGTTTCAACACGAAATATGCAAGATGATTGGAAAATAGAAAATTTCCGTTACTGAAGTCACATCGGGAATAACAAAACCTATATGTGATGCTGAGAATTTATCAAATTCTAATACGCAAATTTTGCGTTCCATTGGCGAAATGCAAACACTCACATAATGCAGTGTCGTACACTGAAGTCCGTCAAGGGGAAGATTGAAACTCATATAATTTCATGTTTCTTTTATATATTTTAATTTGGTAAATGTTTCATTTTGAATAATATCATTTTCAAGAGCAGGTTCAAACTCCGAAACCCCACTGTGTACGTCACTGATGTAATGGAATCCCATAAGAGTTTTAATTTTTAATCATCTTGAAGTTTGGTATCTTCATAGCCCGCAAAATTACTGTCTTTTGTTTTTGAGTAGTTCCCAAACAATGCGACGTTGCGTAGTGGCGCTTAGCGTTAGATGTCAGCGATGTCTGCTGAAATTCTGACCGTGCAAATTCAAGTTATTAAGCGATATAAGCTTACTTGCCTTTTCTCGTTTGATTTATTAGATACAAGGTGAATATTTTCCACACACAAATATAGAATTATTAAACGACAAACGCAGCGGTTTCCTCGAAACAAGGAATGCATGAGGCAAAAGGTAGGCTTCATATAGTTTCTGAAGAAGGGGATGCCGATGGTTTTAGGTGCAAGTATCATGAAATCTTACAGGCAATTTTCAGGATGCTGGACTGTCTATTGTGTAAATAATAGATAGCAAGTGAGTTGTGAATTGTCATAGGAAACACCAAAGTTGAAGTTGTTATTGCTTCTACTGCTGCTGCTGCTATCATTAAAATTCCACAGATTTGAGCAGTCGTGTTCCATACTTAATTTATAGATATTACATATTACGAACAAAATACATGTGTGTAACTTGTGCATAATTCGTGTGTTTTTACGTGACCGCTCATGGAACGAAATAGGAGTTTGGTGCAAGGTTGTTTCATATTTTATCAAGTTAAAATTTTTACATTTGAGAATCACAAGTTACACCAATTATACTGCTACGTTAATGCTGGTTAGTTTTACAAGCACAGTGTTAGTGCTCCTATGTCAAAAAGTTATAAAGAAATAAAAGTAGCGATTGAAGCTTGATGTGGAGCTCAAATCGCGATTTCTACAAACTTTTCGGGGCAAACTTTACACGTTCCAGCTGAGCATCGGGAACTAAGACCACGTTAAAAGGGCAGGGTTGGGTTAGCTTATGGTTACGGAAGTTTGCACCCATTCTTGTTAAAATTAATCGAATGTAAATTGTTGTGTTTACATAAATATACCAACTGAAGTGGGAATTTTAAGGTTCAGCTTCTTGTGGATAAAGAAAAGGGTGTAAATCGTTAGTTTTACGTTAGTTGCACAACCACAATATTAGCGGTCCTATATACGGAAAGTTATTTACAAATTAACTTGGTGATCCTGACTTGATCATAGGCGTAACTACAGGCTATACCTATGCACACCGTGGGAAAATATTTGATTCCTTTTATAAAGGTTTTTTTTTTTCATTCATTCTAAAATTTTATCTGAAATTCTTCAGTTCACTAACATAACATTTTATCTGTTTTTCATTACACTTAAAGCTAAATAAAGTGAACACGTAGGACTATTATAATAAGAGGGGGGTCGATTTCACTACTTCTATGCACACCATATGTAATATTAGATGTGTGCTTTTACCACTTGATGGCGAGTCTGAGCTGAGCTACCGGTAGCAGGAGAATTTGCGTACAACACGAAATACATTCAAGATGATTGAAGAACGCAAAATTTTCGTTATCTGCATGGCATCGGTAATCACAAGATCTTGACCGGATACCGATTGTTACAAACTAACACGTCAATTTAGCGCTGCATTGACAGAAACTTATATGTCGTAGAACCTCTTAAAGTTTTTAACAATTTTCCGAGGGTTTTAATTCTCAATCAGCTTGCAGTTTGATACCTTAATTGTTCCAAAAACTGTTGTCTCCTATTTTCGAGTATATCTCAGACAATGCGACGTTTCGTAGTAGCGCTTTAGCGTTAGATGTCAGCGATGTCGGCTGAAATTCTGACCGTGCAAATTCAAGTTATTAAGCGATATAAACTTACTTGCCTTTTCTCGTTTGATTTATTAGATACAAGGTGAATATTTTCTACACACAAATATAGAATTATTAAACGACAAACGCAGCGGTTTCCTCGAAACAAGGAATGTAGGAGGCAAAAGGTAGGCTTCATATATTTTCTGAAGAAGGGGATGCCGTAGGGTTTTAAGGTGCAAGTATCTTGAAATCTTACAGGCAACTTTCAGGATGTTGGGCAATCTATTATTCTAGGAGCATATAGCAAATGAGTTGTGAATAATCATAGAAAACATTCAAGATCAAGTTACTACTGCTACTACGTCGGCTGCTGTTGTTACTATTAATTTTCTCGCATGGTTAGTATTTCTCTCTATTACATATTACAAACAAAATACCTGTTTGTGAGTTGTACGTAAAGCACCTGTTTTCACGCGTAAATGAACTGGTCATGGAACGAAATAGGAATTCTATGCAAGGTTTACATTTATAAAGTCAAAACCTCCACATCTGAGAATTACAATAAAAGTTATACCAATTATAGTAAGTTATTAGCGCTGGTTAGTGCTACAAGTACAACACAGAAAGTTATTAATAAATTAAACTAGCAATTCTCGCTTCATGCCAATCTAGAATCACCATTTTTACAATCCTGACTTTGTGGATAACAAAGAGTACTAATCATTACACCTATGTTAGTGCTTCTACGTACGAAAAGATAATAAGAAATGAATGTTGCTATTCTGGTTTAATGTCATGCTAGAATCGCCATTTTGACAAGATAAATTTCCGGGAAACGAAAGCGATGCCAATTCTAGTGCTGGTTAGTGCTTTAGACAGAACGTTTGTGCTCCTAAATTGACGTTAAGTCAGAAACGTTACCTTATTGTTTTTAAATAACTTTCCGTACGTATGAGCAATAACGTTGTACACGTAGCACTAACAATTAACTCCCTTTTTTCTCTGCAAAGCTATTTTGTAAAAGTGTAGATTCTAGTTTGACAGCAAGCCAGAATCTCCACTTCAGTTTGTCAATAACATTCCGTACGTAATTGCAATAACATTGCGCTTGTAACATCAGTTCTTACATACGTACCACTAATAATTGATACTCGTTTTGCTCTCGACAAAATGTATAAAAGTGACGATTCTAGATTGACGTAAAGCCAAAATTGCCCTTTTAGTATTCTAATAAATATCTTTGATTGATTGATTGAAAGTTTACTGGGGACGTCATCATCTAGGCTATTTGTCCCCGTCACGACTCTAGTAATGTTTCACAGAATGGAGCATTATTATTGTGATTGCAGTACTCACAAGCACTAAGGATTGACATTTGTTCTTTATCCACATAGTCTGCAAATGTGTGGACTCCATCTTGACGTCAAGATAGATACGGCATTAATTTACTAATAACTTTTCGTACATAGGAGCACTGAGGTTGTGCTTGTAGCACTAACGATTATTACTCATTTTACTTTCCTCAGAACTATTTTGTGTAATTGGCAATCCTTCTTTGACGTCAAGCCAGAATCATTAATTTGTTGCTACGTTTTCGTATGTTGGAGCTCTAATGGCTTGCTTTTTGCAGTACTCAGCATTAATATGACACCAATGACACAGACCTTTATTCTTATCCACAAACTTATTTTGTAAAAGTGGTTTTGTTGTTTGATGTGAAGCCATAATCGTCACTTTAAATAAACTTACTTGCCTTTTCTCGTTTGATTTATTAGATACAAGGTGAATATTTTCCACACACAAATATAGAATTATTAAACGACAAACGCAGCGGTTTCCTCGAAACAAGGAATGCATGAGGCAAAAGGTAGGCTTCATATAGTTTCTGAAGAAGGGGATGCCGATGGTTTTAGGTGCAAGTATCATGAAATCTTACAAGCAATTTTCAGGATGGTGGACTGTCTATTGTGTAAATAATAGATAGCAAGTGAGTTGTGAATTGTCATAGGAAACACCAAAGTTGAAGTTGTTATTGCTTCTACTGCTGCTGCTGCTATCATTAAAATGCCACAGATTTGAGCAGTCGTGTTCCATACTTAATTTATAGATATTACATATTACGAACAAAATACATGTGTGTAACTTGTGCATAATTCGTGTGTTTTTACGTAACCGCTCATGGAACGAAATAGGAGTTTGGTGCAAGGTTGTTTCATATTTTATCAAGTTAAAATTTTTACATTTGAGTATCACAAGTTACACCAATTATACTGCTACGTTAATGCTGGTTAGTTTTACAAGCACAGTGTTAGTGCTCCTATGTAAAAAAGTTATAAAGAAATAAAAGTAGCGATTGAAGCTTGATGTGGAGCTCAAATCGCGATTTCTACAAACTTTTCGGGGCAAACTTTACACGTTCCAGCTGAGCATCGGGAACTAAGACCACGTTAAAAGGGTAGGGTTGGGTTAGCTTATGGTTACGGAAGTTTGCACCCATTCTTGTTAAAATTAATCGAATGTAAATTGTTGTGTTTACTTAAATATACCAACTGAAGTGGGAATTTTAAGGTTCAGCTTCTTGTGGATAAAGAAAAGGGTGTAAATCGTTAGTTTTACGTTATTTGCACAACCACAATATTAGCGGTCCTATATACGGAAAGTTATTTACAAATTAACTTGGTGATTCTGACTTGATCATAGGCGTAACTACAGGCTATACCTATGCACACCGTGGGAAAATATTTGATTCCTTTTATAAAGTTTTTTTTGCATTCTAAAATTTTATCTGAACTTCTTCAGTTCACTAACATAACATTTAATCTGTTTTCCATTACACTTAAAGCTAAATAAAGTGAACACGTAGGACTATTAAAATAAGAGGGGGTCGATTTCACTACTTCTATGCACACCATATGTAATATTAGATGTGTGCTTTTACCACTTGATGGCGAGTCTGAGCTGAGCTACCGGTAGCAGGAGAATTTGCGTACCAACACGAAATACATTCAAGATGATTGAAGAACGCAAAATTTTCGTTATCTGCATGGCATCGGTAATCACAAGATCTTTACCGGATGCCGATTGTTACAAACTAACACGTCAATTTAGCGCTGCATTGACAGAAACTTATATGTCGTAGAACCTCTTAAAGATTTTAACAATTTTCCGAGGGTTTTAATTCTCAATCAGCTTGCAATTTGATACCTTAATTGTTCCAAAAACTGTTGTCTCCTATTTCCGAGTATATCCCAGACAATGCGACGTTTCGTAGTAGCGCTTTAGCGTTAGATGTCAGCGATGTCTGTTGAAATTCTGACCGTTCATATTCAAATTATCAAGCATTATAATCTTATTTATTTGAATTATTTGATACAAAGTGAATATTTTTCACACACGAATATAAAATTATTAAACGACAAACGCAGCGGTTTCCTCGAAACAAGGAATATATGAGGCAAAAGGTAGGCTTCATATATTTTCTGGAGAAGGGGATGCCGTAGGGTTTTAAGGTGCAAGTATTTTGAAATCTTACAGGCAACTTTCAGGATGTTGGGCAATCTATTATTCTAGGAGCATATAGCAAATGAGTTGTGAATAATCATAGAAAACATTCAAGATCAAGTTACTACTGCTACTACGTCTGCTTCTGTTGTTACTATTAATTTTCTCGCATCGTTAGTATTTCTCTCTATTACATATTACAAACAAAATACGTGTTTGTGAGTTGTACGTGAAGTACCTGTTTTCACGCGTAAATGAACTGGTCATGGAACGAAATAGGAATTCGATGCAAGGTTGATTTACATTTATAAAGTCAAAATCCCCACATCTGAGAATTACAATAAAAGTTATACCAATTATAATAAGATATTAGCGCTGGTTAGTGCTACAAGTACAACACAGGAAGTTATTAACAAATTAAACTAGCGATTTTCGCTTTATACCAATCGAGAATCACCATTTTTACAATCCTGACTTTGTGGATAACAAAAAGTACTAATCAATACACCTATGTTAGTGCTACAGCCACAACGTTAGTGCTTCTACGTACGAAAAGATAATAAGAAATGAATGTTGCTATTCTGGTTTAATGTCATGCTAGAATCGCCACTTTGACAAGATAAATTTCCGGGAAACGAAAGCGATGCCAATTCTAGTGCTGGTTAGTGCTTCAAACAGAACGTTTGTGCTCCTAAATTGACGTTAAGTCAGAATCGTTACTTTATTTTTTTTAAATAACTTTCCGTACGTATGAGCAATAACGTTGTACATGTAGCACTAACAATTAACTCCCTTTTTGTTCTCTGCAAAGCTATTTTGTAAAAGTGTAGATTCTAGTTTGACAGCAAGCCAGAATCTCCACTTCAGTTTGTCAATAACATTCCGTACGTGATTGCAATAACATTGCGCTTGTAACATCAGTTCTTACATACGTACCACTAATAATTGATACTCGTTTTGCTCTCGACAAAATGTATAAAAGTGACGATTCTAGATTGACGTAAAGCCAAAATTGCCCTTTTAGTATTCTAATAAATATCTTTGATTGATTGATTGAAAGTTTACTGGGGACGTCATCATCTAGGCTATTTGTCCCCGTCACGACTCTAGTAATGTTTCACAGAATGGAGCATTATTATTGTGATTGCAGTACTCACAAGCACTAAGGATTGACATTTGTTCTTTATCCACATAGTCTGCAAATGTGTGGACTCCATCTTGACGTCAAGATAGATACGGCATTAATTTACTAATAACTTTTCGTACATAGGAGCACTGAGGTTGTGCTTGTAGCACTAACGATTATTACTCATTTTACTTTCCTCAGAACTATTTTGTGTAATTGGCAATCCTTCTTTGACGTCAAGCCAGAATCATTAATTTGTTGCTACGTTTTCGTATGTTGGAGCTCTAATGGCTTGCTTTTGCAGTACTCAGCATTAATATGACACCAATGACACAGGCCTTTATTCTTATCCACAAACTTATTTTGTAAAAGTGGTTTTGTTGTTTGATGTGAAGCCATAATCGTCACTTTAAATATCGTAATAAATTTCCACACGTAGGCACATTAACTTTGTTGTTGTCGCTTTATCCATGCACTAACAATTTACACACTTTATTGACTTCCAAACTATGCTATGCATAAGTATCGGAAGTCCTATAGAACGGCTTTGCTCGTCTGTAGAGAGGTATCAGAGCATATACGGTAAGAAATACAGAGAAACGTTTTTTTCGCAATCGATTTAGCATCCCAAGATTAAGTTCCACCTTCTTTCTTAATTTTCTGTTCAAACCGGAAGTGGTTCAAATTAGATATTTCCAGTTTTAATGTTTATCTTCATAGATCAAAAATGGTGACAGATAGCGAAAAGCTGTTTTCTGCAAACAATTTAACGTCTTAGGACAACATAATATGGTTATCCACAACACCCTACCAAGACCGGAAGTGGTTCAAATTAACTTTTTTTTTCAAAAGATTCAGCGCAGATGATTTTTTTGCAAGCGATTCCGTTCGGACGCAGCTATCATAGAATTGGAAAACGTAATTCACATGTTATAAAATATAATAAGAATTCCAATAAATTAGAACAATAATTAAAGGAAAAGAAGCAAAAGTTAATATCATATTAAAATTATACAATGAATAAATTATCCTACTAAGAGTGAATCAGAAAAATTAACGTTATTTATATTAGCTTTAATTAACATCTCTTGAGGAACCAGTGTTAACAGTTTGTAACCATTTGCTTTTGGTAGGCCAATTGAATTAGCTGCTAATCAACATGAGAACTTAAAGTATCATCACTAGTTTCTATACTTGTAAATTCACGACATTGAGTTTCACTTGCTGATGTGGTTTCAACCCGTCAACAAGTGTTAGGTTAAGATCTTTCTTCATGTCACATTAATTAAATTACATTGAACCACACACTGTTGTGTAGAACTGTTGGGAAAAATCGATGCATTTCTTATTTGCCTTCGATTATAAAAACTCCTGCCACCTATCCGATTCGTACGATCGATCCGATTGTTATGAAATCTGTTAACTGGATTCGGCTGATTGTATCTATTGTTTCTAAAAAGAACTGTATTACAATTTGCTTTAGGTTTGGTACGGTTAATTTAGGATTCCCTTTTTCATTATTACTATTTTGCCTTGTACTAATGTTACGCGTGAGTACTTGACTGTTAACATTATTACGTACATTCTTATTTCCACTGTATTGCGTAGCCATCTGATTTTCAAAATTTTGTTCTATTAACAACAAATGATTAAAGTTCATGCACTGCGATGAGATTAAAATTTGCTATAGTTTGTACAGTAACAGGATTCTAATTGATGCAATGATTCTTGAATCAGGTTGGAAAGGATTCAGTAATTTTAGATTGTTATATATAGTGATAACAAATCCATAATCCTTTTATGTACTTTAGAATCGAATCTCCTGTTTCTGATTTGTGCGTCCCTATTTGCGAATACAAAGTCATTTTCGAAATTAGCAATCAAAATATTCTTAAAATCTTAGTAATTACGTAAGTCACTCGTAATGGCTTTGAACCATACAGAGCAGGGTGTCAATAAAACATGAGGCAAGATCTTAAGGAAATTTGACTTATCGATGCCTATCAAATCACATTCTTCCTATTTTTTTTCTATAAAAGTATTAGCCAGAATATCATCTGCACGACCACTAAATTTTGTTAATGATTTGACATCGCTAAACTTCACCGGTACATTTAAAATTTTACTATTATTAGATTTGAAAGATCTTAATTTTCTAAGTTTTACGTATGGTCTTTCCTTTTCCGCTTCACTCAGGGGACCCATACTGGTACCTTCTCTGACTGTATATCCCTGTGTGCTATCGTTATCATGCTCCTGCCTGTAGGCTGCATGTTGACATTCAGGAATGTCTGCAACTCGTTGTGAATCCGGGATAACTTTTGAACTGGAAGATTTGTGTTGGTCACCTTGCTGGTCTTTAAAAGTCCAAAACTTTATTTTGCAACTTTGAGATTTGGGCAGAATTATTGTCAATTTGTGCTTCTATTCCATCAGACTTGGTTTTCAGTCAGAAACAATTGTTCTAGCTTGTTACTGTGACATTGCTCAAGTTGTCCCATCTTAGCAGTCTGGGATTGCTCGAATTGTTCCCACTTAGCCGTCTGATGTCCTGATTTATTTCCCATCTGGTCCATTTTACAATCAAGTAATTCTTTCATCTGCTGCATGAAGTTCTGCATGTTCAAGTTAGGAATCTTAGAAGAATATTCGACTGATCTGATTTTTTCGCATAGGCCCCATCCTTTCTGCCCTGTAAATCTTTCGCTGATTTCTCAATAGTGTCCCCTTATTATAATACAGTGTGTCCATAAAGTTTGGGTACATAGGGAATATCCAAGTTGTGAATAGTTTGCAGACAAATTGGATGAAAATATCAATTTTACTAAAGACTATATGTTGTTCAGTGATGAAGCTGTTTTGTATGTCAATGGTAAAGAGAACAAACAAAATCTTCGATACTGGTCTCAAGGCAATCCACATTGGATGAGTCCATCCAAAAGCAGGGCTGCCAAAAAGTGATGGTGTTGTTTGTGGAAAGCTCATGTGCTAGGACCTTTCTTCTTTGATGAACGTGTAATGGGTGAGACTTATCTGAACATGCTGAGAGACAAGTTGATGACTCAAATTGAGCGTTTGGTGAGGGACTTCCAGCAGCATTTTGCTCCAGCTGTTAGAGATTGGTTGAATGACAATTTTCCTCACTGGATTAGAAAAGAGGTCATGTGGAGTGGTCCCCTCGTTCGCGGGACCTTGTTTTCCTTTTCTGGAGTATGCTGAAAATTTACTCGAGGAAGATTAGAAAAATAAACCACCTGACAGAACGCATTACCAGTCATGTGCTGAAATCGATGGCAATTCAAACCTATTCCATCGAGTTCACCTTAAACTTACAAAGTGCATCGAATTATGCATTGAACAGCACGGAAATCATGTTGAAAATATTCATTAACATTAAATTATTAATATGTGTTTTTCCCTTGTACCCAGACTTCATGGACACCCTATATTGAAGTATCATATTCAAAGGGTGCTGTATATTTGACTGTTTCACTCACTTATGTTACAGATACTTTGTTTCCATCAATGTGAGAAATAGTACTTAGCCTTGCATTGATCTTAAGATGTTCTTGTAAATGCAATAATTGATGAAACAGATGAGTTGTGTGTTAGTCGCCATCTGTTTGTAAAGCTGTAACCTTGTTTATGTCTGTGGTGTATTGACAAAAGAAGATTAAGAAGAAATGCAGTACATTTTTGTACTCGTCGAATACTGGTCATTATTATTTTTGTGAGACTAGCTGCGTTTCTTTCTTTCTATTGTTTAATTTTGTTTCCTGTTTGTATTATCTAAATATGCCAAATCTAGCATTCTTTGTGTCTGTTGTTAATAAACTATATTGCAAAATTAATTAATTGTTAATATATAACACTTCAGTTTTTTTCTGTAATATGTCTTCACAATTAATAAGTTGTTTGGTCAGAATTTCATCTTGAAAAATATGTCAAGTCAACACTTCGGCCTATTTAGTACTTGTGGTTGGCAATAAATATTTCTTTTGTATTGCTTTCCACATTAATGCGACAACTTTATTTGTTCAGTTATGCTGAAAACGGCAGTGATAGTAAAATTCTTATCACGACTTTGACTTTCTTTCAGTTACAACATACCAATGAACTAAAGTGGAAAGTTCACAGTTGGAGGCTACAATGCATATACTGTATATATGAATAGGTATATATGTATGTATGTAATATATGCGAATAAAGTAATATGGATTTAAAAGACATGT
Organism: Thermobia domestica; assembly: GCF_964235325.1. Taxonomy (NCBI): domain Eukaryota; kingdom Metazoa; phylum Arthropoda; class Insecta; order Zygentoma; family Lepismatidae; genus Thermobia; species Thermobia domestica. The sequence goes on along the minus strand of NC_137459.1, from coordinate 108,543,978 downwards.
CTGCCGTACCTGAAAGAAGAGGGAAAAGCTGGAAACGTGAGAGAGAAGAACGAGGACGAAGGCATCATGGACATGAGTCCAAAACCAATCATTGCACTGGTTCTGGAAATGAGCCGAAAGAAAGGGAGAGTGGCACTTGCGTGGGGTCTGATGGAATGGGTGTCGTTAACACTGGATCCGATGCTGAGAGAGCAACAGAGACTGCAGCAAATGAGGAAATGCAGAAGCAGCTCGAAGCCCAGCTTCATGAAGAGGAAGAGGCTAAACAAAAGGCTGAAGAATTACTTAAGAAAGAACAGGAAAAGGTAAAGTATTTCCAGTTTATTATTATTACTATTATTATTATTCGTTGAAAGAACGAGAACTGTGACAAATTTGCATTGAGTGAAAAAAAAAACTGTGAAAATAAAGAACGCACAAACGGGTAAACTGCCCTCCACGCTGGTCTAGTGGCCAACGTGTGCGCCTTTGATGCACGTGGTCCCGGGTTCCATTCCCGATGGGAGAGCCTTGAAAAATTTGAGCGCATTCCATCTTAAATTGTTTGTCCACGCCTACTGTAGCCTTGGTGCTGAAAATGAACGCTAAACTTCAAGAAATAAACGAACGGGTGAATGGAGATAGCTACGTTGGTTGAATTAGAGTTTAGCATCACTTTCAACAGCGAGGCTATATTGGACGAAGAGCTACAAGTTAACATGGAATCTGAGCTCCTGCCAGGGATGGAACCCGCACTGAAGACGCGTATGAGTCAATTCATTTTAAGTGATCAAGCATTTGCCGCTCGACCACCTCCAAAAAATCTAATTTTTTCATGAATGTTTATCCTATATCAGGGTACTTCAAAACCACAATTAATTATTTTTTTCAACATCCCGTGGCGTCGCAGTGGCTGCCGCCATTTTGTGTTTTTTTCGATTTTAGGCGTTTACATTGTATTTAATATCTCAGCGTGTATTTGTCCTATCAAATTGAAAATTGCTGGACATCTCCAACTCGTGCAGAGCTAAAACTTTGATCTCTTAACTTTTTTTGCACATTGAAGACATGTTTGGGAAGGGGAAACAACTGATGTAGAGGTCTGAATTTGTGTGCATGTAGTCCGGGATCATAAACTAATACACAAAAATTTACAGACCTGTGTCTGCTCCTAAAGGTCTGGGAAAAAAATCGAAAATTTAGGGAATTCTGCCAATTTGGCATGTTTCACTGTCCTATATCACCAATGGAACTGGATAAAAAAAATCTGAAATTTTGGGAATAGTTACTCCTTTAGCATACCATAACACACAGTAAAGCGCGTTTTGTGTTTTTGAGCAGAAGGGGGTCAAAGTATTAAGTAATGACGTCATACTCTAGAAAATGTTTTGTTCACAAACTCAACTGGAACTTTGTTGTTGTGAAGTAAAATAAAGTAGGATGAATGGTTAGACCAGTTAAGGCTCTCAAGGTCATTTCTTTTCTCTAGTTGTAACACTGTCTTATCACACCCACAGTAGCACTGGTGAAGAATGCCGCTATCAGTAGAAGGTGAGGAAAGTCAAAATGCACACTTGACAAAAGGTCCGTATGTACTCGTTGCTCTTGCTGCTTGCTTTATCAATGATATTCAATCATGTTTATTCTTGTTTTAACTGTCAACTCATGCAGGTGACACTTGTCCTTTCGTTCGATCTACATTCTCAAGTCAGTGTTTACAACGAGTAAGTGTTCACTGAGTTGGAAATGTAGACCAAACGAAAGGACAACAGTGTCCTGCATGAGTTGACAGTTAAAACAAGAATAAACATGATTGAATATCATTGATATAGCAAGCAGCAAGAGCAACGAGTACATACGGACTTTTTGTCAAGTATGCATTTTGACTTTCCTCGCCTTCTGTTGATAGCGGCATTCTTCACCAGTGCTGCTGTGGGTGTGATAAGATAGTGTTACAACTAGAGGAAAGAAATGAGCTTGAGAACCTTGACTGGACTAACCATTCATCCTACTTGATTTTAGTTCACAACAACAAAGTTCCAATTGAATTTGTGAACAAAATATTTTCTAGAGTAAGACGTCATTACTTAATACTTTGACCTCCTTCTGCTCAAAAACACAAAACGCACTTTATTGTGTGTTATGGTATGTTAAAGGAGTAACTATTCCCAAAATTTCAGACTTTTTTTTATCCAGTCCCATTGGTGATATAGGACAGTGAAACATGCCAAATTGGCAGAATTCCCCAAATTTACTATATTTTTTTTCAGGCAGATACAGGTCTGTAACTTTTTGTGTATTGATTTACGATCCCGGACTACATGCACACACAAATTCAGGCCTCTACATAAGTTATTTCCCCTTCCCAAACATGTCTTCAATGTCCAAAAATGTTACTATTGTACACCCTGATTTCAACCCCTTCAAGTGGTTGTAGGCAAAAGTGTTAAGAGATCAAAGTTTTAACTCTGAACGAGTTGAAGACGTCCAGCAATTTTCAATTTGGTAGGACAAATACATGCTGAGATATTCAACAACGTAAACGCCTAAAATCGAAAAAACGCAAAATGGAGGCAGCCGCTGCATCGCCATGGGATGTTGTAAAAATTAATTAATTGTGGTTTTGAAGTACCCTGATCTAGGATAAACATTCATGAAAAAATTAGATTTTTTTTTTTTTAAAGTTCGAGCGGCAATTTTTCTTTTTTCTCGATCACTTTACTTGGATTGACCTGTATGTTAACCATATAACCATGAGGGGGCTCTGGAAAGAGTTGACGTAACGCAGAACTCGACCGTATGTACTCGCCACCAAATATAGTGCAGATAATTAAATCGAGGCGTCTAAATTAGTCGAGATACGTGGCTGGCTGTAACAAGAAATGTGTTTAGTTTGGTTAGTAGTTTAGCATCCCTTTTTAGCACCAAATATATGAGATTTAGACCTACAGTTTAATGGGATTCCAACCATATGAGCTTCCATCGAGAATGGGGCGTGTATGTGAAGCACAGAGTGTACTTAAAAAGCTCTTCATAAAAAAAAAAAAAAAAAAAAAAAAAAAAAATCTTTGGGTAGACCGAAAATGAATGGAAGCATAAAAATAAAATAAAAGTGAATCTCAAAGAAATAATGATAATCCTACTGAATTGGTTTGACTCAGGATAGCACCCATTGAACCAATGAGACTTTTACTTATTTATTTTTCTGCCATAATAAATTTTTAGATTTTATGAGCCATAAAATGAGAGAATTGTGAATGTAATTTGTTAAGACTTTTTTACCTATCAGAGCAGGAGATATAACTGGAAGGCGATCGGAAGTGTAGAAATTTTTTTTGAGTTATAGATAGAATTGGGTTAGATTGAACACACACCAGTATTTTTTAAAAAGAAGAAAAAGTCATACTGTTTCTTAAGTATTTAACCTCACAGCACAATCAAAATGAGGAAAATATAATTTTCTGTATGTACAATAACAGCGTTACTGATAGAAAATGCTTCACGAGTAGGCCAAGGGATCAGGTTGCCTCTGTAATGAAGGGCCTCAAGTAAACGTTATTTATAGGTGAGTTTGTCATTAATTTGCTTGTTTTACAAAGTGATTAGGAACAACTTAACTTATGTGATACATTGGCGTAGAAAGGAAATAATCCATGTTAGTAAACTTCACTGGAGCATTGTTTTGTTATAGGTGGATTTTAAGCTTACTCAAATTCTCGCTGCTCATGTTGTGAAAAACATTGCGGACAAATATATTCTTACGTATGTTTGTGTTTTGTTTGTCTACTGAAGATTATATCTAATGTAATTGAGTAGCAGATTCCCAGTTCGCAATCTTTTTCACATCGGTTCTAACGAATTTACATGTTAATTGAAAATTACATTATTGACCGTGTATATCACAAACATTGTAGATATGCTTATTGTGGCTTTTTTTAAAAAGGAAAATCAAAGAACGGAATACGTTTTTGTTAAGTGTTTTATTTAGTTATACGTGTATAATAATAGCCATTCGTTTGAATTTTTCAGAATATGCTTATGGCGTACGTGGCAGAAGCAGAGGAGAGGCTGCGATTGAAGTCACAGACACGAAGTGTAAATCAAAATGCTTCAAACGTTAGACCTGAGGAAGCTTATTTTAGTAAATTGGATTCTAGTCTGAAAAAGAACACAGCTTTTGTTAGGAAGCTGGTAAGTATACTGTTTAACTCTAATTGACCTATTCATTTACACAAGAGGATTCACCACAGAGAACTTTGAACATTCCTTCGCACCTTAATGCGGGGTTGAAATAGATATCGCACCTCGTCTACAATACCGCCACTATACAAATTTTGAAGTTCTGAAATATTAGAGTGTTAAAGTTTCAAAGTGTTATTAAATTTAAGAACTGCAAGGAAGACATAACTTAAGTGTGTGTTTTCAAGTTGTGGCGTTATTGCACACAAGGTGAGATAGATATATAAATTTGACACTGAAAAAGCACTACATTTTAATGTCTTGCTTTGGTTTACTCCTATATAACACCAGTAAAAATAAATATCCATGCAACATGTTTTTAATACACAACTTTGGAATAGAAAATCACTCGTTTGTCATAATGTGAGACCACCTCGTACTATGCAACACTCTCGGAAATATTGATCTAATCAATGTCGTATATGTTACACGTAGTGGAGAGGTGCACCACATGGCTGAAAAATGCTGGAAATATGCTGAATTTGTGGAATTACAAATTGTTCTAATGCGTTCTGGTATTCAGCGCCTGTATTAGTCCGTTCATTACCCCCCCCCCCCTATATATATATATATATATATATATATATATATATATATACAGTGCGTTCCACGAATAGCACTAAAGTCCATCTTTTGAGGAAACCAAGACAGATAAAATCATAAAACCTTTTGTAACCTTAAAGGACATAAAAGACAACATTATACTGATAAGCAGGATTCCCCAAGAGGGTGTCCTAAGGGGGTTACGGAGGTAACTACAAAATTTGAAATAGCAACCCCATCGTGTAGTACCACGTTTAAAAGGTAGTCACGTGTAGAGACCAGTTCTGGAAACTGCATGTCGCTAGCTTGTCTCTGGCCACATGGCGGCCATCCGTAAAGTACGGTCAAAGAAACATTGCAAAGCTGTAAGCAGAGGGAAACATGGTACCGTTTGGGACACCACATTAATGCAGGAGATGCTCGAACTGTGCACTGCCTACTTCCTGGCAATGTAAACATTGGACGAACTCCTCTCGAACACGGGTAAAAGTCATTAGAAGTATGGAATGACAGGCATCAACTATGCATTGGCGTAACTTCGCAATGCTATTGGACTGTATGCGGAACACATAATCTTCAAATAGCTCCAGAGGGTGGAGCAAGATGTGGTGAACGTGCTGACTATTCAATGCTGCCGTGATGACCAATCTACTGTCGCAGAAACACACCGTCTAAATAGACACGTACAATACGGTGAAAATGAGCAGGACAGCCATCATTTAAAAAAAAAAAAGAAAAAAAGAAAAAAAAAAGAATCTTTCCAAATTCTTGGGAATTCTCTTCCACTGCCTATACAATAAATGGCACAACCAAGTCTTGCAGCATTGCCAGGTACTTCTTACAAGTTAATATTCCATCAATGAAGAGGGGCCCGATTATATGATAACCGAAGATACCTACCCAGACATTCAGCGACTGTGGGTGTTGCGTGTTGCCTTCACGAAATACATGAGGATTTTTCACACTAATATCGGCAATTATGTCTGTTGACCTCCTTTTCATTCAAGTAAAACGTACTCGCATCGCTGAAACATACGTTTGTCAGTACAATGGTCCTATACGCCAATGCCTCACACATCTGCTTACAAAATTCGATACGCATATCGGGATTATGTTCACTTAATTCCTGGACCATACGTAGTTTGTTTGGATGGAAGTTACGTTTTTCTATAAGATTCTGTGTATCATTTTGCGTGACACCTCACATGTTTGAGCCACCGTTGTTATGGACTGTTGAGGATGAACAGTCAGCTACGCTAACACTGTCTCCTCCGTAGCAACACTAGGGTTTTGAGGCTTTGGGGCATTGGTTAAACTGCCTGTCGCAAAGAATTTGAGTAATAAATGGCGTACAGAAGGAACACTAATCGGTTTGCACACGGTTTGTTTATTGAACAACCGTATTGTTGCACTGTACGAACAATTCGTAGCACCAAACGGTACCACAATTTCAATTCTATGTTCAAGAGACCAAATTATGTCTGCTACAGCGCAGACACATGTGTACGGCCTTCAGACCTGCTGCTCCGTGCTGTAATGTAGTGTACTGTTGGTCGGAAAACCGCATATGATAAGGGTGCACGAGTAAACAGTGTGACTTTGCTCAAGTACGTGTGTCCAACACCAAAGCACCACCACAGACATCTCGTTCTCATGAACCACATTTCGTCCTCAAGAGTAGCAGTTCAGCAGTAGCTCAGTGGTAACGCGTGAGTTCAGTACACGTGCAGTCCGGGGTCCCAGCCTCGGAGGGTTCATTTTTTTTCGTATTATGGTATTATTTTTTCTATCTGGGGGGCGCGGTGGCTCAGTGGTAGAACGTTCACCTCCGGTGCTTGGGGTCCCTGGTTCGATCACAGCTCGCGCCGTGTGGACTATATGGTGGACAAACATCGTGCTCGTGGGTTTTCTCGGGGTTCTCTCGTTTCTTCCCACTTTCTTCATTCCAACATTTCACTCATCTCTCATCATCACCGTCTCCTTTAACCTAACTGGCATAACCGTGGGACGTAAAACTTAAAGATTTCATTTCATTTCTTTTTTCTATCCGTTTCAGCTCAATTTGCGTGTTTTGTATTTGAAATACTGTTACAGTGCTAAATGTGTGGTACGTATATTGTGCGTTCTTTCCGAACTAGACGTACGGTAGACTTTAGAGTTGGCTGTGAACACGGTCTGGTCTCTACACGTGATTACTTTTCAAACAATGCACCACACGTTGGAGATTGCTATTTAAAAATTTTGTAGTTACCCCCGCATCACCCTTGGGCGCACTCATGGGGGGATTGTCCTTATCTGCATAATGTTGTTTTTTATGTTCCTTGAAGGTTACAAAAGATTTTACGTTTCTGTCTGCCCTAGTTTCTTCAGGAGACGGGCCTTAGTGTTATGCGTGGAGTGCACTTCGACCGTACATTACGGATGACCGCCATGTCGGATAGGGACACGCTAGCGACATGCAGTTTCCAAAACTGGTCTCTACACGTGATTACCTTTCAAACGAGGTACGACACAATCGGGGTTGCCATTTAAAATTTTGTAGTTACCCCCATAACCCCCTTGAGTCCACCTCATGGGGTGTTCTCCTTATCAGCATAATATTGTCTTTTATGTCCTTTGAAGGTTACAAAAGGCTTGATGTTTCTATCTGCCTTGGTTTCTTCAGGAGATGGGCCTTATTGTTATTCAGTGGAACGCAACGGACGTTCTACGAATAGCGCCCACGAAGAACAGATCGCTATTCTACAGAGTGGTCCATAAGTTTTAGTACAGTGGATTATTTTGGAAACAAACATGATTAAAACAAATCTAACAAGCGGAGGGCGAACTTGGGTAAAGGAGCTACCGAGTGATACATGCGTGGTGAATGGCGGCCATCTTGGATCCTGGTTATTTTTTTCAAATAGGAAGATAGGCGTGTGACACATCAATTAACACTGTTTTTTGCAGGGGAATACAGTCCCGCAAGCAGAAATTCGTTATCATGTTCCGTTACAAAGTTATGACGCTCCAAAGTTGACGGTTTTCTGTTTCCATGCAAGGAGAGCGACATGGCACTAACACTGCAAGAAAGACGTGATGCCCCAAATTTTGCAGGTTTTATTTTCGTTGTAAGTAAAGCGAGATGGCATTGACGAAGCAGGAAAGACTTGAGATCATCCTAATGTCTGGGAAAAGAAGTAGTCGTGTGATTGTCCAGGACTTCAACGCGCGCCACTCCGCAAGACCTGCAATAAGCCACAACACCGTTAGCTACTTCATTAGGAAATTCAGTGTAACTGGTAATATTGCCGACAGACCACGGTCAGGTCCCCCATGAACCGCGAGAGATGAGGAGATATACACAATGGTGCTTGCTGCGAGTGTGATAAGTGCGAAGCGCAGCACAAGACAACTATCAGCGATAACAGGCGTACCACGTGCTTCTGTGATGAGGATTCTCCATACGAACAAGTGGCACCCCTTCAAGCTGTAGCTTGTTCACAACCTTTCAGAGGATGATCCAGACCGGCGCATGGAATCCGCCAATTGGACTTTGTCATAATATGACCGAGATCCGCATTTCGCAGCCAGCGTTCTCTTCACAGACGAGGCAAACTTTGATTTGGATGGGGAAGTGAATCGCCAGAACATGCGATATTGGTCGGATGCAAACCTACATGCGATCAATTCCTGCAAGAGGGTTGCCCCTGCTCATGTCATGGTGTGGTGTGGCATATGGAACACGTCGATCATAGGACCCTTATTCATTCCTGGTACCCTAAATGGTGTCCGGTATCTGGACGTGTTACAGGAGTTGATGTTTCCGTTGGTTTTCCGCCCTGATGCCACCTTGCCGCTATATTTTCAGCAAGATGGTTTCCCACTGCACTATGCTCTTCCTGTGCGGGAATGCTTGGATCTGTATTTTCCTGGACGTTGGGTCGGTCGCCGAGGCCCTGTGGAGTGACCAGCCCGGTCGCCGGACCTCACTCCCTTGGATTTTTTTTTTATGGAGACACTTAAAACACCTGTTGTATCAGAAGATTCGGGATGTTGCACACCTACAGGGACGTATTCAGGACGCCTGTGATAGCATCACCCCCGCTGTGTTGTTACGGTTTCAGGAGGACTGGATTAAGAGACTTCGGTTGTGTGTTGCAATGGACGGGCAATATGTGGAGCACATCTTGTAGGTGGGACTTTGGGACGTCGTAACTTTGGAATGGGACATGATAACGCATTTCTGCTTGCGAGACTGCATTCCTCTGCAAAAAACAGTGTTAATTGTTGTGTCACATGCCTACCTTCCCATTTGAAAAAAATAACCTGGATCCAAGATGGCCGCTATTCACCACTCATGCATCAATCGGTAGCTCCTTTAATCAAGTCCGCCTTCCGCTAATCAGATTTGCTTTAATCATGTTGGTTTCCAAAATAATCCAGTGTACTAAGACTTATGGACCACTCTGTATAGATTAAAATAAAACTAAAGTGCTGTATGGTACTAGCGTCCCTTTCGGTAGCTAGGCTTATGAGAGGTGGACGTAGAGCTTAACTTGGAATCCGAATCGCATGAGCTCGCGCCAGGAATCGAACTTGGGTCTCCCACGCAAAGGCGGTACGCTAACCACTTAGCCACGATTCAGTAATCCGAGACTAAGTAACTTCTTAGAATATTGGCACATGATTTAAATAAGTGTCTCTTCATACATAAATTAATTTACCAAAGGGATAAACAGGAGGCCACGCATTGTGTGACCCAGAAGTTCATCCACCCATCAAGATGTTTATTGAAATTATAAATTCAGTTATGTTTTTTGCTGTTAACGAATCTTAATATTTTTTTTTAAGACAAAAAAAAAAAAAAAAAAAAGAAAAAGAAAAAAAGAAACTACCATTATATGAGTCCGTGAACCAATGTAAAATTATCTTTTAACAGTCACGTTCCGATGATAAGAAGTCATCGAAAATTATACGATCAAATTTGTAAAACAGATGCTTAAATGGAGTTCAAGTTTAGTTTTTCATGAGCAAACGTGCATTGTAACACTTCATTTAGTAATTGAATGGTAAGATAAGGTTATGTTCATTGTAACCTTTTTATGGACCTTTATAATACTGTTAGATTGCATTTGATGTCAACAACTGTGATACTGATGTTGTGTACTGTTGTTAATCAAATCTCAGGTTTGATCTATAAAACATTGGCTTGTTGAATTTGTTTTTGCATTCTAAACACAGTTTCGGGGACACGGTGGTTCAGTGGTTGAATGCTCATCTCTAGTGTGAGAGGCTCCTGGTTCGATCCCCGTCCGTACAGTTTTGTAGTAGACAGCATTGTGACCGTGTTTTTTCTCAGGTAATGTAGTTTCCTCCCACATTTTCATTCCACCAATCTTTCAAAATCATTTATTTTCATTACTGATCCGCCTCCTTTAGCCTAAAGAACATAAACGTAGGACTAAAATTTGAAATTTCATTTCATTTTTATTTATTAACAGATTTTCGATCCTTTTTGTCTCTTTCTACATTACACGTATTCAAAACAATGGAAATCCGTGCAGTACTTGTGAGAGGTTGTTTGTACACTTTCGTGTAGATTTGTACAATTCAAAGGTGTCTTTTTTCCCTTGAATTTTTGTTGAGTGCTTGTTAATCATTTATATGTTTTGGGTGAAGCAAAAAGACTTCTTCAAGGCAAATAAGTTATTAAACTTGTTACATCATAAATGAAGAGACCTAAAATAAATCTAAAGCCATCAGTACTGTAGCTCATACGAGCTTATATGCTTCACAGCTTTGAACAAGATGCTGCACTGTGAGCACATGAGCTTTTACCACTGTTATTTCTGGCCATTGTTACAAGTATTACAAATATTCCCTAGTTTAAAGCTCTTTTGCTTCACGGTGTTGAACCAACGTCGTAAGGTCTGTACTAATGTTGTTTAAAATTCCAACATTGAACAAAATCATCTTCAAACGTGTTATATAATTAACAAATAATTGAGCCAGTCGAATGCCAAACTTAACTATACCCGAAACTAGAAACACTAAATGTGCATAATTATCAATAGCTCTTTCTGGCTTCTATTTATTGAAACTTTCGAGATAATGGAAGCTTTACTGATCCTAATCTCAGATAGTTCGAAAAATCTCGCCAAATATATTGTTAATATTTCAGACGTTTTTTCCTGTTCTCTAAAAAATCTCTGTGGGTAAAGTAAGTTTTGCAATAGACTCAATTAGTCAACGAATAATGGTTATAATTTAATAACAAATTCGAGTCATGAAAAGAAAATTATTCGAATCACTTCAGCAGCATGAAACTCTACACTTCATTCCCGAATGGAATTTTGTATAGTTGGATTTAACACTAATACAGTATCCTGTTGTTTTTAATAATCTTGTACCGTTATTTGTGCATAACACAGTACGAAAAAATACATAAAAACGAAGATTGGAAACACACACAAAAGTTTTTTTTTTTTTTTTTTTTTTTTTTCCTAATTGCTCAGTTCTGCGTGAGAATATAAACAGTAGGATCCTTAACATTTAAATAAGAATAATTATGCTCTTAGCTTTTACATGTTCGCGTACTTTTCGTAGTAAAAACGTGTGAGCTAACAATTTAATTTTCTGTGAACACTGATCTAGTACAACTTTGCTGAGATTTTTATAATGATATTCTGAATATATTTAATTGTCAGAGTTTTTCATTTTTTTCTTTCTTTCTTTTCAATCTAATTTTTCACAGAAAAATTTTACTGAAGCACAGAAAGATTCTCTTCTAAAGGACATGTCTCAGTTGAATTTGACAAAGTACATAAGTGAAGTGGCAGCTGCTTTAGTGGAAGCAAAATTAAAAATGACAGATATTGCAGCAGCAGTACAAGTATGCACCTGGCTGCATCTCAAATATTCTGAATTTTCCGTTCACCTGCTCGAAAACTGGCAAAAAGCCTTAACCTTCAAGAAAGAAGAAAGGGTAAGTATAACTATAAGCCATCACTAAATATCTTTTGTAGAGGTATATTGTCAGAATAAATGTTGTAAGTAAAATAAATGCTTGTGAATGTTATCATAAGCCGCTAGTGATATTTTCAGTTTTCTCAATAGGTCATAGCTTTGGGATAAGCTTTATAATGTTACAGCAGGATGCTTGATAAGTTACTCAGTAATTTTAATTGGTTATAACTGATTTTATTGAAACTAAGGCAGTATAAACTTTATTTCTTGAGGTTTTGTTTGACATTATTTAAATTTCCATATCAACTTATCATTGTCGATTCGTTTTCTTAAGGAAACTAGTACGTTCACATTTGCCGAGTGCAACATGCGTGGAACAGTATTCAACAAATTGTGAATAGGTGCTTCCATTACATCCAGTTTTTGTGGCTCTCTCCTGTACACCTTCTTCGCCCATCTTCAAAGGATAAAACTGCAAGACACAAATGTGGGCAGCGAATAGGTCGTTGGTATGGACTATGTCTTCTAGTCCATCGATTGGAAAAACATTCATGCAACTACTTGGGCACATTTGCTCAGGGTATGAAAGATTTGCACTCCTTCATAAACATAAGCTGCACAGTGTTATCCCACTGAAAAATTACTGGGTACACATGATCAAAAGATCCACCACTGCGATATTTTATGAAGGTAGTTAAACGAAATCATAGGTAGAGGTGAAAAAACGGTTGTTTTTTTGAGAGATTTGGTCGAGCGTTATCATGCAAGTACACCACACTACAATTGAACATTTTTTATCTAAGTGCTTGTGGTGTACACAGTCACTACAGTGTACTGACAGTATGTTGAAATATTGAGAGTGCTGCTCGAAGCAACTCAATCAGTAATGATTCTTGCTCATCAAGAACGTCACATAACAGACCTTCTTTATTGCTGGCGGCGAAGCTTTGAACGTCTTTCGTTGAGGACATACTGATGTTTCCATTACATGTAGATTCTTTTTGTTTCGATTTTCTAGTAATTATGAGGTTATGTCACCCGTCACCATCCTGAAAAGGAACACCAGTTCACTGTGCACCATAATGCTTCAGTTCACGACCAATCACATTCTAGTTTATGCATTTAATTACAGTTCACTGGGGACACACTTTTTTGTACTCTGTCATGCACAATTATCTCGAGTTTCGAGGTTAATATCGTATTCATGTTCCTGCCAACATATGGTTACCTGATTGTTTTCACGCGTTCTTTGACCTGTGCGAGGATTTCGAGAGTGGTCATGCATACCACACAACAAGTGTTCACAATCTACTCGGAAACGTAGCCACTCTGACACAATCTATCTCGTACACGATGCCTATCGCAATGAGTAGGTGAGAGATTTTCTAAGTGAAACACCATGATGCTTCCATGACATCTCTGGATACCTGCTCTGCATCATCGAACATCAATTCAACCAACATTGTCCCCTATCACACCCTCACTTTCCTGGCTATGTAGTTTCAGACCCACGATATGCCCACATGAATTCCTATAGGATGCTAATAAGTTCCCATATCCTAACCGGGTGTGTTTTACAGAGCTCGTCAGGTCTTTTTTTGACCAAACCTTAAAATAACAATAATAACTAACAATAAATTCGAAGCGTAATGAAGATTATGTGAGTTTCTGTGCTTTTCACACCTTTCTGGCCTTCCCAGTCTCCTCAAGTAAACTGTCGTTCCAGATTGGGTCATTCTTTTTACGTAGGGAGGGGGTACATGCTCGTTGCCTTCTGCAGTAACGCCACTGATCACGTCTGGTCATTAGTACTGTACGTGCATAATTCGCCGTTTATTATTATTATTATTTTCATAATGCGTGTAAGTCTGTCCAGGCCAGTGCACACAGATACCAGATTCCTGTCCTCCCTTTGTGCAAATCTTTATGGCGCATTCTTAACACTCCCCTACCATTCTGCTTTTGTCAATCTGATATTACTTCCTCCAAAATGTTTGCAAACTCTTCTTGTCGCACCTCTTGCTTGTCCACAATCTGATGTCACATGCAATTTTCCACCATTTGCGACAGCTCATAACTCTGTTTAACGCCAACGCCACATTTCACTGAGTTACATGGATTTTTCTCTTTCTTTTTATGTGTAGAATAATCTCCCAAGCTTTGTAACATGCATTCTGTTACACCCTGGATATCAATATATCTACAGGGAGGTCCGGGAGTGGGCGTGTTACCCACTTTTAGTTTCAACAGTATAGTGTTAGTTATGGTAGAATGTTTGTACATATTTACCTTGAAGTCTTAAGAGTCATAAACATCGGTACAATCACCATCCATGTCGTAACACAGCTTGATTTTGTGCCAAGTTCTCGTAAATGTTTTGTGGTGATACTCCGGAGTCACGAGGGTGAAGGCATGTTCTACAGCTGCTCGTAATTCCTGCGTTATGTGATATCGAGTGTTTCTCACTTGTTGATTTATGAAACCCCAGAGAGCATTGTCTGATGTCGTCAGATCGGGACTTCTTGGAGGCCAGGCAAAGGGAGCTGGTGAAGATGCACAACCTCTTCCAATCCAGCGGCTAGGAAACGTCTGATTCAAGTAATTGCGCGCGTGAGTCGCGAAGTGCGCTGGTGCTCCATCCTGCTGTATCACAACAGTTTCTTTGATACCGCTTTCTTCCAGTTGAGACAACAACCACTCATTAAGCATCTCCAGGTAAGAATGTCCATTAACATTGTCTTCGAAGAAGTAATTCCCAAAAATGTGTGTTGCGCTCATTCCAGCTCACACCATCACGTGTGGTGGGTTTCTCTCCATCTTTTTGTAAAACCGAGGGCTTCCTTTACACCACATTACAACATTCCGAGAAAACATACTTCGGTAGACAGCACACTAGTCTGTGAAGAGGACTGCACCACGGGATCGTTTTTAAGGGAACGCCTTAAGAAGAGTTCTGCATGCCTCTTTCCGCGCATCCATGTCGGCGTCACTCAGTTGATTCACATGCATTGGACGGTAAACCTTCAATTTTAGATCTTCTTTCATGTGCCTTATCATGGTGGTCCGAGGAATACCAAGCTCCGAAAACCTTTTACGTGTTGATTTTGAAGGTGACTGCTGCACTGATGCCTCCCTTCACGGCACGTTTCCCTCCATTTTGTCGGTCAGCCGCCTCGGAGAAAGTCTTTCACACTGCCCGTAGCAAATGCACGTTTTTCCCACCCCAACATTGATGCTTTTCTTGGTAGATTAATACCAAAGTAGTCTGCAAATTTCGCTTTTACGCTTTCCATGGTGTCACCTGTGTAACGCCTTTCGTGAAGCCAAACTGCGACAACTAATCTTTGTTCAATGCTATATGGACTTCAATCACACATTATTGATTACTCCAACTTCACTGCAAATAACTGTTACCAAGCAGAAAACAAATGAACATGAATAGCAATGTTGTTAGACAGTGTCAAGCAATGCTACCAAACAAATGTAGGTAAAACCTAAAACCGTTAGAAAACACCAATTAGGGGTACACCCACTTCCGGACCACGCTGTATATAGTCTTGGATAATATGAAATGAAATGAAATCTTTAAGTTTTACGTCCCATGGTTATGCCGGTTAGGCTAAAGGAGACGATGATGATGAGAAATGAGTGAAATGGTGGAATGAAGAAAGTGGTAGGAAACGGGAGAACCCCGAGAAAACCCACGAGCACGGTGTTTGTCCACCACAAAGTCCACATGGCGCGGGCTGGAATCGAACCAGGGACCCCTAGCACCGGATGTGAACGCTCTACCACTGAGCCACCGTGTCCCCAATCTCGGACAATAGATGATGCACTTGATTGTTGAATGGATTTTCATGAAAGAAAAGAAAACCTATATTACTACCAGGTTTAAGCCGTTTGAATTCTTAAAGAAAGAAAGAAAAATGATTAAGAGTAATTTTACCTTTGTTCGATTTTATTACTGGTATAGATATTAATTTTAGCAGCAGCTTATTTTTATCCAGTTTGTTGAAAATGAGGGTGAAGAGAACGCGCAGATTACACTTCTACTTTGCACATTAGTAAATATCCTCTTACTGTGTACTCAGCTTGTATTTCCTTTCGTTCTTTTAATATTGATCTTTCAGTTGGTAGCTTAAAACAGCGAACATAAAAGCACGGAGCCAATTCGAGAACTGATAAACAGCACATTATTGCATCACAAAATATGCTCTACATGGGTACTACAATTCTCAGCATACTTTCACAAACATTCCTGTGTTTTTGCGAATTCTCTTTAATATGTGAGATACAGAACTTTCATTGCAGCAGTTATTCCCTTCTGAAAATTATTATTTCTCGAATTTTTACAGGATAAACTTCACGTTTCAAAATTTTCCATAGTGCATACGTTTAAGGTCAGGTGGTTTTGGTGCACATTTCCTAGCTTCCTCCTAATCAGCATCTGGGGAAAATGTTATCCATAAGCCGTGTCAACGGGAAACGACACTTTCCACTAGTGCTACAAAAGTGGTTGTTTTAAACTGTAGTCACAGGATAAAAATGTTTTGTTTTGTAATAACACGTAATAATCTTAAGTAACAAATAAAATATTTTACGTTAACCCAAAGCAAAAGTATGAGATAAAACGTACATTGTGGTTATTCGTAATAATTTTGTAGCTGTGGTATATTTAGGAAATTGACTAGAAGTTTAAGCCAAGTTGTTGAATAAATCAGCAATATTTTTAACCTCATCAGGGTAAGATTTGTCTTCCCAGTTAAGTTCACTAGCTTGTTTAGCTTAGATTAACACCCAATTTGGTCGTATAGTGTAGAAGGATAGGAAATACAGTTTAAATAGCTGTTTTATGCGTAACTTGTAAACGAGTCTTCTCTATAACACGATGTATGTATTCTTTGAATATATATGGTCATATAAAAAGTCTCCGCTGTCTTTTGGTACATTTTTGAAAAAAAAAATCTTTATTGAAATCAATTTTAATCAAATACATACTGACCATTAGTATCTATGACCTTTTGCCATTTTTCGGTTAGCTTCATAATTCCATCGCTGTAGAACTTCTGCGGTTTATCGTCGAAAAACTTGGCCAAGTAATTTTCAGCGGCGCTTCAGTCGGGCAATTTTTTACCATCAAGAGACCTTTGCAGAGACCGAAACAAATGGTATTGAGACGGTGCAAGGTCCGGGCTATAAGGTGGATGCATCAAACCTCCCAATCAAGTTCCGTTAATTTGTTCCGAGTCATCAAAGATGTGTGTGGCTGCGCATTTCATGATGGAACACGACTCTCTTTCTGTTGACAAATTCTGGTCGCTTTTTCGGGATTGTTTCGTTCAAACGGTCGAGTTTTGCACAGTACAGGGCCGAATTGATGGTTTCGCCAGGTTGCAGCAGCTCATAATCGACAATTCCCTTCCAATACCACCAAACACACAACATAACCTTCTTTGCCGATCCAGGGTTTAAAGTCGTTTGTGAGGTGTCACCAGTCTTTGTCCAAGATCGCTTGCATTTGATATTCTCGTACTTCACCCATTTTTCATCGTGTGTAATGAGTCGCTTCGAAAGAGGTTCCATTTCATTGCGTTTCAGCAGCATTTCACTGATGGTAATTCGATCAATCAAATTTCTTTGCGTTAATTCATGTGGCACCCAAACATCAAGCTTCTTTTAGTAGCCTGCTCTTTTCAAATGATTGCAAACTGTCATGTGGTTGCTGTTTAGTGCCTCCGCTATTTCCTGACAGCTTGCGTGCCGGTCTTGCTCCATCAGTTGCAAAATTTAATCGACTTTTTTCGGTGACTGGCTGATCAGAGGAAGGTGCAACTTTGACTTCGAAATTTCCGGATCGGAATCGAACAAACCACTCCTGGGTCATTCGTTCACTCCTAGCATTCTCACTGTACAATTCACAAATTTTTCGGCATGTTTTTTATTGTAAAATAACATCACATAGTGTATTTCTTCCGATATTTTACTCATTTTCAACTCAATATAACAATAACTTTTGACAAGAGCAATGAATTAGAATACAATCTTCACAAAAAATGTAAGCTGAAATGTCACCTTTTTAAGCAGATGTTTGTTTGACACAATCGTTATGCATTTCTTTACGATGCTGCCAGATATAATTACGTAAAATCCTTTAACTTGTGAGTGTTGCAAGATATATATATATATAAAATATAGGCATCAACACTATTTAGTGGCAAAAAACCGCGGAGACACTTTATATGACCTTTTAAAATGGCAGATAAACGTAAGGATCCGTTCAAAAAGAACAAAGTTCTTAAAACTTGTTTAGTATTTTCTGAATGAGTGCACTCCTTTTCATAGTTTTCTGAGAGTTAAAGAGGATTTGACGTAGTTTAATACAATGAAGGCTAGTTATTCACTGGTTATGACCAAAGTCATCCAATCACGGGATCAACTTTTGAACGGAACTGTACATACAATAGACTGTTGGAATGGAATCGTACACTAAAACAAAAAAAAATCAAAATGAACGCAAGTTCATTGCTTATTTTGTTTCGTTATGCATGTTTTCGGCACTCGTAAGTTTTTGTAAATATTCTGTTTGTTACACGTAGAAGGGAATATGTACCTACAATTAGACCACAACCTGATCGAGCTCAATTTAAATTCGACTAATATGATATGGACGGTATTGTAGCCAGGCGAATAGGTTTCTGTATAACTCCATTTTAGTATTACTAGATAATTTGCTTACCTGATTTTAGAAAATTTTAGAATCATTCTTGTAGAAACTGATAGTATGTAAATTAGATAACTTTACATCGTATCTATGTCCCACTTTCTTTCATTGTTGTACTTACTTTTATTTATTTATTTGCAGATATTAAATCCAAGTAAACTTCGTGTTGACTTGCGTTTTTATTCGGAACTTGTATCCGCTGGAATATTTTCATATAAGGAAGGACTAGCATTACTTGGATATGTGTTAACTATTTTGGTGAATATGGACAAGGAAGAGCATAATAACATCAGTGTACTGCTTAGTTTTTGTAAACATTGTGGAGAAGACTATGCAAGTAAGTCTACACAATTGTGTATAGAAATGTAATTAATGACTGTCGCGATTGCGTATTGTAATTATGGTTCTAAAGAAAACGTCATATTATGTACTCAGACAACATGCATTATATCACAATGAGAACAGTTCCATTGATCCTGAACACAGATACTCTCATCGTTTAGGCAACAGTCCCATCACCAAACAAGTTTTTCTATACCACTTCAAAGAAGGACGCTGGTAGCTGGCGAAACCATTCTTCCAGAGTGCTATGAAGTTTTCAGTCGAAGATGAGACGCCTATCCTTCAAGAGACCGAAGACGAGAGTCAAGAGAGAGAGATCCTTGCTGTAGAGTGAGTGGTAATGGTGCAGAATATCCACTATGTTGTGGAGTATATATACGATCATCCGTTGCCAGGGAACATAAGCACGTCGCGCAGCAGTTTTCTGGACCGTATGTTTTTGCTTTGCAGAATTTCCTTGGAGTGTTACAATAACATTTTGGTGGTGATGATGATACTGGCTATCCTTCACTGTAGCAGCAGATGCTTATCGAATCGAGGGAAAACCATTCCGGTCGGTGCTCACGGCTGTGTCTGTTTTAGTCTTGGCAACGCAGGATGTCTCCGTTCCAGGTTCATCATCTTCGTTGGCAGTTCGAAATGGTGGCACTAGGTTTCATCATCAGTAACAGATTTCTCCGGGAAACATTATCCGTGGTCACACTATTAGATGAGATATTGTAGTGATATCCTCATATGCACGACTTCTGTAGGTTTGTAAGGTGCCGGGGTACCAACTGAACATTCATTTTCCGGCACCCTCTTCAAGGAGGTTATGAATGATCCCAGTCCAATGGTTGTCAGCCAAAAGTATTGGTGAAGTGGGTATTTTCCTTTACTAACATGTCTACAGCATCATTTTACCAAAGTGATTATAGGTTTCATACGAGATTCTCATGATTATTTTTGTCTCTTGAAACTCTGTATCATACTTTAAAAGTATCCTTGCACGCCATTTGCATGTAACATAAGATTTTTCTTGACACAGTGCCTTTGTACAATCATTGGATCATCCACCACTTATTGTACTCGCTTGGACATAATATTACATAGTATTGTTGGTGAGAATATCGCTCTCCAGCCACCCGATCAGGTATTTTCTGTTATAGCTACTGTATGTTTCACTTGGGTGCCACTGTATTGTCTTCGAGATGGAAAGACAAAATCAACACAAGAAAGGTTATCTTGTGAATTCAGTTGCGACATCGAAGATTGGCGGAAAAAGCTGTTAAAAAAAATCCACGCGACATGTATAGTGTTAGTTGGAAATACTGAAGGATTAAATAAAGAATAAAGTGGGTAGTAACGATTATCATTCGTCCTTTTTGACATGATAGGAGTCACCTGCAGGCTTTCGTTTCTGTGGCAACTAATATTTAGGTTCCTTAAGGAATACAGTGAGTGAGTGCAGCGAAGAAATACTATATTTAGTTAAACCTAGTACTTACTTGTTAAGAGGTAGCGATAGAGCAGGCAGAGAGGCGAACAGTTTCTGCTAGTTAGCGTTCAAAAGCAGTTTAATTAAAGTTAATGTCAGAGTAGATAAACAAGTTGAAATAATGTATAAATTTTTGAGTTGAATATCACAATAGGCTGTGTACGCAGTCACTGTTTTAAGTTGACATACTGATTAAAAGTAATATATAGTGGTTATTATTTGTTGTTAAAATTACATATTTATTTCTTATAATGGTACTGAAGTCCAGTTGCTCATAATATCCTTCTTTAATGTCAGGTCTTGTTCCACGTTCCATCAGAATATTGTCTGAAGAATACAACATTCCTGTGCCAAAAAGTGATTTATTACCTGCTGACAAACAACGTAATGTAAGGCAGCTCCTTAAAGAATACTACAACTCGTTGTGCAGGCATCTTCTAAAAGTAAGTAAACTTATTTTAAAGAGAGTTTTATCTAACGTTGTATTATGTATGGTTTCAGCGTAGAGGTTTCGCTTATAGTTACAGAAAAGGAAATTATAAGACGATGGTTCGTTGTACAGACATGTACACTCCTGTACAGATATGTTTAAAAATTAGGGTATTCATTTTCTTTTAAAAATTTTCAATTTGCACTGATAGGAAGCACACACATACACACACTGAGTTGTAAACAAGGTCTCAGAGAAACTGAGAATATATGTTGTAAGATTTATTAATAGAAATTGCTTAAAAGGAAGTATTATATACAATACTTTAAGATTTTTTGTTTGTGTTTTTAGAGGGTTTCTGTAGAAGGTGTGCGAATACAGATGTATCTATTAAAGAATGATTCATTGTACAAACTAATAAAAAAAGCACATGTTTTAACTGGATGCCTTACAGTAGAGTTTCGTTTTCTTTTTACATTTTCCCTTATCTGATGAAGCGTTTACTGAATATGCTTATAGTGTACTTACTTCCTGTTCTGTGGGTTGTTAACTTATTTCCTGGAAAGTAATTTGTTTCTCGAAATTGTCCATTTGCTCTTGAAATGGTGCTGAGAGTTAGACGAGAACAGTTTTACACACACACACACACACACACACACAAATTAATTTTTAATGTCATTTTACTGGCAAACTTTATTTAGAAAAATGTTTGACACAAAACTTTATCTTTTGTATATTTCGAAACTTGGTTCTCAAAAGTACTAAATTCTATTTTTGAAAGTTATTTTGTCTGAATCGACCACTTCTAACTTCTTGCAGAAGTTAAAACTTCACAATTTAATACAACATTCAGAATTTAGTTATCACAGTGTTTAGTATTTTGTAAAGGTATACTTCCCTCAGCTTTATTAAAAAAAAAAAAAAAAATCCTGTATATGAAGCTTATTTCCCATTTTACTTTCATTATTGTCTTGAGAGTAAAGAACACATTATATATATATATATATATATATATATATATATATATATATATATGTATGTATATATGAAACAAAAGTTTAGTATAAATTCCTGATCTGAATCAAAATTTACCAGTTGCTATTTTACAATTTTGACTTCTTGTCAGTACACACTTCCGGCCTGTTTTAGAAACTCAAAATATCAGCTCAAATTCGGTACATGAAATTCGATATGTCATGTTTTCGTTTCAAACCTGTGTGTAACGATCTAAGTTGTGGCACAGAGAAATAGTTATTTTATACCCCTATATTGTACGAGAAGTATTATTTTTTGTTAAAATTAACTGGATGAATTTCTGAACGTAAACCAAACACGTGTTTATATGACAAATGACTGAAAAATGAAATGAAATTAAATCTTTAGGTTTTACGTCCCACGGTGATGCCGGCTAGGTTAAAGTAGACGATGATGATGAGAAATGGACGAAGTGGTGGAATAAAGAAAGTGGGAGGAAACGGGAGAACCTCGAGAAAACCCAGGCACACGGACAAGGTGTTTGTCCACCACAAAGTTCACTTGGCGCGAGCTGGGATCGAACCAGGGACTTCATGCACCAGAGTGAACGCTCTACCACTGAGCCATCGCGGTCCCACGTATCACTGAAAGTATTATGGCGTGACATCTAAACTATGTAGACTAAGTGATTCAAAATATGAATCACTTTGACGTGTGAGACCCGAGTCCGATTCCCGGCGGGAGCTCATGTGATTCGGATTCCACGTTAATCAGTAGGTCCACGTCTCATATAGCCTTGCTGCTGAAAGGGACGCTAAATTAAAATCAACTCAACTCAAAATATGAATCACTGTAAAACAACGAGCAGAACGTCTACCATAGTAATGCAAAATTTGCACCACCATGCAGAATCATCCTATAAAATTGTGATGCAAAAAAAAATGCATCACTGCGCTGCAAAGAGTTAAAAACTGGATACCGGTTAACATTCTCAATCTGTTTATGTGTATACAAGGTGAACTGTATATTTTTAAACGCCCATGTAAGTTATAAACTAACAGATAAACAAGTAAGTTCCGGTCCATATTGTGAAACTGCGATAAACGCCCACATTATGAGAATTCAGTATTAAAATCGGAAGTAGTACATCCATCACTTTCAGTTGAAATTGAGGGATAAGGTCGGAGATAAAATCTGTTCTGGGACACAGAATAAATATCAAAAAACAATTTCTCGCTATTTCTTACAGCTTTTGTCTATAGGAATCAGTATTGAAACCGGAAGTTTTACTGGCTTCAACTACTTCCGGTTCAAGTAGGAGAATAAGAGCTGAGATAGAATCTATTCTTGCGATCCTGAATCCATATATATCAGAAATCCATTTGTCGCATCTTACTATCGTTTTGGTGTATTGGAATAAATAAATCATGAAAACTAGAAGTGGTAGTAAATTTATACCACTCCCGGTTTTGATAGCAAAATAAGAGTAGAGATGAAGCTTGTGTCTTTAGACACTGAATCCATATCAAAATACCGCTTCTGGATATCTAGTATATGTTTATCTCTATTGCAATCAGTGTTGTAACCGGAAAATAGTAGCTTTTCGCTTCCGGTTTGAATATGGAGTTAAAAATTCAGATGAAACGTAATCTTGAGACGGTGAATCTGTATCGTAATGTTGTTTCTTGCAGTCTCTTATTGTATTTCCTCTATGAAGATCCATATTCAAACCGGAAATGGTAGTAGATTTCTGCTACTTCTAGTTTTACTAGAGAGATGAGTTTTTTCTTAATGGTGATGAATGTTGAAACATGAAATAGTTTGTGTACGGTTTGAATAAAGAATTAACGAAAGAGAGGCACTGAATCTCTATATACCTAGGTAGAAACGTTTTTTGCTATTTCTTTACGTTTTTGTTTTGATACCAGTCGAGAGACAAACGTACAGATATAGCCGTCTATAAGTCTGCCCATATTTATGCATTGTATAGTTCAGAAGCCTCAAAGCGCCAAAATTTTGTACGAAGAAAATATTGACATGGGCAAATTTTTGACATATTCTGCGATGCCAAGTGAACTGGGTGTTAACTCAAGAGAATAATGTATTTATTCAAGGGGCACTAGGTTAGATTATTACATATTTTAAATTATTATATTAAACGAAAACTTACAATAACAAATTTTTGCTCTCGTCGATGGTTTAGTGGCTGTCATACGGGCCTTCGATGCACAGGGTCCAGGGTTTGATTCCCAATTCGATAGCGTTGAAATTTGCATTTCGGCCGATCAGATTCCACTTTGAACTGTGTAGGTACATGCCTCACATTGTCTCGGGCTGAAAAGCGACGCTGAACTTCATTAAAAAAAAAAAAAAAATCGAATGGAACTAACAACCATACGTGTTATTCAGTGTTACGAAAGTTTAAAAATGGAAAGTAGAGTCGATGTAGCATTTGTCCTTAGTAAACAGTTTAACTGGCGAGGAAATGAAACTAAAATTATAAACTCCCTTAATTCGTTATATATCTTATTTTTTACTTTCTTTCTTTCTAGGAACATCAAGAATTGCAGGCTTTTGAACGACAGAATAGAAAAATTCTTCAAACCAAGGGTGAGCTCAGTGCAGAGCGAAGAGAAAAATTAGAAATACTTCAGGCGTCGTATCATAAACTGCTTACGGGAGCTCAGAATTTCTCCGAAGCTCTTGATGAAGATGTTCCTGAATTACCAGAAGATGGTAGGTTGTAGGAAGCCATCAGTAAGAGTAGAAACCGGGAGTGCAAAATTATTTACATTTTAAACAAGACATTTAGACATATTTGCAATTTTTCAACAATTAAAAAAAGAAAGAAAAAAAGCGATAACACTTACTTTCAGGTGTGCATAATTAAAAACAACCAATTAAATATCGAGACAAATAACGGCCATATTCAATTTAGTGAATATTTGTAATTTTATGCATCTCAAATAACGGTTTTTTATGATATGTAGTATTATGTATGAACAAAAACATTTTTTTGTTTACAAATTAAGTATTGAGTGAACCCACATATATCCGTTCTAAGTATTCAGGTAGAATATTTTTCTTAACTTGATTTAAAAACAAAATAAGGAAATAAAAAGAGAAATCTTACGACCAAGCTCAGGTCGCAGTCAGGCAATTAAAATTACTGAGCACAGATAAAATCTACCATAGTGGAAGAACCACAAGGTTTATATTTATCTTATAGTTGCGAAATATAGTTCATTGAAACTTATCAAAGCAAAACAGTTGAAGTACTGGTCCATGAGAGTTGTTGGACGAATCGTTGAAAAATGCATGATAGGTGCATGTGAGCGTATCCATGAATATCTGTATTGAAACCTGTTGCTGCACATTAGAAAATGCTAGGATTTTTAGCGGTATGAAAGTACACTGCTAATCGGTTAAAATTATCTAGTCTTGTAGAATATTAAATAAAAATCACCTAGTCGTAAATATGCTAACTACATTCAGTTAGTAACTTAGTGACGTCCTAAGGCAAAGTCACCACAAATAGTTGATTCCTTTAAAATGTCTGTTTATTCCACATCAACACCGAGTTCGTACACATCTGAACTTTCTATCACCTTGTCTCTATAAGCTTCACTCATGGATATATTATGGGCCGCGGTGGCTAAGTGGTAGAGCGTTCACCTCTGGTGCATGAGATCCTTGGTTCGATCCCAGCTCGCGCCAAGTGAGTTTTGTGGTAGACAAACACCGTGTGGTGGGATTTCTCGGGATTCTCCCGTTTCCTCCCACTTTCTTAATTTCACCATTTCCTTTATTCCTCATCACCACCGTCTCCTTTAGCCTAACCGACTAATCGTGGGACATAAAACTTAAAGATTTCATTTCATGTATATATTAATAATAACTCTGTTTTCGTCAATTACTGAACAACCAACTTGTCCAACTTATTACTAGTATATTTTCCATGTGAACATCCGGCTAACGAATCACAAAATAAGTCACCTCAACTATTAGGCTTATATGTTAAAAACAAGCATATTTTCTCGCAACTTCTGTGAATAGATGTTAAAAACATAAACCAACAACATACCTGCTACATGGCATGTAAGTTTTGTTTATTCTAAGTATTGAACGAACATATATGTCATGTACTTCGAATCCTACAGAGACATTGTTGCATAAGCAATTCATTGAATCAGATAATTGTATAGTATAGGAAGGGAGAACTGATGGAATGTGTTTCCACTGATCGTAAGTGTTTACCTTCAGGAACTTTGAAGTAAGTGTTGATTTAATTCTGTCCCTTTCGACTTCTATGAAGTGCCAGACTTCTACCAAGAATTCTTTTCTCATCGAAATAAGTATTGCTTTCCCAAAGAATGTGTAGTATTCATAGTTCCGTATGGCATTGTTGAGTATTAGTCTTTTATAGTAGTAAGCTACCAAACGTAAAATTAACAGCTTAATTGGGTATTAAACGATTTTACAAAGCATATTAAAACTATAAAAAGAAAGAATGTAAAACAATTTATGGTAGTCTAGCAAGACAATGAACCAGGGTACTCAAATGTTTGACATATACTTTACCAGTAAACTGGTATTGATATGATTGCTTTCTGTGTTTGATACTTATTTTCAGGGCTATCAGCAACCAAATATTTCTGGTAACTATTATATTTGAAGAGACCATGCATTAGATTGTAAATATTTCGAGAGTTAATTTTTCGTCGTTAAGCAAGCAATATGTACAATCGTGTTATATATATATGAAACTAGCCTTTCATAAATTCATATACACTTACTCGTACATACACATGTATTCTTCGTCCTTTCGAAACTTAGCATATTTTATACTGGGACGAATTCAAAATTCAAGAGAAAGGTGCATTTTAACAATTTGAGCCTTTTTTTCTTTCTTTGTTCCTTCGTACAATACCAGTTCATATGGTTCATATGAAACAATGTTATAATATCGCAAAAAAAAAAAAAAAAAAAAAAAAAGAAAAAGAAAAAAAATCGAACTGATTGGAAAATTCAGCAATCAATTTTTTCATGAATTTGAACATTATTCTATAGTCACAGGTTGTGCGGAAACAAAATAAAATGTTGCTCTGAAATGTTATTGGCACAATGAGAACAAAGTAGTTTGTATGGGTCATTTATATCAGTATTCATATGTTATAACAGTAGGAACCTAATAAGTGATTTTAGTAAGACATCTCCACTATGAATGAATGGTTTAGTAAGGTAATTCTGCATTTAATACCACATTCAACAAATACGTATTTCAAAGTGAGAAATTCGTGCATAAAACTATATGAAAAATACATTAGGTCGATAAGCCGTATTTTAAATAACGGTTAGCATATAAATATTCTGTCTTTAATATTTTAATTAATTTATTTATTTTAGTTTTATTTATTTATTTATTTTTGTAAATGACAAGTAAGAAAATACGGTATTTGAATTTGAATGGAATTGGTGTGTATAATCGAATTTCATAACATGCTCTTTGGAATTCATTTGTAACACACAGCTTTTTTTTTTTTTTTTTTTTTAATATTATGTACTTTTTTATCATCATTATCAGTTGAACTCTAAATTGTAAAATGAAATTTTTCAGTTTCACGTCCTACGCATATGCCGGCTAGGCTAAAGCAGACGGTGATGATCGGACATGAATGAAATGGTGGAACGGAGAAAATGGGAGAACCCCGACAAAACCTAGGCCCACGGTTTTTGTTCACCACAAAGCCCATTTGGTGTGAGCTGGGATCGAACCAAGGACCTCATGCACCAGACGTGAACGCTCTACCACTGAGTCACCGCGGCCCCAAAACTCTAAATTGCAGTTCTTATATTTGGTTCATAGTAGTTATGTACAAGTTAATTTGAAAATTTATAGCAATTGACAACTTTATTAAACTAAGAAAATTGTAAATTTCCTGTATTGAAACTAGTGTAATGTAATATTTATTTACTTACCTTTAATTAATTTGCTTTCAAAATGGTTATTTCAACTGCAGGAAAAGCATCCATATAAAAAGACATGTATTTATTCCGTTAAGCCCCGCCAGCTAATGAACAGAAGTAACTGACCAAAAATTACAAATCCTATGCCGAAGGCATTGCCGGTTTTGGCTGATAGGTTAGGTAACGTTACATTATGTTTCGTTCACGATACTATTCTATTTTAAAAGGGCACACTTACGTTCATGAAATATTACCTTCTCTTAGCATGAAATGCACTCTTACTGTCTTAGAAAATGTTTATTAAGGTCGGAATTGCAGTACTGGGTGCAGATTGACTTTAGGACGACTGATTATAAAACACGAACCAACTTTGAAAAAACAACAACCAACTTGTTCCAGGTGGCCACTAACAGCACAAATGCTATCTAACCGTGTCAGAGCAGGAACGTAGCAGGGGCCGAAACGTAAGTGACGAGGTATGTCCGTAGGGAGCAGGCGCGTCAGTGACGGTGGGCATTCGGTTAAACGAGCATAGTAGGGAAACACT
Source organism: Thermobia domestica (assembly GCF_964235325.1). NCBI lineage: Eukaryota > Metazoa > Arthropoda > Insecta > Zygentoma > Lepismatidae > Thermobia > Thermobia domestica. The sequence continues at coordinate 108,515,810 of NC_137459.1, read as the reverse complement.
TCATATGTCATGAAAACACGTGGTTTGTGTGTGGCTTTGCTTTGCGACACTTCTATAATCATTCTGTACATTCTCTTCACATAACAATTCATGTCATTATGTCTTCCGTATGAAGTAAAATACAGCACCTTTTCCACTGACGATCGAGCACGCTCGAAAAATGATACTTTTAAATACTGCTTTCTCAAGTAAGAATTCACAGTATTTTTCCTACACTTTCGACGCTCCTTCCTTACAATCATTAATTCGTGTCTTTTGCACAATTTCAGCATAATTGTGCTTGTTGTTGGTATTGAACTGCATACAACTAAACATTGTTAAATCACAGCACGCACAGATTTTCGCGATTTTCTCAACATACTTCTTCCACAATGGGGTAACCTTCCGCCGTAACGCCCGGCATAGAAAAATAGATTCGTCTTTAATTTCACCTACATTAATTTCTATCCTTTTCTGGCGTGGAATGCCCGGGTTTGATTCCCGGTGAGCTCATGTGGTTCGGATCCCATGTTAAACTGTAGGTCCACGTCTCATAGAGCTCCACTGCTAAAAGAGACGCTAAAATCAGATCATATCAAATTCTACCCTTTTCTTATTCTATCACACTGTACAAAACAACAATCATCAATTCTTCCAGGTGGGATTTGCACCGTTATCCCGGTGGGGCTTAACGGAATTTAACCTAACAAAAACATTTGTTATTTCTATGTTTTGTACACTCTCAGAAGTTAATTTAAAAGACTCAGTTAATAGTTCGTTAAATTAATTTTTTTCACGTGTTGAACACAAGAGACAACAAATGAGCTTGAGGAGATTTGCGTAAATGCAATTACATATAAGAGATTTTACAAAACAGTGTAAGAGATTTTACAAACCAGTTTAAAAGATTTTAATTAGCTTTCATGATTGTACGAAAAAATGTAAATCCTTGATGTATTACTTGTTTCGTAACGAAGAGAAAGTTTCGAAGTACAGAAATTGTAACAAACTGTTAGCTTTTATAGCGTTGTAGGAACATTTTATGAGCATTCATTGTAACATTCCAGTAAAAACACGTAAATCTGCATTTATTATTATTATTATTTCAGAGTTCTTGAGAACCGAAGATTTGAGCATGAAAGGAGCTTCTGGAGAGGGAGAAGATAGCAATGTTGGATGCGCTTTATGGGAAGACGAGGATACGAAATGTTTCTATGAATCTTTGCCTGATCTCAAGGCGTTCTTTCCCAGTATTCCATATAAAGACAATGCACGGTCTGTTACGCCACAGGTGAGAATCTACTGTAACATTAGTAACTTTTTGTTTTAGCTTTTATGCGAAAAAAAAAACAGTAAGACTAACATATTCATATGATCTCTACATGTAATAATATTTTCTTTCTTTCTTAATACAAGTGACATAAAGTAGAACATTTCTTATGTTGTTTCGTACGTATTTAATTAAGGATTCTTTCCTGCTTAGGCTTATAGTTCAACGTCCTACAAAACTGTTAGAAATTTCTGATTTGTATTTCAACATCCAGTTTTAGGAGCGAGGCTATATAAGACGGGATCCTACAAAATTTACCGTTATATATAATAGATGAAACAATACTGACACACCAAGAAGTAATACAACACAATTATGATTTTATATCACTTAATGTTATGAAAATAGGGCTTTCATATTAAAATGAGGATTGTAATATTTTTAAAGAAATACATTTCAGCCTCCTTCATGAAAGATTTCGGTAATATAAGTAGTCTTTTCTTTTATGTTATGGTAAATGTTCTTAATAATATAAATTGTGTGGTGGGAACTAAGCCTTTTGCTTGAGACTACACGTGGGTATGTAGCTCAATTCCCGATGGAAGCTCGTATGGTTCAGATTTCACGTAAAGCTATAGGTCCACGTTTCATATAGTCTTGGTGTTGTAAAGGGACGTTAAACTCCAAATCAACCAACTCATCTTCAGACTACATAATCAAGAAAATATGTTGCTTTTGTTACGAAATCATTAAAAATAAATAAGATTTTGATGCTAAATAAGCTCTTGGTTTGCATGGCTTAGATCTTATTTAAGTTTTTCTGATATCTATGTTACTTTCGCTACCCTGCTAATAATGACAGTATTTTCTCAGAAGGAGTGACACCAAAATACGTTGGAAATATTCATATTCCTGATTTTTCCACCGAATTTATCCTAAATAGTTTCCGATTTGTGTGATTTATGCATGTTGATATTTAAATGAATCTAAGATTATATTGTTTAATTAATTAATACTTATACATGGTGTATTAATTTATAGAGCCCCAATCATATTATACTCACAAGGAACGGACATGAACATGTCATCCGGACATCAGAATCAAACCTAGTCCATTTGATAAACATAACAAAGATATGTTCTTGCACAAAAAAATAGGTGACATGGACAACGGAGTAGGTCCCTGGGGCCCATTAACCCTGTTATTATAAGGGAAATCGTAGACTCGCAGTGAAATAGCTATTGCATCAACACTGTTCGTTGGAAATTCATGGTTTATAGTTCATTCTCTTCAGCATAAAACAAGCTTTCCAGAGGTGTTATGTATTGAAGCCCATAACGTTCTTGAACAGGGAAAACTGATAAAATGTCGGGAAAATTCCCTCCAGAAATGCCTCCCATCAACTTTGGCCCTTTCTGGAGTGGCCCCGGGTAAAGGCACACAATCCAAATGTTTCTCCGTAATTACTATAGGGGATAAGAAATGTTTGTACAAAGTTTTGTATTCCTAGTTAGAATAGGTATGAGAGGAAAGCGTATATTGATATACAAGCTTTTCCCTCCCATCTATTCTATCTAGCAATACAAAACTTTCTTATCCCCTATAGTATTTACCGAGATACATTTGGACTGTGTGCTTTTACCCGGGGCCACTCCAGAAAGGGCCAAAGTTGATGGGAGGCATTTCTGGAGGGAATTTTCCCGACATTTTATCAGTTTTCCCTGTTCAAGAACGTTATGGGCCTCAATACATAACACCTCTGGAAAGCTTGTTTTATGCTGAAGAGAATGAACTATAAACCATGAATTTCCAACGAACAGTGTTGATGCAATAGCTATTTCACTGAGAGTCCACGATTTTCTTTATACTAATAAGGTTAATGGGCCCCCGGAACTTAATCCATTGTCCATGGCACCTATTTATTTTGTGCATGAACGTATCTTTGTTATGTTTATCAAATGGACTAGGTTTATTTCGGATATCGGGAAGACAAGTTCATGTCCGTTCCTTGTTAGCTGAAAATCAGATGTACAGGACAGATAATAGTAATTTTGAATTCATTGGTAATAGTGCATACGAAAAAGAACACTTGCATTTTTCATCTGTGTAGCTTTCTTTAACGATGTTACTGTAGAAGTGTTCTTTTGTTTCACAGTAACGAATAATGTGACAGGGGCTTCTTAGCGTTATGAAAGAATCGAAAATTGCCTACTTCCCAACTTTCGTCACTTCACATTTATTTAAAAACAAAATACATCAATTCACTTTTTTTCTTGAATGCAGCCTTATTCTTTCTTCTTTATCAAGAATTCGAAGTATTTTTTTAAAAGAGTATTTTTCCTCCTGTTTTCTTCTTTTTCCTCTTATAAACAAAGGATGTGTGTGGTAGTACTGATAAGTACAAGAGAATCATCTAAAGGTAAGAAGTGATTAATCTCTCTGCTTATCGTTTGTTTGCTATTTTGAAAATTTTAAGTCGGATTTTTTCTGTATCGTATTACGAATTCACTATGATTCATAACAATCGAAAAGCATTATGTGGCTCAAAGTGCAGCTTTATTTTGACCTAAAATGTGAGTTTCATTAATCAATACGACATACTGTTTAGTATAGTTCTACGAAACTTTTCAGTTCAGTAAGTATAAAGGCGGTATGTTGTGTAAGACTGACGCAAGAAGTACATAACTTTACCATGACTCTTTACTATTGCAGCTTATTTTTAACAACTTTCTGTTTCTTCAGCTTCCTATACTGAACACAACATTGTAATCAATCACTTTGCAGTGAAGAACTCTACTGTTTCATCCTGAAAATAGCTGCTTAATCGAAGTTTTCCCCACTTCTCATTATTTCTACAATATTGAATGGTGGGCGATAAGTATTTTCCATTTCATTTCTTTATCTCATGAATGTATATAAAGAATTGATCATCATTGTATTTTCAAGAGTTGTTTAATAATGCATGAAATTACTACCAGAAATAATAAAAGTCCCGTTGCTTTTATGAATGTATGTGTGTGAAGCTTTTGGCCTAATATAGATTTATGTACGTGAATTGTACTGTGAGCTTTCAATTATCATAAAAAGGTACTGATAGTTTTGATATTTTTATCAAAGCCGGAAGAAAACTTGGATTCCCATTTGGACGAAGACTTGAAAATAGATGATCTTGATGAAGAATTTAAGGATGATGGAAAGAAGGATGATGATATCTCCATCTTAGAAGCCGAGGGTAAGGTGGTAGCATCCAGAGGTGTGTAAAATTTCTGTTGATAACACTTAAGATATTTCTAAACTTTATATTGTGTCATGACATGTTCTTGTTTTGATTTCTGAAATTGAACGAGAAAGTCAGCTATTTTTAGAAATGCATAGATTAACATTCAGTAAGTTGAAATCTCTATAGACATGAACAAGAACTTTAACACTAGTTATTTGGCAGTGGGATTAGTACATATCTCAAAAAACCTACACTCGTGCTTTTTTTTTTTTTTTTCGTTTTCTGTACTTTTTTTTTTTTTTTTTTGTACATTTTAATTTCTTTTTCATTGAATTAGAACCTTTTATGAAGAACAGAAAAGAATAATCTAATATGAGTATACAATTCAATAAATTTGAGACAATTTACAGAAGGAAATACTCTTATGAATGAAGTTTTCAAGTTTAACATGTTTATGAAGAATAGCGAACGGGTTAGATGAACGAACTGTAGATTAGTATTTTGTGTATTTTCTTATACCAAATGGAAGGAAAAAGTCCTAATAAACATAAATCGAGAAACGCTTCCTTCTAAAAACGCGAAAAGTCAGTTTATGAAAAGCACTTGTTTGAAACCTATCGAGCTTAGACTTACGCTTTGAAACATCAAGAAATAATTAAAGTTCTGCCTTAAGCTCATGAACTATAGTGTGCTTTCTCAACGCATATTAGAAGATGAGGTTGGATATTAGAATTTCCAGCAGTTACTGAATTACTTTTCGAAAATCCGTTGTGTAGGTATGGCACTGTTGGTAAACTAGTACAGCTGATTAGAGCTGTAATAGTTTCTGTATGATTTCTAAAACCCCTTGAGCTAGATCACATACGTTTCCAAGGGGGCTTTAATAATGTTTTTAGCACTTTCAGATGCTTGTACGTGGGAAAGAAGGGGCTGTTTGTCCCATGTTTATTAGAACTTCTTTCTTTCATTTATAGTTTTTTTGAATCACGTATACAATATGAGAAAAAAAAATAGAAAGAATCAGTGTTTTAAAGAATTGTCCAGTGATTCACCTGACGGACAAAACATAAACATAAATAATCCTCCAGTTTTAAACAAATCCATATTAGCTTAGAAAGCTGACTTGTTAGTTATTTAAACACTTTAGTAAAGTAGAATTCCCTAGCCACGTAGGTCGCTTATCCGTTGTCGATGTACGTGTTCGCAAATCTTTCTGGAGCACATTCAGGTACATATTAGGTAGTCGTTCTGATCTTACCGTTCTACTACGTCCTATTCTTCATGATTGTCCTATTACAGAACATACGGAACAATAAACCAACCAGTATTTATAAGATATAACTTGAGAAGTGGCTCGGATACAACTTAATAAGATATTCCTGTAATATTAAAACGTGATGTACAATCAGTAGACCACCCAGTAAAATGAATGAGTTGTAAATCTTTGATTTTTGTGTTGCAATAATAATTGTCTACAAGAAATGTGTAGGCTATGAATAAGCATTTAATATTTTAAACATGACCACTTTGAAAATTTTTATGAAAAATTATAGAATAAGTTCTAATGAGAGCAGAAATCCGAGAATCTTATTTTAGAAAATAAAAATAAACAAGAAAAACTATGTATTTTGTTTCCCTTTTCAGAGCCTGAAGACCACGAACCAAATGTAAATGCTGGAAATAAAATTCTTCTAGACGCATTTCTGAATCATTTGCTCAGTTGTGTAAATAGAGAGATGATCGATAACGCGGCGGTGGATTTTATGATGAATTTAAATATAAAGCATAATCGAAGGAAGCTGGTGAAGTAAGTATTTTAATTTTGTCAGATGAACACTATATATATATATATATATATATGGTGTTAATGAACTATACCGACAAACTGTAAGCGGTGATTCCTCACATCAAAATAAGAGAAAAAGTTCATATGGACCTTTGGCGAAAAGTTCATAGTTTCAAAGCTAGGGCTGTCCAAAATCGCGAAAAGGCCAAATTTCCAGACGCCCTAGTTCGAATTTCAGAAGCTGTGGATGGTAGTTCTTATCAGCGTAAAGGAGGTCACGCATACACAATCCAAAGGTGTTTATTTCATCCATCTTCAATAGGCGTACAGGGTATTCTCCACAGCTCGTAATTCTCAGGTATGCTCTCAATAGTGTTCCCAGATATATCCTGATTTCAAGGAGGGTCCAAAGTAGGCAAGATGTAAGCCTTAACAACAATGGACACCCAATGCTTCGAAGGAAAGACGGAAGTGTTAGAAACCGGCAACTCCATGTATTTATGTATTCGGAATAACGTGTGCTGCGATGTATTTCGTCACGTATATTTCACGTTTTCTTCACTAATATGCGTGGAAGAAAACATCGCAGCATGTGTTATCCCGAGTACGAGAAACCGTGCTGCTGACGATCCTTAACACTTCCGACATCGCGCCAGAGGATTCCGTGTTCACTGCCGTCACGGCTTATTGTTTGCCTACTTTGGACCAATCATAAAGTCAGAGCATATCTCGAAATTCGGTTGACGGCATGTCTGGGAATTTCACCCTCCAGGGAATACTCTGTACAGGCATTGAACATTAATAAAATATACATTTTTGGATTGCGCATGCGAGACTTCCTCTACGCTGATAAGGACCACCATCCATAGTTTCTCGAATGCGAACTAGGGCCCCTTGAAATTTGGCTTTTTCGCGATTTTGGACTGCCTGAAACTATGCACTTCTCGCCACAAGTCCATATGAACTTTTTCTCTTATTTTGATGTAAGAAATCACCTCTTACAGTTTGTCGGTATAGTTCATTAACACCCTATATATATATATATATATATATATATATATATATATATATATATATATATATATATATATATGGTGCCTTCCATTTCAATTCAGGCAGAGCATGTACCATCATCATCTCAGATATTGTTGAAACTTTTTTATAGCAACTAGACATGTTTTTAAGAGACCCATATTTTTTTGTTTTGTCAAAAAAAAAATTTCCCGACAAGTAATGGGCCATCAAAGACCCGGAGTACAATTTATGAATTGTAGAAGACATGGAAAATGGTCAATTTCGGAGCCTCACCATTCGGCTATGGAGACAGGTAGAGTTATAATTCTTGTTGTGGTATGTACGTAGGGATATAAATAAACTATATTTTATTATAGTTTGGTTTGCGCAAGCGTATTTTTGTACATAAATTAACAAATGAACGTCAATTTATCTGAAAAGTCGAAGTTTGCGATTTTTTTTCGAGCACTTCCGGTTCGAATTTTAAAATTATGTTTTCGCGGTTGGTAAGACCTAGCTACCCGCTTTCCGAAAGAAAAAAAAATTGTATCGCTTGTGTGTGCAACCGTTTTGTCACAAAAACTTCGAGAAATTGTAAAATTTTCAAAAATCGCCTTTTTGGGGCGCCATTTTCTCAAAAACACCATCTTTTAAAATTCTGAAATTTTGTCAGATGATTCAACTTTACATGAATAATAAACATACCAAATACCATTCTCGACCAATGCTTCATGAATTAACTGCAGCCTTTTAAAGTTAGCGAAGTTTCGTTAACTTTGATGTCACAGTTAGCAACACTGGGAACAATAAAAGTGCAATGATTTGATGATGTTTGGGGTTCACATTCATTAAATGAAGAATAAAAGGTTTTTTTGACTGTTTTTTTCTTTTTTTTTATTTTTATTATTGATCAAGAAGGCTCTCTGAAATAGTAAAATGATCCTCCTCCTACTCCTCCGTTTTCTTAAACCGAATTAATCTGAGGTGGAAATTACGATTACGAAACACAAATTTTAAGTTTACTTGAAATAGCCATCCAATAAATTCTGATGATCTACTAAAAGCCTGAAGTATTACCTCAGTGATGATTTGAAATGCTCCAGACAAAGTCTCAATTAAGTGCGATGTCATTACAGTGATCGAAAAAGGACAAAAAGTTAAAAAAAAATCGAAACGTTTACTTACGCGTTCCAAAGAAATTTACTGACTTTTTAAACAGAACAATCCCAACATAAGAATGGGTCACTCGGAATTTCACAGTATTCCACTAAAGTGAGTCAATCCGCAACCTGCGAGGGAAGTGTGTATGTGTGTGTGTGAATGGTGCAAATTTTAAGTTAGCTGCTACTGTGTTGCTACAAATCAAAGGTGCAGCCTGTATTAAAGCTGTCATGAGTGACCTATTACCTTTAGTAGTATGATCCGTAGAAAATGACAACTGTCTTCTTCAAGAATGTGGTGAATGTCCTGGAGTGGAAGGAATAAGCGTGGAGTCTTTAATTATTGATCCTGATGAAAATGAAAGTGTTACGTATGCCATATGGGAAAACAATGATCTCGTTAAAAAACTGTGCCACTTTCTGTTTTCGTATCGTACATTGCTGGTTTAACTGTAAGAATTGTAATTCATGACTACATCAAGAAAATCCAAAGAGAATTAATTGCTACCGAAAAGCACCGTATAAAATTTCAAGATACAAATTCTATTTTACTTCATGTGGACTTCGCTGAAAACTGGACTGTTATTCTGCAAAGTGAAATTCAGAGTTATAACCGGAAAATGAAACAACTGACAGTTTTGTTGTAATAAACGACGATAAAACACACGATTCGGCTCATGTACTCATAGCCATAGACAAGATTCTAAAAATACGCGAAGAAAAACGAAAATATATTTTATAGAAAAAGGTTTGGATACGAGAAAATAAGTGTCTACAATTTCCCAAACCGTGTCAGTGATTTCTGATGGTGCTGCATCCCACTTTAAAAATCGCTTTCAGATGTTCGAGATGCAGACAGGTCCGATAAAGCAGTGGTTTTGCAGTGAAACCGGCCATGCAAGGGTTTCTGCGACGGTATTGAGGGGGAGGGGATGTAAAGAATGTGGCAACGCAATATAACCTTAGGCAAACACAGATACACAGTATTAAAACCGCAGAAGAAAAAAAAATGAAATGAAATCTTTAAGTTTTACGTCCCACGATTATGCCGGTTAGGGTAAAGGAGACGGTGATTGAGAAATGAACGAAATGGTGGAATGCAGAAAGTGGGAGGAAACGGAATAACCCCGAGAAAACCCACGAGCACGGCGTTTGTCCACCACAAAGCCCACACGGCTCGATCTGGGATCGAACCAGGGACCCCAAGCACTGAAGGTGAACGCTCTACCACTGAGCCACCGCGCCCCCACTAAAACCACAGAAGAATTCGTGAGTATAGTGCAAGTACAAACTCCGGGTATTACTCTCGTTTTGTTGCATGGTACTGAATCCGACGACTTCCGGAAGAAAAAAAGGGAAAGTATGCACCGGTAACTGGTATTCTACGAAGTCATCTTTGGCTTTCGGAAAATGGCGAAGTTTTTATGGCAGTAACGGGTCACCATGAACTAACTTCATGCTTTCCCCAAAATCGAACTTCTGCAATTCAAAGTGTAGATTTAAGAAATCTGCAAAAAGGAACTTTTGTCACATACATATGTGATAATCAGTGGTGCGTAGCAGAAATATTATGAATAAATCATAAATTACGTGAAGTTGTAGTGCTGTTTGTGCTTCCACATGGACCTTCAGCATTTGTGATTATCGACAATGTGCTACGCAGGGGCGGATCCAGGACGGACTTCTGGAAGGGGGGAGTAATAGTGCTACTTAGAGCTACTTTTAAGAGTTCCAAACTCCGAGATCGGTTTTATTTATATATAAAATAAAAAAGTTTCTTCCCCCTAGATCCACTCCTGTACGAGTTGTGAGTGTGAGCCGACACCTATTGAAGCATCTGCACGGTTTCCGAAGACCATTTTAAGTAAGCGAACTTGAAATTTGTGCGTTTCTTAATCGTAATTTCCACCTCAGATTACTTCGGTTTAAGAAAACGGAGGAGTAGGGGGGGGGCTCATTTTACTATTTCAGAGAGCCTTCTTGATCAAAATAATAATAATAATAAAACAGTCAAGAAAACCTTTTCTTCTTCATTTAATGAATGTGAACCCCAAACATCATCAAATTATTGCACTTTTATTGTTCCCAGTGTTGCTAACTGTGACATCAAAGTTAACGAAACTTCGCTAACTTTAAAAGGCTGCAGTTAATTCATGAAGCATTGGTCGAGAATGGTATTTGGTGTGTTTATTATTCATGTAAAGTTGAACCACCTGACAAAATTTCAGAATTTTAAAAGATGGTGTTTTTGAGAAAATGGCGCCCAAATATGGCGATTTTTGAAAATTTTACAATTTCTCGAATTTTTTGCGACAAAACGGTTGCACACACAAGCGATACAAAATTTTTTTCGGAAAGCGGGTAGCTAGGTCTTACCAACCGCGAAAACATAATTTTAAAATTCAAACCGGAAGTGCTCGAAAAAGATTCGCAAACTTCGACTTTTCAGATAAATTGACGTTCATTTGTTAATTTATGTACAAAAAGATACGCATGCGCAAACCAAACTATAATAAAATATAGTTTATTTATATCCTTATATACATACCACAACAAGAATTATAACTACCTGTCTCCATAGCCGAATGGTGAGGCTCCGAAGTTGACCATTTTCCATGTCTTCTACAATTCATAAATTGTACTCCGCATCTTTGATGGCCCATTACTTGGCGGGAATTTTTTTTTGACAAAACAAAACAAAAAAAAAATGTGTCTCTTAAAAACATGTCTAGTTGCTATAAAAAAAAGTTTCAACAATATCTGAGATGGTGATGCTACAATTTTATATTTTTTTGCCTGAGTTGAAATGGAAGTCATCATATATATACAGAGAGAGAGAGAATAATGAACTATTAGAAGTGGCTTTGTGGTGACTAGCATCGTGTTCGTAGGCTTTCTTGGATTCTCACCTCTCCTCCGACATCCCCATTCCGCCAGTTATTTCATAATCATTCACTTTAATTAATCATATGTCTCCTTTAGCCTAAACTGTACAAGCGTGGAACGTTAAATGAAAGATTTAATTCCCATAGTTTGGTATACAAATGTCGGGTGTATCAAAAGTATGGGGCTATAGACCAACTCCGTTATGGGTAAAGATGAGAAAAAATTGAAAAAGAAAAAAAATACTGGAAATGAGTATTTTTCAGTCTAAAATGATGGAATTTGTTTTCAATAGCCTCACCTGTTTGGCCTCTACACTAGTAAGGCATTCTATGTTAAATGAAAAGTCAACGTTTCCAGTTCAAGAGAATGTTCTAACAGAACGTAAGGACACACAGAAATTACACTGGGAACGTGCATATTGTTATGTGACAGAACGTAGAACACCTCGAATCCGTTTCCCAATAGCACTGTATTGTTAGTATAGTGAGGACCCAAGTGAACGGCCTGCTGAACTGGCAACGTTCATTAACCATAGGGCGCTTTACCATCGTGGAGCCTAAACGACTGGTGCAATTGCAAAAATTTAAGTATTTTACATTGAAAACTTTCCTCTTCGTCCATTTTTCCGTATATTTACTGATAACGGAGTTTATCTATGACCCCAGACTTCCGACATACCTTATATGAATATAGGGTGGTACCTATCTTTCGACATCCAAGTTTTCTTGAGTCTGACCCCTAAAGTGGTTCCATATCAGAGCAAACTAACCCATGAGGAAAATTAGCTTAATTGTGTAATATTAAATGGTGTCCCAAACAACCTCAAGTTTTCAGTGTCTTTACAATATACAATATAAGCAGGGTTTGAAAAAAAAAACCAACCCACCTGGGCCCATGTGGGTTTTTTCGGGTTTATTTTTTTATTTTTTTTTTCGAAGTATTTCAATGTCTTTGGGGTAAAAATGTTAAAATATGATTTACATTTCAAGATTGGCATTGTCACAACTTGCAACAATTTTTCTATTCACTGCTGTCTTGAAAGAATGGCCGCGATTTTAAAATTTTATATTGGATAGCCGAAAAAAATCTATGCAGCAAATTTAGAATCTCTTGTGCTTCTACCCTCAAAATTTCAACTTAAAAAGTCCGAAAATTGCACCCTGTAGCATGGATACCCGCTATTTTGAATAATGGCCACCATTTTAAATTTTATGCCGCCAAATTATATACAGCTAATTTAATCTCTCGTGCTTCTACTTCAAAAATTTCGAATCTCCGAAACTTGAAATACCGAAAACTGCCCTTTGTAGCGTGAATATCCGCTATTTTGAAGAAAGAAAAAAAAAGAAAGAAAGAAAGGGTGCCATTTTGTAATTTTACGTTGGTATGCCGAAAAAATCTATACAAAAAATTGAGTGTCTTCAGCCTGTATCCTGAAATTTAAAAGACCAAAAGTTGAACACTATATGGTACAGGCACAAAAACGAACAAATGTAGATCGAATCATCCCAGAAGCCTGTGACGTTCGCCAAATATGAATACCAAATAGCTATATTAATTTAAGACATAATTCATCGAAATGTCTTATATGAAATAAATATTTTTCAACGTAGAATAAATGGTTTTATTGTTGAAGTTCACTTTCGATGCTTTGTGCGTTCAATTACGGGAATTTCCCGAGCACTTGTTGCAAGATGGTTCTTTCCTGAAAATTAATTTAAAATAATTAACAAAGATAGGCCTATAATTCATATTTTATTAAAGTAAATGTTTCAAAATGCCATAAATTAAATTAAATGTCTTCCAGCATAAAATAAATAGTTTTATTGTTGAAGTATTCACTTCCGATGCCTTGTGGGTTCAATTGCAGGAATTTCCCGAACACTTCTTTCACGACGGGTTTTCCTTGAAAATGCAGCTTGCTTTACTGTACATCGAAACTTCCATTAATACTGAAGTTTAATTCAGCACTTAAAATAGTAAGCGTTACGTAGTCTTGGGAGCTCCGAGCATTAAGCTTCATAATTTCGACAAGAATTTTTACGCTATTGCTAGTGTCGATTCTACAGAATGCTTATTTGAAGGGTAGCAACAAATGACTAAACTGAACTGTTGTTGGAAAACCAAATTTTACTGAATACTTTTGTTACCGTGAAAGGTAAGAAGTAATACTAATAGTTTTACTAATGTATTTACATGTTTACTGTTAGTACCGGCACCTATGATCTTAAACCTGTCAACGTATGAGGAATAACGTCCCTCGGCGGCTTTGAGTCAGGAAGTACACTATTCACGGAAAGTATTTTCTGAAATACAAAATTGCTTATTTTACTTCAAATAGGCTATAAGCATAATCCACACATAAATTTGTTCTATAATTATCTCAAGCTGAGTTTTTTAAATTCATTCATTCAGTGCATTCAGAACTTTATAAAGGTCTTATTTTGAATGTTGTTGACTACCTTAACATGAAAGCATATAATTCGCCCAAAGAAAATTCAAAATTGTTAAAAATAACTTTCAATGTGATCACCTTAGTTATACCAATAATATACTAACAGAAAGCTCAAAAACCCAGGTAGGTTTTTTCAGGTGGGTCCAACCCGAAAAAACCCGCTGGTTTTTTTTCGGACTGGGCCCACTTGGGCAAACCCTGCATATGAGGCAAAGGACAGGGACTGTAGGGTAGTTTTAACTAGCTTTTCATTACAAAACACATATCTAACGTTATCTACAATGTATCTCCAATCATTTAGTAGTTATTACCTTCATAATATATGTTTATTAACTTACAATTGTATTTCCAAACTTATAGCCTTATATTGTATTCTGCAAATGGACTGAAAACTTGAGATAGGTGGGTTACCATTTAATATTATTCAATTGAGATTTTTTTTTTTTTTTTTTCATGTGGGATAATTTGGTCAGGTATGAAACCATTTTAGTGGGGTGAGACTCAAAAAATCCCGGAAGTCGAAAATCAAGAACCACTCTTTATATATATATATATATATATATATATATATATATATATATATATATATATATATATACTATTTTCTGGTAATTTATACCTCTGGTGCTTGGGGTCCCGGGTTCGATCCCAGCCCCCGCCAAGTGAACTTTGTGGTGGACAAACACCGTGCTCGTGGGTTTTCTCGGGGTTCTCCCGTTTCCTCCCACTTTCTTCATTCCACCATTTCACTCATCTCTCACCATCACCGTCTCCTTTAGCCTAACCGGCATAACCGTGGGACGTAAAACTCAAAGATTTCATTTCATTTCTGGTAATTTATATATAAAATATGAATTACCAGAAGCAATATTAAAAATGTCACTACGAGCTCTTTCGAAAAAATACTTCATCAGATATCAGATATGGAACACAAGAAACAAAATAAAATTAAAATAAATAAAATGAAGCACCACTAAAATGTCGAGATGAACACTATGTTGTACAGGGTCCAACAATTGTACCTACTATTTCACATGTCCTGTTCACCGTTCATCCTCAGAAGATAATACCACCACTCTTCTAGACTTTGTGTATATATATATATATATATATATATATATATATATATACCGGATTAGGAAATTTTGCCGCATACTCACCACACCATCATATAGAGGACAGAAGCAGAGAAGTTTTTTAAACATTATATCCATACGAGTGCAATGGAAATTCAGAGTAAAAATTTGAAGGACTAAACCGAGAGCTTTTTTATGTTTGTAAGTGAAAGTGTTTTGGTATAATTAGAATTCTGTTTTCATATTCAAACGATATATTTGTAAAAGTTAAACCCACTTACTTTGCGAACTGGTATTGTGCTGAATGAATATGGTAAATTAATATCCAGGAAATGGGACATCAGCTATTACTTTTATTTACTTACTTATATTTCTCGCAATTGTTCATTTTATGTTGTTTACATTGAAATTGGAAGCTAACTGAAAGCTGAATTCTAACTTGTTTGGAGGCACAAAGGTACCGTTTTTATATACTATTGAATAGATGATGGCATTATGTATGAAGCAATTTTATTATTATTATTATTATTATTATTATTATTATTATTATTATTATTATTATTATTATTATTATTATTATAGCACAAATATAGTAGTGAATATTGCTTAGAAAGCATAGAAATAGGAGTGCTGAATTATAGTGAAAGGAATCAATCGATATTGGCTGCACTAAATTCAAAAAAATACTGAGAAGAATGACAAAATCTTACAATAATTTAAAATGAACATACGTTAAGGGAAAAAGTAATAGAGTGATTGTTAAATAAATTAAATTATTTTAACTGTATGACGAGGGATCTAATTGCCAATCTTGATGTTATTGTGTATTTTCTGTATATCTTAATCTTTTATGTTAGAAATATGACAAGAAAGTGACTTAGATCTTTTGCCTAATGGATGTGTATTTTTAAGAAAGGTTGATTAATTCTTTTAGATGATAGTTAAATGAAATTTTAATTTATACACTACTGAAAACGGTATATTATCAAATTGCCTGTTTTGATTTTAACCTCGTTTTATAAATCAGCTACAACCTTGAATCGGCCAATTCAACAGGTGTAGGCCCGAACAAAGAAAGACAGGTAACTTCAGGTGGCTCCTTAAACAAATAAGGTGTTTTAGGCTTTTCTCTTTGTGGTATATATTTCAATGTTCTGAAGACATTTCTGTCAGTTAGTGTCTGATGAAGATAACGTTAAGTTTTTGATACCGTTAACACTGTATTTTAGTTTTAATAAATAAGTGTATATACTCTGGTCAGAAAAGTTTTAGTTCTTCTTGTAATAAGTTCCGGAGTCCTGATGGATAGAGCTACGTACGACAAACTGGGACTTAACCAATAATGTATTGAAATTAAAATAATGAACTATTTTATATGAAATTAATTTCATTATATTTCAGATTATCATTAGGCCGTCTTGTATAGATCGCATTGCTTTTAACTTTCGATATATATATATATATATATCTGTAGATGTGTTAGATTTATGCAGAATATTTACTGCTTCAACTTAGTTTGAAATTCCGTATTTTAAATTCTGTCCTTAAATTACAGAGCTCTGTTTGCTGTCCCGCGCACACGTCTAGACTTACTTCCATTTTACGCAAGATTAGTTGCCATTCTGCACCCATGCATGCCAGATGTTGCTGCTGATCTTGGACAAATGCTCAAACAAGATTTCAAATATCATGTGAAAAAGAAGGTAAGGCTAGTTCTTACAAATCTATATATGCACAAACTTGTTCAGCTAATTCACTATTATTCATTTAGAAACCATCTAGTCTCCAATTATGTTCGAAAATATTTATATTATTTGTAATCTAAGCAGTGTACCTATACTCTTGTTACAGTGATGTCACATTTATACTGTTTGCCTTGTACAATTTAATAGTATTTCATCTGAGTCTCATTTTTTAAATTATTATTATTATACTCATTTTAATCACGTTCATTTCAAAAGGGCTATAGTATATTTCTCCTGGAAGTCAAGTGAGTGTGATTGTACCTTTGAATGTAACTGTGGCTGTAATTGCGATTATTATGCTCAAGTTCAAAGGAGCAAGGAATGTTTGTCTTTGCATTATTGACGTCACAATCAGCAAAAGCAATGCATCATCTATCACAAGAAAGTGTCCTAACGCGTCTTTTTTGTCGGTTTTATTTGACGTTTGCACGAACATGAGTTTGTAAGGGGGAAAGCTTAAATCCTTATGCAATTCCACGATGGGTGATCTTTGAATTCCAGGACCATGGTTTAGTTTCCGTGTCGTTTACCAATGGCTCTGGAAAACTAAAGAGCTGAACTGACTCACTGTTCTCAGGAATATAAACCATGCACTATTAATAGATGATGTTTTTAGAACAGATGACATCTTTTGACAGTTCTTCACTTGTAGTAAAATGGAGTTTCGGCAGAGAATACGCAGATTACTGTGAATCTCAAAGTGGCAACGAAAGGCATGCTATAGAGCGACCACATAGTCATTATTTTCGAAAAATGCTTCGACTGCCATATAAATCAGTCGGATGTTGCATTGACCGTCCAGCTATTCAGTGTTGGTAACTGAAGATTTTGGGACGAACAAATGAATGTTGTCACTTAGTGCAACTTCCAATCACCGTTGCCAATACATTAAATTAAAACCGAATCGACTAACTTGCCGAACTCCTTTCAAAGGTCGTCCTGATCTTTCCAGATATTAGCTCTGTAGCAATTAAGATGTAACCAACTTGGCTAACGAAGTGATTTTGCGTCAAATTGGTATCGTTCCAACGTAAAGTGTGACTTTTAAAATATGAATATTTGTAAATGCTTTTCAGTACAGTTTAAATCATTACAGTTTAGGTCATTATCAACTAGTGGTTCCGTACACATTAGGAGCGAAGGATCTTTCTAATTTGCATAGGAAAGTTATTTTTACGTTAGTATTTACTACCTTATTCTTAGCCAATTCCACCTCAAACAATAGGCTTCACTGAAAAGAAACCTTCAAAGAAAAACACACCATATTTCATGAAAATGAATTATTAGCAAAATTGTTAAGTTTCTTTCAGAAAGATGGATTGAGTTTACTTCTTACTCTTCCCGATTTCAACCCCAAACAGTAGGCATATTTGGGAGGCATTGAGGAAAGCACACTCCAAATTTCAAGTTTCATTAAAATTGATATTTTCTTTTTTCAACGTATCGTGGAACAGATACGGAGACTATAAACTGGACATCAAATTACAGAAGTCTATTTCAATAATAATAATAATAATAAATCCAAACGGAATATACAAGTAAATTATTTGAAATTAAGAAGGAAAAAATGACCATATTGGCTAAGATCGACAAGAACTCAGAGAACTACATTAAGTGTGAGACTGAGATACGTAATACAATATTATTTCGTTCAAAATATTTTGTTAAACATAGCAAACAAAATTTTATGCTTTGTATCTTTCGCATGAAGTATTCGTCTAAGTGTGAGTAATGTTTTGATTTTTATTTATTTTCAGGACCAAATTAATATAGAATCGAAGATAAAGGTTGTCAGGTTTATTGGCGAGCTAGTTAAATTTCGAATGTATTCCAAAACGGACGCTTTGTATTGTTTGAAGATTTTGCTCCATGATTTTACTCACCATCATATTGAAATGGCTTGCAATTTACTAGAAACGTGTGGAAGATTTCTTTTTCGAAGTCCCGAGTCTTTCCAGAGAACCAAAGTTTATCTAGTAAGTATGGGTTTTCTTAAGTTTGTGTCTACTGTATTTCCATTGTTTCAGTTAAGCTACTAATAACAGTAGTGCTTGTTCCGTTGGCTTTGTAATAAATCGAAACACTTGTCTTATGCATTAATGTTCCGTCTGTATCCAAATATAATGGTGGAGACGCATTTTGTCTAATATGCATCGTCTGATTCAAACGAAATACCTATCACAGAATGTATATCTGTAGAAGATCGTAGTGTCATGCATGCATGCATGCATACAGAGCATGCTGCTAGTAATTTAAAGATCGTCGGACAATACAACGATTGAAGTGGTGAATCACAGTCTATGTCTGCAATACCAGAACGATGCCAGCGAACGCTTATTGTGCAGTTAAGTGACTTCGATCATAGCATATATTGAGAGAGTGAGTGTTCGTTCCGATGAATTGCCTCTCGCGTGGATCATGATGTGTTAGTGCTCCATCAGTGGTGTATATGATTTAAAGTAGAGAATTCTCACAGGAGATGTTGCTTTGCGACGCACCAGGAAGCGCTTGGATATAAGGATCGTTCAGGACACCTTTACTGATAAGACGGCGACTGCCAGTACAATCAAACCTATGTGCCCCCTTATGTCAATTGTAAAAAGTAGATTTACATTCCCACATTACTCTCACACGATTACTCTGAACCTGCTTATTACCGAGAATGTTTTGGATGGCGTTGGGAGGGACTACAGTGGCGGAGCGAATGGAAGGCGATGGATTTGCCTAGGACTCAGTGGCGATCGTAGACGTGCTGGTGAGCGGGAAAATCCAGCGTGTGTTTGCACTCGCCATACATGACTTACTTCCGGTAATCTGATATGAAGCGCAATAAAATATATATCCAGCGCCCTCATATCTCCAGGCGACCCAGCGTCCTATACTTGTATATGTTGTATGCCGCGGCCTAAGAGACCCCCAGATCTAAGCCCTATCGATTACGTGTGCAATATCGTGCAGCGGCGCCTCTTTACCAGCCGAGCTTTGGCAACGATCTCACTAGGTACAGTCTGCAGCAAAAAACCTGCTACATGAGCATGTAAGTTTATTGTGAAACTACGCCTAAAAGCGCATTGAATCAACATAACGTCTAAGTGGCACGAATCACGCCAGGAGAAACATCGGTGTCCTCCCCTGCACACTTATTTTGGAGCAAAAGACTTCGTTGTTTCACAATAAACTTACACGCTCATGTTGCAGGTTTTTTGCTGCGGATTGTACAAGAGCGTGAGGTATCTCACTCCAGACAGACATTTAGCTGTCTGTATATATGTCAGGCTACCTGCTGGAGTAGATGTTTGTGTGACCCCGCAGGGTGTTGAACAAATGTTATTAAGATTAGTATTGTATGTTTTCTGAACATTCTGT
This sequence comes from Thermobia domestica, assembly GCF_964235325.1. NCBI lineage: Eukaryota > Metazoa > Arthropoda > Insecta > Zygentoma > Lepismatidae > Thermobia > Thermobia domestica. Next base: position 108,495,852 of record NC_137459.1, on the reverse strand, counting down.
ATAATGTTCAGAATGTGCCATGGGTTACATATCAAATCATTTCCACCTACCATCACCTTTGTGTTGTGTACCAACTATGTGCCAGAGCCGTGAATTCAAACTGGAGGTTTTAAAGTGTTTTCGTCAGTGTACAAATTACTACAGTAGGGAGAGGCAGATTAATATATATACATATACAGGGTGGACAATTTATCTGGAACATCCTTGACAGCGGAGGAACCAGAAGAGGGAGAAAAGTGAAACTTTGCATGAAGCAACTATAAGGAGGGGAACATCGTTTTGCATATTAAACACCACCACCCAATGCACAGTGTTGCCATCCCAGTGTAAAGTTTTATTTTTTCAAATGACACTACGTCAGATTATTACATATTTCAAATCATCATGCTAAACAAAAATTTAAAATACCACATTTATTATTCAGTGTTGCAAACTAAGGACGTTATAATACCACAAACGTCCAAAGTTTGGAAGCCTCTATCACACATACAGCACAACGGAGGTAGAGAAGACAATGCACAGCGGAAGTACCTTAGCGTTGGATATTATGGTTATGGTATGACTTGTTCTGAATGAGTAGCAACGAAGGTACAAGAGCTTGAAAATTTGTTTTTTTCGAAAGGCTTTATTTCAAAACAATGCTTAGGTAAGTATCATACCTAGTTACTTGTTTGGTATGCAATCGATGTGTAATATTTTGCCGTTTACAGCACTTCAATATCTCAAACCTTTTCGGAGATATAAACATTGCTGAAGTTTGCAACACTGCTTAAATCATGTAATTGCGAGGATTTGTTGTAATTACACCTACTAAAGTTATTGTTGTAATGCTATAACAGAAAAGGAAAACAACAATCATTTTAAATATTGTCCACAAATACGCGATTTTCAGCAGTGTTGCGAACTTTATATACGTTTATCATATCTCCGGAACGGTTTAAGATATCGAAGTGTTGTAAACGGCAAAATGATTTGTTTGCCAGTTGTAAACCACACAAGTAATTAGGTATGATACTTACCTAAGTATGTTTTGGAAATAAAGCCTTCCAAAAAATTTCAAATTTTCAAGCCTTTGTAACTTCGTTGCTGTTCATTCAAAACAAGTCATACCATGACCATAGTATCCAACGCTAAGGTACTTCCGATGTGCATTGTCTTGTCCATCTCCGTTGTGCTGTATGTGTGATAGAGGTTTCCAAACTTTGGATGTTTGTGATATTATAACATCCTTAGTTTGCAACACTGAATAATAAATGTGGTATTTTAAATTTTCGTTTAACATGTTGATTTGAAATATGTAATAATCTGACGTAGTGCTATTTGAAAAAAAAAACTTTATACTGGATGGCAACATTGTTCACTTGGTGGTGGTGTTTAAAACGTAGAACGATGTATTCCTTCTTATAGTTGCTTCGTGCAAAGTTTCACTTTTCTCCCTCTTCTGGTTTCTCCGTTATCACGGATGATCCAGATAAATTTTTCAGCCCATACATATAATGTGTGTAAACCTATATATATATACAGGGCGTCTCACCTAACTTTGCGACCTGAAATATTTCCAAAATGACAAATCTACTTATGCAAGAATGTACCCATGGCAGAGGCCTCTAAAATTCTGTAAACAACAAGCGCTTCCAGGGGCCCCATCATAGGGCCAAACTTGAAAATTTCAAATAAAAACTCCCTATTTTTATTGCAATCTGATTCTGCAATCGGAACTAAGCAACTTTGTAAGGAAGCAATTTTTCGTTATTCTAATAGATGGCGCTGTAATCGCAAAAAAAATAAAATAAATAAATAAATATCATCGTACTACGTCCCCTAAATTTGCGACCTGAAGTACTTCCGAAATAACAAAAAATATGACAAATCTAGTTACGTAAGAATGTAATGAGAATCAGAATGAGAATCAAGGGCCTCTAAAATTCTGTAAACAACAAGTGTCCAAAGGGGTCCCATCATAGGGCCTCAGGGGCCAACTTGAAAATTTCAAATAGAAACATCCTATTTTTATTGCAGATTCTGATTCTGTGATTGAAAATAAACAACTTTTACTTGAAGCACTTTTTTGTTATTCTACTAAATGGAACTGTAATAGCAAGAAAAATTTAATATCTTCATACGCACGTACGTCACCTAAGGCTGGTGATAAACTAAATACCTCGATATATTTCCATACATTTGCAACTTAAGTATGTGTCCAATGTGTCATATTTTAAATGAAGATGCCTTCATCTTCCCAAAATTCGGAATAGAAATCCTCTACATTAATGCAGATTCGGATACTGTGATCGAAAATAGCAACTTTTAGTGTAAGTATTTTTTTCGTTGTCTACCTAGATAATAATAATATCATTGTACGTCACCTGAGGTTGATAAATGAAAAACTGGTTTTAGAACTGGATATGCTGTGTAATATTGGTGCTAAAACTTGCAGACAAATGAAGTTAGAACATGTTTGTAATAATAATCTTCGAAAACTGAGATTTTTTGTCTGTTTGCTTGTAGACATTATGAAAGTTGATTAGCTCTCCGTTGGGACATGAAGTTTAAATCAATAATCGGGCATAGTGTCAAAAGAGAATTAAGTTATTCATTTCTGCCATGTTTATGTAGATATGTTTAATGACAATTTGATTTCAATATCGACCATGTGATTTTACCTGAGAGGTAAAAGTGAAAGTGAATACGTAAGGTTGATCGGCGGATTTATTAAAGTTTAAAAGACATTTTATTGCCATGTAGATGGCATAATTGCGATTTGATTTGAAACTGCTTGAATTTCATCTAAGAAATGAAAATAAATATGAATATGTAAAGTTGGTCGATAGATCCAAGAGAGCAAATGTGCTGTTATAAATTTAGTGGAACAAATAACATTTGACCAGAAAAGACATATGTGTCTCCCCTATGTCATATTTTGTAAATATTTATGGTTGATTGTAAATTACGGTCCAGCAACGTAGAAGCCATTAGATGTTGGTAGCAGTAAGCATTATTACACAGAACCTCTAAACACTCAAAATATTTCAACTGCTTTTCAACTGGTTTGTATTAGAGCTCTCAAAATAAAGTTCTAACGCTCTCTATGATACGAGGGTGGGACAATCACCAAAGGTCATGTACTGAAGTAAGGATAATATTGAACGAAAATAATCACGTTCCACACAGTCACATTTCGAGATCTACTGTCGAGTGCATCGTAAGACGGTAACTATAAATAATTGTAATATTCCAGGTAGACCGAAATCGACGACAAACAGCTTGATGTTGCAGTCATTTGTTGAAAATACTCAACATTCATAAAGCTGCTGAACAACATGACATTAGTTACATCTCGGCGAAAAGAATGTTGATAAAAATGAAGTTCCATTCATACAAAATTCATCTGATACACTTCTGAATGAAGGTGTCTTTAATCGCCGTGTAAAATTTGGGAAGATATGATGAAACAAATCAAGGTGATCCTACTTTTCTTACCACCATTCTGTTCTCTGATGAAGCCATGTTCCACCTAAGCGGTTACATTAACAGACATAATTGTAGGTTTTGACTTGACAACAATCTCATTGGCCCTTTCAAACACACTACATCCTGAAAAGTTGAATATCTGGGCAGCAGTGCTAAATATACAATAATTGGTCCGTCTTTTATTAATAACAATTTGGCTTCTGAACTATTAGAAGATGCTTCGAAATCAAGTACTTCCAGCGATGAGAGACACTGCAGAAGACAGTTTTGCTCACAGATGGTTTCACCAAGATGTGCAGGACCGCACAACGTTGTAAATATGCGGCAATTTCTTAATACGGAATTTCCTAAATAACGGATTGGCAGAGAAGATGAGATTGGATGGCCCGTTCGTTCTCTATTATCCCGATTTGTCGCCACTAGACTACTTTCTCTGGGTTTATCTAAAAATCCGAGTATATCAAACAATGCCAACCACTTTGGATAACCTTCATCAAAGGGTTATTGATGAAGTTGCACTTATTGAACTAGACGTTATCAAGAATGCGGTATTTGTGTTTTACCATCAAATTGCTCACTGTCAGACTAAGAAAGGTGCGCAGTTTAAGCAGATGTTGTAAAACATCAGTTACACTTTGTTCATCAGCCAATTTTAGACAAGCAAGTCATGAGAGGCACGTGGACTCACGATAATCAAGTTCTTCAAAAAAGGAAAAAGAAAAGAAAAAAAAAACAAGAAGACACTACGTGGCTGGTAGAGCTGATGTGTAGTTACGCATTCCGCAACTAGGGTATCAGTAAATCTAGACAGCATGAAACGAAGACAGGACAACGTTTTTTTTTTAATTTTTTTATTATTATTTATTCTCTAATTTCATGTGAAACAGAATTTTGAACGAAGTTAGGGTTATATTAAATACAAGTGTATCAGTCACCGTTCCCTAACAATTTAACTGAACTTTAAGAACGCATTTAAGGAGCAGATGGATCTTCTCACTCTGGGATGTAAAAAAGTGTGCCAAGAATTAAATTATTAAAGTGATGTATGTTGAATTACAAACGGCACTCATCTTGAGCAACTTTGACAAGGAACATAACATGCATGTGTTTGTAAAAAAAAAAAAAAAAAAAAAAAAAAAAAAAAAAAAAAAAAATGAACTCTCTCTCACTTAACATAAGCTGCATGTCATTGTGACTAAACAAACGTGAGTTATTAACCTTTGAAATCACGAAGATCATTTACAGTAACCCTGCATATCAATTAAGTTTCTTTGCGCTTTACCCAGGTTTTGTAAATTTGTTCTCTTGTGAAGTCTCCTTTGTCATTTGTGCTTTTACGTACTAGTGTGAAATAATGATTTTCCTTAATCTGTCCGTGTCACGTGATATTTAACAAACATATTGGTCTACTTGACATTTACAATTCTAGGGAAGATGTTTCTTGTTGGAAAATACAAAATCGTTTCTTTCCATATCGTAATGGTCTACCATGGTTGCATTGAAATGTAAATGAAGGCAGTTTTGTTTTGTGCTAAGATTTTTTAAAATATTGGACACGTATTTCGTGCTTTTTAATTGCAAGTATTTCTCGAGATATTTAGTTTATCATCAATCCCAGGTAGCGTACAATGATATTTCTTTTTTTATGATTATAGCGCTATCTAGGCGGATAACGAAAAGTATTTCAAGTAAAATTTGCGTATTTTAGATTCGAATCTTCAACAAAAATAAAGATTTTCCATTTAAAACTTTCAAGTTGGCCCCTGGGGCCCTATTATGTTACCCCTGGGGACACTTGTTGTTTACAGAATTTTATAGGCCCCTGAAATGTGTACATTCTTACGTAACTAGATTTGTCATATTTTTTGTTATTTCGGAAATATTTCAAGTCGCAAAGTTAGGTGAGACACCCTGTATATATATATATATATATATATATATATATATATATATATATATATATATATATATAGGGTGTGACAAAAAGGTACGGCAAAATTTCAAGGATGGATTCCTTATGGGTAGACAAGTAAAGAAGTTCATATGACCATATGTCGGGAAATGCATCGTTACAGAGTTAGGATCATGAAGCCGCCTGACGGTGTGAAGTATAAATAGTCGCATTCTGGTCGCCTCTTAATGTGACTCAATTTAAACCTCAATAACTCAGCCTGTAATTAAGCTAGGAAGATAATTTTGGTATGAATGTGTTCCTGAAGGACGAAATTTTCCGCCGATATGCATTTTTACTTGGTTATGACAAACCGGGTTAATTGAATTAGGAAAAGTTAAATGAAATGAAATCTTTGAATTTTACGTCCCACGGTTATGCCGGTTAGGCTAAAGGAGACAGTGATGATGAGTAATGAATGAAATAGTGGAATGAAGAAAGTGGGAGGAAACGGGGGAACCCCGAGGAAACCCACGCACACAATGTTTGTCCACCACAAGGTTCACTTGGCGGGGGCTGGGACCGAACCCGGGACCCCAAGCACCAGAAGTGAACGCTCTACCACTGAGACACCGCGGCCCTAGGAGAAGTTAGGCTGGAAGAAAGATGCTTATTACGTGGAAGAAGCGCTGGTTTTGGAGTGCTCAGTGGGCAAGTGTAGATGTTAATATGGACGCATATGCCGTTTGGCGCAAGGAGAAAACTGACTTGATCTGGTATGAAGAGCGCTGTGCGGTACGTGGAAGTGAATCAACGAATATTAAACCGAAATAAGTTAATATCAAATAACCGTGACACCGTTTGACCACCGTGCACTATGGATTTGCCTGCAGCTGATTTCTTGTTGTGGAATTATGTATAACTTACATGTATTGTATAGTGCACGCTGAATGCGTAATATAAGATTGATCCTATGATATGAGCTTCATGGGCAACGTACAATTAAATTTAAGGAAAACTTGGATCGCTCAACTCACTTTAAAAGCTTATGTTCTCAAAACCGTACATGATTTCTTTTCAAATGCTTTGGTTCAAAATAATGGTGTGAGACAGACACAGAAGATTTGACGATTGGTTGCTTTATGGCCACTTTTCACTAAGTACACAGAACTTTACAAAATTTTCTGAACGTGGTCTACGTGAACTCATATTTAAACGCTTGAGGAAGTTAAGTGTAACTTTCCAAAAGTGAGAATTAAATACTCTGATTAATAAATGTTACGGTTTCTATTCCCAGTAAGAGAGTAAAAATAATTTCACAACCATTCACCTTCATTAATCATCCATATCCTTTAGCCTAAAGACATAACGCAGGACATTAAACTATATATATATATATATAAAATGTTTCATTATCTATATATTAAAATGCAAGGTTTATATGTTTGTCTCTAAAGAAAAGTTTATATGTTTGTCTCCAATCCTTTCGGCAATGAGATCTCGAAAACCACAAGTGCTAAAAACACGCCGTTTTAACTGATCGATTCCAGATTTTGTGTAGATTGTCCAGTTCTAATTGAATATTTAAAAGATATGACCGTTATTTCTTTATTACATTTTTTAGGAGTACACTGGAATGTTGAAATTTTAAAACAGTAAAGCATCATATCCTAGGAGTTATATATTCCAAAACCACATGGTTGTATAGAGAGGTTACATATCTCTCAGGCGTTTGTTGCATGGCCAAATGATAATGAAAAATGGAGGATAACTATTTCTCCAGTCTAAAATGAATCTTTATTTTTGGAGTGTTTTGCCCAATGAACACCATATATCACTGACATTATAATTGATTGTGTATGAAATGTATTTGCTTATTACATACTACATTGAAGAAGAAAGAAAATACTGATCGTACGTAAATTACAAACCCCAACAGGAAGTAGGCTCAAATCTTGCAGACAGTATGAGATATTGAAAAAATAATCGAAAAAATCTCCCGTTTATGGTACTCCTTGCGCCGATCTTTTCTAGATGTCTTTCACTTGTGTCTGTAAAAAGACCTGTACAGATATTGTGAGGAATGACAAGGAGATTCATGCTATGGGAATGATGCGCTGTGTAGAGAGCGCAGGTTCAGTTAGTCTATATATTAAAATGCTAGGTTCTTGTCCGCAATTCTTTCGACAATGAGATCTCGAAAACCACAAGTGCTAGAAACGTGTCGTTTTCACTGATCGATTCCAAATTTTGTGTAGATTGTCCAGTTCTCATTCAAATTTTCAAAAACCGTGTCGTTATTGTTCTATTCAACATTTTAGGGACCGTTTTGAGTTCGTAAGATTAACATTGTTGCAGGCTAAAACTATGGTGTTAGGCAACCAGTAGAGAAGTTACGTATGGCTGGTTGACAGACATTGCAGACCTGTGCTTAAGTCTGAATAGCACGCAATGAGTCGTACTCGGACGGATATGGATTTATTAGAAAAAATATTTTCATTTGATACCGTGTTACTTCTATAAATTTGCTACAAACTCCCTCTAATATTACACATAGCAATTCACTTCCTTTATGAATCTCCTATCCTTTACTTGCGTGAGTAAGGAGACATGCACAGTGGGAAGGAGATTCATGGTCATAAGAGAACGATGCGCTGACAGCGCAGGTTCAGCTAGTTATTTATTTATTTAATATATCAATTACAGTAATAGCAATATATTCAAATCTGCTTCCGCATCTTGTACAAGCGCTGTAGAGTTTCTATTTACGCTAAGTTTTCCAAATTTTTAACTACTTTAGGACTGACTGATGGTAGTAAAATAATGCATTTGTAACTTACAGGAACAGATGATGCGAAAGAAAGCTGTTATGGCCCTCGATTCTAGATACGTGACAATGATAGAAAACGCTTACTATTATGTGAATCCTCCCGATATTAGTCCTTCGCATATGAGGAAAGAAAGACCACCAATGCATGAGTACATAAGACAAATCCTGTACCAAGAGTTGTCAAAACCAAACACAGACAAAATTCTTCGCCAAATGCGGAAACTCGATTGGGAGGATCCAGAGGTAGCAGCATATGCCGTGAAATGTATGACAGCCGTGTGGAATGTGAAGTATTACAATATACGATGTATGGCTAGTCTACTTGCAGGACTTGTAGCTTATCAAGTAAGTGTGTAAAAATGATCCTGTTTACTGTGTCCTTTTACCTTTTCTCTTAGTTTTGTGTGTAGAACATTTTCCAATTCCACAGAACTTTGCTCTTACATTTTGAAGAAAGTCCATGTTGATTTTTTACAAATTAAATTATTTGAAGAAAATCTTATATTTTGAATTGTTTCGTGTAAAGTTTTAAGTACACTTATCTTAATATGTTTTAGTAATCAATTTTGAGCATGAAATACGAATTTCTTAAATTTACCTATCAACTTGGTGCTGAAAAGAAGTGAGTACATTCCTTTAAGAGGGCCATATTGATATTAGTTTAATGTGACAAGAAACTTGAGTCAAAATCGTCAATATTGCAGGTGCAACTCGTGAGCTTCCTATTATGTGGCAAGTACGCCATAACCCACTTCATAAGGTTTCATCAGTTTTAAACATGTGACGTAAGTTTATGAGGTGTAGATGATTAACAAATTAATTTTACAGGAAACCGTAGGATCTCAAGTAGTGGATGGGGTTCTTGAAGATATACGACTGGGAATGGAAATTAACCATCCAAAGTACAATCAGAGGCGAGTTGCAATGGTAAAATATTTGGGGGAATTATACAATTATAGAATGGTGGAAAGCGGAGATATATTCAAGGTAAGTACGTTTGTTATGTACTTCTCGCATATATATTAATGTAATAATGTCGAAGAAGTAATACTTCTTTATTATTTAACTGTTATTTTCCAAAATATTGTCAAATTCCTTCGTTTTTCCGGTTATCGTGTATCATAGTGTAGTGTAATAGTACAGTTGTTGTAGCTCATTTCACGAAACAGTTTTGCAGTTTCCGTTCCATTTCTGTGAAGATTCGGCTGTCATGGTTGGTTGGCTGGTGGTGGTTTTGGAGTTTAGCGTTTTTTTCAATACCGAAACTTTATAAGTCGTAGAGCTACAGCTTAACATGGGATCTACGTAATCTTCTGGTGGGAACCCAGCCTTCCGCGCCGAAGGCAGTAATGACAAGTATTTAAACATGAGGGAACCTTGTCATAACTCAATATACGATCAATATAATGCCCCACAGGGAATAAAACCTAGGGTTGTAGCACTACACTGACTGTGTTCACAAATACATAAACTAGATTTTTGGATAGAGATGTTGGTAAATTAATAGTAAATGAATCCAAGGAAGTTCAGGAGTGGTGTAGAACCTTCTAAACTGAGTTCTTCGAAATGCAATAGGAAAGCGTTTGACAAGATATATATTTTAAAACCTTAAAATATATTCAGTTTTCTTTCGCCTTCCAATGACATAGAAGAGTTCATCAAATAAAGGAACTCTTGAATGATATATTTATCTTTGCAATGCTGTACTACTTCTGGTGCGCGTTATATTTATACAATTAAAGACAAGTTTCAATATACGTTTACAAGTACTGGAGGAAATTGAATGTATTTCGCTAGATTTTATTTGAAGGATTTTAAATTGAAGAAAGAAAGAAAAACATTTCTCGGATTTATTCAAATTAAAATCTGATTACATATTACCAATAGAAATGTTGTTGAATTATGAAATCTTTCCTGCATGTATTTCATTATGTAATAACTTCTCACATGCTATTTGGCGGGCTAATTACAGGCATATTGCTTTTATTAAAAGTAACGAGATATCTTCTGTTTTCTGCAAAACTGCAGGTATAAGATGATTTTTTCTATTTTATTTATTTATTTATTTTCAGGTTCTGTATTCATTTATCACATTTGGAACATCCCTTGACCGAAATGCCCCTTCTCCATTGGACCCACCTGATCACCTATTTAGAATAAGACTTACGTGCGTACTTTTAGATACATGTGGCCAATATTTTAGTGGAGGCTCAAGTAAAAAGAAGTTAGATTATTTCTTTGTATATTTTCAGGTAAGTTTAAAAAATGCGAATCTCTTTCTTCTGTTTGTTTTGTTTGGTTTATTCATTCCATTGTTTATTTACTTTGTGTAATATGTCAGCTGATAAATGAGTTGAGAACTTCCTGACAAGGTATATAAAGATCAAAGTACATTATTTCGGACGTGATAAGGAGCTGTGAAACAGTATATGGTTTGCAACTAGATTCAAAAGAACCACCTACTATTTTAACAACTTTTTACCACGTTTGATTTTCGAGTGTTTCTTAATTGCAATAATTGAGCTGAGCGAAGCGAAGCTCTTATACTCGGGTTAGCCGTTTGGTTGTCCGCGAACTCCTCCTAGACCGTTTGGCCGATATGAACCAAACTTAGCACGCTGATAGAGTATGTTGTGCTGAGTGACAACATAGGTCGAAATCAAAAATCCGATGTACCATCGAGGAATAATGACCGAAAAACTCTTCCTCCTAGACCGTTTGGCCGATCTCAACCAAACTTAGCACGCTGATAGAGTATGTCGTGCTGAGTGACAACATAGGTCGAAATCAAAAATCCGATGTACCATCGAGGAATAATGACCGAAAAACGCTTCCTCCTAGACCGTTTGGCCGATCTCAAGAAAACTTAACACCCTGATAGAGTATGTCGTGCTGAGTGACAACATAGGTCGAAATAAAAAATCCGATGTACCATCGAGGAATAATCACCGAAAAACGCTTGCATAGACTTAACATGGGGAAAAAGTTTTCACGCGATTTTTTTGTCAATAATTAAAAATGGCATTTATTATTGCATAATGGCCAGGAATGATTACGTAGTTTAAGCTCGCTCAGCTCATTTCATTGCAATCGGGTACATCCATTGCATTCCTAGTAATAATAATAATAGATCCATTCATGGGACAAATACCTAACTTAAGGTTGCCGCTCGTAGTTACTTTTTTTTTTTCACAGATTCATTATTTCTGCATTTCAGCCCATGGTGCGGAGAGTTTTTTTGAGTTTTGGTAGATTTCCTTAAAATGTTTTTGAACGAACATTCCGAGCACTTCAGTGTTGATTTCTATACAGGGTGTCCATAAAGTCTGGGTACTGTACACGGGAAAAGCACATTTTATTCAATTTAATGTTAATGAATAATATTTTCAACATGATTTCCGTGCTGTTCAATGCATAATTCGATGCGTTTTGCAAGATTAAGGTGAAGTCGATGGAATAGGTCTGAATTGCCGTCGATTTCAGCACATTGACTGCTAATGCGTTCTGTTAGGTGGTTTAAATTTCTAATCTTCATCGAGTAAACTTTCTCTTTGAGCATACCCCAGAAAAAGAAATCAAGGGGAGAAATATCTGGCGAACGAGAGGAGCACTCCACACAACCTTTTCTCTCAATCCGTTGAGGAAAATTGACATTCAACCAATTTCTAACAGCTGCATCAAAATGGACAGGGGCCCCATCCTGCTGAAACCAGTCTGGAAATCCCTCAACCAAACGCTCAATTTGAGGCATCAATTTGTCTCTCAGCATGTTCAGATGAGTCACCCGTTACATGTTCATTAAAGAAGAAAGGTCCTAGCACATGAGCTTTCCACAAACCACACCATCACTTTTTGGCACCCCTGCTGTTTGGATGGATTCATTCAATGTGGGTTGTTTTGAGACCAGTATAGAAGATTTTGTCTGTTTACTTCACCATTGACATAAAACACAGCTTCATCACTGAAAAACACACAGTATTTAGTAAAATTGATAATTTATCCAATTTATCTGCAAACCATTCGCACATCTGCATGTGTCTATGGGGGTCATCTTCATTTAAGTGATGAAGTATCTGTAACTTGTACGGATGAAACTTCTTCTCTGCCAGGATTTTGTGGATGGTTGACTTTCAGTATAAATTTTAACAAGTGTAATTTAATAACTTGTTCTTAGTAAAGGAAATTTGTGTTAATATAGTAGGTAATTCAAATTAGCACAATTACTAGTATGTTATTTTATGAAAAATATTTTAACTCCAGGTACTTTATATTAGAACATCATACTTATTTCAAAGTAAAGTTCCTTTTAAAAATAAAATATACTATCTTTCTGGGCATTACAAAGTTGGAATATTTAGAACTTGAAAATCTGGAGGTGTGGAAGGATAGAGAGGATAAACTGACGGAAGGAGTAATAAAGGAAGATGTTTCAACATGGTGAGGAAAGAAGACGACGCTTTTAGCGAGCATCCTTCGTAGGAAGGTCAATTTAATTGGACAGATCTTGCAAGCAAATTGTCTTCATAACACCATAGAGGGAAAGATGGAAGGAAAGCGAGGAGTAGGAAGAAGAACACAACTGATCTGTGATTTGAAAAACAGAAGAAAATACTGGAAGTTTAAAACAGGAAGCAGAAAATCGAGGAACGTGGAAGAAACATTTCCAGACCCGAACCTAAGAAAGAAAGAAAGAAACTTCTCATTATTCCCAGGACCGCCGACAGGCAGAATACTTAATAATAATCTTTCTCAGTAATTTTTATTTTTATTTATGTTTTAAAGAAACTTTGTATTAGAACATGATACTTATTTCAGAGTATCTTGGAGTTCAAATATCTTTGATAAACAACATAGTATTAATTCTGTTAAATTGATGTCATCTGCTACATTAACAACATTTATGTAAAATTGTCCTAACCTTTTTCAAATTTACTTTTGTTACGTCTTTCAGCGTTATTTCTGGTTCAAAGCAACAGATCCTATTTGGAATGCGGACAATACCTTTCCCATCGGTGTGGAATTCATGTTTCGTGATACCATTTCAAGTTTGCGGCCCAAATTGAAGCTTTACAGTAGCTTTCAAGAGGCTCAACAAGCTGTGGAGGAACTGGAAATGGAGTTAAAATTAAAATTAGCCGAAATATTCCCTTCATTAAAACAGTCTGATGAAGCAGAGAAAGAAATCCAAGAAACTGAAGATGGAATAAAAGCAGATTCTGATCATGGCCATGATCAAACGCAGCTTCATTTAAGTATTCAGGAATCTGAAATGGATACAAAAGTGAAGATTGACGAAGAAAAAGGAGCTTTGCACACAATCAGAGAAGCTGAAGAAGGTAATACTTATTTTATTTTAAAAAATATTCTATTAAGCGTATACTAGATGCAACCGGTATGATGTACTTTTTAGACAGGAAATGAATAAGTCTTTGAAATGGCTTATACTCTAAAAGTCAAATAATCCTCATCAACCCGGTCGTGGAATCCGATCATAAGATCTTTCTATTACGGAACTAAAATGTTAAGAATTCACTTCAATTTTATGAAGTGATAAAGACATATTTATATTTTTAAAAGTGGCGTAATTCGAAGATTTTTTTTTCCTGTAATTGTTGTGTAAGTTGAGCTTTGAATCAAAACATGAAACTAATTATCTTAACTGGAGTTCGTAATTTTCACAGATACAGTGCTTTTTTTTTTTTTTTTTTTTTCTAAAACCTAGGTCTGTTGCAGTAGCTTATCCTGGGGCCTATTCCACCATTAAACATTGCAAATTTTGCAAAATTTTTAAGTTTCACCATCAATCTTGAAGAACTTTGCAATTAGATCTTACACGACTGCAAAGTTGCAGTCTTTGCAAGCTATCAATTGTTTGTTGAAGGCGAAGTGTGTCATGAGCAAGGCAGCCATTTAATAACACACAAAGAATGAAAAAGTGAATGACTGGATCGAGAATCGAACCCGAGGTCTCCGGCATACCGTTCCGATGAGTTAACCACTACGCCACCCAGTCTTCTTCTCAGAACAGCCATTCTCTCTCTCACTCCCAAAATCGGTGCACTGGACACTGGATTATCCAAGCATAGCAGCTAAGCTGTGGTACAAACCATGTCGACTGAGTGGAGAGCACCGACCTCCGGAGTGACAGATTGTGTGCCTGTTCTGAGAAGTGGACTGGGTGACGTAGTGGTTAACACATCGGCACGGTATGCCGGAGATCTCGGGTTCGATTCTCGGTCCAGCCACTCACTTTTTCACACTTTGTGTGTTATTAAATAGCTGCCTTGTTCATGGCATACACTGCGCTAACGAATTAACAGTAATTAAGCTTGCTCTTGATCACGCGTTTCAGTTCCGGTGCGTCGTGTTGCTTATCTGCACCGACTCAGAACCCGTTATTATAAGACTGCAGAATGTCTTTACTAAACACCCTTTAATCTAAGACATTCTTGAGAGATCCAACAAGACTGTGTCGTCATTGTCCGCTGGATGCCGGCACACGTCGGCATTCAGAAAAATTAGTGTACTGACACAGCAACCAAGAACTTCGAGTTGGCAGGTGTTGCATTACAGCACTAATTTCAGTAGCTATTTTGTCCAACAGCTGCGCTGTCACAAGCAAGCGGATTGGAACCAAGCCACAAAAATAAACCTCACTCAGTAAAAACTGTTTTTGGCAATTGGCAGATGTCTGCACCGAGATAAAGTGATCTTTATATGCTTGCGTATCGGACACACTCACCTCTCACTCGTTCCTATTTAGTGCGTGATGTTAACTGTCCGTATAGTAAAGATTTTTTCGTCCCATTTTATTCGGGATATTCTAGTAGAATGGCCAAAATACTCAGACCTCAGAAAACGTTTAGGGCTATCGAAAAATCTTAACGAGGTTTTTAGGGGATAATGCGATCTGTAGTGACAATATTCTCTCTTTTATTCGTGAGATTGGAATAGTTAATGTCCTCTGAGATTTTCTTCTTATATCTTCCTGTTGTGTGTTACTGTCATTGCTATTTATGACTTACTTTCTAGTTTTATATTTTGTAATTTATTCTTTTACCATTTTCACGTTCCTTTTAAATTTTAAATTTTTTAATGAAGAGAATGTGTCTGCTATTGATCTGACCGTGACGGGGACAAATGCCCTCGCTGCTGATGTCTCTACTTGAACACCTAGTAACCAATAAATTCTTTACACACACACACACACACACATTATATATATATATATATATATATTGGGTGTTTCAAAACAACACCGACAACGTTTGGGAGGTAATTCCTCACACCAAAATAAGACAAAAAGTATAGACCAACTTGAGTGCACAAATGCTTTCTTTCAGAGTTACAGGCTGCCGAAATCATGTAAAATTGAACTTTAAAGGTCCATAGGTCCAAAACTATGGGACCTACCGTAGTCGGGTCAAGACTTCACTTAGGAACTAGTATGTGCCCTATCCAAAAATTCCGCAACAGTTTTTATAGAAGGAGTTTAGCTACGGTCATATAATTTGAAGTACTCACCAACTACCTCTATAAAAATTGTTGCGAAGTACCGCAGGATTCTGAAACATGGATATTTGGATAGGGCACATAGTAGTTCCTAAGTGAAGTCTTGACTCAGCTGCGGTATATCCCAAAGTTTTGGAGCTATGGATATTTAAAGTTCAATTTTTCATAATTTCGGCAGCCTATAACTCCGAAAGGAAGCATTTGTGCACACAAGTGGGTCTATACTTTTTGTCTTATCTTGGTGTGAGGAATCACCTCCCAAACGTTGTCTTTTCGCTGACAGCTACAGACATTGCTCTTCCAAGCGGCTTACATTATAATGCAAAAATTTTAGCTCTTTTAAAACCCGTCTTTCCCTTCTTTCAGAAAATATTTCTGAACGAGATTGAAACATGGATGAATTATAAAAAGTTGTCATTCAAACAAACCAAAAAGAATGTTGTGGTGTTAATGTACTCAAAGTTTGAAGTATTAATATATTTGTAAAGCGATTGAAAATAATTTTGACAGTGTAGTTTTTTTTTTTTTTTTTTTTTTCTTCTATATGTGTATTTTGCAAACTTTAGATTTATTCTTCCTTACCAATTTCAGACGTTGAAGACGATGAATTCTGCGAAGCTTTGTCAGAAATTGAAGACCAAGAGATAGAACTGTCTGGTCACTGTGATACCGATTGGGGTACAACGTGTGAAAGCTTCTCTCAGTCGCAGCTAAGCCAGGTATATTTGTTGTCTACTAGAAGATTTTAAATATTAAGTTAATTTGTAAGTAGTATGTGGCATCTGTCAGGATCAGCATGTCATGTTTAGTGATTCATAGGTTAAGTTTCAACAGTGTAAGTAGGCATACATGCTAAAACATCTCAGTAAGTTTCAAGAAATAATCAAGCATACACATGTCCCCATATTACAAAGTTCTTTTTAAGTTATATTTCTCACAATAGCAATGTATATAGAACAATGTTGAAGAAAAAAGAAAAGAAAAAGCAATGTTATATACTTACAGCTATTTTATAGGGTTATATCGAGTTCGTAAGTGGTCATATGGTAAGACGCGTGCTTTTAGTTCCAGGTTCAGTTACTAATAGAGGCTAAGTCCACTGTACATCATTATCATTTAACAGAAAATGTAACGAAATATATAACTTAAGAACTTCTTGAATGTACGAGTCGGTACGAAGCCGATGTATAATTTGCGAAAGGCACGTTTTACGTTTCAGGACACGTTGAAACGTTATACATGTCAGGGTAGTTTTTCTTTCACTATTATGTCTTATATCTGATCCAGAATAGAAAATAAGAATTTTTCATTTTATTTACTTTATCTTCTTCGTCCACGTAGGCAACTGAGAAAGCATGTCGGTAATAATTTCACTTTATTTCAAGGGGCAATACTAAATATTTAATGTCAGAAAATTATTATTAAATTTACTAGATCCGCATCCAAATCCGATAGAATTCTGTAAAATGTATTGCACTGTGCTAGTTTGATCAAGCTATTGCCTGGAATTGACAAAAATGTATAATTACAACCGTCACGCAAAATGTTCTCTATATACTTGATTAGTGTTGCTGACATTTAATTTTTTTGTAAGATCAAATTGTCAGTGGTCAGTAATCGACTAATGATATTTCGTTCATGCTATTATTTATTTAAACACCATTATTTCTTAAAACAAAGCATATATTTATATCTTTTGATTTGTTATACATTACTCGAAGAAAGAATATTCTCTATATCGAGACGATACTATGAAATTTTATTTTAGTAACCGGTCTTTGTATTAGACTCTTGACTTGATCATTTACTTTGCAAACCGTGGATGTTCTAGTATGCTTGAATAATTGTAGATACATAAAGGGAGTTTCAAACCATCTTTCAAATTCTTAAGTATTTAATGAGTAAAGCCATTAGTTTACTAGCGAAAGTTCATTTCAAGTAAAAACAATTCACGCAATTAATCACAGACAAGATACAAATGGTGATCAGAAAAATGGAAACATCTGAACGAAATTGCAGCTTACCAGATTAATATGGTGTCGGGCCACCTTTCGCCTTCAGAACAGCCTTGATGCGACGTGGGATGGAGGCATAGAGGTCGTGAATGGTAGCGAGTGGAATTTTACACCATTCCTCGTGCAGGGCATCGGCCAGTTCTGTGACAGAGAATGGAGGTGGACATCGTCGCCGGAGTCGTGTTTCCAAGACGGACCACAGATGTTCAATTATGTTGAGATCTGGGAATTGCGCGGGCCAGGGGAGGTGTTGAACTTCATCCCGATGTTCCTCAAACCATGCTGCAACAACGCCAGCTGTGTGAATGGGTGCATTATCATCCTGGAAGATGGCGTCATTGTCCGGAAACAACATCCAGACCATAGGATGCAAGTGGTCTCCTAAAATTGCGACATAATCGTTGGCAGTGATTCGTCCGCTAAGTGTGACCACAGGACCCAATAAAAACCATGATATTGCGGCCCACAGCATCACCGAGCCGCCGCCATGTTTCACAGTTGGGCGGAGACACTGCAGATCATAAGCTTCTTTGGGCGTTCTCCACACATAAACACGGCCCGTGGTTGGGAATAGGGTGAAGGATGACTCATCCGACCATATCACACGTTTCCAGTCCTCAACGGTCCAAGTTGCATGGTCGCGGCACCATTTGCGGCGTGCGAAAGCGTTATGGTCCCTGATGAGCGGTTTGGCCCGTGCAACACGACCCCGTAAGTTCATGTCATGTAATTCGCGGCGGACTGTGATTGTCGAAACAGGATGGGGGAGGTGCTGATTGAGTTCCTCCGTCACTTGTTCCGCAGTGGCACGACGGTTCTGCGTGACAATGCGCTTTAATACCCGGCGTGACCTGTCACTCATGATTTTCTTCCGCCCACTGTTCCGCTTCCCCGATGTGGTTTTCCCGTGTGTTGTGTAGGCCGTCATCACCTTCGACACTGTCCCACGCGACACACCTAACACAGTAGCCACTGCCGTCACACTCACTCCACATAACCGCGCACCAACAATTTGCCCTCTTTGAAAATCTGAGAGGTCTCCCATTTTACACTACCTCCGTCTGCTGCAGCCACAGGACACTGGTGTTCCACTGCGCCTGACGTAGTATGGAGACCGACCTAACACACCACCACCAGCGGTCCGGCGCTGCTGGCGTCATGACACCACTGCCAACCCATACATCTGACGTGTTGCCAGCTACAGGTGTTTCCATTTTTCTGATCACCATCTGTAGATGCGTGGAAATCATGCCAAGTGTTTTGAGAAAATACTTAAAAATTTTATTTTCAGTCATTTTTACAGTCAAATCACAACGTTCTGTTCGTAGAAAGGAGAGCTGCAAGAACTCTTTTGCAAACTGTATTCTACAAAAGAACAAATCGGGGCTTTGAAAGTTCCACTTGCTTACATTCTTTTAAATGACTATGTCACAATATGATTATCTTAGGAAGTTATTCAGTTACTGTAGTTTTTGAAGATGAAAGTGTTTTAAGATACATGTCTATGTTTATTTCCATGTTCGGTTAAGGGTGAAGATGTAGTGCTTACGGGAGAGAGTGCAGATGAAGTAAAGAATGTCAATGTGACTCAAGGTGATGGAATGCCTTTAGGACCTAAGCATATGGAATGCCCAGAAGACGAAGATTTCATGTCAGCATTCGATAAAATGGTGTCAGAAAATATACAAGATCGAATGAGAGAAACCGTGAAACCACAGCAATTGGATATATCCGTCCCACTTCATATCAAGAGCAGTACAAAGAAGACCTATGGTAAGAGTCAATTTTTTAATTTCTTAAGTACCAATAATACGATACTTTCGTTACACCAGTAGGACAAATATATATAGATTATATGGGCTACAGGGCGGTACTAGATTTTTTATTGTTATATGAAAGAAAATAAAGTATCTCGAACAAAATTTATTTGCATTTTTGCGACAATACGGTACATTTCTTCCTTTAATTTTAAGAGAAAATAGAAGAACATGAAAGTTAGTATAACGATAGATTTAGTATTTTATGTTATAATAATAAAGGAATTTTATAGCTTCAAGCAGTAAGGTATTGCAAAGGGGTTTCGAAGTGTTGGATGGCACAAGACTTCGTTCTGCAATTACTCAAATTCAAGGTGTAAGACTCAACAGGGAGAGGGAGGGAGCAGAAGTAGGGTCGCTTTATTAAACCACCAGATGCAAGTGCATGATTTTATTTATTTATTTACTTATTTTAATTTTCAAAGAATACGAATTTTATTCACTCGTATGAATTCAATATGATTGACAAAGGGGGAGCAGGAAGAAATACTGAACCCAGTGTAACGCGAGAACTTATTCGTGCGATAAAATCGAGCAATCTACTGTTTTTGGAGATGAGTAAAGTTGTTTAGCTAAGTCTTGACTTCGTCGCTTAAGGAGCAACTTAACAACTTCAGAAAATATTTCGGGGAAGAGAGACGATAATGGTTTTCCCGAACGATTTCTATATAGGAACATGAAACATCGGGACCTTGTCAGGTAGGAGTTACGAATTACCGGAAACACTGGCAAGAAGAAAGATAAGCAAAACATGCAACCAGGAGAGCAAATGAAATGGTTCGATTTTTATTATTATTATTATTATTATTATTATTATTATTATTATTATTATTATTATTATTATTATTAGAAAAAAGGCAAAATACAAGCTTATAAACACTGGAAACACCAACAGGAAGAATGACATTGAAATTATCCTGGATAACAATATGAAGAAGAAATTGGTGGACCTGAAGAGAGTAAGTGGCAGATTTGTAAATGTTAAGCTTGTGCTAGGAGAAAGAGAAACCTTGAATATAGTCAGCGCTTATGCCCCACAAGTTCTTTGTGATGAGGAGACAAAGCAATAATTTTAAATGGAACCAGATAATACTTTGCAGAATTGTTCGTTACATGTGAAGCTGATTAGCAGGAGTTCTAAATGAGCATGTAGAACAATCAGGATATGGGTTAACCCTTTATTGCGCTAATTAATTTTGGTCGTGCTGAAATTATTTTTCTTCTTTCTTTTTGTATGAATTACGGAAATAAATGTAAATAATATCCAGTAATATGATTTTTTTATGTTTTTACTTCTGGGGTATCAAGTTACAGGATAGATATCATGATTGTATTACACTAGTGGAAACAGAGTTTAGTGTCAATATCAGCAGCAACCATGTGGTATGGAAGATTGTAAAACAATTATTTATTTTATTGTTAAGAGAACAAAAAAAGGTTTTGTGCAAAAATTTACAAATAACAACTGTACACGTTTTGTGCTTTCTGTATGCCTTTTGACGCTATCTGACACTCTCTGTGCGACTTATGCCATTAAACGAAAACTGTGCGGTAGAAAGCTTAACTCCATTGGTGCCACATGGCATCAGCGTGCGCTGTTCGCTGATGTACATATTTTAAGAATATCATTATTATTGTTATTGATTCACTATGATGCCAATTGGCATCAAATGCCTTTTAGGGTTAAAAGACAAAATTGAGGAAGGTGAAAATGTGCTACAAGTAGCGGAAGCGTATGATCTTGCTATCCTGAATACCTTCTATGAGAAGAACACCTTATTACATATAAGTCTGGCACCGTAAGGTCTCACATTGACTTCATTTTATGGAGGAGACTAAACTTGCGGATGCAAAGAACTGGCAAGTAATACCAGGAGAGAGTCTAACGGAGCAACACTGCCTCATAGTAGCCGATATCTTCATCAAAGTAAAAGCAGGAATAAGACAGGAAAATGTTCGTGTTCGAACGATGTGATGGATGGGACAAATGCCAAAATGATTCCAAAGGAAATTACCACATCACAAGTACTACAGATGAAGGAAGAAGAGAAGGCAACCAGAGTATCAGTAGCACTCAGGAAAATAGGAAAACAAAAAGTTGTGGGGGAAACATAAGAAAGGAGACTAATTGGTTAACTCTTTGAAGCACGGTGGTACTTATATTGTACCATCTTTTAGATAACGTTTTAGAAACACCGTGCCGCAAAGAGTTCAGAAACGTGGTGGCAGAATAAAGAAGTTCAAGCAGCTGTAAAGGAAAAAAAAAATAACAATCAACAAGACTGAAGGATTACAAGGAAGCGAAGAAGAACGCTAAGAAGGCAGTTTGTGTTGCAAAAAGGCAAAGTTTATGGTGAGTTTACAAGCTTTCAAAAGTAAGAGAGATACAAGAAAAATATTTCGCATATGCGCTACTTCAAGGATCTTCTGGTTCTGACATGATAAAGAAGCGGTGGGAGGAGTATTTGTTTTAACTTCTCAATGAAGAAAACCCGAGGAAATTTGCGAAAATCCAGTTATGAATCAGACTTGTTCGGCCTGTAACTATTTTTGAGTTGGAGAATGCCATGAAAAAGATGAAAACTGGTAAAGCCTTAGGACTGGATAATATCGAAGCATGGAAAAGCTTATCCAACGAAGGGGTGCAGTGGTTTACCCGATTTTTTAATAGGATATTGGAAACAAAATATTTGCAATTAGGATGCTAATGGAAAAGCACAGAGAATACCAAAAGGACCTTCATGTGGTTTCCATCGACCTAGGGAAAGCGTATGATAGAGTGCCATAGGATTTTAAGAAAAGTTTATACTGAACACATGCATCAGTATAATTCAAGATATGTATGGTAGATGTGAGACAGGAGTGAGGAGCGCGTGTGGAATAACAGATTATTTTTTTTTTTTTTTCTTCAAAGTTAAAGTGGGACTTCATCATGGATCTACTCTTATCCCATACCTTTTTTCATTTGTGATGGATTAGCTTACGAAGGATATCAAAGAGTTAGCACTTTAGAACGTGTTATTTGCGGACAACATCGTGTGGGTGAGTGAGACCAAAGCAGCATTGCCAGAAAAATTAGATACCTGGAGAAGAGCATTGCAGGGTAAAGGACTTAGAATTCGTGAAATCAAGACAGAATATTTACATTGCCTATTCAGCAAATGTAATCGAAGATACAGTAATACGACTGGACAGAAGAGATGGTAACGACGAAGAAATTCAAGTATTTGGGATCAGTATTACAAGAATGTACAGGAATAGAAAATGATGTAAACAACAGAATTAGCAGTGGTGGAACAAAATGGAGAGAAGCAGCAGAAGTATTGTGTGACCTTAGAGTATCAATACGCCTTAAAAGAACAGATTACAAAACAGTAATGAGACTTGTCATATTATATGGTGCAGAATGTTAGACGACAAAGAGAAGGGAACAGAAGTTGTATGTTGCGGAGATGAAGATGCATGTGTAGTGACACGGAAAGACAAAGTTATGAATGAAGTGATCCGAGGAACAGTGAAGGTGTGACCAGTAGTGGAAAAACTGCAGGAAAGCAGACTTTGATGGTTTGAACATGGAAGAAGACTACCTTCGGAATACATAGCTCATCGAGTGGGTGTTATAGAACTGAATGAGACTACGAGGCCGAGCAAAGAAGAAATGGGGAGATAGTGTGAAGAATGATATGGTGCAGTGTGGTGTCACAAAGGAATATGACACGAAATAAAACAAGTGGAGAACAGCGGTACGAAAAGCCAACCCAGCCAACTGGGAAAAAAGTTTAGAAGAAGGAATCTACCGTTTCGTGGTGCAAGAAAGCAATTTAACTAGATCTCGAATTCGGAAAAGCAAATTAGGTACAAATTCAGAAGTCATTCAGGGAGACCTAAGGAAATTTGCCTTATGACTTACATGAAATGAGATGAATCTACTGTTTTAGGGTCGGAAAAACAGTCTAAAGGGGTGGGGGCGGAGAGATTGATTTTCATAAATGGTTCGCATAAAATGAAGTGCTATATTGTTTTCGGATACGAGAAAGTTGTTCAGATTCTGTAAAGGGAGAAAGTATCGTTAAGGATTCGTGTTCCTTAGGAATTATTTGCGCAAGAAAATGGATACTTTTTGTGTGTATCGTTTATATAGTTTTACATGTATGAGCTTTGGATGTTTGTATTATGATATATTTTATTTCATTTTAGAGCAACTGCAAGAACCTGTGGATCAAGATAAATCAACGATTAATTTCGTTCTTATGGTTAGAAAGGGTCATAAACAGCAATACAAAAATTTGGCTGTGCCTGTCAATTCGGAATTGGCGTTGAACTTGAAGAACCGAGAAGAAGTGAGTAATATTAACCAATAGAACCTTTGAGTTCAGTATTTATGTATGTTAATAAAGTGTAACAATTCAACTGATGCAGTTCCTTTAAAAAAAAAAAAAAAAGCATACCATCATTAAAATAATCACTATTCTGTAGCGTACAAAAAGAAAATACTAGACATGTACACTAGACATGAAAATACTGTTTTCTTCAAGATTTTGTACTATATTACATTTTTTATTTTTGTATCAGCCTTTTCAAAATTGTAAGGTAAAATATTGTTGTTTCAGGCGGAACGGGCTGAAAAGGAGCGCGTGAAACGTTTAACCTTGGACATCAATGAGAGACTAGAGGAAGAGGATTATCAGGAAATGCTCTCTCAGGTAGGATTGGAAAATCTTTCAGAAATATTAATACTTAATAGAATTGATTTATACCTAGGTATGCTTGACTTCCTATTTTATTTTTGATTATATGCCTACAAATATAAAAGTAATTAAATAGTATGAGTTTCATAAATTGGAGATACTTCTGCGCAGCAAAAGATGAGGTGTTAAAACAACACACAAGTAACACGCTAAAGTGTTACTCATTTTGTGTTGTTCTAACACCTCATTTTTTGCTATATAAATAAGTAATTACTTCAAAGTTAAACGTATAATACAATAATAATAATAATAATAATAATAATAATAATAATAATAATAATAATAATAATAAAAATAATAATCTCATTACCTAACCTAAGTAGTGCAGCTATTGATTCCCATCATTATCCATGAACTTTGGCCACCTTGTTTTTTGGAAGATTTTCAGTTCCCCTCTTAGTCGCATGTACTGGATTTGGTGGAAAATATTTCGATGTGACTGACAATTTTGGTTGAAATAAAATATTTATAGATCTAAACAAATTGTAATCCGATGGCGCAATATCGAGTGGTTGTGGTAAAGCTTGACAGTTCAAGTTGTTTTAGTTGTTCTTGAATTATTTATACTTCATTATGTCCGTCATTGTGATGTTACAATAGGATTGCTTTTCTGTTGATCAAAATCAACGGATTATATTTTAAAGCAACTGGCTGAAATGTCCATTCTGTACACGAGAAGAATAGGTTTATGGAAAGTATTTGAAGCCGTTCCCCCATCCCTTATATGCAATAATAAAAACCCGTATGATACTCTAATTTTGACACAGATCTTTGAACCCTCCTATCCACTTAGGATATTTTTTAATCAAATTAACATAGTAAGAATCCAGCTTGAGGTAGGTACTTTGTTCCAAAATTCGTTTCAAACAGGTCAGCTGTTTTCCTATGACGCGATCACAAACCATGAATAAAATCAATTTTGGACACTGTATTTTTCATTCTTTCGCATTCTCCATAACGGTGGGGGCTGAACTTGGATGTAAATAATATTTGGAGTGTCACTATTTCATCTCAGTGACCCAAAAAACTATGGATTGGACACTAATATCGGTCGTTTGATTATTTTTACATGTTATTTATTTATTTATTTATTTATTTATTTAATTTCATTGATTGACTAGGGAGGATAATGGGGATGTCAGTAGTATGGTCATTTGTCCCCATCACATCCGTTCAATTGCAGTTTAAGTTCATTTTATTGTATTTCATGGATAACGACAAAGAAAAGCAACATATCAATACAAAATGTAATATTATCGTCTTCGTAATTATACCTAAAGAAATATTTGTGATTATTCATAGGACCAGAAAAAAAGAAAAGAATATAAGCATACAATTGAAACTGTAATAACTTCCCATAGTGTCATGAATATTGCATATTTTTGAGTAAAAACACTGGAACCTTAGTTAAAGAACAGCCCTTGGAAAGAAAGCGGAATTTGAAATATAATTAATATGCAATACTGGATTCACAAACTTATTTTTCGTTCATCTAAACGCCTTGCACGCTCACCTAGTGGCTAGCGTGCATATCTTTAGTGCACGAGGTCCCAGATTTGATGCCCGGAGCTTTGAAA
Source organism: Thermobia domestica (assembly GCF_964235325.1). NCBI lineage: Eukaryota > Metazoa > Arthropoda > Insecta > Zygentoma > Lepismatidae > Thermobia > Thermobia domestica. The sequence goes on along the minus strand of NC_137459.1, from coordinate 108,469,991 downwards.
TTTGAACGCATTGTGCTGGTTTGGATCCTACCTTAAACTGTAGATCCACGTCTCATATAGCCTCGATGCCGAAAGGGACAGTAAACTGCAAACTAACCAACCTACCTTTATCTAAACGTACTAGCGGATAAGAACTCTTTTTTTCCTTTCTCGAAAAAGTAAATGCCATCTTGTACAAGCTTCGCACTTGTTGTCAGGTGTTATACTATATCTCATGTCACATACGGTAGCATAAATGGTTTCATTTAAAGTAATCGTATAAGTGTGAATTTATGGAGGGTATAAATTAATAAGTACGTCAAAATACTTGGAAAGGTGACACTTTACACCAAGGAAAAGAAATCAAAAAGCACATCCTTACTTAGATATAAAAGCATTTTACTTGTCTATGAAATTTCTGCCCATGCTCAGAAACGACTGAAAATATGGAAAAGTATCGAGACATCTTTTTTAAGAGATTCTAGGTTTTTTGATCCGAAGAAAAAACACTCCAATTCGTTAGCGGAATGGTTGTGGAAACCTAAAAGAGTAAATAGCGGAACAAATGTTGTATCGTTAGGATTAAAAAAAAAAAATCGTATAGTTACGAGATTGATATGTTGTTCCTATCTACAATGATGGACAGTGTCGCAATTTTCTTTCATCAACTCTTTTCAAACTATAAAATCACAGAACCTCTTATTATTTACAATTTTTGGCCTTTCTTCACACGCTCCCGGAGGTTCGGAGATTATTTTTTCTCGGTTCATTAATAATGGTAAACTTTCCCAGGCGTTTTCCCGTACTTCCAGTCGTTTCTGAGATTCTGCGCCAAATCCAGACTTAATTGTCATCCTGTATGTATGCGAGAATGTAGTTTATCACACATTATCAGACTCTCCCCCTTCCCCATTTATCAAAGGAACCATCTTTCAAAGTTTCTACGTATTGATTAATGTTCCTTTATAGTATCGAGGCAATATGAGATGGGACCTTTATTAAGTGGAATCCGAACCACTACTTGGGTTTGTGATCAAGGCAAGAATTCTAACTGGAGGTCCAACTCGGCACCACACGTACATACAGTACACGAGTTAGCCACAAAGGGGTATTGTACTCTGGATAATCTAAATTCTTCCATCTGTTCACAATCGTACGAGGTTCTAGATCTTAGTATCAATGTGTGTTTGTTTCTTCCTATTATTATTATTACGAGCTGAAATACCTGTTCTTCACACGGGAACAATAAGTTTATGGAAAATATTTGAGACTCTCGTTCTTAAAATACGCATTTCAGTGAAACTGTAATGATATAAATCTATAAAATACTCTACAGTAAATTCTGAAATACTCTATACCCCCTTATAAAAAGTGGTATAATAAACATCCAGCTTGAGATGGGTAATAACTATGTTCAGAAGTAATTTGAAACGGATTAGCCGATTTCTCAACCTCGAAAGCTATGGATTCGACACTAACGTTGGTTATTTTGGACATTTTATTTTCACCTCTTCTTACCCATCATGCCGATGGAAGCTGGACTTATATGGCATTAAGAGCCTATTCATCTCAATGAGCCGAAAGACTATATATTCGACATTAATATCGGACGTTTCTGATTATTTTTACATGTCCATTACTGTATAACCTTCTCACCCACACCCCTAGAGTTACTAGGGATGTCTTACTCCCTTTGCTAAACCTTTAGCAGAAGTGTCATCTAAACTGTCACCAATCAGCTTAATATAGGTAGTTTTCGATTATTTCTGTATGTCATACCCTTTCCACCTCCCCCGCCCCAAGAGAATGCTAGAAGTGCCTTACCACCATATTTCCGGATCATAAGTCATATGTGTATCAAGTTTGGTCTAAATCAACCCAGGCGTTCCAGAGTTACACTGGGATGTACGAATACATATTCATTCATTCATACACATACACACACATTATATATATATATATATATATATATATATATATTTGGTCTAGGAATTAATTCGTGCGGTTTTACAAAAGATGGCGTAACTAGCTTATTGTCCTATAGTTTCGTTGATCCAAACATGCGTTGAAAACTACTGTCATTGAGCATCTTATTTAGTATATGTCAGTTGCTTGAGGCGGAAACAACAACATTTTTTCTTCAACTGAAAATGGCGCATTTTGTGCCTGATAAAGTGTTTTTGCGGGGAGTTATTCTTCATTGCTTTAACATGAAGAAAAGTGCTACCGCAAGTCATCATATTTTAGTGGAAGTGTTTGGTGACTATGCTCTAGCTGAGCGAACGTGTCAGAAGTGGTTTGCACGGTTTAAAGGTGGTGATTTCAGCTTGGAAGACCAAAAGCAATTTGGACAGCCAAAAGAATTTGAAGATGAAGAATTGAGAGCATTTCTTGATCAGGATTCGTGTCAAACGCAGGACGAACTTGCAGAAGCATTTGGAGTTGAGCAAACAACAGTTTCCAAACGTCTCAAAGCCATAGGAATGATCCCAAAGATGTCTTATTGGGTTTCACATGAATTAAAAAGAAAGACGTTGAAAGAAGAAAAACCGTTTGCGAATTGCTGCTTCAAAGACAGAAAAGGAAGGGATTTCTGCATCGAATTGTAACTGGTGATGAGAAGTGGATTCATTACGAGAATCCTAAACGAAAAAAGGCCTGGGTGAAGCAAGGTGAACCAGGTCCTTCACAACCGAAACGAGATATTCATTGTGCAAAGGTTATGCTGTATATATGGTGGGATTTGAAACATGTGGTGTACTATGAACTTCTGAAACTTGGTGAAACTATTAATGGACACCGCTATCGACAACAATTAATGCGTTTGAAGCAAGCTCTGGCCTGAAAACGACCAGAATGGAATAACAGGCATAATAAACTTATTTATCAAGATGATAACGCTCGACCACATGTCGCAAAACCGGTCAAAACCTATTTGGAAAATGTCGGATGGAAAGTGTTACTCCACCCGCGATATTCACCAGACACTGCTCCGTCTGACTACTACTTGATCGATTGCATGAATAACGATTTGATTGGACAGCGGTTCACTTCTTCAGAAAATATCGAAAAATGGATCTTTGATTAGATTGCGTCAAAAGATGAGGAATTCTTTCGACACGGAATCCGTAAATTGCCTGAAAGATGGGAGAAAGTAGTGGCTAGCGATGGACAACATTTTTGTTAACGTATTCATTTACTTTGTTTTTGAAATAAAGCTTCAATTTTTATTAAAAACCGCACGAATTAATTCCTAGACCAAATATATATATATATATATGAATGATGTGTGTGTGATGTGGTGTGTATATATATAATGTGTGTGTATTCGAGAAAAGTTTACAGTACAGATGATTTTAGTTCGATCTTAAGGTAGTTTTAGTCGAACACTGACACCCAGGAAAATGTTTTATTTATAGCCATAACGATTAAACTCCCTTTCCATAAAGTAAACGTGCACCGATGAATATAACGTTGCGTATAAAATATAATTTTTTGAAGATGTTAAGTGTCTGTCTTGTCCAAGAGGATGATTATGTGATTGTTTTGTATTAGTACGCCTATTCTTAATCTGCACCGTAGATGTACCTACTTGTGTATCATTCTTGAAGATATTAAGTGTCTATCTCGTCCAAAGGCCGGGATATATGTAATTATTTTACACCTATTCTTAATCAGCACCGTAGAGGTGTCTAGTTGTAGACTAATGTATAACGTTTCTTGAATTGAAATAATCAGTTTTTATTCTAGAATAAAATTAATAAATACCTTAAAAGCGGGCTCTGTTGAATAAATGTCTGTAGTTTATGCACTATGTTCATGTTACTAAATTATAATCAGCTTGACATGAAATAAATATTTGTGGATTTTATGTATCTAATCAGAAGCTTATTTCCATTTAATAGTGAATGTTAATGCTAGTACGCTTCATGTGGGTTGGCGGTAAAGCAAGTTAAATAGTGCACTATTCTAGCGAAGCGTCAATTGTTAACTATTAGGAATTAACGTTACCCACAGCCAAAGTATTTCTATTATAAGATAATTTATTATTATGCTTTTGCTATTGTTAAATACATTTCGTCATTTTAATCTTTAAATTTCCAGACCCAGCGTCCAGCGGTAATGAATCTAAATCGAGAAAGGAGACAAAAATATCAGCATCCTAAAGGAGCTCCTGATGCGGATCTCATCTTTGGCCCAAAGAAAGTCAGGTGAACTTACTTCCGAGATCTCTTAGACAAGCAAAGAGAAGAATCCTTTTTACACCATGCAGTATTGACTCGACTTACCTGCTAATGGAAAGAAAGAAAAAATTCATCTCTCTCTCTCTCTCTGAATGTAGAAGGTGAAAGTGACTGAAATCAATGAATTTTTGTACCATTGAAAATGGTAAAAATTTACATCCCAAGAATAGCAATTGTCAGCTGTTATTTTGTAACATTCATGAAAAGGAGCTTTGGCACAAATGAAATGATGATTTATATCCTTTTTAAAGAAATCTGAATAAACTATTTTACTTACGGCAGGAAGGTTGTGAACCGATAAACACTTTTTTTTGTAGATTTTATACTTTGTTTCTGTTAAGTATTGTGTTCAGTTGTAAACTGCCGTTAATTATTTATGTACAAAAAGAAGAACTGATTTCCAGCGGCAAAGAATTTGTTTGTGACATTTTTTCAAAGGAAAATTATTATTAATGCTTTTATGCATTTTTTTCCACTATGATTCATAAAAACAATGTTCTATTTTCTTCTTATTAGTGTACAGCTTTCCTGTCGTTTCAGAAAATTTTGTTATGTCTTTCATCTAGATGTTATTAATACCCGCATATTTCTTTTTGTGCAATGGGTACCCAGTACGCTCATTTTTTTCAAATGTAATAATGTTTATAGTGTTTTAAAATGTCACATTCTTGGTTGAATAGTTAAACGCTTTTCGAGTTACAACATAACTTTTTTTTAAAATGGAAAGTATATATATGGTAATGGATTATCATCATCCGTATTTATTCTGTTGAATTTTATTATATTTTTGCATTTTATTTTTCTTCATGCATTTAAAATTGCTTTTTTAAAAAATACAGTGCGAAAAGAAGTTTAAAAAAATAACATCACCTTGTAGTATCAGTCAAACTGGTTTGAATATTTTGTATAATTTATAAAGGCGGAAATCATACTTTCTTTTTTTATTAAATATAATATCACTTCTCCTTTGCTTAATAAAAAAATCATAGTAGCATATGTATAAGGATTCAGTATGCTTACAATTAACTTGACATTTGAGAAATGTTGTTTCTTTTCAATAGTGTCAAACTATTTTGTAACGTTGGGAGGTAACAACGAGAGAACACCAAAGTATTTCAACAAGAGTTAGAGAAAACGTTAAGCAAAGTGATGCTATTTTTTTTCTTTACAAACTCTAATTGTGATAAAAGCCATTGTGATGTGACAGAAGTTGTAAACATAATAATAATAAAAAATCTTGTTTAAAATTTAATATGTTGAGTATTGTCTTCGATGTAATATAGATTTAACTTACTGTTCTCTTTCCATCCTATGTTTTTTATATCGAATTCTAGAATGAAAGTATACAGGGTGACCCAAAAGTAGGTATACACCCCTGCATTGATCAAGTATAACATTCTAGCGTATGGGTTTATTTGCTTCAGCTGTTCCGGGCTTAAAATATAAGTAAAAAGACATTAAGAACAAATAATAATGAAGCTAGGTATATCTGTTTGATAACAATGAGAAATTATATGAAATACAGATCAGTACGGGACTGTATACCTACTTCTGGGCCACCCTGTAAAGTTAGTTACACTCGGTTTAAATCACTTCCAAATTATCAAAGTCAATAATGACTTCGATTGTGCAGAGTAAGATGTACAGTGCGTTCAATTTAAAAGCGGCACGTGAAATATATTTGAGTCTTCTTTTTGTTGTTGTTCCGTTATGCCCATTGTTGAAGGAAAAGTTTATTGCAGCGGAAGAGTGGGGACGAGGAGGGAGGGAATAGACAGACGTATACTGCTTTTAAATTAAGAGTACTGTACGAAATATTCTAAATTGATATAAAAATTACTATTATTACATTAAGTAAATACGTCAGAAAAACATTAAAATAAGATTTCGGTGCTACGTGATTGAAATCCCTGTTTTACACCTTGATACAGAAAAAGAGGCAAAGTAGTACTGTGACTGTACTTCCATATAAGTTCTTTGTTGGGTTAGCTCCGAAGATTGTCTTTTCTTAATATCATCCTTCACGTTCTGCTCCTTTGGGCGTATGTTTATGTTACTTTGTGTTTAATCTTAAATAATAATAATAATAATAGAAGCAGTGTGTGAGGGGGATAGATTTTTGTATAGAAATGAGGCATGTAGAGTAACCAATTTTTTATACATAGATAGATATTCAGCAGGTCTGATCCTGTACGAAGCCTTTTTTAGATTTTCGATGGGGGTCTGATTTGAGGGCGGAACGGGTTAAAAAAATGAAATGAAATGAAATCTTTGAGTTTTACGTCCCACGGTTATGCCGGTTAGGCTAAAGGAGACGGTGATGATGAAAGATGAGTGAAATGGTGGAATGAAGAAAGTGGGAGGAAACGGGAGAACCCCGAGAAAACCCACGAGCACGGTGTTTGTCCACCACAAAGTTCACTTGGCGGGGGCTGGGATCGAACCCGGGACCCCAAGCACCAGAGGTGAACGCTCTACCACTGAGCCACCGCGCCCCCCACGGAACGGGTTAAAATGTATGCACATTTCTAGCATTTTGAAGAGCGTCTTGCCTGTATGCAACTCACATTACATGGTTTTGGGGGCTTACATAGCAGAGGATAAACGCACGGGAAATAGAAATCAAGGTTTTGAATTTAGAGTGGATTAAAATTTCGAATGAGACTATTTAAAATACAGATTTAACTATACTGAGACCAAGATAAGAAACGAATTGAAGGAACATGTGATGTCCTGTTCTTTCATTTTGAGTATCCCACTGAGGCGTTCGCTGTGCTCCCTCCACTTCGGTTGACAAACATTTGTGAACATGTGTTACAAATTAATAACATTGTAACGTTGTGCCTTCCTACATAAACCCTCCACTTGTAACTACCCCCACCGACGTTTATGATTGGTCCCTCTCTCGGTGACCTTCATAACTCAGTGACGTAGCTTCTCTTCTCAACACAAATTTCCATGTGGTTTCTGACTCAATTAGTTTCTAACTTTGATCTGATTTTAAATGCAGAGAAAATAAAAACACAAATGATTAATGGAATTAAATTGTACTAAGACCAATACAATTTAACTGAGAAAAAGATTTTCGATTTCATTGTACCGTCAAATGGGGTGAATAGAAACATGGGGGTGAATAGAAACAAAACTCCCAGATTAGTTTTGGATTTATCTGGACGATAAATTAATCAAGAAAACTGAAATTTCTTAACATAGTCTTATACGGTTAAAGTGTCCAGGGCAGAGACAAAATGTTTTACTGAGTTGGGAACACTGAGGTAGACGGCAGTAGCATTAATGTGTTACTGAAGTCTTACACGGTATTTTAGCGCTCCTTAAACTTTCTTGGTAAGTATGACATTTTCATATTTGTTGCATTTGAACATATGCCTATTTTGTAGTTTGTTGTTTCATTTACTGACGTTCATAGTAAAAGTTTTCCTTTTGTAAATTATTTTTAATCAAAATTTAACTTTACTGGGTTATTGTTATGATTTTTAATTAGTGGGGTGAATAGAAACACTTCTTGGGAAATTCTTGAAATTCCTCAAGGAGTGGAAATTTCTTGAGGAGCAGAAAAAAGGACCTGATAGGAATGTATCGACCATCTCTAAGAACAAATTTCCAAGTCTTCTGAAAAAAAAAAAGTGTGAAACTGAAGGAGGAAAATATCAGGGCTGGATTTGAAAAGTGTGGAATTTTTCCCCTTTGTCGAGACCAAATACTGAGGATGTTGCCAAAAAAAAGACAATGAACGAGAAGAAACAGAAAAGCAAAAGTCATCTCAGACTGTAAACCGTTTCCTTATGGATCTTCTCAGGAGCATGAGAGAAGATGAAAAAATTAAATAAGGGAAGAAGAGAGTACGAATAGATGTTTCTGGTAAGAGTTTTGGTTTGTTTTCTGAAAATGATACATTTTCATCAAATCACAACGAAACTCAACCTACCTTTGTATTGTCGGAAGAGGAGAAAGACAACACTCCAGAAGACAACATTCCAGACGATCACGAACTAGATGATGGTTTTCTAAAGCTGGTGATTTTGCTGTGGTAAAATGAGAAGCTAAAACTCGATGAGACTATTCAGCACCCAAGTGCGAAAATGGGAACATGATGCATATGTGGGAGTGTTTTATAAGAGAGCACATAAACAATGAAATTTTCAGAACGAAACTGTTGGGTTTTATTAGGAGTTCGTCAGCACGCTTTAAGTATATGATAACTTTCGGGCCCCTTCGTGGCTAAGCGGTTAGCGTACGCGCCTTTGGCGTGGGAGACCCGGGTTCGATTCCCGGCGGGAGCTCATATAGTTCTGATTCTACGTTAATCAGTAGGTCCACGTCTCATATAGCCTCGCTGCTGAACGGGACGTAAACCTCAAAATCAACTCAACTCATGATAAGTTTCCCTGATGATTTCAGTGGTTTAAATCTTTTTCAAATATCATCAAAACTATATGGTCGTTTATACCTATATTGTGCATTGTATTGTTTTATAAGTTTGTAACTTATGTAATACTGGTCTTATTGAACTAATATCTTGCAGGTATCAAATAAATAGTTCGTTTCAACAAATACGCTGTTTCTTTTTTACCTTTTCAATAGTATAAAAGAAACAACAATGAAAATAAAGTAATTGTTTCTATTCACCCCATGGGTAGGGGTGAATAGAAACATTAAGAAAAATCAAGGTGAAGAAAAGTGGAGTTGATAAATTAATATGACGTTTACTGAAATTCATTAGCATATTAAGACCTTTCTTTTGGAATAATCTGATACGCGAAATCTTTAACATTACCAGACTTATATTCTCATATAGCCAAAAATGTGTTTCTATTCACCCCATTTGACGGTAAGTGATAGTTTTCAAAGCAACTATTGCAAAAAGGAATACTACATTTAAAATGGGAAATGATTGCATTTTATTAGTGAGACATTAGTTGCCTTGTTTTCTGCTTTTTTTGTTCCTTCATATAGTGTCCTCTTCCATCCAGTTGGAAGAAAGTTACACTACTCTAACAGGCTAAGTACACTAACTGGAATTCTTGTAATTATTTTCTCTCAGCACACACACTATAAACAACACAATCTTAATCTGGAAAACAAGGGAACCTTGTCCTCTCGGAAAATATTTTGAGGGAGCAGACTCATTTCCTGCCTCCTAGTACCATTAGTTACGTTTATAGCTTCAAAATGCCATGCTGATAACGCTCGCTTTCTCCATGAGCTGGCTGTTACTGAGGTCAAACTTTAAGAAAGGAAAGTAAGTTTTTGACAATTCATTGTTAGCTGTGTCCCCTGATTTAGTTTCCTTGATTGTTTGGAAAAGAATCATTTTATCGGTGTAAATCTAGATCGAAAAGTGAAAGTACTGTCAGCGGCAATTAAAAAAATCTAATATTTTGTGGATTTAAAAAGTGACTTGGCTAAAAGTATTGTAAGTGACGTGAAATGTGTATTTTCCTGTACAGTTTTTAAGGGTTTTCAATTGTAATTTACTATGAAAAGTTCACTTCAGGAATTACTTTCCAGTCTGTATATCCACATCTTGACAAAATTAATATATTTGGGATTTTAAAGTGGCTTGTTTTTAAAGCATTATAATTGTCATTGTTGGGCATAATCTTAAAAATTACAGTAGACAATGACCATGAAAATTTTATCAATAATAGTAATAAGTTTAATTTTTACCGGCATGTGAAAAATAAATGCTAAGAGCGTAATATTTCGGACTGTGAGAACAGGTCTTATATTTTACATTAAATATAATTTACATCTCAAACGTATGTGCTAAGAAACTAATATCCAACTAAGGTGAGACGCATTCTTAGTCAAGTGTACTGATTTTAAATAAACCAATTTGTTACGGTTTTAATTCCACATTACAACATTAATATAGTTAATCACAATTATAATCTCGATTACCTTCTATTTAAGAGTATAATTCTACCAAGATAATACTCATAAGCAAGTATGCATCTTGTAACTAATAAACAATAATACCGATTCATAATCATCATAGACTCAAGCTACCTCGCAACATCTTTCAACTTAACCATCTTGTGATACTGACCAAGTCATGTTACCCATATTTACTACACTTACTTTCCAGCACAATTTAGTGTATTTAATTAATTACTGATTAATTCAGAATGAAAGTTATTATTCTTTTCTCGGAGAAGCCCATGTAAGGTAAGGAATAAAGCAATGGCGTGCGGAAGTGCAAAGTACTTTGACTCCGATCGAATCCGAAGCCCGTACGTGATATTTCTCATTATGAAATAGTAAGATTTTCATATATCTATATATATAAAAGAGAACGTACAAATCCTTTGTCCGCTCATCACGCTAATACGGCTGAACCAATTTCTTTTATTTTTGGGGGGTTATTAGGATTTGGACCCTAGATGGTTTTTATCATATCACTTTAATTTTCAATTACCAGTGTCTTGAGATAATTGACCATTCAGGTGTCCATTACGTACAAATCCTTTGTTAGTTCATCATAGGTATAAAAATAAACGTATTTATATGCAACCCGCATGACCGTGTCACTCGGCGGGTTAACATACATGACAGGCGTTATAATGGTTTTTATCATATCACTTGAAAGCGAAAAAGTAAAAATTATCTAAGTAACAAAGTTTATTGCGTTCGGGGGTGACCGCAGCGAAGCGGGGCGGGTTAACATAAATGACAGGCGATATAATGTTAACATTTACTGCAATCTTCTATGGTTTTTATCATATCACTTGAAAGCGAAAAAGTAAAAATTATCTAAGTAACAAAGTTTATTGCGTTCCGGGGTGACCGCAGCGAAGCGGAGTGAACGCTGCTAGTATATATATATATATATATAAAGACATTATGAGGTAAGGATGTGAATGTAATTAAAGAATAGCTTTTCCCTTATATCTAAAGAATTTATGTGCTATCAGAATTATAAATGGGACTACGCTTATACTATACTTTGATAATGAATCCTAAATGTCATTTTGTTTTTACATGCCAATCACGTGTTGAATAATATGACAATATGATTAAAGCATATGGAAACGTTGCTATTGGATTCTTAGAAGAAAAAAATTACGTGGTTAGTTCATAAAATGGGATAATGGTAAACATAGTGTGGTATTCGTAATAACAACATTCTGTAAACCTTATTTGAGCTAGTTTGCCTTCGTGAAGAACTTCAACTTACAAGGGAACCTTCCGAAAATGATAGTTGCAGTGAAAAATGCGGCCTATGCCAATTGAAAGAGCTGTAACGGAGATGTTCATTCCCAAAACATTAGCTGCCCATAGCAATAAGTTCAAGAAATATAATGGGTGGAAGTTCGGGAAACAGTAAGGTTGGACAAGTGGGGAAAGTGCAAATTCCGCAAAAAAGGGGGTCACGGCAAAATACAATACTGACAAGTGATGTATAGAAAGATATTTGCCACAATAGGGAACAAATGAAGGCTACCAGTGGGGTTAACAGTGTTGCCAACTGCAATGAAAAGTACATGTTTTGCAAGGAGCACTATATGAAGTGAGTGCAATATTCAGTGTCAATCTGTAATGTAGAACATAAGATATGACGTGTATAATCAGTGGTAAAATCTAACAAAAAAGAATAGAAAAAACAGAAGTATGAACAATACGGAAAAGACGAAGTTGGCCATAATGCGCCACATTTGATCACGAGCTGTGCACATTATAAAGAACAAAACAAGAAATCACCAAATATGCAGGAAACCGACGAACTTAGAGTCGAAAAGAAAAACGAGTTTCAAAGTTGGCAGCACTGGCCATGAAAATCCAGACAATTCTAATATAGTTAGGCCACTCGCTTCACAAATAGAAAATTCCGGCAACAGGCATTAGCCTTCGCATCATTTGTACATGCTCGTCCACATTGTACGTGCAGGTGTTCGATGAGACAATGGTCCAAACAGAAGATACATTTGCAGTGAGCACAGCGTAATACTGCCAATCCATCACACATGGTACAATGATCGCCTGTGAATGTCTCGAAACAGTACTGTAGAGGTGTCGGAACCTTTGGTGGTCTATCTATAACATACCCACGCCTGTAGAAAGCAAACATAATCAAAGGCTTGATCAGCTGTATGTTGCTGTCTGCAGTACTATCACCGCCTATATGATATATCCAGAGTGTCCCACCTAACTCTGCGACTGAAATAGTTTCAAAGCGAAAAAAATTTGACACATCCAATTGTGCAGGAATGTACCCATGTCAGCGGGCGACAAACTTCTGTGAGACGCAAGTGCCCCCAAGTTTCCCATCATAGGGTCCCAGGGGCCAACTTCAAAATTTCAAAAAGCACCATCGGTCGAGTTATATTTCTTTCCATAAATCTTGGAATATGCAACAACGCATATCAGAAATATTTACTATACGGAATTTCAAAATGGCCGCCAAAAATATCTGCTGGGTGACAAGAACAACGTGCATATTGGAGACCATTTTGAAACCCGTGCATCATATAGCAAATGTTTCTTATAGGCGGTGTTGTATCTATCCAGAGAAATATCATCCGCCCCCTGTTCCCATTTGAAATGTTGCGGTTGACCCCTTGAGCTTTATGATGGGGGCACTGCGTTTTTGCTTCTTACAAAGTTTTCTTGTCCCTCGACATGAATACATTCCTGTGCAATTGGATTTGCAACATCTCTTTTCGCTTCGCAGCAATTTGAGATCACAATGTTCGATGCCATGTTAAGACACAACATATATTTGTGGCGGCCATTTTGAAAAATAAAACATGCTTCATACAGCAAATGTTTCCTATCGGTGTTGTTGCACATTCCATGATCTATCGAGAGAGGTACCACTCGGTCCCTGGTGCCATTTGAAAGTTTGATTTTGGCTCCTGGGGCCATATGATGGAGATCCTGGGGGCACTTGCTTCTCACAGACTTTTATCACCCCCTGACATTGGTACATTCCTGCACAACTGGATCCGTCACATTTTTGTTCGTTTCGCAAATCTTTCAGGTCATAAAGTTTTGTGGGACACCCTGAATATTCCCACATACGACCCAACCATGACATAATGTTCACTACTTCTAATTATCGGTTGTTTTCTCAACCCAACAATTTCATGTTCCCCGACTTGACATTGCCTCAATCACTCTAGCATTGATGCATCCGAGTGATGCCTGTTGCCGGAATTTTCTTTTTGTGAAGCGAGTGGCCTAATTATATTAGACTTGTCTGGATGTTCATGGCTATGTTGCCAACTTTGGAACTCGTTTTTCTTTTCGAATCTAGGTACGTCGGTTTCCTGTATAGTCGGTGCTTCTTGTTTTGTTCATTCTAATATGCACAGCTTGTGATCAAATATGGCGCATTATGGCCAACCCCGTTTTTTCCGTATTTTTCGTACTTCTGTTTTACTATTTTCTTTTGTTAGATTGTACCACTAATTATACACGCCATATATTATGTTCTACATGACAGGTTGACACTGAATATTGCCCTCACTTCATATAGTGCTCTTTGCAAAACATGTACTTTTCATTGCAGTTGGCAACACTGTTAACCCCACTGGTGGCCTTCATTTGTTCCCTATTGTGGCAAATATCTTTCTATACATCACTTGTCAGTATTGTATTTTGCCGTGACCCCCTTTTTTGCGGAATTTGCACTTTCTCTCCCTTGCCCAACCTTACTGTTTCCCGAACTTCCACCCCTTATATTTCTTGAACTTATTGCTATGGGCAGCTAATTTTTTTGGGAATGCTCATCTCTGTTACAGCTCTTTCAATTGGCATAGGCCACATCTTTCACTGCAACTATCATTTTTGGAAGGTTCCCTTGTTAGAAGTCATATGTAGGATAGTTTGACTTTGAATTTGCAATATATTATAGTTTTACCCATTAATTCGAGTGATATTTGTTCAATTCTGTGGATAGGATCAGTCAATGCCTTTATTGGAATTCTACGTGTGCAAAATGGTAAAATTAAAACAGTTGAACAACACTGTCCTTTATTTTACGGTTCATTGTATTTCGTAACTGTTTCAAAATTGATCCTCCCAAGAACATAAAAGAAAATTCGCAATGTTATATATATATGGTTGAGTAGTACTTTGTCAAATTGCCCTCGTGCAAGTATTAGTAATAGTCCTCCTCGATAGTGTACTGTCAAGCTTCTATGCCTTCACTGTACAACGTGTCAGGTTCGATTTCTGATGGGAGAGCATCGAACGAACTACAGTGATTTACGTCTTACTTGAAATTATATGTATTGTCGTATGTATTACCACTGCTGATAAACACCAATTAATCTAATCTTCGTAATAGTGATCAATTTCCTTAGTTATATTAGATCCTGAATATAATAAAGAGGAAACGTATATTTTATCGTGAAACTGAGTAACAAGAATCGCGCCTACAAGGAAGAGGAAAAGTAGTATGGATCTTAGCATAGTTAACGGTACACTTGCCAAAAATACAGGTAAAACGTGTATCTGTTCAAAAATGGAGTTTGGCGCAACGCATCCCTGGCCATAACAATTCTCTCTCTCTCTCTCTCTCTCAAAAAAAAAAAAAAAAAAAAAAGGCAATGGGCCCATATACCCTGTCAAGATATTTCAATTGGTTCTATCTAGAGAAACATCTCTGGCCAGACAGATAACCCTAGAATAAGTGAGGGCTAAAACAATAATCTGACAAACTTTACCACCCACTGGAAGAATCTGGACATAGTGGATCTTCACCTAAAATTTTCTCAATTGGCCCCATCTTTTTATATACAGTATTTTGTACCTCTCAAGAGGTACCCCATAGGTAAATACCTTTTCTTTTTTTTTTTTTTTTCATAACATATTGGAAAGTACTGTGAATGTCCTCCCTGAAAATTTTATCAGTTGGTCTCCTCTCATATTTTGTAGCGCTTTAGAGATACTTCTAGGCCCCCTTGGAAAACATATTAGTTGACCAGAGGTATTTTTTTTTTTTTTTTTTTTTGGCTTATAGATATCCCTTTCAAAAGTACAAAAATTAGTCCCATTCAAAAAAAAAAAAAAAAAAAAAAAGGACAAGATGTACCTCTCTCCTTGGCCTAGTGGATTACAAGATTTGTATCTCTACCGGTAGAAATCAACGAGTGACCGATTGGGATAAGACATGCACTTTGATTATTTTTTCAAATCTAAGTTACACCTCTTCTTGACTTCTCGGTTTTTATTCGATCGAGGTTTGAACTGTACTTATGCTATGAAAAGCCGTGCTGCTACTACCAGTTGTTCTACCGGACAACAACTAGCATATTATGGACTATTGCCCGATATCACAGTGCCCATTACAAGTTCCGTTGGAGCACAGGCATAGGAATTCCATCACACTCCTTCCTGTTGGTTCCCCATAGGCAGAGGAAGATGTAGACGATTCAGCAGTCCAAATGTGCAGAAATCAATTGGGTTGGCGTCAGGGCTATTGTCACGAAAGTCATGAAGGGGAATAACTCGGATTCCCGTTTCTTGCTTCATGTTATGATAAAACCGGAGAGATCGGTAAACGCTTTGTCCATGTTAATTCGCATCTGGTTCTTGCTGGCTCCATACAAACGAGAAATGTCTTGCCGATAGATAAGAGTCATGTAACATTCACTATCACGATTTTGTCCACCTTACATATTTCCAACTTTCCCTCGTAATAATGTCCGGTGTCTATCACGAATCCCTGCAAAAACGATCTCGGCACTAACGGTGAAACTCGGTATGTCCCTTGCCAGAGGTATCACGATATGAAGTTGTTCAAATGATACCATTACCGTGGGATAAATGTAGTCCTCATCCAATATGACATCCATCTTCCATTTTACCCCCATCCCCTTAAGTTAGTTTCTAACAGTTTGCGGCAGTTCGTTTTAAGTTCAGCAATATGGGTCGGAAGAAGGCTGTGGGTGACAGTGGACCTAATCAAATTTAATCTCTTGGCCACGTCACGTTGAGGTGGTAGATTTTCCTAGCCTACCAATTGACGAGTTCCACGAAGCACCTCACACAACACTTTCGATGGTAACCTCGAATGGGGCCCTTTTCTTGTCGAATGTCCTGCATGGGCCCCATTTGTGTTTCCCTATCCACGATATTTTTAAGCTGTATCACTCCAATGGTTAAACATTTTACCGACACTATTTCAGTAGTTGATAGTACAAACAATGTGCTTGGAAAAGAGCCATGAAGCATCCTTCCTAATAACGATTCACCTTCGGCGGTATTCCACTAGTACCAACACGACACTCGGCACCTGCAAGCTGAGGAAGCACAGTGATAGCCCCACCGGTTTCGTGTTTCTGGCACAACTATACAGGAGACACCAGCGTTGCCAGATTGTTTGCATTTGGATATAAATCGAACCGAACAGTTTGCACCCTATTGTTGTAGCAATCTCGATGGCCAACTACATCCGGTATTCTTAATGAGGAATGGCCGCACAACTTCTTTTGGTTTGGTGCCGGTTTTTCTTACTTTTTGAAGATTACAAAGACCTGACACGATGCGCTGTCTGCAAAATGCGATCCCAGCTAGGAAATACGGTGAGTAAGGAAGGGTTTCATACTTGAACTCATGGAGAGTGTGCATCGTTCTTTGAGCAACATGTAGGGGTTCATTGTCGTGCAATATGAGGACGCGATGTTTGGTGACCATTGTGCTTACGGACAATGTTACGGTGCGTTTCATGAAGTTCAACACTGTAACGATCTGCAGTGATGATTTTGCCTCCAAAGGAAAAGACAAGATAAATTACCCACCAAAGACCACCATTCTAGCAACACCTTCTGCAGGTCGAGAGGCGGTTTTTGGATGCCGACCTAAACGTTGATCTCGATCTGACTGCTGTTCCGGCCTTTTACGATTGTCGTAGCAAATTCATTTTTAATCAGAAATGAAATTCCAATACAGCAAACTTCCCTGGTAGTTCGTAAACTAAAAGAACTACGCATCCATACATGACAATCTTTGTTGGCGGTATCAACTCATGTGGCACCCATAAGTCCAACTTTTTCACCTTATGCATATCATGAAGCCACGAAACTTGACAGTGGTATAGTAGATGCCTAACTCACCTGCAATGGCATGAACACTTTTCCGAGGGACCAATTTCACAATGTTCCTCAGGAGATAATCAGACTACTGTCAGAGGCAGCGGGGCTAATTTTTTCATGTTGTATCACCGGCACAAAATTTCACAAAGAAAGATGTATGTTGCGTTCATTCACCACTCCCAAATTGCTCGCACTATTGATTTCTTGCGGCTAGATGTTCAGAATATCCCAGTTTGAACTCGTAAAGGAAAAATGGTACACTTCCGTCCCACCTGCTTGACTAGGCACCCCAGTCCGTTTTCTAATGTCGATGTTGGCAAGCAACCCCAGACTAGACTCTTTCATCGGCATTGACAACTTGATCACTTTCCAGATTATTATATCTATATCTATATCTCTATATATATCTATATCTATCTATCTATCTATCTATCTATATATATATATATATATATATATATATATATATATATATATATATAAAACTCGTCCTTGTACTGTTGTACTGTTTTTGCTGATAACGTGTCTATTAGCAGCATCAAGTCTGCGAATGTCATGCTGAAATCTAAAGTTTCTGAGCCAGCCTTCCGAAAAATTACAGTCACTCTCTGTTACATTCAAATCTACAAACTTCTTAGTCTTAAAAATGATCATTGGCGCTTTTACAGGCATTCTGTCGGCTGTTTAGCGCTGAACCACAGTCTAGTTCTTCCAGCTTTTTACTGTTTGCCTAGATCCCATTTTTTCTGTTGCCGCAGACTGAGAAGCAAACTGCTTTATATATATATATATATATATACCTAGTCGTATCATAAATACTGACACAACATTGGAAGTGAAGTATTATGGAAGTGTTAAAGATACTTTAATATCCTTAATGTATAGGTTACTTACAGGCCTAACAAACACAAAGCACCAATTACTTTTCAAAATGGCCGCCTTTGGCCTTCATCCAGTCCTTAAGTCTCTGCATCCACTCATCTATAGAATTACGCACTGTCTCTATAGGAAAATCCGCCACTCCCTTCACCAGGAAAAGTTTCAGACTGTCAATATTGGCATGCCTCTTCTTACAGACCATGCCCTCAAGCAATGACCACAACTTGTAGTCCAACGAGTTGAGGTCAGGGCTGATAGCAGGCCAATCATCTGGAGCAATCAAGTTCGGGACATTTCTCCTCAGCCACTCCTGGGTTGAGTGTGCATTGGGGGCTGGTGCGGAATCCTGTTGGAAGGTCCAATGTTGATTCCTGAACAAAATGTCACTCAAAGGCTTCACGACAGAGTTCAAAACAGTATTTTCGTACACTGTGGCTGACGTTTTCATCCCTTTTTCACAAAAATGCAGCTTGGTGGTGCCATCATACGCCATTCCTCACGAAACCTTGACTGAAGCCGGATGATGACCCCTATGGATCTTCGGGGTTTTCTCCCGAGCTTCCTGGGAAGCTGAAGTATATACTTATTCATGTTAAAGCTTCCTCAATGTTGAATATCTTTTCATCTGTGAAAAAACTTCTGTGTCCATTGTTTGCGTAATGCTGCAATAAGCGTTTTGTTTTATCACCTCTGCTCTTTTGGACATGCATTGAGGAAGTGACCTATACCTCGCCGGTAAGCCTTCAACTCTAAGTCACTTCTTAACACACGAGACATTGATATTTTGGAGATGTTCAGCCCCACTCGATAGCTACACTTTTACGAACACACTTTCTCTATGATAGCTCAACTTTCAATGACCCACTCTACTCTCTTGCACAGGCGTGTTGACTGCGACCTTAAAAACTACATGTACACCCCGCCTCAAAAATTGTGTCAGTATTTATGATATGACTAGGTATATATATATATATATATATATATATATATATATATATATATATATATATATATATATATATAGCACAAAATCGGAAACAGAATTCACGATCAAAGATATTCTAACGAGACTTAACCTGAATGCAGAAAATATCCGCGGCCAGTGTTGAAATGGTGCAGCTAATATGTCAGGACGAGTGAATGGTGTGCAGAAGATAATTCTGACTCAACATCCGAAAGTTGTATACATTCATTGCAATAATCATGCATTAGATCTTCCATCGCAGGAAGTAGCACGAAAATGGTAATCTTTGTGTCACGTACCGGCCATAGTGAAAGACGTTTGTATCATTAACCTGGATTCTGCAAAACGAGAGACAACAAATGCCGACATCGTTCTTGAATCCTGTAAAACAAACAGCGAAAGTCATCCTAAACATTTGCTACCTCTTTGTCCTACTCGCTGCTGTGTTAGATGAAAATCTCTAATCAGATTTCAATCTACTACAAAGGAATTCAAATCACGTTGAAAAACAACATCAGTAATACAAGTGGTCCAGATGATGGTCAAAAATTAATACTAAAAGGGTATTTGAAAAGAATGAACAAATTGGGAATATTTTTTTCTGATAGTCAGTATATATGCTTTTGTACCTTGCGAACAACTGGCAAAAGTGCTTCAAAATTCTGAAGCTTCTGCTTCTAGAGCTAAAAAACCAACAGCGATTCTAGAGGATACTATGAGAAACCTACGAACGAACAGTGCATTTGAAAACATCTATAAGGAAGCAAAGGAAAATGCAGACAGCCTGCACTTAAAATTGCTCACTTCATCAAGATCAAAGAGAACACCAATTAGGTTGGAGCAGACTGATAATCCTTCTATAGCAGCTACCCTAGAACCTGTATCAGTTCTTCGAAAAAGTACATCGAAATCATTGACTATTTGTTGAATGAAGTATGGTGTCGTTTCAATCATCTAGGCCTCAAACAACTCATATAACTCGAGAAGATGCTTTGTGAAGATGCTGTATGTTGTGAGCATCTCTGAAGAGATTATTTGAGGCAGGAATTGGGAGTTCAAGCGTCGGATTTTAACCTGGATAGATTATGCGCTCAGCTCTCACTGCTTTCACCTACTTCGATTACGACCACCAGCATATTAAAAACTGTTAGTCCTGAAACACGAACTGTTCGCAGCCTTCTCGACCAAACTGTTCATCTAGAGACTCTCGTTCTTACTTTGCCAGCTTCTTCAGCATCTTGCAAAAGATCATTCAGCCCTTTGCGTCATCTAAAGATATATTTGAGTACCTCCATGACGTAGAAAAGATTGTCTCATCTGCTGTTGTATGTGCATAACGAGCAGATTTCAGTGAGAGATTTAAACACAATTGCAAGAGAATTCATATCAAAGACAAGCGAAAGGAAAGCCACTTTTGATCAATTTTGAAAAGAATAAATTTAGAATCAAGTAAGTGAAAATGTTAAGCGTTATATAACCAATTCTTTATATTACAAAATAGCACCTGAAATTCAATATAAATTTGAATTATTTCTTATTAATTGTGTAGTACTTTATTAGTGTGAAGTGAAGTGAATATAATGTTATAGGAGAGATAAATGTAATAACAAACTGGATATACTGAAGTAAGTGTAGTAAAAAAAATACAGGTAACTCTGGATAATTAGTGTAATTGAATTTTCTATATAAATTTCATGAAGTCTTTAGTGAAAATTCCATTTTTGACACGTAAGTAGAAAAAAAAAAATCTTATTTTTTACTTGCTTATGTAGCCTGTTTTATAATGTTCAAGTTACTTTCTACTACAAAGTACTAAAAAGTTTGTAGTTCTAAATAGGAATTTCTAATATTACAATGTACTGCACCAACAGGACTGGATATTTAAAAATATAATTTTATTTTCCTCGTTTCCAAGTGATTTAAGTAGCTTTAAGATTCTTTAATAGTGATCGCGTGGTCGTTTCCAACACAGTTAAAAATATGTACCGGTATATAAAATGGTAAAAATTGTACTTACAAACATTGTAAGCAGTACAATTTCTACAATTTTATAAGTTTTTAATTGTGATTTCAGTGCTTGAAAATTTCTGCATCAGACCAATTCCAGCACAAAACTGACACTAGATTAAATCTAAAGATGTATTTTCTAAACCAAGACACTTCTCATAAATGGAAATTTCACTCCCACGAAACTGTTTACAGCTGTATTGTATTATTATTATTATTATCCAACTAAATCAAATTATTGTTACATGACGAACATATATTCGTATTATCTTATCTATGTTACATTCCCGTGTCTATTCTCAAGACAGCAGTTTGCCCCCCAGCTGAAAAATACTTCCGACGCCACTGACTATTACCTATATTACGAGGATCATATTTAAAGTCTGTTTGTGAATATCTGTATCTTGTTCATTATAAGTCTGAAAATATTCACAGTATTAATAAACCAAAACTGAACAAAGCACTATATATATATTAATAATACTTGTATAACAGTTTTCGCAATATAACATGATAACGTATCTGGTGAAAGCGATGTGATTTTATTATATTGTGAATACTGTTTGAAATTGCCTGTACCTTTGGTAATGAGTATACGTTCTGGCTCCTGGCATCCGATGCGTATAATCCGACCCCATTTGCATTAATGAAGTCACTCCATACGTTTCGTAGTATGAAGTTAAAAAGAAAATCAAGCAGCCCATCAACTGTGAAATACGGTCAGTCATCCGGTTCCTACCAGCAGGAAACGTGACAGCTGCGACTATTCATTGTTAGATATGCGAGGTGTATGTGACAATGCTATAAGGAACAGTAAAGTGGAAAATTGGTCAGGTTGTTTAAGGAATGTCGGGAAAACGTCCATGATGAATCGCGCCCAGATAGGTAATCTGTAGTGACAGGATTTGGTGCAGGCTGTTGAAATTAAAATTCTTCTCAAACCATCTGAAAACCTTTCTGGGCGGCAAGAATATACACATTGATGAAGAACTGAAAACGACTGTGAAGAACTGGCTATCATCAGAGGCGGTGAAGTTGTTCGAGAAGGGTATTCAAAAACTCGCTGTTCTTTGCGGTAAATGTTTAAACCGGCAACGGAATTACGTAGCAAAACTGAGAATTGTATGCACATTCAGAAAATAAATGTTGTTTTGAACCATGTTTACTTGTTTCGTTTTTATTGCTTAACGGATATTATTTAAAGATAACCCTTGTGTTTTTAAAAACCTAAAATTTCATGAGGAATTACAATTAATATTTTCGTTTGCTTTCTTTTGTCTTTCTTTTATTATAAATACTGTAAATTTATAGTAACTTACAATTCCCAACGTACAATAACAACTAATATCTAAAATATGTAACAACAAAAGAATACTTGTAACAACAAAAGAATGCTAACATTGTAATACACCGACAATTTTAATACACTTCTGTAAATTTTTCAGTGCATATATAACCTTTAATTTTCCTTCTTTAAATACATGACTAGCATTAAGTACACGCTTAATCTCGAAACTTGAATTAAATTTATACATAAAATCAATAATACTGTTATTACCACTTGTATTAATCATTGACAAGAATGCAAATATCAGCTATAACAACTATATATAGTAACTGTCCAATGTGCTGTGGATGTAATGAAATATTACGTCTGAACACTGACGATATACAATCGCCTATAAGGTAATTACTATGATTCATATAATCCGCTATTATATATTAGTAATATAAATCTATATTACATTTTTTTAATTAATTACTTTCGAAGATGTAAAGTAATTGCAGAGCAGTTTCTTCTTTCGTGTTCTGAAAAATAAATCTATTTTTAACAGTAGTGAAATCAACTTCATTGTAGACATTCGTGATATATTAACTAAGAATTGTCTAACGGAACTGCGGTTCATTTTTGCCTCTAATCATAAAAATAACAAATATAAATTGCAATATCTAAAACATTCTTGAAAATGCAATTTGATTAATCATGATTCATTTGAATCTGAACTAAAGTTGCCATGAAATGCCATTTCTTGCAGATAACATTTTTTTTTTTTTTTTTAATAAATTGTTTTACTACTATTCATACATTGGTCATGAAAGAAGACAGAGTATATCATTTCTAGCATGCATGTACAATTATATGACATTCCGGAATTATTCCTTTACGTAAAATAAAATAAATATATTCTCCGAGATTAGTGATTTCCAACCTGGAAGCGCACCCCTGAGTAGAAGCATGAAAGTTCAAGGAGATCGCAACTTACTGAAAGATTCATTTATTTATGTTACAAACTTCCAGATTCAGCCTACGAGGCCAAAATGGACTTGATTCACTAACAATCAACAACAATAACAACAACAATGGAGGATGCGGAAGAAAGTTGGATTAGACCAATACGTAAGATTTTATCATGGTATTTACCTAGCGGAAAATGCTACAAAAACCTCAGTTCAGATGGTTGGCCACCAGATTCGAACCTAGACCTCCCGATTGTGAAGTAAGAATCCTATTAGTAGAGCGTGGATTTTTGCATATTTGCATGTTCTTTTTCTGATATGATATTGATATGCTTACATGGTTAATGTTTCTTTTAGACATCTAGAGCTCTAAACGCGAAGTTTTATTGTGCATATAATTGCATATTTTGATGAATAGTTCATATTGAAGACGTTATTGCGTATATATGCATATTTGCGAAAAATGACCAGTGTATGGCTACTTGACTGGAGATTTTTCAGATTTAAAAAGTAATTTCTAATCTTGTGGCTGTGGTTAGAAAGCCCAAGAAATGAAAATAACTTCTTATATGTTTAAACATTCAGTGAAGCATTTCTAAGAACGCGAAACAAAGCCAAAGGTAAGTTCTTTTCTTCTAGATTTCTCTCCCTGGAGGTGAATGAGTCACTACACTTGCAGGAATACTTAAATCTTATCCAACATACCTTCACAGTTGTTAGAAACCTTATGTTGTATAGTAGTGTTGCTAAGTAATCATGCCGAAAGAGAAAAGCTCGAAGAGTTAAAATCTTAGACAATGTACTAAAGAATATTTAAGCTTGTCTACGGATGGAAAGATGAGAGGTATGTAGCAGAGAAGTAAGTATATTTTTACTTTACTTAATATTACATTTTTTTATTTTTTTTAAGAGAAATATTATATATTAATTAATTCTTCAACGAATTCAATTTTTCTTTTGCATTTTTGAGTAATCAAACGTAAAATTCGTCAGTAATTACAAAAACTGTTACAAATTCTCTGTAACGTGCAAAAAAGGAAGATAATGATTTTCTCTTTTAAAAAATCGACAATTAGAATTACAAACATAAAACATATTTCTACATATCTTTTAGGCAAAGTTTTAAGATGTAAAATCAGCTGTATTGGCCCACTGTCTAATGGGCGTTTTCGCTGGTTTATTTTAGGCCAGACAGTGTTGACAATAATGGATCCTTTGCATTACGTAAAAAGGTAAGAAAGACTGGCTGTGCGCCTTACGCAATGAAACCTGAATTCTTGGTTCCCTACTCAAGATAAACGCACACATAGGGGGAGTTGGATAGGTTAAGGGATGGAAACAGCAGAGTCATTTCAGAGTTTGCCGGGGGAGGAAGGCGGTAAGATTGTATTGCGTTTTTTGTATTAGTATACAATTGATTAAAATTTATGTATTTCTCCAACTGAAGAGGGAGGGGGGGGGGGGGCAATTGCATTCCCTGCTTTCCCCCAAATGACGCTTCTGAATTGAAATTCTTGAAAGGGAAAAAATATTCCAAAAATCGTAAACATGTAAGATGATAGCTTCGGAGGTAGGCGTGGGAATAGACCACTATCTTTCTTCGATGTCAATGCAGATAGATAAAAGCTTTTAGGAAATAATAAAAATTACGGTGAATTATTCGATATTAACGTTCTATTCAACAAGTTTACAAAGCAGATCTTACAGTTTTACGTGGGATATGAACCACAGGATACTGTGTTTAAGAAAGCTTACTTTATATGGAAACGAGGTCTCCAACTGGGCACTATCTGCACTACCACTGCACCACTAAACTGACAATAGATCTTCAGAGGTAGTAGGGGGGGTTCGAGACCGCACGAAGCGTTTTTTTCTAGAGCGTCACGGAATATTCGTACTAATTTCATATCGACATTCTGAGCGATATAGAAGTCTTTGGAGGACAACCATCAATAGAGTATTCCTGCTTTTAATGGATAGATGTACTTAGTTGAGAATGTAGAAACTAAATACTGGTGAATCAATTAAAATATTATTGTTTCAGATACACTGTGAGAAAAAGTTTCAAGTTGTGCAACACATTAAGACAGATATGCATATAAAGAACGAACACAGTGCTACATCTAAGCAGTACACAATAGATAAAGCATTTAGTAGAAATAAAACTGAAGGACGTCAAGAACTATTTTTCACGGATATGTGCAAAGCATTTATTGCAGCAAAGATACCTTTAAAAAAGTCAACAATCCAGAACTTCGAGCATTTCTTACAAAATACTAAAAAAATAAATAAATAAATAAATAAATAAAATAAATAAATATGAATCAACATTAAGGAAAAATTATGTTGACGAACTTTATTCTGAAGTAAGTTTCAATGCAGCGTCTTCCTCATCCCAGCCAGAGGTAGCGACGCGTAAAAGCAATAAAGGTACTTTTAAAAAGAAAGACTGAGCTTTCCGTTAGTAGTTTTCTAGAACCTGTATTGCAACACTTCTTGCTAAATTTACGTTTTGCAGAAAACTAAATTTCTTTCTTTTTCTTTTCTTTCTTTCTTTTTTTTTTTTTAATACATTTATTCAGTATTTTAAATTTAGGATTTTTTCCTTATTCATTTTTTGCAATAACGTCTGCTTGATCAAGTTATCATTTTTCTTAACAATGCGATTTAACACCAAATTAATATTTTCTGTGAGTTAATATACGATAAACGTTTCATTGGGTCTCAAACCTGCAGCCAGTTCGATGATCTTGGAGGAACAGAACCTGATACTGAAGAGGCAATGACAAATTGTTCACGCAGATTAATATTATTTTTCTTGTACATTTTCAAGTACTAGACTGTTTCGACCCACAAGAAGCTAGATGTATACAAGAAGCAAGGAATGCATGCAGCGCTGACAATATTCAGCCCGATCTAGCCTTTATGAGTACTCATTTTCGGTCACTACCCAAGACGATCACTCGTTTGGAAGAACAAGATTTGCAGCTTTCGACATCATTGGAGCTCTTTGATAGTGTTGTAGAATATACTCCACCTGGACAAGTTAGAAAAACTTTTGAAAAACAGCCAACATCAGTAATAACAAGATACCCAGAATTGAAATTCTTGCACAATGTAAATGAAGTATTAAGTGGTGTATCAACGCAAGTTTTTGAAGAACACTCTGTTGATGAAATAGCATCACTAAAAATTTGTTTAACTACTACTTATGACAGTGAAAGTTCGTTTTCCAGTTATAAGAGCATACTTTCAGACAAATGTATGTTTTCTCCAGAAAACATTGAAAAAAAAAAATAAATAAATAAAAAATAAACTAATTTATTGCAACGATAAAATGTGCAGAAGTAAAATGTGCTGTGTGCAGCATATTTGAAGCGCCTGAAATAAATGTTCATTTCGTTATTTATTTGGTTAGCTTATATGTTTTCTTTAATGCACATTTTACTATTTTTTGCGCATATCTTTAAGTTTTTTAATGCACATTTAGGTAAGTCTCAATGGATACCGATCCGACCTCTAGCTATCAGCCTATGCACAATTGTGCCGTTTAGACTACCGGAGATAATCAGAAATATCTATCTGAAGCTGAAGCAGATGTCTCACACAATAATGTATGGCACTAGAACAGTTAGACAACGAACTGCAGGATTAACAAAGGGCATCGCCAAATAAGGAGGTTAGAAACTTACACCCTAAATTATGGTGTAATGATATTTTATAATACACTATTGAAAATAAAATAATATAAAACTACTACACCATATTAGAGACGAGCATAATCGAACGACTTTCGTAATAAGTGAATCGCATATTAGCTTTGAAAATAATTAAGTTAATTGCTTGATCGATTTGCTCGGACTTTCCAGGCATAAGTGCAGGAAAGAAAGACTAATCAACTAACCAAACCAATGAAAAAAAGAGTATTTTGAGTAAAGATCTTCGTAAAATGCATTCTGCTCGAATTTTTCGCGTGTATATTGCGTTGTGTTGAAATTACAGGAAAGATTGTCTTCTTTCAACAGTGTTGAGCAATAAGTGTATCTGATCCACGGTTCCATGACCTTTTACCCGAGTGTACAAGGCATTTTAACCAGCATTTATTTTATCGTAACATTTCTAATTTTCTGTGAGAAACACAAAATCTGAAACATTCTGAAATTATTAATTTCCTTTCTTTTTTTCGCAAGAAATAATGAGCTTTTTTAATATATATATTCAAGAGTACAGCCAGATGTTTTTCAGACTTTGTGTTGCTGAGTGGCTCTTGATATAACGCGGAATAACTCTGTGGAAAGAGGGGAATAGCAAAAATAAGGAAAATGTAAAAGTGTTTTATAAAGTTTAGCGTTTTACATTTTAATCAAGAAATAAATAGATACAATGTAGTTTTTGTTTTAAGTGCGATTCCCTTGTAAGGCATGTCGAAGTAAGATTGTGCAATGAAGATTGCATATTGGTACAATAGTCTCCCGATCTCCGGTATGAGTATAAAGGGAGGTTACGCGGTGTGCAGTTGAATCTTGTGTTATCTCCAGTTTTATATGTTACCGTTTCCGACAATACAGCTCCTGTTGTATTAATTGGCGGGCACGAGCAGACCACAGCTGCAAGGACCTACTGAAGTCGACATTGAGTGCTAGGCTCTAACGATGCCTTTCCGAACGTAGTTGAGACTTTAATACATTTTATTTAAGGAAACGTGATAAGTAACATATTCTTCCAAACCAAATATTGTCTCGCACAACTTTAGTTACCAGTATCGGAGGAAGGAACGATCGTGAAATGACTAACAACTCTAACAGGCGGTACTAAGTGCATCGGTCCAAGAGAAGAAATAAGTTGAATAATTGTGTAATTTCATCTCTCTAGCTGTACTCTTTCTGGGGAAAGTCAGGAAATTTTCAGCACCCGCTCTAATATTTGTCAGTTTTCCAGATATCTTCCGTTAGGAGGGACGCAACGCGGTTTAAGGATTCTTCCCATTAAATTCAATTTTAAAGATCTTAAGATGAACTGATTTTTATTCTTTTATTTATTTATTTATTTATTTATCCTGAGACAGATTATTGTCAGATGTTTGGTAAGAATGTGGTGTTTATTCTGTTTCTACGAAGTTTTAGGTAAGAATTGTATTTATTGTTTTTCTTTTTTTTAACTTTTTACAATATCATTTAAGCAACCATAAATCGCTAATCTTATATGCAAAAGATAAGTTATGAACATATCTATTTGCTATTTAGTCTTGAAAGTTGTTTCATGCACAATTCTGATGTCTGTCAACCTTCAATGCTTTCATCTTTGCTCTAAAGCTCTTACAAAAGTATTACTTTCTTCACTTTATGCCTTCGTCCTCGATTTCGTTCTTATTTGTTTCCATAAATATCTGCAGCGATGAACCTCTGAGTTCATTAAGCAATAGAGAGTTAAGTATGTAGAAATTTCCTGTTTTTCAAAAAAAATCAAGTAAATTTTACTTTTAAAAAAGGTTTACTTTTAATTTTCTTTGTTTCCAAGCTACTTTAGTGTTTCTTTGTACTGATGTTTGTTTATTAGGGAAGATATCACTGCAGCAAAATAAGTGTTCGTTTGAAACTGCTCTGAGACAATTGAGCTACCTCAACTCCATTCTCTACAGAAATTCATTTTAAGTCTTGAGCTTCACAGAGGGCTACCCTATATTCTTGGAAGACAATCAGACGAAAAATTTCACATGCAGTAAGCGTAAAATTTAACATTACTGAAGAAAATGGAAATTAAAGAAAAACAAAATTCAAATGCACCCCCTTCCTTGTCTTTTCCTTACATCACATCATGGAATTGAATGAAAAGGAAAAATGTTGACCATATCGGAATTACTATGCTGCAAAAGTAATGCGTAATATTAACACAGTAATCGGTAATGTTGACACGTTTTAGGTTTTCATATTCGAATTAATTACATTTTGGGAATGATTTTAACATTCCGTAAGATGTTTGCCCGTCTATAGTGGGAATATTATTCTATAATCGGATCCGCTGTTCGTCTCCACCCACAAGGGAAATAGAAGAAACACTGGATAAATTAATGGAACAAAACTCACTACCATAATTCAGAACTAGTGCGAGATTCAGTCCTAAGATCTCAAAATGGACTTGATAAGCAACTTTGAAACTTAAATTTGAAATCTTATGAGTCATAACACAATCAAACATACGTAGGAGCATAAAGCTGGAAGACTGTATTATCTTCAACTAACATATTTGATTTTATAAAATGAACTTTTGCCTAGGCTTCAATCTTCTATCTTTATATATATATATATATATATATGTATATAAAAAACTTTTGCCCATTCCTAATCCGAAACCTACATGTTCTTTGTTTAGTAACTTTCAGAACAATGTGATCAACTTTAATTTTGTTTCCTTCGACGTGCAAAGAACATATAATTACCCTCTCTGCTGGTGTAATGACTTGCAGGTGCACGCGCTCTAGGGTTCGGTTCACTGCAGGACACCCTTGAAAAATTTGAACGCATTACAGTGGTTCGGATTCCACCCTAAACTCTACATTCATATCTCATATAGCTGAAAGGGGACGCTAAACTCCCAAGTCCAACAGAACGTAATTTTCTGTACGATACCGGGAACTGTTTCAGTCCGTAAATTCTTCTTGAAGTTAATTCAAAACAAAAGAAGTGCTTTTTAAATCTAGTTTACCGTCTCATGATTATACCGCGTAGGTTACAGAGTATAGATGATTAATAACATTGAATTATGAAATCATTGGTGGAATCAGAATATAGGAGCACACGAGAGAATCCCGAGAAAATCCACAGCTACGATGTCATCAACCACAACATGAAAGGTTTGTATATCGATTATTGCTGGTAACAGTACCTTCAAACATATGGACCACCACCGACTTCCTTCCAATAATTCCTTTCCATCTTCCGTTAGTAATGTTTCCTGTGCACAGCAGACTCAAGTTAATTGTATCTGTAACTTTGTTAATGAACTGAAATAAACCAACATTGATCCTATGATCCATTTGTGCTGTCCTTTTTCAGTTTGATCAACCATGTAAGTCCCTCCCCAATTGCAATGGAAGGAGAAAGAAAAAAAAAAACTAGGCAAAAGTTCAGTTAAGAACTCGTTAAAAAAAAATAAATAAATAAATAAAAATAAATACCTTGTTCAATGCTTTTAAAAATGGAATGGTGGAAATTAGATAAATCTAAAATGAACTACGTACAGGTTTTGAAAACCTAACCGAAGCCGTCTTCAAATGTGTCGCTCAAAAGAATACAATTAATTTGAACTTACTTTTCTGTGTTTTCTAAAAGAACTAGTTTATCGTACCTACTTTTCAATAAACCCCTAAAGAGAAAAGTGAATGCACTCTTCCGTCTGACTAAAGTGTAAAAGTAGTTCCCTTAATTAACCTATTATTGGAAACCACACTAACGTGTATATTCAGTGGTTCACTTTAAGTATGATTATATGAAAATCTTAAGTACAAGGTTTCGACTATTATCGCTAACCGCAAATTACCTTTAGTAACAACAGTAATTAGTACTACAATTACTTAAGCGTATGTGATGTAAAGATGTTTAAATATATACAAAAATAAGATTAAATATTTATTTTCCACAGGCGCCTTACCACAAACGGGAGAATTATGCTGAAGTTAAAATTTTCTACAACGTTAATCACAGCATTTTTTGGTCAAAAGCTCATACATGCTTGAGTTTAAAATCACTGGCCTCATCTATATCAAGGATATGGTATCAGTAACATCTATGGCAACTAATTCAATCTTCTATATTGCCCGGATATTGTGCAAATTTTATTCGGTTGATCACAATAAGATTTGAGTTTTCAACATATTGCACAAGCAATATTGCAATGTATACTATTATTCATTCCGTATTTACAGACGAGAATACAGTAGACTCCCAAGTATCCGGCTTGCGACTATCCGGCCTAGTTTTCTTTTATCGTAATTAAATGAGGAAGGCAAGGCGTTGCATTGGCAATATTGCCAAGGAATTGGAGGCGGGCGTCTGCTACCATCCTCCTACGTGTCGTGTGCAAAACACAGAGCAGCGTTCAGCTCCTTGTTTATTGTTTCATCATCGTCAGTTGTAACGGACCTCAATGCAGTACGCTTGACGCTGTTCCTGATTATAACTGTACAGTACGTACAGTACTGTGTTCCTAAATTGTTCTTGGGGTATGCTTTTTTTTTTTGGGGGGGGGGGGGTACTACAGTGAAGATTTGAAAATGGGTGATAAAAGAAAAAAAGTTCTAGTAACTATGGAGAAGAAATTACGCAAAGAAATGAGTTCATAGAACTCTGGCCTACTTTTTTTTTTTTTTTTTTTAATCCGGCCTGTCCCTTCGGCCACATTAGGCCGGATACTCGTGAGTCTACTGTAATTATAATTATCAGTGTTGTTTTCTTAATATATAAATACTTAATTTTAATATACAAACAGTATATACATATTATTTTATATGAATTCATCGACTATCGGCAAATAATAAATGTTTATCGACATTAAACGTAGTCAATTATTTCTTTGTTTAAATGGAATGTTCTTTCATGATATCATGCAAGCAAGTATTGCCGAACAGGATTGAAATTCTTACAACTCGTCTCGCACTATTAAGTTAAATTCACGAATACAATACTAACGGCTATAATACTTTCTAACGGTTAACTGACATCTTTAAAATATCAATAAACAAGGCACAAGATACTGTAGTACATTATCCGTTCTTTTTTGTCCAATTATTAGTTTCACAGTAGAATTCTAAACTTTACTGGGAAAATTTTGCTAACGAAATTACTCTACCTGCAAGTCACATAATAATAATCGAAGGACAAGTCATTCAAAGTAATCAAATATTTAAAAGAACGAACAAGTATGTGAAAACATCCCTATAAAAGCATAATATTACTACTGTGTAAATACCTTATTACAAAAGTACAATACGTATTTTATACGTACCTTAGGTAACTTAAAACCTCCACATGTCACACACAACAGACATACACACATATTCATACACAAACCCACCTACATACAAGAATACTGCCAATGACTTCGAGTTCGTACAAGTATAAAACACTAATACGGAATAATACACTAGTAATCAGAATTGTGAGATTTCATGGAAGATAACAGCCTTCATCAGCCAGACATCTCGTTCAATTTGGCGTATGAGTTTCTTAAATATTGATTGTCACAACAGTTTCCGTTTCCTACATGAAAGTTTCACAATCTTCTGTACCTGTTCTCGTACGAGTCTCTAGAATACAATTTTGCACTAGAATATATAAAAGGTATAGACGCTGCAACCATCAGTAACATTCCCACAAACGGTCTATACCAAATCCAGGCGAATGATATCACAAAGAGAGACACTGATACTGATATCGCCATATTAAAAGACCCAGAGCCCAACGCTAGAAGGTCGTGAACAACGGAGTATCGATAAACTGAAAAAGAAATAATGTTATTATAGTTTATACATTCTAATAATAAACCTATATCAGAGCATTTCAAATCAAGAGCAAAAATACTAAAACTGGTTAAATAAATAAAGATGCGGAAATATAAA
This sequence comes from Thermobia domestica, assembly GCF_964235325.1. NCBI lineage: Eukaryota > Metazoa > Arthropoda > Insecta > Zygentoma > Lepismatidae > Thermobia > Thermobia domestica. The sequence continues at coordinate 108,437,006 of NC_137459.1, read as the reverse complement.
ATGAATTAATGCACATTTTCGGTGAACTGGAGCTGCATGGGTAATTCCGGAAAATGTGTGTTTATCTCCATTTTTTCCTTCGTAAAGAAACGAGAAAAATTCTTGTACAATGCATATTCACAGAGAATTTTGCCGAATGATATAATTTCCTTCTTTCTATAATTTACTGCCATTAATGCATGAACTACCGGTAGTTCTCGCCGACAATATTTTGCCCCCAAATTTGTCCTTATCATTTCCCTTCTTCTACATCCTAAATGAATATATACATAAAACCATCACTTACCTATCACACGTACTATATTTGATAGACAGGTCGATCCTAGAAACATAAGAAACCAACCTCCGATGCGTAACACCCAGGTATAAAACCAATTTTGTGCATGTTCTGCCTGAAATACTTCTTGCAGTGAAAGTCGCCCACGCCGAAGAATTAAAATCTTCTCTTTCGTTGTTGTATAATATGGACGAAGTTCTTTACCCACCTGACATGCAACAATAGTCACCTGTATAGAAATGAAAAAATATTGAAGTCATAAAGCGATTAAATCACTTCAATTTCAACGTCTTGGTCAATGCGATATTAAGTTAAAGAACAAACAACATTTTAGTATGGTTTCGACTTATGGGACTTACGGATGGATTCTCCATGATTTTTGAAGGAGTATGAGGAATTTACTGATAACTGACTCGACAGAAAGAGGTAAATTGATTCTGATATCAGTGTTCTATTATGGGTAAAGAAAGACAAAAAGTAGATTACAGAAACGTATAACTTCTATTTTTGACAGGACTGACCTCAGATATTTAAGTCTTTCAAATGTAGTGACATTAAAAATAAATAAATACTAATTTGGCTAAATTGCTGCAGATGGCGGCCCCGGATAAGACCCACATGAGCCTCTTTTCAACTTGTATTACTACTTATTAGTTCTTTCTTTAATGATGACAATCCATTTTGGGTATTTTTTAGTTTTTCCCCCAATCTTGCACATATAAGATATCCAGTGTTACTTACATCACAAAATATAGTTGAGCGAGCGAACGAAGGGGGTTAGAAGCCCCGCAGGGTCGTTGTTTTCTACCTTTATCACAATTTAGACAAAAACAAGGTACTCGGTTCTGGGGCCATAAAATGAGTTAGGGGAGATTCTAAATGCCACCCTTCACTTCTTTCTTATTCTCATGCTGACATTTCGTCTGATTCTGTTCATTTTCCCGTAAATTTTGTATATCGGGGCGCCATCTGCGGAAGTTAAACAACTAATTCATAAGGTTACTGAATTATACCTGAAATAGGAAACATACCCAAACATAGCTGACAATTACAGAACAACACTGAAACAAAGGCAAAACTTAATGTATGTCTATAGGATATTACAAAACAAAATACACTCCATTGACCTACCATAAGAAATACAACTGGATAGACCGCAACGGAAGGTTTCTTTTTTTTTTTTTTTTTTTTAATGCTATTTTGTAAGTTCTTGTGTATTAATTTCTGTGTTACCTTTTACGCTATTACTTTGTTCTGAACATGCCTATTCCCTTTACACATATATAAAAGGGTAAGCACAAATATAATAGTTTAAGAATTTTAGTCCACTCTCGTCTTATATTCTAAACTTTCATAGACAACAAAGGGAATACTATTCTAATAAAGAAATTAGAAAACAATAGTGTTATATGCCTTGGTAACATCACAAAGTCATTATTACAGTTCCTTGGATCAACAAGTCCCGAAGACCATAATATCAATAATTTTTGCACAATTAAAGGCTTCTTCCCCCCTCCCCTCACCCCGTACTGGGAGCAAGCAAATTTAAAAGCCAGGCATGCGCTATTAATGTCTGAACATAGTGCCCATGAAAAATCCAGAAATTAAACCAATTCATTTACTGACTCTTTCTTCTATCCAATTCATAAAATAAGCAAAATCGCCCGTACAAGACTCAGATTTATGCAACCTTTCCCTGAGAGTACTCCGTACATCAAGATCATGCGTAAGTGCACTTGACTTTCGATTCGAGATATTTTTTTTTTTTTTTTTTTTTGCCTTTTGTCGTTCTCTCGCTCATAGAACGTCTGGCCTGTGGTTGCTGTTACTACTACACCACCTATTCGTTCAGGTATATAAATCACAACTTTAATCAGAATCTGGTAAGTCTATGTTCTCAACATGGAGAGGAAAACTAATAGCTACAAACTTGGAAATCAACTACACGAGTAATGCTCCTTAACAGCAAAAATATAAAATAAAATTTTGTTATATTAATTATTTTATATTTAATTAATTTTAAACAAATATTATTTTTATTCAATTTTCTCATTTACTAAGTACTCGTGAGATTATTTAGCTCACAAGACCTCTGAAACTTGTTTCTTTGTGTTTAACGTACAGCTATTCCTTACAAATTACCACGATAGTACATGTTGCTAGAGCCAAAAGGACAAAGAAGAAAAAAAGGATAAATAATAAATTTAGCTTTTATCCTAGACAGTAAATCGAGCCAACACTTGCACAATTGCAAACTATTGTTCATTTAGTATAAAAGTACTAGTCAACCGTTAAACAAACGTCTGATGTTTTCATAGAAAGGTCTTATCTAATTTAAAAACAAGTAGCTAAGTCATATGTACACAATATTTCGTTTGTATGCCGTGATATTAGTTTCGTTTGCATGGCGTGATATTTTTTCAATGAATATTGAGACCGGAAATGGTAGTAGATTACGGACAGAGTGAACCAAACTCCTTAAAAATTAGGTACTAATGTAAATAACAAGATAATCACACAATTTCTTCTGTCAGTTTTACATAATTCATTTGACACGAAAGAGAGACATATTTCAGAGAAAATCAATTAACAGGACTTTGGAAATTTCCGATTCATTTCAGAACACGAGATTGGCACGTGAAAAAGAAAATTGTCTAAAATCGAAGTAGATGCATTTTTTTGCAATATTGCTATTAATACAATAATGAATATACCCATATCCTAGAATTTGTAACGGTATTGTGTAATTTTTATATAATAACTTGTATTTACGGGCAAAATGTGCTTTTGAAATATGCACAAGTCATTCAAAAGGAAGAAGAAAAAAATAAAAAGAGAAAGAGATGTAATTTCTTTTCTGTTATTATGATTGATGTTCTGTTGTAATAGTGATATGATATGTTTTGTAAGTCGTCATTGCAACGAATAAAAAAAAAAAAAAACAAAAAAAAAACATAATATATAGAGAATCCATCTTGTGATATATACATGTACAATATTTAAAAGTGTGTAAATGTTTAATTTATTACGTACTACAATAAAAAACAGTAATATCTAAATGAAGTGTTTAGATGGATTTTGATAAAACAGTAACATAGATTATATAAATATACGGACTGAGGGCTATAATGACATATAAAATATGCAAAACAAGCATTAAGCTAATTACAAACTGGTATTTTTCATAGTAATATACATTTAGTGGTCGTTATAAATTGACGGTTCATTTTCTCGAAACAAAGTTCTGGGCTAATACCATCATCAGTGATTTCTTTCTATGTATGCGTACACATTCGATATCTCACTCCATGTACGTTTAGTACTTAGCGAACATTACTTGACTTGAGTATCATAAGTGAAAATATAAGTTATTCGCTATCAATTTATACAAGGTGTATCTCGAAATATTGAGTCGATTTCATAAGCAAACCTACAAAATGTGAACTGTATTAATTTTGAACATGCAACCTTTCACAAATCATTCCTTTTGACTTTTGGCAAAGGCTACTAATCAAAGCTTTCTACTTCGACTCACACTTAAAAAAACTTATTAAATATACTGATAAATTTTAACTACTAACCTAAATAGTCATAAATGACGAAAGACATTGTATGAATGGCCTACACCGAGACTTGTACCCAAAGTCCCTCGACTGAAAGTTTGCTTTGTGCTTTTATTTGTTTTCCAGAGACAGTGAGGTATTACGATTTCGCTCAAATTACTACTATTTCCGTACAAACATGGCTTTAATCGTACATCTAATAACGACAGAAATGAAATGAAATATTTAAGCTTTACGTCCCACGGTTTTGTCGGCTAGGCCAAAGGAGACGGTGATGACGAGAAATGAATAAAATGGTGGAATGAAGAAAGTGGGAGGAAACGGAAGAACTCCGAGAAAACCCACGCACACGGTGTTTGTTCACCACAAAGTTCACTTGGTGCGAGCTGGGATCGAACCAAAGACCCCATGCACCACAGGCGAACGCTCTACCGCTGATCTAATAACATGTTCCCGCTGGTGTAATGTTAGCGCGTGTCCCTTTGGTGCACGTGGTACCGGGTCCGATTTCCAGTGGGAAAGCACAAAAAAATAATTTCGCTATCATTCACTTGCCTTAATAATCCGTCTCCTTTAGCCTAAAGGTCATAAAAGTGGGACGTTAAACTAAAAATTGTGATTTTTCGTGTTTCCAATACTGCTATAGTATGGGTCTTTATATAATTAGGAATGGAAGGTTAGAAAGAAAGGAGTACTTATCGCTTCTCGCTTTCTGAACTTGGTTTTATTTTCTTCTAGATTTTTCCACATTTGATGATTTGCTAAATACCTGAGTTAATTCATGTGTAAAAAGCCATCTTCTTATTTGGTTTATTATATATAACAATTATTTTATTCATGCATAAACTTACCATATCTCCTGCCTGTCCAGCGTAAGAGAACTGAATTCTAATATCTCCAACCTCAGGGTTCCAAACATCTTGGCTATGATAATACAATCCTGCATGAAGTTTTATATCAGGCTGTTCTGGCCTTTCATCACTTGTAATCAAAATAAAATCCGTGAATTTATCTTTCAGTTCAGAGCCTAAATAAAAACCGCCAACTTTAACTTCGTCGTTTACATATATGGTGCTCGTGAGAGGAAATGACCTAAAATTAAACACCAATAATATCAATTAAATTGAGCATAAATAATATATATCGATAAAAAATAAATCTTTAGTTTAACGTCTAACGGTTCTAATTTTTAATGAAACTAACTTTTGGTATTAAACTGGGAACTGTTGATTCCCACCAATACTAATTAATGTGACTAGGATGCAGACGAAATCAAAATACCTGAACATGAAGTAAAAGAGTCTAGATATTACAAAATCCTAGTTTTCGACAGTAACTTAATATTAGAGCTTCTCTAAGTGTAAATTACAAGCATAGCAAGCACACTAGGATATATATGTATGGTAGACATGCATAAAGAAATTTCAATTTGGTATAAATGCTGCAACACTAGGAACAGATACGTTTGCTGGCATGCTAGTTTAACACCTGTTATCACTAGACCACCATCAATACATCTTACGCAACTACATTCATCAGAATAATGTGTTCTGTATTTCCTTTTACGATAACGATAAGTTCTTACTTTGGTATGATGATATTTTCGTAACTTCTCGAAATAATGTTAAACATTAACGCACAATGACAGTTCAATTCTTAGTTTCTTTTATTGTTCTTGGCATTAGTTGATTAGGCATCATAAAAAGAGTAATTAATGTTATCACAGTTTCTGCTCTGCTAAATATCACCAACGTGACTCAACCCTCATTTTCACTTTAAAACTAATTTAGGTAATAAACTTCACGTATTATTGACATTTCATGCTGCACCAGTCTCTTATTTAATTCCAGAGTAAATTCTTTGAGTATTTTACCTTACAGCAAGTCAATTTACACTGGCTCAACATTTTATTATTAATAATACTACTAATCATTACAATGGTACCGATAAAGAATAATGAAAATTTGTAAAACACTTTTTTAGTTAACCAAATATAACTCATAGTCGTTCCTATAAATCCAGAAAATTTGCGATCAAAATAGACGAAAGTTTCCAATCCAAATACCATACAAGAATACAGAATATGAATATACTCAATACTGTCAGAAGCCACATGTTATCAAAAGCTGAATTTCTAAACTCTAGTTACACTTACGAATGTGCAAACGGTGGAGGTATGAATATCACTTTCACTATCCAATTTCCACTTACCTAGGATTATGGTGTCCTGTTGGTATGGCAAAAGCCGAGCTATCTATTAACTTATCTTTCCATTCTGTGCTGTAGGAGAAACTAGTTTCGGAATGAGTGCTATGACTACCATCCTGGTTGTCTCTGAAACAACGTATTTGTTCTCTATATTATTTTTTTTTAAATGATAAATATTACTGTGTACAGAGAAATAGTGGCCAACGTGACATAAAACCTCATTTTAAACAATACAGTCGAAGAAACATATTATCAAACTGTAACAAAATTCGGTAATATTTTATCTCAATTGTAAAGCTTTGTTTCGGAGTTTTATTTATTTGAATATAAATTCACACAAATCTAAAATATGAATATTCAAGTGTTGATAGGAAAAGTAAGTTATTTTGATACACTGAGTGAATAATTCATCTTAAAACGCCCTTCTAGCATTTAAACTAATATATAAAAATCGCTGAAATTTTGTACGATCCAAATATCGACAGAAGGAAAGCGTTCAACGTACTTTACAGTATCACAAGATGAACAGTCTTGCCAACTCAACATTAAGTTGTATTTTTTTAAGCGGCATTATATTAGATAATTACGTATTTCAAATTACATGCAGAGTGAAAATTGACCATACCACACTTATTATTCAGTGTTGGAAACTAAGCACGATACAGTATCGGAAACATTTAAATTTTGGAGAGCTCTATAATAGTAAAAACGCAAGTGAGACGGACGCAGCAATCTACAAAGTAACTTAGCCTCGAACACTATGATGATATGATGTATTTTCAATGAACATGAAGAAAGTTACAGGAGACTGAAAATCTGATTATTTTTCAGGTTTTATTTCGAAAATCTGCTTAGATAAAAATCACATCCAATCGCATAGATGATGTCAATAGACGTAGAGATCATAATGTCGTTTATAGCAACTGCTATCTCAAACCACTTCGGATATATAGTAAACATTGGTAAAGTTTGCAACATTGCTTAATATTATGTAATTGAAGAAACAAAAACTATAGCTGTATTGCTATAAAAGCAAAAGAAAGAAACACTAATTTTTAAAATTTACCACAAAACATAATTTTAAACAGTATAGCAATCTCTACTCATGTTTTTCATATTTCCGGAACGGTTTGAGATATCAAATTGCTATAAGCGGGATTACGATCTTCATGAATATTAAAACCATGTATTTAATTGGATGTGATACTTATCTAAGCAGCCAAAGTTCCAATAACTTGTAAATTTTTCCCTACTTGAATTAGTTCATGCAAACAGGGCTTCAGTCACCAAAATGGGGAAATTGAGTTAACATCAAATTTTTTTTCCTACTAGTTACACCTATATTTCTATGCATAAGAAATTTCAGCTTCATTGGTCTAATATTTTATAAATGTGTGTCAATTTCGATTATTGTATGCAACATGGGTTTGAGTGTGACTGAAAAAACTTCCTGCATGGAGAATTATATTTGTTTTATATATTTGTGGCAATAGCTATTGATTTCGTCCCATTCGGTTGGTAAACCTGCAACGTCTGGAACCTAGCAAAAAACATCTTAACACAGTTTTGTGTTTAAAAAAAAAAATAAAATTACGTGCAGGCAGGGTTTCCCCTATAATCTACATACAAGAAGAGCTTCAGTCCACAGAGGAAACTTTTTTTTTTTTTTTTTTTTTAAACCATGGCAATGAGCGTGAACATGGTTTTCCTGTACAGCATTCGATTAATGATATTTTTATCTTCACGGAAAAACATGTGTCATTTTGATTTTATAGTTTCAAAACTGCAATGTTTTTCTTACTTTTCCCAAAACTAAGTCTGTTTGACTAAGGTCCTTTTTGCTTTAACTGATTCACTTTTTTTCAAATAAGTCATGTCATGATCACAGTATTCAACACTTAAGGTACTTAGAGTGTGTACTATGTCCTATCCGCCTCATTTGCATTACTGTCTTGCAGACGCCTCCGAAATTTGGATATTTGTGATACTGTAGTGTCCTTTGTTTGGGATACTTAACAACAAATGTGGTGTTTTGAGTTTTCGCTCAAAATGTAGATCTGAAGTATATAGTAACCGGATGTAGTGGTATTTCAATCCTTTATGTTGGGATGACAACAATGTTAATTGAGTGGTATTGAGGAGTATATCGAACAATTTCCCCTTGGCGATATTTACATCGTGAAAAATTTCAACGTTTCTACCTATCAGTTTATAATTACATATACGTTTCAAGATAAATAGTTTACCTGTGTATATATAAATATATGGAGTATTTATTGACGGTAATGAAGAAAAGAAACCTATTTAAAGTAAAGAAAAGAAAAAGAGTTTACGCGCTGAACGTTAATGCTTTTATGAAAATTTACAAATTGTGTTACACTACACAATACGCAGGCACATGTTCCTTTTCACTAGTAGTGATACTTTATATATTCTTTCTGACAACATAATAATGTAGCAAGTATATTAAAAATTAATTTTGAAATGCATAGACGAAAAGAAATACAAAAAAAAAAAAAAATGTTTACGAAAAATTCATTACTTTAAAAATACCTGTTGGTTAAAGTATATAATAGGTTATTCAGAAGTAAATGGCCGAAATACATAATGTTCATATTTAATCCTCCTAACTTTCAGTGTATTGAAGTTGGAACTGTGAATAATTTTAGTAATATCAATTGCAGATCACCTTAACAGGCACAGTAAATGCGCAAGAATCATTAAGCCAGAATAATTATAACTGCAGGTGTCGGAGTACATGCAACAGTGATCTATGCAGCTCGTTAAGTCAGAATGATTTTCAAATAATATCGCTGCATGATTTCAAACTGGGACATAATGCGGCAGAAACGTATTGTAGTGTGGTGAGGGAATGAATATAGATGATCAAATGTCCCGTTTTTAATGGAATTGTTCCTTTTTTACAGAAAGTCATCCGGTGTCCCGATAAGAAATGCAAACCGCACACAAAATGCCTCCTTTTAAAACAATCATCCCGTTTCTGGTTCGTAATTATAATTTTTATATGTTCTTAAATCCCATAGTTGAGGCTTCATTTCGAAATCTTTCGAAATTTTGTAAAACAGTACCATATGTTTCGTACAGAATGCTACATAGTAAACTCCATGTTTCTGGCTATTGCGAAACAGGGTGGAAAAAATCATGATTTTTATTTAAAAAATCATGATTTTTATTTAAAAAATCATTTTTGTTGATCTTTTTGATTTAAATCGATTTTTTTTTTATTTAAATCAAATCTTTCTCTTCGTATAATACAAGTCGCGAACTGAAGAAGAAACATTACGAATTAGTATTAACTGTTTATTATGCCAACTAAGTAAAAGTATTGGGGTTGAATTCTGAATTAATCCCCAATCGTTAACCTATTTCCATCCCAAAGTGTTTCTTAAGCATTAAGGAAAAAGTACAGCAACGTTTATCAACATGACACTTTTTTTTTTTTTTTTTTTTTTCACAAAAGTTACCGATATTTGGCAGGGGCATATTTTAAAAAATCGGAACTAGCTTGCGGCGCGAAATACATATAAAATTCATAAATTCCGCCTAAAGTTATAAAAACTTTAAAAAAAAATCGGGGAGGGGATCGGATCCCTCTAGATACGACCCTATTATCTGGGAACAAACAGAGGTGCCCACAAAAGAATTTTCGTCTTAAATGGTGGTGATGATTTCCCCGTTGGAATAGTTAACGATTTAAAAACCTTATGTTACGAAGGGAAGAAAGCAGGATTCCTCCGTTATCCGTTCAAAACGGGATTTTCCCCAATCATCCTCTACATGAAACACTCGTTTTCATACTGTGTTGAACATACATTTGAGTCTCATTATATTATGATTAGTATCTTCCATAATCAAAATAACAAACAGAAACGAGATTTTACTTATTTTAACTTTAAATTAATTTATTACGGAATTTGATTTAAATCAACGATTTTTATTTTTAAAAAATCAAGTGATTTAAATCAATCTACCCTGTTACGAAAACTAGAGACTTCTTTCCCACTGCATGAACAACGACATAACAATGGCTATCCCTAATTGGAATTCAATTATGCAAGTTTGGTGAGTGCCTTTTATTCATCATTAATATTATTTATTTATTTTCAAAATCTGGTCACTCTAGACTCAATTCTAGATCAGATTGTGCGATTTCAAAAATCTCGTACCGGAGACCAGAGTCTCCGAGATTATAAACATAGAAGAGTACATTAGTCAAGGGTGGATAACGACACTATAAAAGGTACTATGAAAGTAAATGCACAGGGAAATTACTTGACAGTTCAATTTCTCTATTTTAACCAATTCTAACCATCTACTGACACTCATTACCAGTTCTCCGAAACTGTCGTATCAAGTTGAAATTTTGTACATACGTTCTTACAAATTGGGCTGTAGATAAGATTAGGTTTACAGAAATTCGACCCCTAAAGTGGAAAAGAAGGTTGATCCTTATCTCACAGTTTTCCAGATCTCCGAAAACTTTGTGTTATGAACTTAAAAAGAGATGTACAAATGCCTTCCTTGAATCATAAGCTGTAGACACGACGAAATGCTTCAAAATTCAACCATTAAGGGAGAGAGGAAAAGCTATTTATTTCTATTTTATTTTATTTTTTGATCACCAATCTTCGAAACATAGAAGGAAAGAAATGAAATGAAATATCCTAACTACATATAAAACTACATGAACTGACATAAATTAAAGGGGTACTTCCGATTGACATGGAAAGTTGAAATTTGGCATGATTTTAGCTCTCTAGGACTAAACGACAGGAAAATTGCCAAAAGTGAATATTTTTAATTTTTAGGAGGTCTAAAGGGAGGATGAATAATTTCCCTACGTTATTTAAATGGGTCTTTCTTTGGACCTATAATCTCATGTTTTATAATGGACTATAGTTAAAATTTGAAATTCAGTATGCTTGTACGTTTTCGTTATCGTTACCTAAGTGAATCATCAGAAATAAAAATTTCCAACCGTAGAGTGGTTTTATGGGGAACTGAAAATTCTTTCCCATGTTATTTATACGGGACGTCTTCTACACCCCAAAATGTTTAGGCACTTCCGGCAGGATTAGAGTGATGAAATCTGGCATGATTGTAACCTTCAGGGACTATCATACAGAAAAATTACCAAAAGTGAATATTTTTAATTTTTAAGGGGTCTAAAGAGGATGAAAAATCCCTATGTTATTTAAATGGGCATTTTCTTGGGATACAAAATATTACCTTTTAGATAGTTGAAATAGGAAAAGAAACTTGAAATTCGGTAGAATTGTGTTTAAGAGGTGCAAGGTCGTAGGCCGAGCAAAGGTGGGGGTGGAGGCGGGGGCGAGGCCTCCAGCTGGGCAAATTGAGAGAATATGAAGAGCAAATGCACGAAATTCACTGTTGATGCAAAGGCTGACACGTAAGAGATGCGAGGCCGTAGGCCGAGCAAACGCGGGGGTCTGGGGGCAAAGCTACTTTCAATATAAAGTCCCACAATTATGCTTTTTAGGCTAAGGGAAACGATGATTAAAGCGAGTGAATGATGATGGAAAAAATAGTGAAATGAGAAAGTGGGAGAAAACTGGAATACTCCGAGAAAACCCACGCATACGTGTTGTCCACCTCAAACTTACTTGGTCGGGGATCGAACCAGGGACCCCACGCACCAGAGGTAAGCGCTCTACCACTAAGCTACCGTGCCTCCTGAATCTCCGAAATAGTTCAGTGTTGAAAACTGAAATTTGGACAATGAAATTTTTCTTGAACTTTAGGCTTTCGATAAGAGTTTTGCGAACTTCGACCTCTAATGGACAAGAAAATGCCTACATTTTATTCATCCTCAACCTAATTTCAACAATTCAACTACTAGACGGAGTATTTGAAACTAAGAATCTAACAAGGGACGTATGCGAATCGTGACAGCTAGATATTTATGAAAATTGGTACCGTGACTAATTGTGGATCGGTAATCATCGTGGTGATAGTCACTCAGTGCGGAAATGCTTTGTCTACTCGTTACGTATAATACATATACCAAGCAGTGACCGAGTGAGGCTGTGAAGAGTTATACCCCAAAAATGCCGGAAAAAGGCACAAAATGAAAAATGTGGGCAGGTAACTTGATACCTACGGGAGGAGGACACGTGACGAAGAACACAACAGTACTGTCACACAAGCAGTGTTGCCATCCCAACACAAACTTATAATTTTTCAAATAGAACGTTTATCATTTTATTGCATCAAAACAATTGACATAAAACGTGAAAGAAATTAAGCAAAAGATGGATTATCAGTGTTGCCAAATAAGGGAGATATAAGGCTCTAAAATTGAGAAATTATGGGATCCGTACAGAGAAACGAACAAATGTGCAACAACACTGCATCAGGAACTCATATATGCAATAGAGAGTATACTACAGCATGCACAAGATACAGTGACTAACAGGTTTGATAAGGAATTCACTCAAAACGAGCACATGTTAGAGTAGCCGTAGGAAGAAAAAATCCTATGTGACATAATGCGTAAATGTGAACAGCAAATCTTCCTGTAGCCCAGCAATTCCAATGGCGTTTGTGTGAAATCAATATCTCGAACCATTCCCGAGAGGCCTATAAAACGAACTGTTTTGGGATTGCAACACTGCATAAAATCCTACAGGCATTTCAACCACAGAAACGACAGCATAGCGCCTGAAAAGAGTACAGAAAAGTTGTAGCATGAAAGGTAACAAATCTGTGACAAGAAAGTACGTTAGAATCGATTCGAAAAGATTAATGACCTGTGATAAGTGTCTGTCGAGAGTATAGGAAACGTTAGCATGTGAGACAACGATGATGATAAAACATACTGCATTTAGGTTACCAGTAATATACAAGCACAAAATATTTTAGCATAATACACCTATACATACAACAGAAAAATCATAGATAGTATGGCAAAATACGTACATTTCTAGCTCTAGCCGCACACTCGACATGACATATCAAGCCCGTTAGTTACTGGATGCTGCCAGCCCCGTATTTATATATTGTGTGCCTATGTGCTCTAAAAAATTTGCCGCCCCCCGAAAACGACCCATATTAGAGTTGAATTCATAGTTTTTGGGGTCGCTGAGATAAATAATGAGTTTTAATCCAATTCAACTTCAAGGTCATACTCCACTCCCCAGAGAGGGGGTGAGGTTTTAAATGTAATCGAATATAGTGTTGAATTCATAGTTTTCGAGGTCGCTGGGTTTAACGGTATCAGTTTTTATGATGTTCATCCTTACTCCTTGTGTGTGGGGGGGAGGGGGGGGGAGGATGACTTTTTAAATATAATCAGATAAACTATTTAAACACATTAACATATTTTCTCGCGCTTTCGCGGGTTGCTAGTTTTAAATATTATACCTACTTTATTGTGAATCTTTAAAAAAATCTAAAATTTTGCCCCCTACATTGTCCCCTAAATTCCGCCGCCCTGTGCTCGAGCACAGAGTAGCACTTATCTAAATACGGGCCTGGATGCTGTGCATGCTGTGGTTTATTCAATACTGTACATTAATTCCTTCTGCAGTGTTGTTGTTGTTGCACATTTGTTCGTTTCTCTGTACGGATCCAATAATTTCTCAATTTTAGAGCCTTATATCTCCCTTATTTGGCAACACTGATAGCCCATTTTTTGCTTATTTTCTTTCACGTTTTATGCCAATTGTTTTGATGCCATAAATGGTATACGTTCTATTTGAAAAACTATAAGTTTATGTTGGGATGTCAACACTGCTTGTGTGACAGTACTGCTGTGTTCTTCGCCACGTGTCCTCCTCCCGTAGGTATTAAGTTACCTGCACATGTTTTTCATTTTGTGCCTTTTTCTGGCGTTTTTGGGGTATAACTCATCACAGCCTCACTCGGTCACTAGTTGGTATATAACACGTAACGAGTAAACAAGGCATTTCCGCACTGAGTTACTATCACCACGATGATTAGCGATCCACAATTAGTCACGGTACCAATTTTCATAAATATCTAGCTGTCACGTTTCGCATACGTCCCTTGTAAGAATAGTTGACGCTATTCGGATCTACTAGTGAAGCTTAAAATTCACTTACTTTGAAGGTTCTTCTTCAATCCATTGGTACATTTGTACTCGACGTTTTAATTTGACAGATGGAAAAGAAACACCATACTCGGGTTCAGCTAATGGTTCACGAATATCCAATGTTCCAGTTAAATAAACGAGTTTACCATTATTTTCCTCGATAACAACAGACGTACTTTGCAGAGGCACAACAGCTTTCAAAGCTTCATCCAGAGAACGTGTCGTGTGAACTGCACGGCCCTAAAACAAAGAAAAGAGTAGAAAGAAATCTATGAAGAATTACGTATAGGAATGAAGGAAGGAAAATAAGTAAAGGTAACTAACTCGGAGACAATTGCAAAAATTGATCAAACTTTTAACTTATTTACATTTTTGGAGCTGCAGTAGGAGTTTTTGCATACACCCAGAATCGTGAGACAACTGGAAATTTATTGGAACTAAAACTAGCCAACAACGAATCATTAAACTGAAAATCTGGTCTGCCATAGCCCTTCGTAGGCACTAATAATAATCTATGTAAGTGAAGAAAATCTTACAACTTAGGAAAAAAGTTAGACGAGACTTCAACGAACTTGCATGTTGTATGATTTCTTCACGTGAAAAAAGCGAATTTAAGATGTCTTGCACAGATGTAGTCTCTTTATGCTTCAACGGATTGGTAACAAATTCAAACTTAGATTTTTTGGATGATTTTTCAGCTCGCTGAAATAAAGCTAATTTACTGATGAATAGATATTATTATTTTCTCGAAAACAGTCCAACTATTTTGTCCATATTACGCGCATTCGTTAACAGAGGACGACGCATAAAAAGGGCATATACGATTTTCTGAAAAAACAATTTTAAGTTTAATTAAGCTTCTATTTGCCAAGATGATTCAGGGTGTATAACAGAAAGTATGTCAGTAACGTATCAACAAGTGTAAAACCATTACAGGCGAAAATGACACTTATTTCCTTTCTTCGTAATATATACACCGTTAACGCTTTTGTTGTGAATAATTCACATTTTTAAAAAAAATCACATTTGGCTATATGTTAAGTAAGCTGAGAAAAACGATCCAGAACATCGAACATACTTAAGCGTTACGTATAAATATCTATAAATTTAACACATTTATCCATTTTTGAAGTACAAATGAAATTTTAAAGATGTAACTTTTTTACTTATAAATTTCCTTCACTTCATAAAATTATTTACTTACTAACACATATGAAACCCTTGAATTTCTTTTTTATTTATTTCTTCTACCTTTCACTTTGACCTATCTTAAAGCTGAATCTATAACTGCAGGAAACAAGCATTAAAGAGTCGATTACTTGGAAAAAAAGCATTACTTGATTTGATAATCATCGTTTAACGCTATCAAAACATCTCATACTTTGAAAATTTTATGATCAAAACCACGGTGTAACACAGCTGAAAGTTAAGAGTAAACTTGTGCAGCCGCTCAATCTTTTCCGCGAAAATTATATTGTTAGTTGTATTACTTGTGCCACGATAGTACTCTCTGTTGCTTCTCTTTTAGTTAATCATTACTCTATAAAATACAGAGTCGACGAGAAAGGGTGGTAGGGTTCCGTGTGGTGATGGTACTTGGGTGGTTGAATAATACGCTGTTTTTTGGAGTAAGTAAAATAGCTTATTCAATGCAAACATAAACGCAGTGCTAGCAGAAAGCACTATACTGGACCAAAAGAAAGTGTGAATGTGTTTATGTGTCATTATATATCTACGTGTGCACCATTTGCACCACGACACACGTCCAGGCGATGTTCAACTTTACATCAGACTCTGTCGAGCATATCTGGCGTAATAGTGCCAATTGCCTCATTTATTGTTGCTTGCAGGTGGTTCCCATTATCGATTTTAACACAACGCACGATTTCTTTGATAAAATCCTGCAAGAAAAAAGCCAATGACGTGAGGTTGGGGCTTCTTGGGAGCCAAGAAATAGGTACTTGATGTCTGATCCATTGATCTCCAAAACGGACATCCAAATCACGTGAAACAATACGAAGGAAGTGAGAGGGTGCCCCGTTGTGCTGGAAGATAATTTCAGAAGTAGGTGTGTATCCATGGTCTCGACTTGTGGGAAGAAAAAACAGTTCCAATATGTCCAGATATGAATTTGCAGAGGCAGTTCGGCTGGCGAAGGGAAAGGGTCTAATGATTAGATTCTTCGTCAGACCATACCAGACGTTGACCTTGGCTGAGTCTCTAACGTTTTTAGGTATGACATGTAGTTATTCATACTCTCATATGAGACAGTTCTGTCAATTAACGCATCTATTGAAAAGGGTACGAGATAAAAGTTCGATCAATGGTATTAATTCTCTAAAGGAAGTTTCCAGCAAATTCACGTTTTCGTGCGTTGCCTTCTAGTTTTGCTTCCTGAAAGAGTTGCATTTTGTATTTATGCTACCGTGGCCTCTTGCAAATCACGTTGTAGGCTTAACTGGGTACTGCGGCATGCAATTGATTTCAGTGGACTACGAACACAAGACTGTGTTATTCTTTTCACAGTTTCTTTTGATGTACGCGGTCTGCCAGCAGAATATTGTTTTGTTATACTATTTGTTTCATCAAATTTTTGTACCAACACCAGTGTTCGAAGTGGGGGAAAAAGCAGAGGCGGTATGTTTTATTACAATTTTGATTCGACATACCGGCTATCTAAATGCAGTGAGGATAAGTTGCCTAAAAGATTGCATTTCTATTTACATAATGACTCAAAACTATGGCAGATCTTATCCGTAGTTACGAGGAAAGGGAGCATGGAGAGGGTTTGCCCTCGGCTCCAGCTTTCTCAGATTTTTTTTTTTTTTTTTTAAATATCCCCTTATGTTGTTTTATAGAGAATTATACTCGAAAATGCTCAAAAACCGAGTTTTTGTATTAACAATTTGTAAACAATTTCTCACAAGACAACTCCCGGACCTCCACTCGACTGAGAGGTATTACAGACCCCCATAAGGTCCGCCCCTCTCCACAGCAGACAACTATTAAATCCACATATGTTCAAATTTCCAGATTTGAATGGACCCCAAATTCCCTTCGCACTTGGACATATAGAACAACCGAATCCACCATTATTGTATGTCAGCCACATATGTTCTTCAAATTTGACCCTTCCATTATGCATTTTTTAAAAATAGATAACCATGTTATGAGGATAAACTTCCTGATAAATGAATTTGTTGGGTAAGCATGTAAGAGAGAGGCTTTCTTTTTAATTTTACTAAAAAATTCTCCACATTGAAAATATTTAACTTCTATTAACTAACAATATCAGATTGAAATAGAAGCAATCGTCACAAAGATCTAAATATTAGAAATACACTCACGCACACAGAGAATTACCTTACACGCATTCACAGTGTTGTCCAATTATTAGAAAGACGCAAACATACTTTTTAATGAGAACAGATTTTTTGATTGCGTAAACTATATTTTTCTCGTAAATACCGGACTCTTATGTATTTCTTTATCATTGTAGAAGTCCCGACGAATTCATAACAATACTTTCCGAGTTCAGTTTAAGCGAGTCGCCTCAATACACTACTTTTTGTTTGGACTTGGTCCATGATTGATTCCTTTCTGTCATGTGACCCTTATCTGTAATCCAGATAACCAACACAAAAATGAATCGAAATTTTTGAGTTTTACGTCCCACGGTTATGCCGGTTAGGCTAAAGGAGACGGTGAAGATGAGAAATGAAGAAAGTGGGAGGAAATGAGAGAACTCCGAGGAAATTCACCCACACGGTGTTTGTCCACCACAAAGTTCACTTGGCGGGAGCAGGGTTTGAAGGCGGGACCACATGCACTAGAGGTGAACGCACTACCACTGAGCCACCGCGGCCCCATAACCAACACAAGTTCTTGCGTAGGAACAAACGGTGAATTTCTTTATAGACACCTCATTTTAAAAACAAAAGGTAGGAAAAATAAAAATGTTGGTATTGGCAACTTGGAAATTGTTTCTACATAAGAAATAACATCTTTGACGTGGAAAGCTATTCGTCAATTATTGTATGTAAAAATGTGTTTAATAAATTCGGTGGTGTATTTATTAAAGCTATATTAGCATCCACTTTTCAGTGACTGTATGTCTTGATCACTGAAAAACCAGAAGCTTTATGGCATATCACCGCATACCATCTCACTTCGACCACTGACCAACGCCATATGTTGTTTGCAAGTGGTAGTGGTTTCTGATATTGGCGTTTAAACTGTCTTTGGACTGTAATCACTGATTTGTGTTCCACGCGGCTCTTTCCTGCACACGTGGTTGTCACCGATCTTGATCAAGAATACATTTCCCGTACACTAAACGTCAGTAGTTCCTCGCGAAGTTACTATTTAACTCACTGATGACAACAAATCAACAATATATAAATTTCGTGACCTTCCTGACCTCTTCACTCATATGTTCTGTGTAATTTTTCAGCTTGCCCTTCCACTTGTATTGGAAAACCATCACACTGTGCGACTACCTGCTCTCCCTGTTAGCTGTTCATAACATAAACAAACTCTTTGAGTTGGCAAAACAAACAATGTATGATTCAACCAGCCAAGTACCGTAATCTTGCCCAGCAGTCTCACCATTTTTCCTTTAAGACTCTGTATATAACAGAAACTATGTGATAATATGGTTAGCACGGTTACTTTTGTTTGTGAGCCCAGGTTCAATTTTCAGTTGAACGTTTAGTCCACGTTTATTAGCTTACAAATCCTAATATTGAAGAAGAAAAGAAAAACTTGAGTTCGTGAAGTACGAGAGCTAAAAACAACTGCAACATAACCTTACACCACGAACGAAATCTGTGTACGTATATGGAATCCTTAAAGGATGAGACATGAGTAAAACCGTTGAACTTCTTGAAAATATCTCCTAGAATAATACATTTTTAGCAGCATTTGGCGCAACGCATGTTCACATATTCGCAAAATATTTTATGTTATGTTATGTTTTTAGTTTAGCGCCCCTTTCAGCAGCGAGGTTATATGAGACGTGGACCTACGGATTAACGCGGAATCCGAACCACATGAGCTCCCGCCGGGAATCGGACCCGGGTCTCCCAGCCAAAGGCGCGTACGCTAACCGCTTAGCCACAAAGGAGCTCAAACAAAATATTTTTTCCCTTGTAGTAATGTACTTATTCATGAGAAACCCAATACCAAAATAGTTATGACTATTTTACCTCATTATAAATTAAGATCCACACTCCTCCAGAAAATAATGCACAGCCAATAATTGCAAACAACCAAGATGCTTTAAGCTGCTCTCGCACAGGTAGGTTGCGTCGTGTGTTATAACGATTGTGGTGGAAGCCTGGTGCATCAGGGTACTGAAAACAATGATGACAATAAAACTATGTAACCATTACATATAAATTTGGTTAGATTAAATTCACATATCTCGACACACAGAAACACATTACACAAAGAACAGCGACCAAATACTTTTATCGAATGTACTAAAGAAAGTAATACTTATCACATACAGTTGGTTCATTGTTTTAAATTTTATTTTGAAAATGAGACTGCAGATCTTCATAAAATAGATTGAATATACTACTTTCTGACGAGAAAGCGATTAAGCTAGGTCCTATTTTTTCCCCTACACATCTCAACCGAAGCTAGGACTATTAGATATTAATTATATGAATCAAATCCAGCCATTTCGAATATTAAAAATTTACCGTTAATAAAACACTTAAAGTCTATTTCTCTTCCCAGTCCAAAATTATGACTAAATAAATTTATCTTTTACACAAAGGTGAGCCAAAACTTTTATATTCACTAATACTACAAAACTTTCTAAAAGTACTAGAGAGATTTCAGGAATGCATTTGGGTCTCATACTAAACGAAGAAAAAATCCCAACATACAACTCCTCGCGAGAGAAAGCGGGAAACGTCTTTGGTGGCCAATATAGGTGGGGACCAACTGACTTCCGGATAAGAAGTCAACCTCTACCAGGAGCCAACGGCCTTCTCGGAGGGCGGATGAGCAAGTAGAGGTCGGGACTTTTTTGCCCTTAGGAGGGAAAACTGTCCTAAAAGGATTTGTCCACGGAGAATTTGTTCATTTGGTCATCTGACATATTTGTTAATTCGTAACTTTCAATTCCAGTTACAATAGGCCATGACGTAAGCCGCTAGACTATATCACCTTATACACTTGTTGAACAGTAGCTACTATCAATTACACCATTGTTAAAATTAACGTCGACGCATATTTCTTTTAGATGTCCTCTGCTCGTGTCAAATTCTGTAAATTTTAAAATAAAGATTTGAGAATACAGGTTTGAAATAAAGAAACGATCTTTAAATTACAAGAGCCTTCTTATTGATAAGAATATGAAGTCTTTCTTTCTTCTAAAAGTCGACACATCTATTTAACAAGATTTAGACAGTAAACCTGGATTATGAAAGAATTAGACCAGAAATTAAGAGTGAAGTCATTACTAGTCACCTGCTGTTAAAGCCATTAGAAAAAACTATGTTTTTATCAAGCTGGAAACAATGCATTATTTTACTGAAAAGTATGCGTTTTTTTTTTTTTTTTAATTTAGAAAATACGTGTATTACTGCTACAGAATATAAGTAGTGTCTGCATTTGTCAAAATGATCACCTTGATCTTAAGAAATTACACCTTAATTTATACGTTTTTACAATTACTCATTTCATTCATTATTCTTGAATTTTACTTGCTAAGAAAGAACGTTCATTATACACGACTGCACCACGGCCTATTCAATTAATTTAAAAAATCTTTTATTTGCAAACATTATTCAAAACCTAGCACTTTTGGTGTACGAATATATAATACTTACATTAGTTCTATACATGGCTCAAATATATTTTCACCGTTGATGAGTGCAGGCAGTGACAAATTGCTGTAATAAAAATACATATATCAATGCATTAGAAACAAATTAAAATGTGAGAATATGTAGAACCATATAGTTTTCGTGGAAATATTCCGCAAATAATCATCTCATTTTTCATCTTCTGTTCATGGTACTGGGCAGTGATTATCGGGTGGAATGGTTTGATTTTAGTGCTCCTTTTTTAGCATGGATGTGGAAGTAAAGCCTAACGTGTGGTCTGAGACACAACCGAGAAACGATGCTAGCCATTTACTCACGGGAAGTCGATTGTGATTTTATTTCAAAAGAAAGGTTAAATTCAAATTTGAATCTCATACTATCCTATTGCTTGATTGGGTCGGATCTCTTTTCCAGTTCACGATCTCCAACCCTTTTTATAAACTATTTCTGTATAACAAATGCACTTATCAGTCAGTTCTGCTTTAATAATGTAAAGCTATATAATAATACTTTCTGAAATGAACATCACCGTTTGTAAACGGTGTGTCTGTTTCTTTCAAGGATTTTTTTTTTTTTTTTTTTTTTTTAATGAGTTGTGGGGTTATGTTGCGTACGATTACGAAAACAGTTAGCTTCTAACTGTCAAATTCTTTTCATTTTGCAGGTGTCTGCAGATCAAAAACTAAACTTTTACAAGAATTTAGCTCTTTTGTTAGATTTAATTAATGAATGTGATATATATTATGCACGTTACACGTCACGTTATGACACTTCTACAGCAGCACAATGTGGTATTGTCGAAGAATTCACACAAAACACATCATCATTATTTGACTTTTTGACGTGGATACTTTACTTGCGGTAAGTTTTGTCACTTTTATTTCCTACATTTCCCATCAAATATTGTTACAACATACATTGTTTCTATACTTTCCAAATGTTCTTCAAGTAACCAAGGCACGTAAAAAGGATGTAACAACCCAGAAAAATCTGGACATTGAAGTGGCGAGTACTTACAGAATAATTATTAAATGTAAAAAGAAGAAATGTATAATACATTTGTCGATGTTCCTGAATTGAAATACTGCATTATATTGTATTGCTTCTGTTAATTGCCAGCAGGTAAGTTGAAGGGACAAAACGCCAAAGTGTAGAAAATTTGGCCATACCACTGGTAACTCAATTGGTTCGACTAGCCTCTTTAACAAGCGATAGATCCCTCCAATCCATTGTCCATATTTTTGCCACTAACAATGTAAGTGAATGGTGGCTAGTCCATCTTTAGTTCAATATCTCACAATGATGCTATTTAGTCTAAAGGAGATGATGATTAATAGAAGTGAATGACTAGGAAAAGAATTGATTGGTGGACGAGAATGTGAAAGAAACAAGAGAACTCCCCGGGCACAATATTGTTCACCATAAACTTAGGGTAAATGCATACCGAAGATACTTTGCGATCGAGGTCGAGGTTTAAGCCGCGGTCGCTAC
The DNA here is from genome assembly GCF_964235325.1 of Thermobia domestica. Lineage (NCBI taxonomy): Eukaryota > Metazoa > Arthropoda > Insecta > Zygentoma > Lepismatidae > Thermobia > Thermobia domestica. Next base: position 108,414,530 of record NC_137459.1, on the reverse strand, counting down.
CTCGATGTCTAAGTCGCGATGGATGAAGGGCACACATAGCGAAAAGGTCGCACCCTCGCTGTAAGCTTTCAGTTTGAGGAGAAACATTACTGTGACGCGTGTGAAATTATTCCATCAGTGCATAAAATCAATGTGAAACCACATTTTGAAATTGAAAGGACCCCATAAATAGGGATGGATGCGGCAAGAGATATGAGAAATGCCAACGTCTCGTCTCTTGTTTCGCAAAAATATTTGAGTCTCATCTCTTGTTCATCTCTATCAATAAATCAAAGACTTTTATATTTTTTCAATTTTCTGTGAAGAAATGCCCTCTTCAGCATTCAGACGAGAAATCATTTCAAAGTTGGAAAAAAAAAAAAAAAAAAAAAAAAACAGGTATGATCTCAGGTTTCAGGTAACTTAGAGGGGTTATTAACTTCAGCAAATGAAGTTTCGTCACTGCAATTCCATTATTCGACGTTTCCTCCTTGGGGTACGTGCCTGTCTATACAGGTATTTCTTTACCTTATATCAGTAACGAATTTAGAAGAAACCCTTTTTTATTAATCTCGGAATTGGAGGAAGGGGTCATGGAGTTTTTAAGCATAGATAAGATTAACAACAGTAGCTTTTTTTTTTTTTTTTTTAGAAATTCCACAATTTACGGACTTCAGCCCGAAAGCCCCCTCCCTGTAACCGCCACTACCTTATATAATAATAAGCTACAGTATAAATCTCAAACAAATATGAATAACTTATCTGACATTCACATTTCTTCCATTCTCTATTTAAAACTTGTCTATTATGATGTTTGTGTTTCTTATCCCATATTGCTGGAACATTCATCGCTAGTTCTATTAATATGTCTTTCATAATCAAATGTAATAGTGCAGCAAAACCTCTCGAGCATAGACACACACAATCCTCTGCAGACGAAATTCTAAACAAGTGAAGACTTTATTTCATGCAGCGCAGCAGGGAGAACCAATGAGAACACGAGTCACAGCGATGCTTCCGCTGAACATCGATGTAAAAACAAATTCGGTTGTTTATCATCTCAACCACTAATTCACCCTCGCGGTCGACCTCTAGGTCGCGATGTAGCGTACATCTTCGGCATGCGCTTACTCATTTGAATCCATGTGTTTGTGCCAGTATCAAGGGTGCGACCGCGACTTAAACCTCGACCTCGATCGCGAGGTCTCTTCGGCATGTTCATACCCTTACGGAAGCTAGGTTCACACCAAAGACCCCTCGCACCATAAGTTAGCGCTCCCAATAAAAGTAACGTAAACATGAACACATGTAAACCTCCATAAGCACCACTCCACATTTATATACACTTGAACACCTTATCAACATACACGGCAGTGCAGGGCAGCCAAGTTCCGCGAAGAAAATAAAAACTGCCATAAGCATATTATACACGAACAAGAGTTTTGGTTAAAAACACCGATTTCATGGCTCTGTAAAAACGATTCTATTAAGGGTAGAAACTTGATATTTAGAATTTAAGGAGATATCCGAGAGATGTGCTCAATCAAATACTAAATCTCACATTCCTACCTTCAATAATATTCTAGTACTGGACCCCTAAAATATGCAGTTTTCAGGCTCACTGACTCACTCATCAAATTGATTAGGTACTTCCCAATGAGATAGACACGTGAAACTTTGCATAAAGGTACCCTATAATGACTTGAGCATGGAAAAAGTCAGAAATGTGAGGAATGTGCTATGGGATTTTTTTTTATGGGCAAAAAACTGTCCTTAGCCAGGAAAAAAAATCGTTTCACTCACTCACTCATCACATTCATTAGGTACTTCTCAATGACACAGAGATGTGAAACTTTTCATAAAGGTACCCTATAATGATTTGAGTATAGAAAAAGTCCGAAATGTGAGGAATGTGCTATGGGAGTTTTTTATGGGCGAAAAACTGTCCTTAGCCAAGCACAAATCGGTTCATTCTCTCTCTCATCAAATTGATTAAGTACTTCCCAATCAGACAGAGACGTGAAACTCTGCACAAAGGTACCTTATATTGACTTGAGTATGGAAAAAGTCTAAAATTTGAGGAATGGTCTATGGGAAAGTTTTTATAGGCAAAAAAACTGTCCTTAGCCAAGCAGAAATAGGTTCGTCCTCTCACTCATCAAATTGACTAAGTAATTCCCAATGACTAAGTGAGACGCGATATTCTGCATAAAGGTACCTTACATGATTTAAGTGTGAAAAAGGTCCGCAATGTGAGGAATGTGCTATGGGAAATTTTTCATGGATGAAAAACTGTCCTTAGCAAAGTAGAAATCGGTTCATTCATTCACTCATTACATTGGTTTGCTAGTTTCTAATGAGATAGAGACGTGAAACTCTACATAAAGGTACGTTATAATGACTTGAGTGTGAAAAAAGTCCGAAATGTGAGGAATGCGCTATGGGAATTTTTATGGGTGAAAAACTGTTTTTAGCCAAGCAGAAATCGGTTCATGCACTCACTCGTCACATTGATTAAGTACTTGTTTATGAAGTATTGACGTACAAGTCTGTATATTGGTACCTTAAAATGACTTGCGTGTGGAAAAGGTCTGAAATATAAGTAATATGCTAAAGGAAATTTTTTATGGGTGAAAATTGTCCTTAACCAAGCAGAAATCGGTTCACTCACTGATTGACTCGCTCATAGCATTGATTAGGCACTTCTTAATGAGGTAGAGGCATGAATCTCTGTACAAACGTACCTTATAATGATTTAAATATGGAAAATGTTCGAAATTTAAGGAAGTCCTATGGAATTTTTTTTTTATGGGTGGAAACTGTCCTTAGTCAAGCAGAAATCGGTTCATTCACTCACTCATCACATTGATTTGGCACTTGCCAATGAGATAAGACGTGATACTCTGCGTAAATGTATCTTATAATGACCTGACACGGGAGAGTCCCACAAGTTGTCGCTAAAATCTGATTGCCGCATAGCACATCTGATAGAGCATCATGAGAAATGAACATGAGCAAAATTTAAGGTGCTATGGAACAGAAGGATAGGAGCTAGGGGCCTTCAAAATTTGAATATCCAAAAAATTATATCATGGAATTGTGTACCTTTAAAGAAAATGTCTTGAAAATTGTTAAAGCTATCAAAACAAAAGTTGCACAATATAATGAGAACAAAATGCCTTATAGAAAACCACAAACAGTGTTGCCAACTCAACATAAAAATATTTTATTTGAAATATCACCATATACATGTGTGCACAGATTTAAAATGTACTATTATCACTAAATATAACAGTGAAGTGTAGTGGTACAGTGTTGCATACTGTTGGAGCTACATGTGCTAAAAATCTACAATAGAGATGTCTGATATGTGGCAACAAAGGGTAATAAAAGAATTTATTAGAAACAAGTGAGGATATTGCATTATACTTCTGTAGCCCCGATGAATAAGCAGTCAACTCGCGAAAACAAAATGATACACACGAGGAAAGAAACACGTGTTTTCTAATTCTTTAAACTGGTTCTCGATTATCTTATCAATATTTGGAACAGTACTTTCTGGTTTCTGTCTTTGGTGTTAAGTGACATATTCTTTTACAACCTCTTCTACATACCATATGATTATGTTTGTACACTGTAATATTACCATATTCACATTGGAGATATAATTATTTTATTACTACCTCATTTCGTTTTTAGTCGGCCAGGATAGCCGTGTGGTCTAGAAGACTAGACAACTGACATATTAGGGATCGCGGGTTCTAATCCCGCCTCGGACATGTTTTTGTTGTACTTTTCACCTTGCATTTCATTGTAATCTTTCTCTTTCATGATGATTCGGATCCCACTTTACACTCCTATATAGATTCGGAGCTGATACAGGATGTAAAAATTGCATCACTCAATTTTGTTTTTCAAATGCATCAATATTTTGTGACACTGCTGACATTTTGCTGTTATACTATCTGTGTTATGTATTTAAACTAAATTCATAATATAAGACCCAGATTCCTTTAGTACCATCTGTTGCCACATATCAGACTTCTCCATTGTACATTTTCAGCACACATAGTTCCAATTGTGTGCAACACTGTATCACTACACTTCACTGTTTTGTTTAGTGATAATAGTGCACTTTAAATCTGTGCACACTTGTATATAATGCTATTTAAAATAAAATATTTTTATGCTGAGTTGGCAACACTGCGTCACCTATGACAACAATGTTTATGGTTTTCGATAGGGCATTTTGATCTCATTATATTGTGCAACTTTCCCACAATACGTAAACAAATTCCCACATACGTAAAAATGGAAAATTTACAGGAGAGAAAGGTTACCTTAACGAGTTTTCATGTAATTGATAGCATGTCCTGAGATAGTGTTTACTTGTGGTGGATGTGATGTTTATGTTTCTAGTGAATGCCTACTGAACCTAATCTAACCTTAAAGTAACAAAACATTATAGCTAGATGAGCCTGATTTGATACTTTCAGAGTAGGTACAGATGCACTCTTTGTTTTATTTTCAGTAATACCATCGATTAAACATTCCCAGTAATGGAGACAGTACCTTATCTGTAAATAATTACAAATTTTGTTTGAAATATTGCTTAATAAAAATTGACACATGGGCGCCATGTTGATTGTTTTCATTTTGCTGCTTTTGCGCAAGCATAGAGGAAGATCTGTGCATGGTACGGTAGAGATTTGAATTATGGTAAGAAGTTCGTTGTATTGTACACGTAAGGTGAAATATAAGCGTTAGTTAGTTTTAGCACAAATGATAAATGTTAAGCGGTAATCCATGTTGTCAGATGGAATAATCTACCTTGATTAAATTTATTTTTTTTTTTATTTTTGACTAGCTAGATTGCCCGTTCCTTGAACGGAGAGAATGGTTATATTGAAAATACTTGAGCCCTTCCCCATAACCCTCAGCACCACAACAATAGGGGAATAGTATGGACTTGATCTCAACAACCCCAAAAAATCATGAATTGGACAGTAATATCGGTCTTTTTAGATTAGTTTTATATGTTACTCACCCCCATACCAATGGGGGATGAATTCGACGTTAAACAGCATCACGAATATCACTATTTATTTCACCGTCCCCGAAAAGGGTTGCGCACTAATATCGGTCGGTTTTGATTAATTTCGTAACCTCCTCACCCTATGCCGATGTAGGATGGATTCGAACTTACACTACATCGGAAGTGTCACTCTTCATCTGAATGTCTCCGAAAAATAAGAATTGGACACTAATATCTGTCGTTTTCGATGATCTACACACGTCATCCCGTTCCCACTCAGCCTCACGCTTTCTCACCCCCATGCGGAAAATGAGATTTAAAAAGAAAGAATAGTTAGGTCACGGTCAAATCACATACCAAAAATCATCGAAATCGGTCAACAGTCTAGGAGGAATTCGCGAACATAGTACATTTATTTTCATTTATTTAGATAAAGACATGAAGTTCTCCACCCCTTCTTAAAACGAAAATTTTGAAAAACAAATAAGGTGTTTATATACCAAGTTTCATCTTTCAAACTTGGCAGGCTGGTGAAATACTGTTTTTGACATAAATTTTGAAGCCACTCTACCCTTCTGAGTAGGCTCGGATTTACGGGCGATGGGGTTTGAGGCCGGGCCTATAAAGAATGGCTTTGGAAAGATGATCACGTGACCGATATTTGTCTCTAAATTATTGACGTGGTTTAAAGACACAACAACCTCCTCCCCCCCACCAACACACAAATTTTTGAGGTAGGTTTATTGTACTTACTTGATTTTCACTTCTGTTCAATTTATGTCACTTTTTAATTATTGTTACATTGAAAAATTTTGCAATCTTGACTTCTTTCTCAGCAGTTGTACCTGTACTCTTTCTAGAATTACACAATTAAGTCATATTTATTCTCTTTCCTTCTTTAAGTCTTTAAATTACATTATTATATCTACTGGCTATGGCAAATCTCGTTTTAACAGGACTATATGTTCTAAATACAAATATCAATGGCGGAAGTTGTAAAACTCCATTATTTTACAGAAATAATCTTTGGATACACTATATTTTATTTGCCCCTTTCTGCTTTATAGGCATTGTTTCACTGAATCGTGTCACTTTTAGTCAATAGGGTCACGCAATATTAATAGCTCTGGGTGTCAAAATATATAAATCCTGACCTGCCCCTGAAGATACGCCCTTTAATCAAAGTTATGTAATAAAAATCTAAGAGATGGTCAACCCAAGAAAAAAAATATAGGAGCAGTTCGAGGAAAAACATCCGTTATTCTCATTTCTATTTAACAGATTGCACCAATTACCTGGAGTAGTCTTCTGGTATGTATTCATAGCCACTAAATGAGCTTAGCAATGCATTAACGACAAGTGGGTTAATGACAGAATATTTCCGAAGTATGATTTATGCACGGGAAGTAGGTGGATGCTCTTGGCAAGTCGTGTAAATTATTGGTATAATATTTTGGTAATTATTGTCGGAAAAAAGCAGTGCACTTGTTCTAATAATAATAAACAAATAAACTATGGTAAATACAGCAGAGATCACGTGAAATGTGTGTATAAGATATGGAAAATCTTTTGAGTTTTACGTCACACAGTTATGCCAGCTAGGCTAAAGGAGATGGTGATGATGAAATAATGAATGAAATGGTGGAATGAATAAAGTGGAAGGAAACGGGAGAACCTCAAGATAACCCACGTACGCGGTGTTTGTCCACCACAAAGTTCACTTGGCGCGATCTGGAATCGAACCAGGGACCCCAAGCACCAGAGATGAACGCACTACCCTTGAGCCACCGCGGCCCCTGTATGGGATATGGATAGCCACCAAAAAGTTACCATTACTTGTTTAAGATGTTAACGGCTTTACTCCATTAACAAACTTCTGGATCGATTATCTTGGGGTCCAAACGTTAATAGGATAAAATACACGTTAAGTTTGAGTACTAGGTTAGAATACAGTGAGTAGAGTAGGGTAAGGTAAATCTCAACCCTTTCCCAATACATTTCACTCTCAAATACGCTTACATATCCTTTAACAGGGCCGACTACTTCAGTGCATCAAACTATTTCACGGTAAGCACTGGGTCAGCTTGTACTAACAACTAGAAATTAATTTGTCATCAAATCGGATTCAGGACAGAACGAAGCCGGATGGCCAGCGTCGGGCTACGTCCTTAGCGACCAGGTGCGTTAGTGACGACGGGTAGCCCTTTAACATAGATTTCTTTTTAACATTAGTGTCACAACTTCTACATACGTCGAGATTCCATATCCTTTTGTTACATGTATTCTTAGTTCCTTGTTATACAGTTGGAAGTGAAAACATGGTACTTTCTTGGTTACCAACTTGTCATATTACCACTCTCACACAATAAGGCACAGATAATACACAGGACACAAAATAGAAATAACACAAAGTCTCTAACTAAATCTTTGGTTTCATAGACACATTCTGATGTGATATATAATGTGTCTGATCAAGTCAAAGTTAGTTGGTGAAACTGTTACACATCAATATTGTAATAAAAACATTGTGCTTTGATCAGAGGCTTTCTGTATTGGTCACAAATATACGGGATTTCCATGTATGTCAGCGTAGCCATACCAGCGTTGTGAAGCATTTTCATAGATTATTACCAACAAAACATGTAACCTAACCAAACATGTCATTGTAACTTATAACGCTGAATATTTGTTGGAATTTTTACTTGTTTATGCATTCTAACTTTCGAGCCTTACTGCGACATGTTGGGAAGATTCCAGAAACTGGCCCGCACACATAAGAATGAAGGTGGGTTCGATTTCTCTTTACATGACATTTAGAATCTCCCCCAACTCGTTTCATGGTTCAAGATTCTAGTACCTTGTTATTGTCTAAATTGTGATAAGGGTAGAAAACGAGCCCTGAGGAGCTGCTAACACCCTTCGCTCGCTCAGCTATATTTTGTGAATTAAAAAAAAAAAAATGAAATGAAAATTTTGTTTTACGTCCCACGGTTATGCCGGTTAGGCTAAAGGAGACGGTGATGATGAGAAATGAATGAAATGGTAGAATGACGAAAGTGGGAGGAAACCCCAAGAAAACCCAGGAGCACGATGTTTGTCCACCACAAAGTCCACATGGCACGAGCTGGAATCGAACCAGGGACCCCAAACACCGGAAGTAAACGCTCTACCACTGAGCCACCGTGCCGCCTATTTTGTGAATTAAGTAACACTGGAGATCTTGTATGTGTAAGAGTGGGGGAGAAACTAAAAGCTACCCCAGGTTGATTGTTTCCGTTATTACAACTCAATGGGGATGGTGGACAGTGTGCAGAATCCTGCCGGCCTCTTTCATTATACATATGAAGGACGAATTATATCCACACCATGATTAACCCTTGTATTTTATAAATATATTGGATATAGTATACGAGAGTGCCTCATCATTTAGCGAGGACTCACGAAGTGCAGTCTTTTAAGGATTATTCATTGAGGATATAGGAACTTGAAAATGAGGTAAAAATGCGACTTTCATTTAATTACTGAGTAATATAAAATAAAATGTACGTCGGTTTGCGTTGCGTTTCGTTGTGTTTTATGGTATGCGAAGAATAATAATGTGCCCTTGTACGTAGTGTATGAGTATATGTGGGGGATTTGAAACACATATCGCATGTCACGTGCACGTGGATGCTTCTTACTACTTCTAAATGTAATAAAATCATTTTTATACGTAGTGCAACAGTAGGAAGTATCCACGCGCACAGATCATGAGGCACTGTTGTATACTATTACCAATATATTTAGTAATAACCTATATATAATGAGTTATTATTAGTAGGTTCAAGAGTGAAGTTATTTTACTGTTTACACAACATTTATAATTTAAAAATGGAACCGGACTATTTACGATCAAGTGCAAAATCTTCTATGAGAAAAACTACTAATGGTTTAATCTGAAATAAAAGTATGTTATCTGGTTTGTTTACAAAAGAACTCTGTGGAAAACTCTTGTAAATAATTCTGAAATAAAAAAAAAAGAGATGGAAATATTGAGAAACTCATATTTTCATAATGTAAATCATGTGCAGAAAAACGCATCATAAATACCACGAATAATATCAATTACCCACCTAACCTCTTAAAACAAGAATGTACCAATTTATTCGTATACATTCTTACGTAATGACTTACACCTGTCCGAAACTCCAGAACAAAATGTTACATCGTTCTGCTATATAAACTATTCCATTATATTTTCAAACTCAAAATTTCTTTGTACCACATTGCATCTTACAAGGACGTAATTTAAAAGTAAAAATAATATTTTGTGTGGAAACTTAGAGTAATCACATTAATAAACACATATAAAGGACCACCTTTTCTCGTCTGCTTGAAAGAAAACAACACAACAGCAGAGCGCGTTTAGGTTAAATGTTGACAGCTCATAATAATTATTTATATAAAGTATTGAAAGGAAACTTCATTATTTCGTCTTTTTTGAATTAGAACCCATTCAATAAAGGTATGCATTAAAGCAAGGCAAAATCTGCGCTTTAGTTAGTAATAATAAACATAACACTGATAATTGAATTTTGAGCATTTTCCGTTGCTTTACATTGCGCAATTTTTGCGGAAGCTGATACGAAATAATGCCCAGAGGAGATAGAAATAGTGTGTAAAGTGTGTTCAGGGCTTCTGGTTACAGAGGTTTCTAGTGGGTTTACATATTGATTGTATTTCTAACTTATTGATTTAGTTCGAGATGTGGTGTCTTCAGAAATAAGTTTTTCTCGTACTATCCTATTTCAGATGAACATAAATAAATTATTCCAGAAATATTCAGTTTTAAAAAAATATTGCGTTCTCTTAGCAGGAAATACAAATTAACTGCCTTTGATATGTATCTTAACGGGGGAGTTGCATTAATTAGAGTGAATTGACATTACGAGGGCTAAGTATAAAACAGAGTATGGATATCTGAAATGATACAAGAACCAAATTAAAAACACAAATCGACTTGTGTAACATTGCCACTAAAAGGAATGAATACTATCTGCTTAGTCAGGGCAAAAGCGAAGCAAAGGAGTCTCTGCGGTAATGCAGGGGTGCGTCGGTACGGAACATTTTAGGTGGACAAACACCATTGCGTGGTTTTTCTCGGAATTCTTCCACTTTCCTCATTCCCCCATTTCATTCATTTCTCATAAACGACCCAGCGCAAAAACTACAAAATGTTGTTATAACTGCTATATGGATTATCGGGAACTAAGTCGCGAAATTTGCATTGTGTTGACGCAAACTGGTACGGAATGTGCTTATTCTTAAAGAATTGTAAATTGTGAACACCTCAGTGAAGAAAAAAAAATGGGAAATCTATAGATAAAGAAAACATTTTAATGTATTGGTCTTAAAAAATACAAAGGAAGAACTCGATGTTTTTAAAGACTGATTTACCAACATTGTATTATTAAAGATGGATAACACCCGCAGTGGGGAAGGTCTCGTTTGTTTACTGTGGGAAAAGAGGACAGAAATGCGTTCTTACACGCGTTATTTTTTGTTTTCATTCAACTGTTGCAATTTTTCTAACAGTCTTGTTCCTCAGACTATAATTAAATGCTGCAATAAAGACATCGATGTATTTTAATTGTTCGAAATAGTAATATGAAGACGTAAATAAAAGTCAGTTGTGATATATAATACAGAACGTTTTGTAACATAGGACAAAATGACATAAGTTGAGTTTTCCTCAAACACATTCCGAATGAGTGTTCGTAATTTCTCAACAGGTCCAGGTGAGGTAAGTATGGAAAAATATGTTGCAAAAGACAATTTTAAATTCCAGAAAAAAAGAATTTTATTGTGGAATAAAATAAATAAATGTACACTTGTCTGAAATCATACCTTTTCGGTGTGGTTGCTTATACAGTGAAACTCCAATCATTCGGATTAATGAATTTTGGGCATAATCCGGATGAGTAGGGAAATCATCATTTGTTTATTTATATATATTTCTGAATAGGTGCTGTTTTACTATACGGATCCACAGATTCTAAAATGTACGGAAAATTTTGAGGAAGTCTTTTTAATTTGCCCATTTTATGTCGAGAAAGAACCCCTGCGGCGCTTCTAACCCGTTCCTACTCCTAGTGCTACCTCTATCCCTCCTACTATTACTACTTATACTATGGATCCGTATAGTAAAACTGTACGTCTGGATATTACATCTATGGCATTAAGCCCGTCACTGGGGGATGTCCCTCGGAGAGCACATCCCGGGGAGGGGCACTTATTCCGAAGTTGGACGTTCACAGTCCTTGTACATCCGCCGGGAATAATTTAGTTTCCGGGGGTGGGGTATAATCAGCAACCAAACGTATACAATCTATATATCATTCGATTCAGCTTGACAAAACAAATCGATCGATACCAAATTTAACTACTTCCGGTTAACCACTTCCGGTTTACTGAGCCTAATTTAGTTTCCGGGGTGGTTAACCGGAAGTAGTTAAATTTGGTATCGATCGATTTGTTTTGTCAAGCTGAATCGATTAATATATAGATTGTATATGTTTTGTCGCTGATTATATCCCACCCTCAGAAACTAAATTAGGCTCAGTAAGCCGGAAGTGGTTAACCGGAAGTAGTTAAATTTGGTATCGATCGATTTGTTTTGGCAAGCTGAATCGAATGATATATAGATTGTATACGTTTGGTTGCTGATTATACCCCACCCCCGGAAACTAAATTATTCCCCATCCGCCATGTTAATAGCATAAATGCTCGTTACTTTCCCACAATGCAACTGTTCGGTTACCTTGCGCCAAGTAGTTCCCTCCGCTCGCCGTATAGTTCCATGTTTATAACCGCTTATATATAACAAATAAATAGATTTTTCGAGACCCTTATATATTATCAAGCACACAAACGATCAAATTATCCATATCTTCCCTGTAAATTTTCAAAATTTTGCTGGAAACGGACGTCCAACTTTGGAACTTAACCCGGGGGAGGGGGCTTGAACCTGTATGGTAAGTTCCGTTCCGGCATTTGCGTGGTGTGAATGAAGAAAAAGCACTCAGGATGGCTGGCCTGAAAAGCTGTTACACCATATCAATGGGAATCGAATCCGGGACCGTTTGCACCAAAGGCGAGAGCATTGACTACTACACTACACGGAGCCCATAGGAAATAATAATAAGAAATAGTTGTGCGATTTAGAAAACTAAAATTGTCTTGGTGTAATAAAAACATAAGAATAATGCATGTTGAAAATCGTAACTTTTACAGCATACAAATAAGAAGCAAGAGAATATATAGTCAAGAAATATATATATTTACGAACGAATAAATACAGTTTGTCTTTCATTAAGTTTATTTTAAATGCAATTTCCGGATGACTGAAGTTCGGATAATTGTAGTTATACTGTATATATAAACATAACAATTTCATATATATATTACGCTAGCTGAAATTATGTCCGTTCTTTGCACGTGGAGAACAGGTTTATGTAAAATATTTTAACCCTTTCCTCCTATTAAGTAGCATGGTGGCTGAGTGGTAAAGTACTTACCTCTGGTGTATTGGGTATCTGGTTCGATCACCAGCCAAGTAAGTTCATTATAGATAACGTAATGGGCGCCCGAAGAAAATTTTCTAGGGTGGGGGCTCAAATCCCTAGTTACTATATTACGTTTGGTATTTTTTATTTATATTAAGAAATCTTAAGAAATTTAATACATTTTCGTGAGCCAGGAGTTGGGCTCGGGCCCCACCCTGCCCTCACCTTCGGGCGCCCATGGACAACATCGTGTCCGTGGGTTTTTCGGGGTACTCCAGTTTCCTCTCACATTGCCATCCTATCAATTCTTCCATCATCAGTCACTTGCATTAATCATCCTTCGCCTAACGGACATAATTGTTTGACGCTAAACTGAAAGATTTCATTTTTCCCTCCGTCCCTTAAACAGCATTACAGTGTCGCTTTTCTTCTCTTGAATTGCTCACTAATATCGATCGTTTTCTACTATTTTTACATGTCACAATTCCGCACCTCAGCCCATACCGATGGGGCTGAACATGTATTTTAACGCCATCATGAGTATTGCTAATAATCTCAGCAACCTCATAGCAATCTGAAAGTCTTTTTTATGCTTATGTGCTAGAGAATCTACAACAATTTCCTGAAGAAGCGTCCCTGATTTATCTGTCGGAAATAGAAAAAATGAAAAGACGCCCCTAATTAAGCAAGCGGATAACTTCCCCGCATTCCTAGTGCAATCTTCATTTGGATTCAGTTCTCTGTCAGTCCAGAAATCAGATTATTATGTTGTTTCTACATGCAGCCTTTTAAACAAGCACTTAACGGGTATATAATAACCAGGGAAATGGGGGCCCGACACTCCTAACGACTTCCTGTTCCCACGAATGGAGTTTGACTGTTAGGTGTTTATTTAAGCATGTTTAGTAGAGCAAATGACGAATGCCTATAACAAATTAAAGTGCCCATTCTACACACAGGAAGAATAAAGTTCTATTAATACAAAGCCGGAAAAAGCATAGAGCCGATTCTCCTACGGTAGGGAAAACATTTTAGACATGGAGTTGGACGCGTGTGGTTGCGTTTGAAATGTACGAATCCTTTGATCACAGCGTTGATGTCAGAAATCGGGCCTCGTGGCCGCAGAAATGGTGTCCCAAAGTCTTGGGCATGGATCCTAACTATTCGCCTATTAAGCATGGAGTTGTTGGGCGCGGGTGGTAACATTGGAAATATCCGGGTCTCTTGAGCATAGTGGTGATGTTAGAAATTGGGCCCTTGGCTCCGAGGCCCCAAAAAATGGAGTCGGATTCGTTCTATTCCTCTTTTAAACATAGGGTTGTTGGACGCGGGTGATGGCGTTGGATAGATTCGGGTCCCCTGAGCGCAGCAGAGATGTCAGAAATTAAGCTTACTACCCGAAGCCCCAGGGAAGGTATCCCGAAATTTTGGGCTTGAGTCCCTTCTATTAACCTATTAAACATGGAGTTGTTGAACACGGTGGTGGCATTGGAAAAGTCCGGGTTCCATTAACACAGTGTTGATGTCAGGAATCAGAGCTGGTCTCGAAACCCAGAAATGGGGTCCCGAAGTATTTGGCTCGGGACCCTTCTATTCCTCTTTTAAACATGGAGTTGCATGATGCGGGTGGCGGCGTTCGAAAATTCCAGGTCCATTGAGCACAGAGGCTATGTCATAAATCTGGATCGTGCTCCGAAGCTCCAGAAATCGGGTCTCAGAGTTTCGGGATGGTTCGCATACTTTCGTATGGCTAAAAGTCAATACCAGATTGTGCGAGATAAAACCATCAATTTAGCTATTTAAAAAAGGGAGAGACCAGCAATTCGAAAGATATAAAAAAAATCCATCAAATGTCTGTCACTACAACGGTTATTGTGGACAGATTAATTGCCCTCGTTTTGCTGTACAAGTTGGAATAGTATGTGATTTGCTGCTTTGTGGGTACTGCTGCATAGACTGACATGAACTTTCTTTTTCTTTTTTTTCTTTTTTTTTTATCGCGATACATCAACAGTTCTCTCTCTTTTTCGGTCGAGCGTTCACTCTTGGTGTTACCAATCGACTGTGCATCGTTCCAAACAATTTCTTGTAGATGCTTTTTCAAACATTGTCCAAACAATTATTTCTATCTGATTTGGCGATTATTTGTCTTTCAGGAAATAAATCCTTTTCTATGTGTCTATTATATTAACTTTCCGGAGTAAATAAGAGAGGTTCACGCTAAATGTGTCGGATGCGGTACGCAGAAGAAACGCAATGTACGGTACTACCCGTACCAACCACAGTTGACACATCAACATCCCTTGCCTCGATAAAGTAAATGTGGTCACTGGCTGATAACTGAAAAAGGAATCTCCAACTCATAGGTTCTGAAAATCCGCCCACCGAAGGAAGTCTTTGCAAGAACTCTATCAACATTTACGAGTCTCGCAAATGGCAAATTAACCCTAAAATTGTTCAAGATGACCAAGTTCCAGTAGATGTTCATAGAAACTTGTTGTCACATGTTACAAATGGACATCAGCCACAATGACAACTCGGACGACAGTGGTGGGTGTCGTATTGGGTGAGGAGGAGGACCACAGTGAGTGCAGACAAGAGGCTGAGACAGAAGAGGACGATTACTCTGGTGATGAGCAACCTGCTCAGCCCATTCCTAAAACACCTGAACCTTATGTGGGTGATTTCACACAGCACTGCAAACGCAGATCTAGTCATGCATCACGCACATTTAGATACCCAGGTTAAAAAAAAAAAAAAAAGTGCAGAAGATCACTGCTTCCAGGGTCTTATCAATGCTGTTTGTTGTCGATTACCGCTTCTTTGTGTCTCCAACTGATTCTTGAGTCAAACACTGTCATGGGCGGCCAACTTAGCCGGCAAGACCTCCTGGTCACAAACAAACTCCATCGCGATTACGTCTTGTATTTGCAAGGCGGTGACAGCAAGTGCTTCCTCGATGCTGATCGCTTTGATCTCATGAATGATGAAACTTGTGATATCTGGTTTGAATACAAGGCTCAGTTTCAGGATATCTTACAAAATGTTGCAGCTCTCTGCACCAGCCTTCAGCTAGGCGTGTTTCCATGCGAGATCAGGGCTGCCCTCTCCAGTAGAAACATCGGCTGCCTAGTAAGCTTGAAGCGGCGAGTTGTGGGTCGAGAATTTTGTACGGCAATCGCTACGATGGGCGAAGTTCTGGTGCAGCTATACTATACGCCTAATTGAGCCACATTGCTTGGACAAAGTAGCATCCTATTCACCTTTGTTTCTAATAAGGGATCGTCGGCTGCTGACTATTGCAGATGGTAGATATTAATAATGCGAGAGCTCGAAAAAACTATGCCTTTTAGCGCGAAACCTGATGCGTGTAGAAGAACAGCTTATACAAGTTTATGGCGCTAGTCCTCTCTAACGGGCAACTGATGGCTTTGCTTGGTTCTTCACCTACAACACAGAATGATGCCTCCATTCTCAATAGTAATCTCCGGAATAACCATCTGCTTTTCACGCAAGGGGGCTATACACTGGTGGAAGAAGATGGTTTTCGGGGTGCTAAGACAAGTGTGGAGGCAGGTAGCATCTATTTATTATATTCCGCAGAGCAGGGCCCCTGGAACTGCAAGCAAGTCAACGATTCAAGACGAGTCACTAAGGTGCGATTTGTCATCGAACCTTTTCTTGTTTTTTTTTTTGGGGGGGGGGGAAGCGGCTGGAAGCAACGTTTCGCTACTTTGGCATTTTAGTTCGCAACGTACCGCTGACAAGGCGCTCGAAATTACTTGTGCATTGCTTAATAAGTTTGTCCTGACGGACGCAAACCAGGGCAATCCAGCTATGGCTCAACGTCTAGGAAATTGCATGAAAACGGAGAATGAGATGGGTAAGTTGGTTGCGGAGTTCTCTCCTCTTTAAATATAATGTGAGGCAATGCACTTGTTACATGCTCATCCCAGTTGCCGATGTCGCCAAAACCTTCCCACGTCTCCTAAAGACGACCCCCGTCTCATTGCCTGTGGCTCTTATCAACTGGACAATGTGATCCCATACCTTGAGACTGCAAACAATGCTGACGTTGATCATGATAAGAACCGCATTGGGCCGTTGGCGTCGAAATCGATCAAGCCAACGCCACTGTGGTGAAGGGCGTCCTCCATTCGCGATACTCTGGCCAAAACAAAACACGAAAAGATTTTTTGCTGTTCCATTCCGACACCACCCTGCATGCAATTGATAGAGTGGTCGAGTATATATTTGGTGTAATTGTGATAGTAGTGTAAGGACTGCGGGATGCTGTAGCCTCACACCTTTTGTATCTGAGCCGGACTGCACTTTTGTATCTGAGCCAAGATATCAAAATCCTAGATCGCCCATGTAACCATTATATGGATATGATGTTTGACCACCTTGATTAGTTTGATTCCTTTGAGGATCTCGAGCTGGGTCATTAATTGTTTTGTCTTCGTGATCATTCAGTATAGTTGGGTACATCGTTGCAAGTCAAAGTAAGTGGTTGTTGATACTATTGCAGGGAACAGAGAAAAATCCCATACACTTCGAGCTATATACGTTTAAAATTCATTTTCTTTCGTTTTCGGCAGCCTAGAGCAGTGCTATTCAACCGGGGGTACGCGAAGATGCTTCTGAAGGTACGTAATCCTAAAAATAAGAATATTTCGAATATTTATTGAATGGTCATAGTTGGAGAAAACTTATTCTTTCCAATGGACGATTTCCGAGATGACGTCACACGCGTCTGATATTTCCAAGTAATCGGTTAACATGTATTGCATACAATCTCGGATATATTTTTTCCACAGGCATGTATCTACCTTTTACATTTCTGTAAACCATCCCACAATTTTGGAAACCATCATCCCTGTAAATAGTCTTTTGATTGGCACAATGATTGTCTTTTTGTTGGGTCTCTATTTAACTCCCTTTTTAATCAACAGAACATGCATATTAAGTTAATTTCGATTTAATTTCTTTTCAACAGCTTCAGGGGTACACAATTGGATGGCGAACAGTGTCTAGGGGTACGCGAGAAAAAAAAGTTGAATAGTACTGGCCTAGAGGAATGCATTGTCCGTTCTATGTTTATTAGATACAAGGATCATTTCTAAAGTAATCATCCGGATTTACAAGGTTATGGCGTGTATATGATAGAAGGTATAATCAAGCGGCATATTTTAAATTACACTTCAATAGTAATAGTTTTTGTTGGCTCCAGTTGCGAGTTGCCGCTTCAAGTGGTTGCCCGTAAAAGACGCCCTAGTATAGCCGTAGCCTGTATATTGGTGGCTACAATACTGGTAGCGTGAAGATGAAAGATGAAAATTTTCTTTCACGCGTAGTGTTTAGTGATGAGAACACTTTCCATTTACGTGCAAAAGTGAAGCGCCACAACGTAATAATACGGGAATTGCAGTGGCCACATATCATAGTCGAACATGAGAGAGACTGTCCTAAGCTTTAATGTATTTTGCGCCATTTCCCGAGAAAAGATATACTATGGGTTCTGCGCGAAAGGCACTGTTACAGAAATATAATACCTGGATATATTTGAAAGTTAGTTTTCTCCATAACTACGAGAACATAACGAAAATATCATATTTCGAATGACGGAGCACTACTGCACTGGGACCTGCATATTATAGTATTTCTTAACGATGAGCAGCCTCAACGAGGGATCGGCCGTAAGAGGTCTACGGATCTTGCATTGCACCACTGGCCTCCAAAGTCGCCTAATTTATCTTTAGGTGATTTTGTTAAGAGGTTTGTGAGAAACTATTTGTCTCTCCTTCCAACAACTGTGAGCGATCTGCAGCGCCGCATAACAAGACCAGTGGCTGCAGTAATATCACAGATGCTCGCAAAAGTATGAGTTGAGGTTTACTCCTGTGTAGTAGATGTATGCTATAGTATGTATGAACATATGTGAAAGATAAATGAAATGTTGTATTCCTATACGTATTTTAAAATATACCCCAAGGTTTTATGTGCTTGTGAAATTGGATGATTCTTCTCGAAACACCTGTAATTTTTATTTTCACCGACATTCGGTACATAATGATAATCTTCGTGTTCAGTATTTTTTCAGCAGCTATATGACGTTTAATTTTTTAATGTAATACACCTTGCAATATAAATGGGACAGCATGTTCACCCACATTCGAAATTCTTTGTGAAGTTTGTCAAATAATTAACAATCTAAATTATAGGGGGAAAATGTAAACAAAAGGAAAAAAAGATTGTCTAGAAGGCAGCAAGTATTGGTGCTTGTTAAATATAGATTAAACAAAAAACGCTTCCCTTTCAGAAAAGTAAAACCAGTGCACGATATTTCTGACCTGTTTCTGAAACAAATGTGCATAATGTAATCGTCTGGTCTAAATCCAACTGAATCACTTGTTCTTATTGCGAATAATTGTTTCGCATAATTTACAAACACACTGATAGTACTCTATACTACTTTATTTCTTCAGTTTGCTTCTAATATCCATGTAGTCGTGTGTGTCACACCTAAGCAACGAATATCGATAAATTATATTAAATTTCAGAGATAGCAAGTGTGTTAAAATGTAATATTTTCTTCGCAATATGATGAAAGATATTTTTCAGTAGCAACAGTCTCCTATGAAGTTTCCGCGCAATGAAAGAAGCTGTTCAATAAATAATTTAGAGGTAAAGTAGCACATCACGAAATGGTCTTTTTTGACTTTCAACTATTCATTGATTGTATACATTATCTTTACTTTGTATAGTGTGATTGGTTGAATTGGAGTTTCACGTCCCTTTAAGCAGAGAGAGACTGTATAGATATGACCACATGAGCTCCCGCCGGGAATCGAACCCTGGTCACCCTGATCAAAAGGGCGTACGTTAACCATATAGGGACGAAGGAACTCTTGTGTAAAGTTTTAGAGATAGTAGAGTTCTGTGCTAGAGGAAATAATTTGAAAATTGTGACTCGTTCGCAAAATTAAACGTAAACGTCCCAAATCAATATTTCAGAAAATTTGACAACAAACAGTGAATTTGCATATTTGGCAAAACTTATTAATTATCAAGTTACCGCACATAATTACTTTTTATGAAGAAACTAATAAAGAAGTGGCTAATAAAAATAGTCTTTTTGGTTTGTGTTAAAAAGGCAATGTATATATAGCATATTGCACTATTTTTATAAGCATTAGGGAGGCATGGTCGCTCTGTGGTAGAGCGCTACCTCTGATACGTGGGGTCCCTGGTTCGATTCTCTTGCCAAGTAAGTTTGTGGTGGACAACATCGTGTCCGTGGGTTTTCTCTGGGTACTCACGTTTCCTCCCACGTTCTCATTCCACTAATGCTTCTATCATCATTCACTTGCTTTAATCACCGTCTCCCTTAGCTGAAAGGGCATAATCATGGGTCTTAAACTGAAAGATTTTTAATGAGCATTAAAATTTAGTGATACATAAAAACAGGCCTTATGGTTTGAATTAAAGAAAGAGAAGTTTCCAATAACAATAACCCTACTTTAAAAAATAACGTTGCTCTCTTTTGTTGCACGAAGTGTATACAATAAAGATTTATACGTAAAAGATATTCTAGGTGCTAATACAATCAGACGTTCTTCATTAAAAAATTAAAAAAAACTTTTAAATATTTGGTCTAGGAATTAATTCGTGCGGTTGGTACGCACACATTGAAGCTGTAGTACAAACACAAAATACATAAATACCTTAAGAAAAATATTGTCCATCGCTAGCCACCACTTTCGCCCATCTGTCAGGCAATGTACGGATTCCGTGGCGAAAGAAGTCCTCATCCTTGGAAGCGATCCAGTCAGAGACCCATGTTTCGATATCTTCTGAAGAAGTAAACCGCTGTCCAATCAAATCGTTGTTCATGCAATCGAACAAGTAGTAGTCCGAAGGAGCAACGTCTGGTGAATACGGCGGGTGGGGTAAAACTTCCCATCCGACATTTTCTAAATAGGTTTTGACCGGTTTTGCGACATGTGGGCGAGCGTTATCATGTTGAACAATAAGTTTATCATGTCTGTTCTCCCATTCTGGTCGTGTTCTGGCCAGAGCTTGCTTCAAACGCATTAATTGTCGTCGATAACGTTCTCCATTCATAGTTTCACCCGGTTGCAGCAGCTCATAGTACACCACACCTTTCATATCCCACCATATGCACAGCATAACCTTTGCACAGTGAATATCTCGTTTTGGTTGTGATGGACCTGGTTCACCTGGTTTCACCCAGGCCTTTTTTCGTTTAGGGTTCTCGTAATGGATCCACTTCTCATCACCCGTAATAATTCGATGCAAAAACCCCTTTCTGCTCTGTCGTTGAAGCAGCAATTCGCAAATGGTTTTTCGTCTTTCAACGTCTCTGTCTTTCAATTCATGTGGAACCCAATGTGACATCTTTTGAATCATTCCCATGGCTTTCAAGCGTTTGGAGACTGTTGTTTGACCAACGCCTAATGCTGCTGCAAGTTGTTCCTGCGTTTGACAGGAATCTTGCTCGAGCAATGCTGTCAATTCTTCGTCTTGAAATTTTTTTGGCTGTCCAGCTCGCTCTTGGTCTGCCAAGCCGAAATCACCACTTCTAAACCGTGCAAACCACTTCTGACACGTTTGCTCAGCTAGAGCATGGTCACCATACACTTCCACCAAAATACGATGACTTTCAGTCGCACTTTTCTGCATGTTAAAGTAATGCAGCAGGACACCCGGCAAAAACACTTTATCTGGCACAAATTGCGCCATATTCACTTAACTACAAACTGGTGTTGTTGACGCTTTAATCCACTGCCCTATACTACGAACGATACGCGATGACAGGGGTTTGCAACACATGTGTGGATACACGGAACTGTGGGACGCTCCGTTCGTTGCGCCATCTCTTGTCCACCCGCACGAATTAATTCCTAGACCAAATATAATAAAAAGGACATTAAAAAGCAGAAAAAATAATAAAGTCCTTAAAAGCAGAAAATAATTTATTTCTATCATTTATAAAAAGATTTTTTTGAAGTCGTAGCAAGCAGAACAAATTGATTTTTAGTATAAAGTTATTTCGATAGTGATTTTATGACATTAACCCCTTTTAGGATTTCTACTTTTTGTTGTACATTTTAGACTTTTACTCAAACAGCTACTGCTTCCTTACTATTTATCGTAGGATTACGGTTAACACCTCGTTTTCTGCAGGATAGACAGTGTCGGACTGGGCAAGTTGAGGGCCCTTGGCGCTGGTCCTTAAAGGCCCCCCACCCATATATATAAACTTAAGATGTCAGTTGCAAAATATGAGAAGTGACAAAATCACATTTTCTGTATTGAATAAATATGTAGTACAAAACAGATCGAAAATAAATAAATCAAATGTTACAATAATACTGAGATAATTAAACGTAATCGTGAAGTTACTTCATTTATTTTGACATTTTTTTACGCAGTTTTGCACCTGTTGAGGAAATCAAATCAATTACTTTTTTTGGCTATATTCGGGAACAAATCTTTTTCTGTAAACATAAAAAGTAAAGGAGACAAATGGTATGCTCAACATAAGACAAATGGTAGATTTTACAAGGGATGTATGCGAACAATGACAGCTAGATTTTTATGAAAATTGGTACCCTGACTAATTGTGTATCGCTAATCATTGTGGTGATAGTCACTCGGTGCGGAAATGCCTTGTTTACCTGCTACGTATAATATATATGTACCAAGCAGTGACCAGGTGAGACTGTGCTGAGTTATACCCCAAAAAACTCCAGGAAAAGACAGAAAATGAAAAATGTAGGCACATAATCTGATATCTACCTGAAAGGGACACTCAACCAAGAACACAGCAGTAAGGTCACGCAGTCATTTTTGCCATCCCTACACAAACTTATAGTTTTTCAAATCATTTTATGACATTAAAACAATTTACGTGAAAGAAAATAAGCAAAAAGTGAGTTACCAGTGTTGCCAAATAAAGAAGATATGAGGCTATGAAGTTGAGAAATTATGAGGTCCGTACAATGAAACGAACGAATGTATAACAACAAGACTGCAGACAGCGGCGTAGCGTAAGGGAACGCCGATATGCCCACCATCCCCTGTTAATAAGAAAAAGTACATAAATTGTTTGCTTGTAACTATCACAATTATTTCCACTGCAATCTTCTGGATGCGCTCTCTCGCCTTACTTTGGCAAGCGGAACCTACGCATGCGCGTCAGTCAAATTCACATTTTCTGTTTTTCCTCTTGTATGCTATGTACTGTATTATACCTTGGGCTTCTAGGCCTACTGCAAGCATCGGGCTTTTCGTCTGCTTTCTGTCGAATGCGCATGCTCAACTACTTGTTTCCTTACTATCCTCGTCCCTTACAACCCTTTGCTTTAGATATAAGCTGGCATATTCTTAAGTATTACCAACTCTATTTTGAACTAAGCTCTAGTTCCTGTACAGAAGGTACGAGCGCTAACGTCAAGGAAATAGAACAAAACAGAAATTGTTAGTTTAATGCCTTTTTGAAGCATGTCAATTATGTAAAAGTATGAAAATAGTTATGCTTTAATCGTAATTAGATGCATCATAATTATAATCTTAATTAAAAGCAAACTATTAATCTTCTTCATAAATACATAGTATGTCCAGTGGCATAGCCAGAAACTCTTTGAGGGAACTCACACACACAAGCATAAATATAAAGCATTTTGTAGAATCACGGTCACCGATCTGGTAGTAGGCCAAGAGAGCCAGATTGCTTAGGCCCTTCAGTCACTGGCACAAATCCCGAGAAGATGAGGGGGACATGTCCCCTCCAATCTTGGAACAGCGGAGACTGTCCCCCCAATAATCCGATTTGAAATTGTGATGATTTGTGTCCGACTGCGACAAAGGAAAGAGATGAAATTGATGTCCCTTAACTTGTTTCATTTTTTAAAAAAAGAATCGTATTCTTTAATATTTCATTGTCATTAATTATTATTAGTCTATTTTCAACTTTTTGTTTAATTCCTGAAATGCTATTGTGATCATCATAATTTTGCTCAAATAAGAGTATTGCTGCGTCATACATAATTGATTTTCTTTCATAGTTTAAGATAAGTCATTTATATTATTACAAAACAAGTGTTCTAAAATTTTAATGTAGATCATTGTGGATGCGTAAGTAGAAACATACACTATGTGATCAAAAGTATCCGGACACCTGGCTGAAAATGACTTACAAGTTCGTGGCGCCCTCCATCGGTACTGCTGGAATTCAATATGGTGTTGGCCCACTTTTAGCCTTGATGACATCTTCCACTTTTGCAGGCATACTTTCAATGAGGTGCTGGAAGGTTTCTTGGGGAATGACAGCCCATGCTTCACAGAGTGCTGAACTGAGGAGAGGTATCGATGTAGGTCGGTGAGGCCTGGCACGAAGTCAGCGTTCCAAAACATTCCAAAGGTGTTCTATAGGATTCAAATAAATACTCTGCGGAGGCCAGTCCATTACAGGGATGTTATGGTCGTGTAACCACTCCGCCACAGGCCGTGCAGTATGAACAGGTGCTCGATCGTGTTGAAAGATGCAGTCGCCATCCCCGAATTGCTCTTCAACAGTAGGAAGCAAGAATGTGCTTAAAACATCAATGTAGGCCTGCGCTCTGAGAGTGTTACGCAAAACAGCAAGGGGTGCAACCCCCCTAAAGAAAAACACGACCACACCATAACTAGTGATGAGCGCAAGAGTCTTGGTCTTGCAGTTTTTGCGAGAGTCTTGCATGCAAGACCAAGACCAAGACCAAGACCATACCTTCAAGACCAAGACCATACCTACAAGACCAAGACCAAGACCAAGACTCTTGCGCAAGAGTCTTGCACAAGTATGGTACTACTTGATTTTTTATAGAATGTAAAAAGGAAGGGGAAAAATCATTACATCTTTCACGTGAACTTCTTGGCTCCAGTAAAAATACCGCCAGAGTGAATGTGTTCCCAGTAGTTTATGCAATCCATGTGAGTCGATCTGCTCCTGTAACATATAGCTACAGTATGTCGTTTTTTGAATCGGTTGTTCACGAGACGACCGACAGCACAATTCTATGAATTGTTACAAGCTATAATAACTTCAGTGTCTGATTTACTTTGGTCATCATTAGATCATTCACGACGGCCCATGATTGGATTTTGGGAAATCACACGAAGAATAGTTGTGTCCATAAGAAGTGGATAAGCAAAAATAAACTAGAGCATGTTATGGACACGGTAGCTCAGTGGCAGAGCGTGCACCTCTGGTACATGGGGCCCTGGTTCGATCGCAGCTTGCGCTATGTGAGCTTCTTTGGTGAACAAACACCCTGTGCGTGGGTTTTCCCGTTTCGTCGTACTTTCTTCATTCCACCATTTCTCATCATCACTGTTTCCCTTAGCCTCAGTGTAATAATCGTAGGACGTTAAAGTAGATATTTCATTTAATTTCAAAACATATTAATGGTGTTCTTCTTCCAAAACTAAAGAAATGTAGTATTGAACATCGGCAATTCCGTACACCATAGATGTCGACTACATGGATATGGCATTGGCTCTGAGGTTCAAGCATCCGTTGGAAATTTTTAATGTGTACTTATAAAATTAATATTGAAATAACATTTTCATGACATTGACAAAAACTTAGCGCATGTGGCCGCAAGTTTGATTTCATAGGTGGATGGTTACACGTTGAATAATTGTTTATCAATATAACTTATAGCCCCCTTAGGTATACGGCATATCTAGGATTCAACGATATAACATTATAGAACAATAAATAATCTATATTCACAACTGAGAGTGATTTCGTACTTATTTCAAATAACTTGAAGTTTGATGCCGTTATTATGTATTTCTAATGTAGGTCAAAAGTATTTATATAAATTGAGTTTACACAAAAGACATAGACAGTTGAGTCGTTTTCAGTTTTCACTCAAATTATTCTAAAATATTGGGGCCGCGGTGGCTCAATGAAGAGCGTTCAGCCCTGGTGTTTGGGGTCCCGCGTTCGATCCCAGCCCCCGCTAAGTGAACTTTGTGGTGGACAAACACCGTGTGCGTAGGTTTCCTCGAGGTTCTCCCGTTTCCTCCCAATTTCTTCTTTCCACCATTTTCATTCATTTTTCATTATCACCGTCTCCTTTAGCCTAGTCGGCATAATCGTGGGACGTAAAACTCACAAATTTAATTTCATTTCATATTCTAAAATATTAAGAGGTTTAATTATTATTATTTTAATTTTTTCTCTCTATTTTGGTCAATATTGCAAAACATATCATCATCGTCATAATAATAGCTATTCTGCCATTATTGGCAGGCCACTTGCTGCAGCTGAGAAGCTTCGATGACTGTGGTCCTCAGCTAGTCTCTTCGTCTTAACGTAGCAATTTTCTGTCTTAATATCTTTCTTCAACTACAATCTCCTTCGCCCCCTCCCTCTAGCACGTCCCTCATAATACAGTTCCTCCTCAGCCAATGTCCTTCTCTTCATTACATCTAAAATTCTTCTTTTCTCCCCTACTGCTACTATTTCTAAAACCTTCGCATTCATTTTCCGTTCAACCTAGCTGATTCTCCCCTTTTTTCTCCATGCCCACATTTCGAAAGTCTAATTGTTTCATCGTTGTTGCGTAATGTCCTTGTTTCTGCCCCATACAGTACATATTAGAATCAGTAAAACTAAATTTCAATATTTAATTGGGAGTTCGTTCAATACAATGATGAGCTAATCGTGGTTGGAAAGAAAAAAAAATCTGACGCCTTTAGAGTGTAAAAATAATTTTGCAATTTATGGTATTTCAGTAATTTGTGCCGTCTTTGTTTTCTTTCATGCGTTTCACTGTCAGGGGTAGCCTCCCCAGTTTGGGAACCAGTGGAGTATTGGATCTGTTAAAACATATAAAAATAATACGAAATGTTGTGATTTATCTTATAAGTAGTGAAGCGTGATCACCCATTGGAAAAAAAAGTAAAGGTCATCGCCTATGTTGTACAGTATCATCACACTTACACGAAGGTAAAATATATTACATTTAGAAATATACATTGTATTTCCCTCACTATTGACGCAATGTAGGATTTATTATCCCTTATATCCAGAGTAAAATTTACTTATGAAAATCATAGATTTCTTAAAAGCAAAACTTGCGAGACTCTTGCAAGCCAGACCAAGACTGGGTGTGCAAGACCAAGACCAAGACCAAGACCGAGGGTTCCAGTGCAAGACCAAGACCAAGACCGCATGTGCAAGACCAAGACCAAGACCAAGACCACCCGGGTCTTGGTCTTGGTCTTGGTCTTGCATTTGCTCATCACTAACCATAACACCACCACCTCTGAATTTTACTGTTGGCACTACACACGCTGACAGATGACGTTCACCGGGCATTCGCCATAGCCACACCCTGCCATCGGATCGCCACATTGTGTACCGTGATTCGTCACTCCTCACAACGTTTTTCCACTGTTCAATCGTCCAATGTTTACGCTCCTTACACCAAGCGAGGCGTCGTTTGGCACTTCCCTGCGTGATGTGTGGCTTACGAGCAGCCGCTCGACCATGAAATCCAAGTTTTCTCACCTTATGCCTAACTGTCATAGTACTTGGAATGGATCCTGATGCAGTTTGGAATTCCTGTGTGATGGTCTGGATAGATGTCTGCCTATTACACTTTACGACCCTCTTCAACTGTCGGCGGTCTCTGTCAGTCAACAGACGAGGTCAGCCTGTACGCTTTTGTGCGGTACGTGTCCCTTCACGTATCCACTTCACTATCACATCAGACACAGTGGACCTAGGGATGTTTAGGAGTGTGGAAATCTCGCGTACAGACTTTTGACACAACTGACACCCAATCACCTTACCACGTTCGAAGTCCGTGAGTTCTGTGGAGCGCCCCATTCTGCTTTCTCACGCTGTCTAATAACTACTGAGGTCGGTGATAATGAGTACCTGGCAGTAGGTGGCAGCACAATGCACCTAATATGAAAAACGTATGTTTTGGGGGTGTCCGGATACCTTTGATCAAATAGTGTATCAATTATACCCTATAAATATGCATGTATTTAGATTTCAGAATGTTTTCACGGCACTAATTTGTAATACTGATATGTACCACTACTTCATTTACATCTCCTGATATATAATATACAACAGGTTCATTTCAGAAATCAGATTCATCTACCACAATACGAGTCTCATCTCCCCCCACCTGAATAAACCTCAAATGTGCCCACCTTCCAGTGTTGAGGACAACTCTGCTCCCCTGATCCTCCAAAGCATTGTTTTTCAACTTCATAAATATTTTGAACATCGCTAAAAAAAAAAAAAAAGATTATGGAAACGTCTTATCCGTCCCCAGAATGTTGACGACAGATTTATGCCCCAGCCATCAGTATCTGGATACCTAACAACGAAATGCATACACAGAAACAGGCCCCGAGCGTTTGTTTAAGACTTTCGAATTACAACTTCAAATGATACACGTATACACTCAAGTCCATATTCACGAACGGGCGTCTGAGTTCCGGATCCAAGATGATGAATTTCTAGGGGCAACATTTTTTTAAGAACGAGATTTAAGTATAGTATGCGAAGAAAGAAACTGCCCACGAGAAAAAATAAAGGGAATTATACTGGAAACAATGTTCATACAACAGTGGGGCCGAGTTTTGTCGTCACAACGGTAGTGGCAAGAAGGAACTGAGACAATTGCTTATTGGCTTCTAACATAATCCATGCATTTGCTTCTGTATGCCCCACTAGGCCTCTGCCCTAAATTTTTTATAACCCCATATTTTCCCTCGGAATAGCTATGTATTGCTGATTGCAGTAATATTGTATCGCACAAATGGCTAACTTTGGCATCCCCATTTCGGAATACCACGCTACGCTACTGACTGCAGAAGGACCAAATGTACAGTAGGGAGTAAGCCAAAACATCCAGTGACTAACTGGCTTAATACGTCATGTCAAGTGTGCGGTTACGGCGAGAAATGTACGTACTTTGCCATACTAACTGTGGCTTTTCTGTTGTATGTATTGGTCTATTATATTAAAATATTTTGCACCTGTATATCACTGGTAACCAGAATGCAGTACGTTTTATCTTCATCGTTATCTCACATGCTAACTATACGTTTCCTATACTCTCGAATAACACCTGTTACAGTTCATTAATCTTTTCGAATTGATTCTGACGTACCTTCTTGTCACAGATTTGTTACCTTTCGTGCCACAGCTTTTCTGTACTCTTTTCAGGGGCTACGCCTTCGTTTCTGTGGTTCGAAAGAAATGTAGGATTTTATAGTGTTGCCACCCCAAGACAGTTCGTTTTATAGCTCTCGGCAACGGTTCGAGATATCAATTCCACACAAACGCCATTGGAGTTACTGCACTACAGGAAGACTTGTTCACATTTCCGCAAAATGTCTCATGGAACTTCTTCTTTCTACGGCAACTCTACCATGTGCCCTTTTTGAGTGAATCCTCTATCAAGCCAGTTAGTCACTGGATGCTGTGCATTCCATAAAATGGTATATGTTATATCTTAAATCTATAAATTTGTATTGGGATGGCAACACTGTGCGACACTACTGCTGTGTTCTTGATCACACGTCCCGCTCCCGTAGGTATCAGGTTACCTGCATGCATTTTTCATTTTCTACGTTTTTATGGCGTCTTGGGGGTATAACTGGCACAGACTTACGCGATCACTGCTTGGTATATGTATTATACGTAGCGGGTAAACAAGGCATTTCCGCAACAAACGATTATCACCACGATGATTAGCGATCCCCAATTAGTCAGGGTACCAATTTTCATAAATAACTAGCTGTCACGGTTCGCATACCTCCCTTGTTAGTTTAGTTTTAACAATTTTCAACTGAGAAAATGCCCTACCACATAAAACTTGAGTGCCCTCTCACATGCGAACTTAGGCTTCAGCAATCTTTTGGTGGGAAGACTCAAGAAAGTATTTGCGATCGCGAAAATTCGACCAAGGCCTGCAGGTCCTGCGCCTCTTGATCAATGCAGGGCCTCGGGCCCTTGGCGATTACCAAGTAGCCAATGTGGCCAGTCCGGCTCTTAGATAGAGCATACTTTTGTGACGGTACCACACGCTTGTCCGTCTTATACACCAGAAACGAGAAAATCGGGTAAAACCGGGAGATTTTTCGAAGGAATAAAAACTTTCAAAATTTTGTGCCCCTCTGACCCAGGCCTGGATTCACATAGGAATCTGACTTTTTTGAAAAATGCGTTGTTATGTTCGTAATACGTGTGCAAAATTTCAATCTTGTATCTTGACAACTAAGGTCGAGAGAAATTTTTGAAAGTCTGAAGGTGACCCATTTTTTCATATATATACATATACACATATTGTATATAAAGATACATCGTGTAGGGTGAGTTCGCCAATAGTCGACCGCTGAAAAAAAATCTTACTTCTAAGCACTTATAAAGCGTGATGATTTCATAGTATTTGACAAAAGTGAATTATTTGCTTTATTTGGGTTATTTTGTACCATGCCTGTGTTAACTGCTCACTTTTAAAATTTTGCAATGATATAAAAATAGATTTTACGAAAACTCATCAAAATTCCCACTTGTCGACCATCATCGCTCAGTAGTCGACCGCATTCATGCTATTAGTCGACCGCGCGCAATTTCTATCGTTTCTATCGCGTAGAAGTAATTGATTGCCTTAGGTGATATTTCGAAATTGTATTATTCGCGAGATTTGAACTTGACAAAACGATTATAAAGATTTTATTTAATTTTCAATAAGGTTTTCTCCTTAGTGATTATAAATGAAAGAATCACGCTATTAGGATTTGGTACATAGCTATTTTATTTGGAATAATGGATTTGAATATTAAATAGATCTTTCACGTGAAACAAGACTTCTCTCCTCCGTTATATGCACACGTTATCTTATCACTTATATTACGGTTTTACAAATCCTAAACAAAGTACGAGTCTCTAATAATTTAGAAAATCCTAAGTGTTCACTTTTCTCCTGTATGAAATATGTTTCTCTCCGTGTCACTTGAGCACATCGAGTTATCTTCTCATAATGATAAGATTTCTCTCCTCTGTTATTTGAGCACTTCGAGTTATCTTCTCATATATGATACGGTTTTTCTCCTGTGTTACTTCAGCACATCGAGTTATCTTCTCATATATGATACGATTTCTCTCCTTTGTTACTGCAGCACGTCGAGTTATCGTCTCACATATGATAAGGTTTCTCTCCCGTGTTAGGTTTCTCTTTTGAGTTACATGAGCACATTGAGTTATCTTTTCATGTAATAACAGTAAGTTCCTAATTGTTTATTCAAATCATTTATATGGTACAATCTGCGCACAGGAACAGCTTATCTGCAAGTTCTTCCCATGTATACCCAGATAATTCGTTACACCGAAGATGGAACCATTTATCACAATGATCGCAACCCACTGGTTTATCTTCACTTTCCAAAGCAAAATTGTTTATTATCACTCCACATCCTGCGCATATGGCTCCATCGCCGTAATCAATTACATCTTCTTCATTGTGATGTTCTTCTACAACAGCAGTGGTCGTCGTCTTCGATCGTTTCTTTGGATTTTCCAGTTTGTTGCTCTTTTTTGCTGTTCTTTCATCCCTTTTGCGTTTCTTTTCCTCCTCTAGTTTCTTCTGTTCTTCTTGTTTTGCAGTCAGTGCGCGGCGATATTCTTCTGAGCCAATCGCAAACGGTATCTTCTCTACCTTCTTCTTAGGCTTTTTGACTGGACTCTTAGGCCAGAACAGATGCTTTTTAAAAGTTGGTGTTATACATATTGGTCTGATAGTTTTAGAGGTTGTTGCGATATTCTTCTGACTTGATTCACTTGGTCCAGCAACACCATCGCTTTCAACGTCCCTTGTTTCTTGCTGTGCTTCTGGTATAGAAACCAGAGCTTCAGTAGGAGGTTCTTTGAGAGAATAAGTATCTTGCTGAATATCTTTCATAGGTTCAGTTTCATTCAGTGTAGTTGATGTGTTTCCTTCTCATTTGATGGCACAAATTCTGGAATAGACGCTTCCTTCCTTCCTTTCTTATTAAAGGCCTCTCTGATTCTGTCTTGGAGCAGACATAACTGATTCTTTGTTTGGCACAATACTGATTTCCTCTTTCTCTTGTGCTGCAATGGTGTCGAATTTCTCAGGTTTCGTAGGTAGAATAGATGTTATATTCACTCTGTTTTCAGTTGTTGCACTTGGATTGGCTTCAACAGCCAATGACTGGAGAAGATCATTTAGTAAATCCTTTTCAACAGTGAGAGTAGCTTGAGACAAGTGTTCATTGTTGTCATCAACTACAGGGATTTCACCAACTGCAACTTCGTCATCTAATGATAAGTTGGCACTTTTAACATCAGTTTGTAGTGCTTCGTCCATCGGCTTTTCTGCTGGAAGTTTCAAAACTTCAAGAACTGCGTTGAAGTCAACCGCAGCCTTTTGAAGTTCATCCTTGTACACAGTAATTACTTTTCTTGCAGTACGAAGGTCTTCTTCACTAACATTTGGCTGAGTGGAAGTACTCTCTATGTTTTTGCATACACTCTTGATGCATTTTGTGTAGTCAACAGCGTCCGGATTGATAGGATACAGTCCACATTTGCGAAACCCATTCTTTATTGTTGACGGTGTTGCTGCTGTTGCTAGGACCTCTGCAATAAGTGGTGCAAACTGAACTCCATGTAGTTTGTCTAAAACTGTTGTCTTTGGCACACCAAACCTTTTACAGGCATCACGAACTGAAAGTTGTTTTGTTCTTACAACTTCTAAGGCGCACAGCGTATCAAATTCCGAATAGCGGAAAAATTTTCTTTTATATCCCGGAGCCCGAATAGCGGAAATTT
This sequence comes from Thermobia domestica, assembly GCF_964235325.1. Classification (NCBI taxonomy): domain Eukaryota; kingdom Metazoa; phylum Arthropoda; class Insecta; order Zygentoma; family Lepismatidae; genus Thermobia; species Thermobia domestica. The sequence continues at coordinate 108,382,069 of NC_137459.1, read as the reverse complement.
GTCAAAAATACATAAAATTTAAAATGTTTCGCCATATTTCTAACAACAAAATGCATTGCTATATTACAAAGCAGAAGTAATCAAGAATATATTAACAAAAGTTGTTTTTCAATATTGATACTCTTAATATTTCAGTGTTCTTCCCGAAAGCAGGTTCTGACCTGAAAAAACCTGAGCCGAGTGAATCGATATTTTTTATTGACATTAATCGGATGATGATGACGTCGCAAGGACGTGAGACCTAGAGTTTAACATGAGCTCCGAACCAATTGTATTCCCATGGAAAATTGAACCCAGGACTTTATTACAAAGCAGTATACTTTAACACTTACTTGAATTTTGTTGAATTTATTTATGTCCTTTAAGCATTTGTGGCACAGGACGGGATAGGGGAGGGAGAAGGATGAGGAAAGGTGTCGGCCAGAGCCTGTTATGTAGGTAACATCATGACATGCGCCTGGTATAACTGACAAAACCCCTAAGAAACCTGTTAGAAGGGCCGGCATTAGGGTTTCAACCCGCATATCTCTCCATTCCCAATTCGTAATCCAGCAGGCTAGGCACTGGACAACTTGTCTGGTACATGCCTCAAAGAAATTATTATTATTTCTCTCATTCAGGAAGACGTAGTAGACGTACAGGAACCCCTTCCTGTTCTAGTTTGTTTGCTTGTTTCTTTGTTTATTATGGTTTAACGTCCCTTCTTAGGATCAAGACTATGTAAAGACGTGGACCTATAGTTTACAGTAATATTCGAACCGCTTTAATTCGTTCTATGTTCTCCCGCTTCGAATTGAACCCGGGACACAGAGCACCAAAGGCACGGTTGCTATCCATTAGACCAGCGAGGAGGGCTTCTTGTTTCCGTGTAAAAAAAACTTGGTTTCACATTGAAATAGTAGATCGTCATAAAAAGAAATTTTAAACTAAGTTACTGAACAAATTCCAGTCAGCAAAACGCGAAACATAGTATGAAACAGTGCGGTCGACAGGTGGCAAGAAATATTCCAATGGTCGACCAACACGAGAAACAGGCGGTCGATTTTTAGAATATGTCACGAAATCAAAAATTTTATACATGCATGTTGAAGAACAGACGTTAATACCAAACAGGAAATAATTTGAAGCAATTTGGCGCACTCTCAAATAATCCAATAATCGACCACCCTTGGTCGACAATTGGTTTGTATGGGAAAGAAAAAATGCCAAATTCCGACCACATTTTAACATGTATTTTTTCATTTAATACTATCCAGTTATTGACAAATTATACTGTACAGTTTCTAGAATAACTTAGTTTTGTAACAAAAACATTTCTTACCTCACGTACTATCTATATCCTCAGAAAAGCGAAAAACAACAGGTGCACAAGATTCCCATTGCACGCTGTCGTAAACTGTGCACCTGAGTCGTAATTCTACAGATACTTCGAAATTTATCGTTGAAAGACGACCAGCTGGCCAAGGGAGAGGCAAACAATGATTGTCATTGGTGGTATATGATGCAAGCTTTATCGCGAATCACTTTCCGCTCCAAAAGACCATTAGATATATTTTATATACACAATAGTAAGCAAAAATGGTCGACTATTGGATGGCGGTCGACTATTGGCGAACTCACCCTATAAAGAGTCCATCGTGTCTAAAATTTTGGCAAGTGTAAACTTGCTTTTGCCAGTTTCCCTTTGTTTTTCTGTTATTGATTCGTTATGCCATATTGGGTATTAGTGTTCTATTGTAATACTTAAATAATAATTAGAATGAAGAAGACTAATTATTTTTATTAACTTCCTAATTCAAGGAACATGTTATATCATGAACTTCTTGTGACAAAAGTGTTAGCGTACTCTGCTTTTGTACGGAAAACACGGTTTCTATTTCGCTCCCAGACGAGGCTATGTATTGTTTGGATCTCCATATAATACTGTAGATGCATGTCTTACATATTTTCGGTGCTGAAAAGGAACATTAAACTCATCAATATTATATAATATAAATATCATGATTTAGCAAACCAAACTATGCAATTGATGTACAACCAATCGCTTCATTGTGTGCAAAATATGATGAAGTAAGAAAACTTATTATCAACATATGTTTATAATGAACCACCATCCATCTTATTTTGTCTTCCAGCTGTGGATTGTTATTTAAGTTGCATAACAATGTCATCAAACGTGTCATGATTCAAAAGAAGTAGGATTAGGAAGATAATCGTCAGTGTCTAAACGAATTTGAAAATATATGTTAGAAATACTTATTGAAAACTTAGAAAGAAATATAATCTTTTCCTATTATAAGTTCTGTTCAAATAAGGCCCCTTTTATGCACATGTTTTTTCGCAGTTGTGTTGATGACGTTGTCTTGAATGTACCGAGGCTGGTACCATTCTTTCTCCAAAAAACATTTCTACTAATTGTTTGATATAACAATCACACTCTGTAATGCACTCATATACCAGATTATTTTTTTTCTCCAGAGCATAAGTGTTCTTAATATTACAACCTTTAAAATGCATATTTAAATAAAGTTTATAAATTTTCTCTCTCATTTCACGTATAATGAAGATCGTCCACACCTTCTATAATAATTCGTAATCATACTGGAGGAAACAGTTGTGTTCTTTTGATTTTCATTATATTTAGAACATGCTTCACATAATAATACTGAATTTGGTGTGTACTCTTTAAATAATTGGATAATACAGGTATCACTAATACTTTCACTAGTACACTGGCACTCATTAGATTCCACCTCAAAACAGATAATATTTGCAACACTGTCCTCATCACTTTCCGGGAGTATTTCATCATTTTATCTATTATAGCATCTGAAATAATATACTTCTTCTATTTCTTGTAATGGATATATGATTCTCACTTTATCACGTAATTCATCTGGCAAATCGGGGTCAGACGTGTGAATTAACACTATAGGTTTTTCGTTTTCACATTGAATTTCTTTTTCTCTAGATGAAACATAAGAAATCTCCCTGCTAGTCATTTTCCTGCTCTTCAACAAAATCAAAACAAATACATTAATTTTTCAAGTGTGATACAACTATTTATATACCTACAATAGACACTTCCGGGCATGTGTAAAACATTTCCCCCCTTACGTTTAATAAAGTGTACTATGCATTCTCCGTCTTATATTACAATCAAATATTTTATTCGAATTTCCTATTTACTATTAAAGGCAATAAGAAATAAATCTTTCCCAAGAAAAAAATTCGTTAATATATCACAACGTGTTCTATTATTTTCCAAATATAATCCATGAACTTATATTACATTATAATAAAATACATAAATGTATAATAGTAAAATATAAAATTATATATTTGTCTTCTTATGGGCAATATCTTCTGCACATAATGTGCAAACTCTAATTCAAGATAAAAATCTTTTAGTGACAATAAGGTTACTTTTAACGTACTTTCGTACATTCTTCTTGTACATTTTACACCATATCAGTATATTTCCCAAAGTCTTCCTCTAGTAAAATTTTAACTAGCATCGGCCTATATTAAAAGTCCTAGAAAAAATCTCGGAAACGTTCAATAAAGTTCCATGTAGTCACAAACAAATGCCCATGCTTTTTTCTATAAATTGATAATAATTCTCTACGAACCTCAACTTTTGTTACAACGTCTATACCTTTCCGTTCAAGCGATTCCGTATCCAACATCAAACAATCATGTTTTAACTGTCCACCTTTTCATAAAACTGCAGGCAATACAGATACATACATCGTCTGGTTTCCAGTATTTTATACACTCTTTAATACAATCCAGTGATGTTCGTTCTACAGTACACTCATATGGTAACTTCAAAAATTCTTCCAACTCCCAATTCTGCACCGGGAAATTACTCACTGTTGGTGAAGGTATAGGGGGATATTTTTTTCCTGATCCGCGCACAATACATCAAGTGACGGAGTAACTTCTGTTTCCAGTGGAAGAGGTTACGGGCTCACCACCGGTAGAAATGTCCCCGACAAAAACGTCAATACATCCAAATTGGCCGGGCTAACTTCTGTTTCCAGTGGCGGAGGTTGCGGGCTCACCACAGGTTGGAATAAACACTCTTGTGTATGCAAAAATGACGACTCTGTAAAATCACTTTCAGCTTTTGTACTAAGATCCAAAGGTTTCAGTAAATCCATGTTTTAAAACCAATCTGTAACTCCTTTACCGTAAAGAGACCGCTATTTCAACAACAAACAATTCGAGAAAATAGGTTTTATTCTCCAGTGTTTTTATTGATTATATCAGTTTCTATTTGCTTCAGCACCTAGAACAGAAAAAATGCAATTAGTTACTTACAGTATTACAACTTTTCAAATTTCAGAAACATAAAATATAATATTGAAAATAACGTTCCCAACCATATTGGCTTTGCATGTTAAAAACAGAAATTCTATTCCCGGTGCGGATTCTGAAACTACCTGTACCATGTAAGTTTGTTCTTACACAGTAAAGTTTATAACATTTATAACTCAAAAGTCCACAGTGCGAGCATAAAAAGGAATTAGCGTATGGTTCTCCAGGTGGAAAACCCCTGCTTCAATTCCCGGTAGTGTCATGACCCTGTCCAATATATCTTCCTTCTTAACATATACTTTATAAATACCTGTTATACATCTTATACAATTCATAGCTACATATAAGCAACAAAACCTGCTAAGAAAAGGTTTACCGTACGGTTTTCCACGTGGGTAGCCCTGGTTCGATTCCCGGCGCGAATTCTGCTGAATTCCTGTTCAATATAGCTTGTTCATACACAGTAAAATTTATAACATTTATAATTAAAACTCCGCACTACAAGCAAAATATTTAGCGTGTGGTTCTCCACGTGGGAAAATCCTTGCTCGAGTCCCGGTGCGGATTCTGCTCACTTCCTGTTCAATATAAGTTTGTTCATACACAGTAAAGTTTATAACATTTATAATTAAAACTCCTCACTGCAAGCAAAAGATTTAGCGTATGGTTTTCCACGTGAGAGAATCCTGGTTCGAGTCCCGGTGCAATAAACAATGTTGATTCCCTATAGCCTCCATATTGCATTATTCTACACCTTAACCAAGTTATAATTCCATAAAAGTACACCGACTCATATGATTTTCAATGCCGAAAATCCGCAATCAATTCCCGATTAAAACAAATAATTCTTTTCCCTTATACTCCCGACAATTACAATATGTTTTACAAGTATTTCATTTACAATGTCAGTTCCCATATAAAAATGAACTAGTATAAAACAAAAATAAAAATACTGCAAAGTTAGTGCCTACCAATATTTTTTCTTCCAGTGCCTTCTACGTGTCAATTTTCTTCTTCCAACACTATACTTGCGCTTCTTATCTCTTATACGTTGTACGAATCATGCAAATAAATGGGTATTTATATAACTCTACTACCCTTGAGAGCCATTTGGAAACTTCGAGAATATTCTTTCCCCTATTCCAAAGATAATAACCTTGAGAGCAAATCTGGAAACTTCGAGCATCTTCTTTCACCCATTCCAACAACCAAAATTACAGAATATTCTCCAACGACCAACATCCGCTGCTGTGTTACATGTCATGCGTATAAATGAAACAACAATATATTACCTTGTTATACGTGTGTGATCTGCATATTTCAATTCTAAAGTTTTTTTTATATCCTGCTTGTCATATTAGCATTTCTTCAAGCGGAAAACATTTATTATACGTAACGTGTCTTTTACAAGATCATTAATATGTGGAGAAAAGGTGTATCGATTATTCAAACTGTCAACCGCCCGTGAATATAATTACAACATAGCATTGAGAACTCTTACAATGTCAAAAATATCGCCTCTCATGAATATTTATGAGTGAGGAATGGATGCTAACTACCTACTCTCCTGCCCTGATGTAGATGGACCTCGTTCTGAAGGTGAAATATCCTTAATGGAAGTAGCGTTTTTATCTTGAGGGTTTGCGACTTGTTCACACTTTGCATTCGAATCCACACTCGGTTCACTTTCGTTCACTGGCTCAGGGCAATCTTAGTAGCAACTGTTAGATACAAATGGTCTGGAAAAATATCTTGGTTGAAAGGTCATATGCTAGTTGCTTTGAATCCATTAAGAGCACTGAGCGTTGTTGCAGATTTCAAATAAGCATTCGAAAACAATTTGGCGACTTGACTAAGACTCACGGTTCTTCCCGGATGTGTTTTCAACCACCTTTCTACCTCTTGATTGTAATGTGTGGCAAATGCATTTGAAGAAAACTGCTTTAAATGCTTCAGAACTTCGGCAGATTAAAGAAGGGCAAAATTGCAAGGTACAGTATTTACTGTGCCATCTTGCCTGATGTGCAAGGAAAACAAAAACAGGTAGCCGCACATTATGTAAAAGCTGAACCTTAAAGTTTCTACCCTTAATCTACCTCTAATAGAATGTGCTGTACAATTGATATGTTTAAGTGTCTGTACTTCCTCGTACTGTAAAATAATTCAACATGAAAAACAGAATAAAATAAAATTTTTACCTACCAAAATCAGTTTTTCGCCGATAACACCTACTGCGTTTTACCTACACACGCGCCATTTTTGCTCACTAGTGTTGCTACATCTAACTCTCATTTAAACCATTTACTGGCTGTTTCTAATCAGAACAGTTTTCGAAAACAGCCACTGTGCCATTTTGCCCAGGTATGTCATTTTGGGCCGTTCTCCCCTATATATATATATATGGCGGTCTCTCCTATAAGCATGAGTGGCGGTTCGTGCTTTGAATTTTAGGTGGTGCACAATACAGGGTGGCCAAACAGTAGGTATACACCCCTGCGTTGATCAAGTATAACATTCTAGTTTATGCGTTTATTTGCTTCGGCTCTTCCGAGCTTAAGATATAAGTAAAAATACTTTAAGAACAAATAATAAAGAAACTAAGTCTACCTGATGGACAACAATTAAAAATGATATTAAATGCAATGAGCTGATCAGTACCTACTGATCAGTACAGTATACCTAGTTTTGAGCCACTCATGACCTCGCCTTTTTCATTATTATTAATATTATTATAAATAATAGTAACAGAGCACAGGCTATAGGTACTAGTGGCGATTCATGACCCAAAGATTTAGTAATGAGAATAATACTAAGTATTTCTCAATTTAGTAGAAAATTTAGTGTAAAGAAGATAAAATACTTACCTTACTTGTAGAGAAAATCCATTCTTCTTTCTTTGCTTCTAGCAATCTTTTCAATAACTTTGCTATTGAAGTCCTTGATTCCCATAATAAAGTCTCTTTCAATTGATAGCATTCCAAGAGCAGATAACCATTCCTGAGACATCGAATTTCTAAGAAATATTTTTACACGTTTCAATGTGCTAAAGCAAAGTTCTGCTTCCGATGTTGTCATTGGAATTGTAACTATAATTTTTTAGAAATTTTACACATTCACTAAACGTTGATGACAAATTATTTTCGCAAACGAAATCTAATAAACAGGGAATACCAGACATTGCTCTGAACTCTTCCGTACCGTAAATTACACCAAGTTCTGTTCGAAGTTTTTTTCATATCTAAGCAAGGATACGCGTTACATGTCGCTTGCAACTGTTCGTCAGGGAAATGTATGTTGTACTTCAAAAAGTTGTTGGAGTTAACCAGAGAGACTGCAGTAAGGTGTCCACTGAAGCTAAATCTCTTTTTGACCTAGCAAACAATAACATCACACACCTCTTTCGCTTCTCTGTTCCATGCGGAAATGTATTTTCTCCTTTTCTCAGGTGGTTCACTTTCAACGTCACCAATATTCTCTCTGACTTCCAATATCTTTCGCTCAAAAGACTGAAGAATCTCTCTGACGTAAACACATCAATGTCTCGTTTCTGCAATTGATTATATAAGATGTCGACGTAAGGCATTATGGAATGAAAAAAAGACAGCCAAAAGTTGAAATTTTCCCTTTGTAAAGTTTCAATATGACGGGATGTTTGGTTGATGGTACTATTATTCAAGTCTGTATTTTGGATTGTTTTGAAGCACCTAATCAGCTCTTCTCTATATTCATAAACAGTGTTCACACTCCGCAAATTAAAATTCCATCTCGTTGGAACAGATCGTGGCAACCGCTTTCTTACTATGTCGTCCAATATAGATGCCAGCTGTGGAGAATTTGAAAAGAAAGTACAGATACCCTGTAGATTTGCAAAGAAAATCTTGACGTTTCTATTAGTCGACGCTGCGTTTAACATAATCAAATTTAGTTGATGAGCGTGACAGTGAATGTAAGCAGCACTTGGATAATCTTTTTTCACAATAGCCTTTACACCACCAGAAAAACCACTCATTACTGCAGCACCGTGGTATGTTTGTGATATCAACTTCTCTTTATTATTTGCCACGTGAAGACCAACTTCTTCAATAATGCAAGAATCCAAAGTTCGAGCGTCGTGTTTAGAGGGAGTGACGAAGTTCCAAAATCGTTCCACTGGTTTGCCATTTACAATGTATCCTCGTCGCCAAAAGTGCCTTTACATCGCCGTGACGGGTATGTGACTGCGCAATACTCTAAGGAAGGAATGGTTGCATAAGAATTTGTGATTAATTTTGAAGAGTTTTTATTTTGACTAGGGAAATAAGGTAGGTATAGAGAGTTAAGGCACAGATTTCAAGCATCAGTGCGCTGTCGTCTCTGTTTTTCAATTTATTGCCTTATATGTTAAGTTAAACACCACAACATCTATCATTTATAGCGTAGATCATCTTACTTTTTAAAATTGCCACTTTAGCTTATTTGTCCAAACACTAATCTCCAGACATGATGTAGAGAGACGAGAAAGAAAGAGATACAACATCTGTATGATTTATGTAATTCACTAAGGAACTATAGGGACTGACTGAGCTAATTACTGCTACTAGCGCTTTTCACTCTTCAAGAATTTGGTTCCGTGCTTGTAGCGCCCGTAGACTTAGAGCCCAGTGTTTCTGGCTCACAGAAGGAATTTTATATTGATTTTATCTCACAATCAGGGATGTCCAGTTCATTTTACCACTCTTTCCACAGGTCATTAATTCCTGTTATTTTCTTACATCCATGTTCCGTGTACTTAGTGTCCACTAAGTAAAACTGTTATGAAGAGGGAGAGAGAGACCAGCCAATAGCACTCATTATGACGCTTCAATGAATCATAACCTCCGGGGGAAAGGATGAAACGCAGAAACGTAGTTATATATATATATATATATATATATATATATATATATATATATATATATATATGTATGTGTGTGTGTGTGTGTGTGTATGTGTATGTATGCATGTATGCATGTATGTAACTGTACTCCGTGGTATGCAATGCTCTACAATATTTAAATGTACTATAAACTAAGGTTACATATTTAGCTTTTAATGTGAAAACTATGTAAAACAGACGTAATCTAGAATACCGCAATGAGGATAAGGCATTCAAAAAACGGTGAACATATTCTCACGACTGAGAACCGGGACAAAATGTAAACTGGCGAAACACCGGGATAAGAGTCTTCATGGAGGTCACGGTGGTTCAGTGGTAGAAACACTCACATTTGGTTCATAGAATCCCTGGTTTTATCCAATCTTGCGTCAAATGGGCTTTGTGGTAGTCAGACGCTGCGTGCATGGATAAACTCGGAGTTCTCTCGTTTTGTCTCACTTTCTTCATTACACCATTTCATTCATTCTCACAATCACCGTCTCCTCTATCCTACTCCTATCTCCTTAATCGTGGGATGTAAAATCCAAATAATTCATTTCATTTCAAGAGCTTCCAAACCGGGACTGTCCCGGTAAAAATCTGTCATATGGTAACTCTGCTTAACAACATCGGGTTTGATACTAAAAAAGAAAAAAAAGTCATATTATCATATGGTATTACACAGTTTCAGAAAAAAAAATCTAACAAGCTATCCGCATTAAGTCTGATACATGTTTCACAGCTTTATGCGTAATATAAATTTATATAGTTAAGCAATTGATATCATACACTACAAGCACTGAAAAACAACGTAACGTTCTATAATAAAAAGAACGTTGCTTTACGAACCAATAAGTTAATCGCTCTACGAATCTTATTGTACACATTATACCCTAAAGTTACAGCCTTATGCAGTAATCAATTCCAATCAGATATTGAACGAGTATGGTGTTTCTTTGAGAATAATCCATCACTAAGTTGAACAAGCGCCTTTGAAGGCTAGTCGTCTTCCATTTTACCCTCTTCTTCGGTAATTCATGTCGCTGCTCTTGTTCGGTACTTCATGGCAGTTGAAACCATGGCCTCATCCTTTTTGTAATGTCCATCCACAAGGAAGGATGGACAGGTTCAACCTTTTGGAATTTCAAATTCGAAGCTTCTATCAATTTACTCGTTCGTGTCTCTTTCTGTAATTTTGCTATATGAACGGGTATGTTGCGAGGAAACAAAAGAGGCTAGCAAAGAAATTGAATCGTAAGATCACCGTAAGATGAAAGTCGCATACTCCAGATACTACCTGATGCGTAATGTTGATCAAAATAAATTAGGAATTCTTCAGTTTCTTCTGGTACGATTTGCTGTAAGTAATCCATCACTTCTGACCCTTGTCAGAGAGAAGAAAACAAATCCGTCCACCATTCCATAGAAATCGGACTTTCTCATTCTCCCTGTAAAAATTCGCCAATCCCAAGTGCTGCAGTATGTACTTCGTGTTCGTGTGACTTGTCTGGAACGCTTTGGCTTACGACTTTCCTCACTAGCCACGTCTGGTTGTGAGTTTAATTTACATATTCCTATATATGTTTGTTTTATCCCTCTTTGCTGGTCTAGTGGCAAGAACGCAAGCCTTTGGTGTATGAGGTTCAGGATTCGATTCCTGGTGGGAGAGCATTGAATGATCAAAGTGGTTCGGATTCCACTATAATCAGTAAATTCAAGTCTTCTTTAGCCTACCTGGCAAAACCATGGGACATAAAACTAAATACAAACCTATTTATTTATTTATTGTTTTTATTTTTATTATTATTATTATTATTATTATTATTATTATTTATTTATTTATTTATTTATTTATTTATTTTTATTTTTTTATTTTTGCAAAAGGGAGGTTTTATTATGAAGTAAAACACTATTCAGAAGTATAATATTGAAATTTGCAAGAAGAAAACTTATTTCTGCGTAACAAAATTTAAAAATTAATTAGTCACAGGTAATTGTTTTACAATTCTCCGTGTCTTTTTAGGTACTTTTCACTACACTAATTAGCACTTTGATAAGTCGTGATGAAATGTAAACATAGTTTCGTTGCAATTCTCCATGTCCAGTAGGCATTTTTGACGTACTGTTATTAGCGCTTTTGATATTTCGAGATCAAAGGTTTGAAGGGGTCTGTGCCCCACCCAACCATTTTCACAGGAAAGTACGAAACTCATATTCCATTATTTAACGTTTATAATATCTGTGCACAATTTCATTCACTCCGGCTAACTTCTTGCCTTTCGGACCTCAAATTTCTCCAAATTTTGGGTGGAGGCTTTTACCCTTAAAACAGTTTTCCCCAGAAAAGAAAAAACACGTATTCGTTTATTTCATGTGTAATATCTACCTGCCAAATTTTATCAAAGTCGGAGTGTTACACTTCGAAAATGTTACATGTCAGTACATTCATGTAGCTTGCATTTGCGGCAGAAAGTTCTTGTTTTGTGCTCCCTCTTTGCTGGAGAGAATTTCTTAGACTGTTCCTCTTCAGTATGCAGGGAAGCTTCCATTCTCCGTGATTTTTTCTCAACGTTGGCGAACTGCTAACCAGACGAAATGAAGAATTTACGGCATTTCAAACTTTTTTAATGTCTGTTTCTCGTTTGAAATTACGCTTTGATGACACAATACCATAAGTGTTGAGTCCACTTACATCAGTTATGTAAAATACTGTCATAGGCCATTTTGTTCATTGTTTTGTAATCTAACAGCGAGCCATATGATTGTTAGTGTGAACGTGTGATTTTGTTGTGTTGTAATATATGATAACTTTGAGTTTTTCCTCCGCTCTAGAAGTGACCACTTCAGGATAGTTGTGCATTGTGTTTTGCAATGGGTGATCTTACTGGGTATATATTGTCAAAAGAGACAGCGCACCCAAAAAATGAGAAATTGTTCGTCTACAGTCATATTATATGTAAGAATAAAATTATATTGCAGAGTGTGTGAAGAATCTGCAACTTCACAAATTAGGAACAGTTCATCATCAGGTATTCTAATAGCGCCGATGTTGTCATCAAAACATAAGGCAGCCCATGTAGGATCGCTTTTCTCCGGAGTTTTGCTTTTTGCATTAGCACGTGCTTTTGCATTAGCTATAGGTGCTACGCTTCAAACTTCTAACCAATCCTCTGGATAAGAAAACTACTCAACGTCTCATTTCAATATCGGTACCTGAACAAGAAACTTCAGTTGCATTTGTATATAAGTCTGCTAATATCTTATCGTCTGTCGGGAATCAATTTCTTCATTGTTTATTGATTTACCAAAAATATTCCTCCTCTACCATCAACAGTGACGTGTATTGTTAGTGATCTGTTTGTCTACCACGTGCAATGATCAAAACACACTAACAATAAACAAAACTTTACATACAATGAGTGGCAAAGCCAGGATTTCTATTCGGGGGGGTCAGTGTCCTACTCCGGAAGACTTTTTTGTTAATGTGGAGACTGAAAGCACAAATTTAGATTTTATTCTAGCAACTTTTTAAAATTTTGGTTCTTGGGAGTTCATATCCCGGGAAACTCCCCCTGGATACGCAACTGCATACAATGGAAAAATTAATACAGTTCAGTTTGATAGACAAAAGCAACTATTATGCTTCTGACAATGGACTTATATAAGTGAATAAATAAAGAAAAGCTGCTACTAAAATAAGCAAAATTACAAATAATTAAATCAATCAAACTAAATAATAACACATAAAGTTGCAATATGTTATATCTGACTTCATTGGGACAGTTATAAGATTATCAGAACGTTCACTCCGCTACGAGCCACAATCATAATCTATTCTGAATCTATCCTCATATTTCTTCATTAAGGCTCGAGTTTAATGGACCCACTCGGCACCCAATGCTATAAATTTTAAAAACTATCACTTAACTCACGGAAATGAAAAAAAAACTTAAATAACATAATACAAGAACACAACCAGGGAAATGTCATAGAATTTCAATACTTACTAAGCCTTAGTAATTATTAAAGAAAGTATGCGTACGAGTGCAATGGACCCACCTGGTAGTCCTAGGCAGTGGCGGCGGTTGGACGTTAAAAGTGGGGAGGCAAGACATGATCTGAATACAGTATTTGTATGTCAATGTTACTTTTCCTGGTTGCTTGTAACACTTTGTTAGACTAAAGGCTGTATAACTATTAGGAGGCTGTTATATAGACTAAAGGCTGTATAACTGTATAACTATCTTTTTCAGTTAAAATACCGTATATCTTGTTTCATATTTTGTTACGTAAATTGACAAGAGCAACACAAGATACTAACTCTTTGTACTCTTATACAACGAAGGTGTAAGAAAAGATCTGATTCCTTGCTCATGAAATCAAAAAACCATAAAATCATGCATCTTAACCCTTATCCGGGCAAGCTATTTTTGCAACGTAGACGACAACTGGGCCTTACCAACTCTATTATCCTTACCAACTCGATATGTTCATAACTTTAACTTCGACTAAAGATAGAATTCAGAATTTTATGTCATCGAAATATTTATGTTTATTGAGAAATTCGAAAAACAATATGAAGCTACTGGGCCTGGGAGGCCCCGCTTGCCCGGATAAGGGTTAAAATTTTGTCTGGAAAATTGTGTGATCAGATTAGGGACCTATTTAATAACAAGTTTGCAAAACAAATAAATAGAAAGGATAATATTAATCAAATAATCATAGTAATGGATAATAAGGCTTGTTCTGCAAAAGTTATATTGAAACTGGAAATTAATGAACAACTTATATTTTTAATTCCACGCATGTTATTATATGTGTTATTACTCTTAGAAAGACAGTGAATACTACAAGCATATGCTACGACATTCAAAGAAATATTTTTGCAGCTTCCCGAAACATGTTCGTTGCCATTAGGTACAGTTTTCATTTTCTTGGAATACATCAAAACTCAACAATACTTAGTCACTCCACATTCCAGTTATACAAAATAATCCTAAAACCTAGAATTATGTTGAATTTACTAAATTTAATTGTATAACAAAACTGTATATGTACACCCCTAAACTCGTATATTACACTGCAAAATTATATATTCCTTACTGAGCTCCTTCGTGGCTAAGCGGTTAACGTACGCACCTTTGACGTGGGAGACCTGGGTTCAATTCCCGGAGGGAGCTCACGTGGTTCGGACTCTACGTTAATCATTAAGTTCACGTCTCATATAGCTTCGCTGCTGAACAGGATGTTAAACTGAAAAAAATTAAATCAAAATATTCCTTACTATAAGAAAGAAGAAAAGAACTGTCAATTTTTCAAGAAAATAACTGTTTTAGGAACTGTCAATTTTTGTGAAATTAAAGAATAACTTGTGAAGGACTTCTTTTCTTGCGAAATGATATCTCAATTAGACCCAGAGCGGCTTACTAACATATCGAGTCCTTGTAAGATGAAATGAAAGTACGCTCGAATTGTCTCGCTCCAACAGCTTAATTTTTGGGCCATTCTTAGTGGCATTTTTAAAACGCAATTTCTGTAGCTTTCTTAACTTCACGGAAAGATAACCAATACGTACTCATGGAACGGCAAATATTTTATGGCACCATTTGTATTCTATAAACCAATAATACATACAAAACTTTATATTTCCAAATGAAACTATATACATTAATGGGTCATTTCAAAAAATGGAGGGGCAATTGCCCCCCTTTGCCCCCTAATCGCCGCCCGTGGTCCTAGGGTTAAAAGTGTATCCTTGTATGGATATTTAGATAGAGGAAATACTAGTTCTTGCCGAATTTCTTTACTTACGATATGTTCCATTATTTTTAAACTAGGGTTTAAAATGTAATTGATTGCTTTTAGGGCGGCTTATAATACTTGACACATGTTCATTAGAACGTTTATTTTCATTTGATATAAAGAATTGCCCAGCAAATTTTGGCATTTGAATTTTTTGACACCCTGTATTTACGATAGGAAATGAAGTTATGCAATGTGCATAAATAATTGTTGTTTTCCATGCAGTAGTATTTGCATTAAGGTGCGTGTAATTATTATTATTTAAAACTATATAAATTTTAAAATAACGCTGGCACATGAATTCAATCCATATATGAAAATCTCATAGGTGATATGGTAATGCTCTTAAGTCGTAATTAAATTGTACGTAATTACAGATGTACATGAAAAGTCAGAGTGTTAGAGCTGACGGTGATGAACAGAAGAGGAAGAAAAGAACACATTTCTTTCAACTTGCCTAAGGGGTTTTAAAAGTGACATGACAATTGTGCAGGAAGTTTTAAAACCCCTTAGGCAGGATCTTTCAAGTGAAAAATTTTTGTTCTTTAGTCGTCAAAAGAGAGGGGATGGGATAGATGATTTGAGTACGAAACTACATGTATACATATAAACCAGTTCTCTCTTTGGTCAACCCTAGCACACTGAAAAGCATCAAATATTTTCTGGGCGCTAAGTATACGATATTATATGTGGGCGCTAAATCTACGGGCGCTAAGTGCACTCCACGAAAATTTACTACGACAGGTTTCCTAAGTCCTAAATCTGTGCATGAATTATATCATTCGCCTCACTGTAATTATTTAGAAATGGAAACTGATTACGCTGAACGTGAATATGTTTCGCTGTCGTAAAGCAAGGACCGTAATAAATGTAAATAAGGCTCTCATTATTATATAAAACACAAGTATTTATTCCGTGTATAAAACACTATAATACAGTAACTAAGCAGCATTATAATCAGTAACGCCCGCAGATTTTTTCCAACGGGGGGGCAAAGATCCATATAAAAAAATCTTTGAGTTTTACGTCCCACGATTATGCCGGTTAAGCTAAGGGAGACGGTGATGATGAATAATGAATGAAATGGTGGAACGAAGAAAGTGGGACGAAACAGGAAAACCCCGAGAAAAACCACGCACACGGTGTTTGTCTAAGACAAAGTTCAATTGGCGTGGGCTGGGGTCGAACCCGGGACCCCAAGCAGCAGAGGTGAACGCAGTACTAATGAGCCACCGCCTCCCCTGACTCAAACGGCCCCGCGTCAAAAGGGCCCGAGTCAAAAGGTCTCCGCAACAAAAGGATGCGAGAAAAGTCCCGAATCGAATGCAACTCATCAAAAGGGCCCGGGTCGAAAGGGGTCGAATCAAAACGCCCCTCATAAATAGAGCCCGGGTCAAAAGGTTCCCACGACAAAATGACTCAACTCAAAAGGCCATGCGTAAAACGGGCCCGGGGTAAATGGGTCCGTTACAAAAAAAACGAGTCAAACGGCCCTGTGTCAAATATTTCACGGTTAAAAGGGCCCGAGTCGATAGGAGACGAATCAAAACGCCCCTCATTAAAAGAGCCCGGGTCAAACGTGTCCCACGACAAAATGACCCAAATCAAAAGGCTCTGAGTCAAACGGGCCCAGGATAAAAAGGGTCCCGCTACAAAAGGTCCCTAGTGAAACGGGCACGATTCAAAAGGCCACTCATAAAGAGAGCCCAGGTCAAACGGGTTCCACGACAAAATGACCCAAGGCAAAAGGCCTTGCGTCAAACTAGCCCGGGTGAAAACCCACGCAACGGTGTTTGTCCACCACAAAGTTCAATTGGCGTGGGCTGGGGTCGAACCCGGGATCCCAAGCAGCAGAGGTGAACGCTCTACCACTGAGCCACCACTGACCCTGAGTCAAACGGCACCGCATCAAAATGCCCGGGTCAAATGGTCTCCGCAATAAAAGGGCGCGATTGAAGTCCCGAATCAAAACGAACCTCATCAAACGGGCACTGGTCAAAAGGAGCCGAATCGAAATGCCTTTCATAAAAAGAGCCCGGGTTAAAGGATACCTCAATAAAATGACCCAAGTCAAAAGGCCATGCGTCAAACGGGCCCAGGAGAAAAAGGGACTTGCTAGAAAGGGGCCCGAGTTAAACGGCCTCGGATTAAAAAGGCCCGAATCGAAAGGAACCGAATCAAAGTGCCCCTCATAAATAGAGCCCGGTCAAACGGACCTACGACAAACTGACCCAAGTCAAACGGGCCCAGGATAAATGGGTCCCGCTACAAAAGGTCCCGAGTCAAACGGGCCCGAGTCAAAAGGCTCCTCATAAAAAGAGCACGGGTTAAAAGGATTCTACGACAAAATGACCCAAGTCAAAAGGCCCTGCGTCAAACGGGCCCAGGAGAAAAAGGGGCCTGCTACAAAGGTGCCTGAGTCAAACTGCTCCGGATTAAAATATCCCGAACCGAAAGGAACCGAATCAAAACGCCCCTCATAAATAGAGCCCGTCAAACGGACCCACGACAAAATGACCCAGGTCAAACGGGCCCAGGATAAATGGGTCCCGCTACAAAAGGTCCCGAGTCTATGGCCCCTCATAAAAAGAGCCCGGGTCTAAAGGATTCCACGACAAAATGACCCAAGTCAAAAGGCCCTGTGTCAAACGAGCTTGGGTCAAAACCCACGCAACGGTGTTTGTCCACCACAAAGTTCAATTTGCGTGGGCTGGGATCGAACCCGGGATCCCAAACAGCAGAGGTGAACGCTCTACTACTGAGCCATCGCGGCCCCTGAGTCAAATGACACCGCGTCAAAGAGCCCGAGTTAAATGGTCTCCGCAACAAAAGGGCGCGAGTGAAGTTACGAATCAAAACGCCCCTCATCAAACGGGCCCTGGTCAAAAGGAGCCGAATCAAAATGCCCCTCATAAAAAAAGCCCGGGTCAAAGGGTCCCTCGATAAAATGACCCAAGTCAATAGGAAATGTGTCAAACGGGTCCAGGCGAAAAAGGGGCCTGCTGCAAAAGAGCCTGATTCAAACGGCCCAAGATTAAAAGATCCCGAATCGAAAGGAGCCGAATCAAAACGCCCCTCATAAATAGAGCCCGGTCAAACGGGTCCCGCGACAAAATGACCCAGGTCAAAAGGCCCTGCGTCAAACGAGCCCGGGTGAAAACCCACGCAACGGTGTTTCTCCACCACAAAGTTCAATTGGCCTGGGCTGGGATCGAACCCGGGATCCCAAGCCGCAGAGGTGAACGCTCTACCACTTAGCCACCGCGGCCCCTGAGTCAAATGGCACCGCCCCAAAGAGCCCGGGTCAAATGGTCTCCGCAACAAAAGAGCGCAAGTGAAGTCCCGAATCAAAACGCCCCTCATCAAACGGGCCCTGGTCAAAAGGAGCCGAATCAAAATGCCCCTCATAAAAAGAGCCCGGGTTAAAGGATACCTCGATAAAATGACCCAAGTCAAAAGGCCATGCGTCGAACGGGCCCAGGAGGAAAAGAGGCCTGCTACAAAAGGGCCCGAGTCAAACGGCCCCGGATTAAAATATCCCGAATCGAAAGGAACCGAATCAAAACGCCCCTCATAAATAGATCCCGGTCAAACGGGTCCCACGACAAAATGACCCAAGTCAAACGGGCCCAGGATAAATGGGTCCCGCTACAAAAGGTCCCAAGTCAAAAGGCCACTTATAAAAAGTGCCCTGGTCAAAAGGGTTCCACGACAAAATGACCCAAGTGAAAAGGCCCTGCGTCAAACGAGCCCGGGTGAAAACGCACACAACGGTGATTGTCCACCACAAAGTGCCCTGGTCAAAAGGGTTCCACGACAAAATGACCCAAGTGAAAAGGCCCTGCGTCAAACGAGCCCGGGTGAAAACGCACACAACGGTGATTGTCCACCACAAAGTTCGTGGGCTGGAATCGAACCAGGGATCCCAAGCAGCAGAGGTGAGCGCTCTACCACTGAGCCACCGCGGCCCCTGAGTCAAATGGCACCGCGTCAAAGAGCCCGGTTCAAATGGTCTCCGCAACAAAAGGGCGCGAGTGCAGTCCCGAATCGAAACGCCCCTCATCAAACGGGCCCTGGTCGAAAGGAGCCGAATCAAAATGCCCCTCATAAAAAGAGCCCGGGTTAAAGGGTCCCTCGATAAAATGACTCAAGTCAAAAGGCCCTGCGTCAAACGGGCCCAGGAGAAAAAAGGGCACGAGTCAAACGGCCCCGGATTAAAATATCCCGAATCGAAAGGAGCCGAATCAAAACGCCCCTCATAAATAGAGCCCGGTCAAAGTGGTCCGTGGACTAAATAACCCTAGTCAAAAGGACCTGCGTCAAACAGGCCTTTGTCAAAAATTGGCCCGCTATAAAAGGGCCTAAGTCAAACGGCCCAGCTTCAAAATGTCTCCACAACAAATGAGCCCGAGACAAAAGGCCCGAATAAAACGCCCCTCATTAAAAGGGCCCCAGTCAAAAGATCTCCGCAACAAAAGGGCCCGAGAATAGTTTGTTAACGCAAAAATTTGTGATTTAAGTAGCGATAATAAACATAACAATTATAATGACTGTCTGCATTTTTGCATTATGTTACTATACTCAGAACTTTTGCGAAGACTGTAAAGGAATGACAACCAGCGTCAGTAACAGAGGCGACTTTTGATGGAAGTTACAATTTTAAAAATTAACGTTTTACAAATGTAATCCACGAGAACTGCGCAAGTGTATGGAGGAATTTCATTTACGGTGAAACACATTAATGGTCTCAAAACAAACGTTCGAAAAAAGAAAAAAAACACAACCACTTTTTGTTCATTGTTATGCAAATTTAATTATTATTATTATTATTATTATTATTATTATTATTATTTCTATTATCATCACTAATAATAATAATATACAAGGTCAGTGGTAGCCCATGCTTTCAAAACAGTATACGCCACTGCTCGAAACTATTAAATTTATATTAACATCGGTCGTCTTTCGATCATTTTATGTTACTCCGTCCCACTCCCCAAGGTATGCAAGGGTGCCTTCTTAATCTTTGCCTCAAGGCAAGAAAAGCAAACAATATTTTCGCAAACAACCAGGCTTAGAGAGGGAGTGACTCAGAACGCACACAGCTCGCTGTATAGCTGCAATAGACCCATGGGTAATTAGTTGTCCTCTTGTTACAAGACGTTTAGTCAGTGCCTATCAAGGTCAGTTCCAGCAGCAACAACTAGTCCCTTCTGTTTACTTTTCACGAATATTTTTCACCTTCATGCGTACAGGTCACGTATTGCGTAGATTAAATAACATGTGTCAAGTATACATTCCCAAAAAGATATGAGTACTCAAAAGGCAGAAACATGTAGCTGTTTTTGTTTTCCCCTTTTCTATTAGCCAGTGGAAGTGTGTATGGTTGTTTCACATCCCTCTTGTAGTTTGCTTACTATACCTTCTTCTTTTTAGTTGAGCTTTTGGCTATGAATACCACCGCGACAAGTCGTGGTTCTTATGATAGTGGCGTATTTTCGCCCCGAGAAATTACGGAAATAATAAATAATGTAGACTACGATGCTTTTGAAAAGGACGATGAACGTAGTTTGTAGGAAGATTCTAGCATCAATTTGTGACACATATGCCTTTTTTCATATAGCCTCACTGCTGAACGGAACGTTAAACCAGTGGAGAAGTAGACACACACATTATATATACAGGGTGTCCCATTTTAATCTTTCCACGGAAATATCTCGAAAATGTTTGAGCATGAATAAACTGAACAAAAACTCAAATAGGAAATACCATGGGGCAAATCGAACGGCGATGTCTAGATGACTCCAAAGCAGCTTTTCAAGCGGGCCCGGGGCTAAATTAAAAATTTAAATGGAAACATGGGGCGAGTGAGACTTCATTTGATAGATCTTTAAAAACTAAGAAGCGAAGCGATGCGGCAAAAGATTTTTCATATCGGTCACCGTGTTCAAAATGGCCGCCAAAATATGTTACCTGTATCACATAAACGTCCAGTAGCATTAATATGGAAACGATTGAACATAAATCAACCAAACAAAAACTCAAATAGGAAAGTAGTGGGGCAAATCGAATAATGTTTTCGCAGTGCCCCCAGGGCCGCCTTTCATCTTAGTCCAGGCCCAACTTAAAAATTTTATATGAAAATATGGGTCACGTGATACCTCATTCGATAGGTCTTCATACACTAAACAACGTTGTGACAAAAGATTGTTCATATGGGCCACCGTTTTCAAAATGGCCGCCAAGACATCTTGCCTGTATCAGATAAAACGGTCAGTACCACTAATATGAAAACGGTTGAAGATAATGACGGATGAACAGAATAAAACTCCTATAGGAAATCACAGAGGGTATTTATCATTCCACGGCTCGAAAATGTTGCAACGGAGGAGAAGATGATTAGAGTAAAGGTGCCATAATGCAAAGAAGGAAATCTAATTCCTAGAAAACGGTCCAACGATAAGTGGGTGAAGGGGACGGGAAGGAACGGTGAAATTCCAAACGAGAACCTTAGTTTTTGCAAATTGTATCTACACAACAAAATTATCTGATACATGTTTTTTTATGAGATATATGTCTGTAATGGAAAAAAGTAGGTAAAATTCTTGTTAAACGGTACCTTCCATTTTGATTGCAGGAAACAATTTGTGCAAAATGAATCAACTGAAATGCGAAACCAATTTGTCGAACAATGTAATTTTAGAACACTGTGTAGAAACGTTGGTTTTCTCAAAAGTCGTCTGCAAAATATTGGTTCATTACATAACCAGTCACTTGTACACCCCAAGTGTTTCAGGAGCTCCTCCGTGGCTAAGCGGTTAGCGTACGCGCCTTTGGCGTGGGAGACCCGGGTTCGATTCCCGGCGGGAGCAAGTGTAGTTCGGATTACACGTTAATCAGTAGGTCCACGTCTCATATAGCCTCGCTGCTGAATGAGACATTAAACCCAGAATCAACTCAACCAAGTGTTTCAGATAAACCATACCTTTTGCAAGTAAATGTGGGGGTTCTCATTTGAAATTTTACCAATCATTTCCGCTTCACCCCTTACGGAAGGAGATCGGAAAGATAATTTTCTAAGAATTAGAGTTCCTTTTTAGCATTATCACTTATACTTTAATAATCTTTTTCTCCATAGGATCATTCTCGAGGCGTGGAATGAATAATACCCTCTGTGATTTCCTATAGGAGTTCTATTCTGTTCATCCGCTATTATTTTCAACCGTTTTCATATTAGTGATACTGGACGTTTATCTGATATAGGTAACATATTTTGGCGGTCATTTTGAATACGGTGACCTATATGAAAAACCGTTTGCCACATCGTTTTTTAGTTTTTAAAGATCTATCGAATGAAGTGTCACTCGACCCATGTTTCCATTTAAAATTTTTAAGTTGGCCTCGGGCCCACTTGAAGAGCGGCCCTGGGGGCACCCCGATATCATCATTCGATTTGCCCCATAGTGTTTCTTATTTGAGTTTTTGTTCAGTTTATTTCTGTTCAACCGTTCTTGAAAGATTAAAATGGGCCACTATATATATATATATATATATATATAGTAAAACCTGTCAACTTGGCAACCTGTCTATCTTGGAAGTTGACCACATTGAAACAATGTTTACCCTATGATAATGATAAATTTACCTGCATATCTTGGCCACGCAAAGTACCATTTTGTTGTTTTTCTTAATTGTTTCGTATTCCCATACGCGAAGCAGATGTTCTGTATTTGTAAGTGGAGACAAAGAAGCATAGATTCCCACGATTTGTTCTTGGAAGTCAAAGCCAGAATACTACCCTGATAAAGAGTTGGGGAAGAAAGACTTGAATAAGAAAAAGCACGTACAGGAATTCCGGAAATGATTGCACGTATATGTTTACCCTATCTGTTTTGGTAAAATCATTAGCTAAAGCCTATCAGCTCCGTTCATCAGTGGGAAGCTTTAGTAATTTTGGAAAATTCTCAAGGCTAAAGCTAACCATCTCAATTCTCAACTATTGGCACATGACTTCTTGTCAAAAGGTAGTGGAGGTTTTGAAATATGAATTCCCTTAACATTTCTCAAAACATCTTTTGCTCCGAGGGAAACACTTGTAGCTCATTAACAAAAAGTAGTTAAATGATTAATCTATATACATTATTTTAAGATAGCTGCCGTGCCATTGCTTATTAACAACCAAGTAATACTAGAAATCCTATTCTAAAAATACACGAATCACACTTATTTTCTGTAAGTTGGCCACTTTTCAATGGAACCAATGTTGGCCAGCATAGACAGGTTTCGCTGTATATATATATATATATATATATATATATATATATATATATATATATATATATATATATAGTATTTGTAAGGCATATGTTTACTCTCTTCCTTTAAGTATAAAATTTTATAATTAGTGAAATTTGGTGAATAGTTTTTTTTTCGAAGCATAGATTTCTGAATGGTACCTCATTTGCAAGAAATGGGGACATTACTTCCCCATACCCTCCTTAGGGATAGTCATTTCTAAATACCTTCGAAATGAACTGTAAAGTTAAAAAAAGAGAGAGGTAAAAAACAAAACACCTTATAACACCTAACTTAATACCTAATACCAAATACCTTACCTAATTAATACCTTACAGTATGTAAATGAGCTCCATACCTTATTCTTCATTTCGGCGAAAATATTAATAGCTCTTTCTTTGAATTCAAATATCCTACAAAGCTTCCATACCAAGTTCTTTATTGTAAGTGTCCGTAATTCAGAAATTTTGTCATGCTCTTTGTTAAGTAAGTTAAACTCTTTTCAAGGCATTCATTGAATGTTTACAAAAAACTGGAGTTGATGGAATGCTCAATACCATATTTAGCAGCTTCGTTATTTCCTGATATATGCTTTGAGGTTCATTACTAAGAATATATTTCAAGTATTCAGGAAGAGAAATGTGTTTGTTCTATCGGAACATATGTTGATAAGTTAATTCTTAAGCTGATCTGAGCAAAAAGTATTAGGAAAGGTGGATATCAAGTCATTCAGTTTGCCGTATGCAATAATTTGTTGATGCACACTAAATATTCTATAATTTATTAGTTCTTTAATGACCAGATTTTTGTATTTTTCAAATCTTTCATCTGCACAGTTATTGAGCGAAGAATCTAATATAGATAAAGTAGAGTTTGTTTGTGTGTCTATCTAAATATCTTTGTGTCTGTGCGCGCCAGCGGAGCAGACGAGTGGACCGAGTGATCCAGGCCCCAGACCAAGACAAAAAGGTTTCTCTTTTTCAAAATTCGAACCGGGGGGGGGGGCATTTACCGGGACATGTAAAAGTACTGGTCAGCCAATACATCTAAACTTTTCGTTAGGGAGTCTTCTTTTTTATAAATTCTGCTGTTGGAGACATATAGGGACAATATATATACAGTGAAACCTGTCTTTAGCGGAATCGAGCGGGACTTGCAAAAAATTCCGTTAAAGTCAGGTTTCCGCTTAGTGGAGGTAGACCTTTCATTTCTTTTTTTTTTAAATACATGCTTATAAAGGGGCATACTGAGAAAATATATTGCTGTACGTACATTGTTCTATTACAGTACTTCTTTCTTCTACGAATAAATACACAAAAAATTAAAATGAATACAAAATATACTATGCACAGGTTTTCTTTATTTTTCTAATAGCCAAGCAGGGTTTTCTGTGTACATTGCTGCTTGGCTGCTTGACTTTCCGCATACACTTTAGCCTGAGAAATTATACTAAGTGAATCAGAATCATTTTTCCGTAAGGCAAATTTTTGCAGTTCCTTTAAACTTCTGAGAGCATCTTGATATGTATTTATTCTACACTCTTCTTCGAACTCGGTATCATATTACTCTTCTTCTATCTATCTCGTTTTCTTCTTTCCGACATTCCGTATGATTCTTGATTAAGTTGCGGGGATTAAGGACAATTTGTGGGGGTGAATATGAGTAGTGGTTGGGAAAGGTCAACACTGTCCAGAAATATTTAACAAAAGAACGAACATTTTATCGCAGACAGCATAATGTATATGTCTCACAGAATGTCTAAACGCTGTAGTCCGGAACTCAGAATTTTCCGTTAAATGTTTATTTTTCTTTCCGTTGTCCGCGTAACACAGTTTCCGCTTAATGAAGAAACTTTTACACGTTTTGTTCTCCAAAATTCATGGGACCGTGAAATATTTCCGTTTAAGACAGTTTTCCGTTTAATAAAGGGTCCGTTAAAGACAGTTTTTACTGTATATAGTTCTTCAAGGATACAATAATTTAACATTTTATAGAGGGAGCTCGAAAGATGGTTTAAAATAAAAACAAATAAGAAGAAATAGCGGTCTGTTTCTGTCACTTACAAACCCAGCTTAAGATGAAGATAGGTAGCCCTGTAAATGTAGACAGAATAGCAACTGTCTTTTCGCAAGTACTACAGTGAAACCTCTATCAACGGACATTTCCCGTAACGGATATATTTTGTAATCCTCAAACACTATAATAGGAAAAAAACATATGGATAAACATTTCTAAAGCGGACACTTTCTAGTACGGACACGGATAGTCTTTCCTGTCTTTTATAGGTATTATTTACCTCCGTATTACGGACACTTTCTCTAGAAACAAGTTGGAAAGTGCAGTAAAAATACATTTTTAGTAATTCATACATGTGTCATCAAGGAAGCATTGTGACATTTTGCCTCCTCAACTGCCTGCTCAGTAACCCAGACGAAGTCTTTGTTTAACAACACTCTCATGTCCTTTGCTCACATCCACTCCCACCCAAACTGCTTTAGACAGAAAGGTGTTTGACAGTGACCCACAATTTGGGATGACACGTTATAGTACTGTTCCGCTAGAATCTGTAAGCAAGCAGAAGACAAGTTTGGTATTTTTGGCTCGCGGGTACACATATTGTCAGGAAAAGGACACTACTGGACTGCAATTAACTCACAAATTAAAACAATATACCGAAAATGAAGTAAGTAGTAGCAAGTGTAAAGAGCAGAGAACTATATCATCTTATTTTTATGTTGTGTCTCGAACATAGAGTATTGGGTGGCGGAGGATAATTCAGGCATTTTTGTAATATTCGTAAATACATGATTCATGCAAAAATATTTGTTTTCTAATTGTGTATTACCTTGTTTACTAATTTACGTCATAAAATATTGAAACCTCTCTAAGGCGGACACCTCTCTATAGCGGACAATTCTTGATTCCCCATGGCTGTCCGCTTTAGAGAGGTTTCACTGTACTACATAGCACGAGTCTTTGGACTTCGCACGTGGTTGTTTGTTTCTCCTACGCTTCTATAGGAATAATGTTCAAGGTTTCGCGAGATCCATTGCTTTCTGTCTTTCATACGCAAGCATTAATAAAAGCTCAGAATAAATTACAGGAAATTTTAAGTTCAGAATCTAAATTGCAAAATTTTAAGTTAGTAATTTAGGCTTAATGGCTTAATACATATAACATTCTAAAGGATAGACGCTGTCTACCCTGTCTCCCCTCAGGCCTTGCCACTGCGTTAAACTCAAAATCAAAACTCAACACATACCTCTTTTTATTTAAAATTACGGTATTGTGTGGTATACAATTTGCGGAATTCAAGATGGCTACTATGATATATACTAAATCATTTAACGCAGTTTCTACCCCAATGCCAAATTTGCTTTTCCTCCGTCTATGCATCTCTTTGTTACTGCCCTATCATGATACGTTTTATCTATTAGATACATATGTCAAACATAGCACACTCTGTCTCAAACAAAAGATGTGTAATAAATTAGTTCACATTCTCATTTGTGGGAATATTCAAGCCTAAGTTGAAGTGTAAAATCATAACCTTTTACATTTAAAACAATATTGTGTGATATGCAATATGGCGGAATTCAAGATGCCTTCCATGCTGACCACACTCCAAATCAATGCAGGTTTTGCAATAATACCATTTGTAACATTTATTTTTCCTCCGTCCGCGCATGTCGTTATTATTGTTCTGTCCCAATACTTTTTACTAACCCTGTATGCAGATCCACATATGTATTCTCACAGTAAAATTAAACTAAACTTTTCCCAGAATATTTTTCATACTATACTTTGATCCAGGGGTAGGAATGGAATTTTACAAGTAAGGAGAAAATCAGCAATAGATAAAGTTTGATTGGGCTATGTCACGAGAAAACAAACTCGGAAAGACAGGAGTCAGGGGCAGACTGGCCAGAGCCGTTAGGCTGCAATCGCGGCCTAGGCCCTCTCAGAAAAAAAATATGAAACAATAAAGAAAGAAAGAGAAAGAGAGAAAAGCTAAAACAGAAGAAAGCTAAATAATTCGGTAGATCACTGTTATTATGCTGCCAACACACACTCCTCTTCCATCCTTTCATCAATTAGTAAGTTATCTTTTTCAATAAGGTTCTTTTGTTACTGGATTTGTGGCTAGGTCCATCTTTCACTATGGTCTTTTATTATCAGAAACTGTGATTTAGTTTTACCTGGGGCCTTGGACCCTTCTTTCAATATATTGGACAGTGGGACCTACTTATATTACATTGAGCAGTTGTGGCCCTGAGTCCTTTATTCATTATATTGGGCAGTTGGGGACCTTCTTTCATTTCATTGAGCAGTTGGGCTCCTAGGCACTTTCTTCATCATGTTGAGCTGTTGGGACCTGGAACTTTATTCATTATGTTGGGCAGATGGGGCCCTTTCACCGTTGAAGACTGAGGTCTGGTTTGTAGCGAGGTCCATATTTAACCACAGGCTGTATGTCCTTTATGGATGTTAATACATCTTGTAAAGAATGAGTCAGAAAAAACCTGGCCACTTTCCTCCCTCCATATTTTCTAGTATATAAGATGAACATTGGCAGCACTGTGCATAAGCAAGGGCAGACTGTCGATCTTACTCACGAATAGATTGTCAGTTGTGAAGTGTGCATACTGTGGTAAAGAACGATGAGTCAGTTAGAAAAACGAAAACTAATTGTGAACAAATACCTCGAAAATCCAGGTATGTCCTTAAATAAATTAAGCAAACTCGTAAAATACCCTCGGTCTACTGTGCAAAATGTAATTAAAAAGTACGCACAAGATTTAACTGTTGAAAGAAAACCTGGCTCAGGTAGAAAACCGGGGACTAGCCAACCGAAGCTGGAGAAAAGGGTTACTGCATTGCTGCGTCAAAATCCTTATTTATCGGAAAGAGCAGTTGCTGGTGTGGTCAAAGCGTCCCAATCTACAGTGCACAGATTTAAGCAAGGAAAAGTTTACGATCTTTCAAAGTCCAAAAGGTACCTAACCGAGACGAAAAGCAAAAAGTGACGGCAAAATCCAGAGCAAGAAAACTCTATGATCAGTACCTTACTCAATATGGATGTTGCATTATGGACGACGAAACCTATTGTGTCGCTGATTTCAGTCAAATTCCCGGAAAGGAGTAGTACGTGGCACTGAAGAGGGGAGATTTGCAGGATAAATTTAAACAACGGAAGGCATCCAAATATCCCAAACAATATTTGATTTGGCAAGCTATTTGTTCATGCGGTAAAAAAAAGCAAAGCGTTCATCACAACACGGACAATTAACGGCGAAATTTATACGAAGGAGTGTTCACAAAAACGCTTGTATCCATTTGTGATGTCATACAGTAACTCTGTTTTCTTTTGGCCAGATCTTGCTACCTCTCACTACTCTAAAGCAGCCACTGATTGTTATAAAGAAAAGGGTATCGTCGCAGTTCGAAGAGAGGCAAATTCACCAAATTGCCCTGAACTTAGGCCAATTGAAAAATATTGGGCCCACATTAAAAGAACATTGAAAACATCAAAAGGGAAGGCGGCTGACTTCAAAACTTTTCGTCGCAAGTGGACTGCAGCTGCCAATCAAATAACAGAAGAAGATGTGCGAACTCTTATGAAGCGGATTAAGAGTAATGTACGAGCATTTTTCCATAATTAGTTCTTTATAATATATTTTGTGTGTTTATTTTTTTAAACTTTATAGTCAACTAAAATATGCAAACGACCTTTCTTCTTTTCATTTCTTTACCTACTTTTTTGGTCAAAGTTACTGGCCAAGTTTTTTCTGACTCATTCTTTAGGTCTATATTTGATAACTCAAAAATGGAAAACGGCGTATTTTTTAAAAAAAATATTTTCTATCAAAAACGTTTACAAAATTGCAGGAGAAAACAGTGGAAGACGGCAAGAAAGCGGGCATTTTCAGCATAATGGTTGATTCTATTTAAGATGTTTCAGTGCTGAATCAGCTTACTATAGCAATTCTCTGCGTTATAAGCGGTCAAGTATTTGGGCGGCTGTTAGCAGTTGTCGTAAAGTGTGACACTATAAGACAAGTAACTTAAAATGAAAACAAAAGAGTACTTTGTGCCAACAATGTTTTGATCTCTGATATTGTAAGTTGCTCTTTTGATGGAGCTGCTAACTTGAGTGGATGCTATAAAGGATAATCCTGAAATCATTTACACCCAATGCATGGCTCATGCTCTTAATTTGGCTATGACAAATTTGACTGAGTAGATCCCTGAAGCTGCAAACTTATTTGGTGTGGTTGAAACCAGTACCGTGTTCTGTCTGAATACTACAAAAGAAAGAATGTTTGGAAGAAAATGATTGATGCAAGCCACGAGGAACATGACAAACTACGAAAAGTTCAACAAGTTGGTGCAACACGATTGTGGAGCAAAAACAAGGCACTGAATGCGGTAGTCGACACTAACGAGTTTCGCTACAAAACATGAAGCCAAGACGACACGACTATCTATCATCATCAAGATTTCTTTCATTTTTATTGTTCCTCAATGATGATGTACAGGACAGGAGTTTTAATGCGAAATCAACATTTCAAGCTAAACTTTGCTGAATAAATTGACAGAATTTAACACTATAATGATGTGCTCTGTGTTTCATGACCTGTTTACAGAAACGAAGCATGTTTCAAAATACCTGCAGTCTCACGGATTGGACTATCATACAACCTGGAGACTTGTTGACAACTTGCTGCAGTAGCTTCAGAAGAAAATAGAGGCAAAAGGTGTCTGTTTAAGCTTTACGAAAATACAAAAATATTTTGTGTGAAAAAATAACAGCTTCTGCAATCTGGTGTAGAGATAGCAATGGAAAAAGACTTTCCGCCCAGAAGAATCTTAAAGAAGAAGAAAATGTCACGAGAGCTTGTGGCAGTTGAACTGGGAAAGAACTTAAATATAAGTGAAAATGATTTTTTCAGAATAAAAGACCAACGAAAATTCTGAATACAGCTGTTACATGTGTCAGTGATAGATTTCAGCAGCCAAATGAACTCCAAATGCTGGATCCAAGCACTTTTTGGAAATCGGGAAGAATGGTGTGTCTGCAGGAGCTTTCAGAGTTCTTGCGAAAGAACTAAATATGAAATATGAGGAAATATACAAAGATCTCCAGCAGTTCTTTGCCGTGTATTATGTCACAAAACGTTCTGGTTTTTGATGATCGTGAAGAGAATGATGCCCCTGAATCCATGAAAGATGATGATTATGCATCTGAGCATGCTATGGGAGATGGAACATTTTGGATGGGATTCACGGCGAGAGTTATAATGATGCTGCAAACACCTTGTGTAAAAATTTTTTGTCATGTGCAGGGAAAATTTTGTATCAGTTTCTGTCAGTCTAGTTGTTTTAATAATTTATACATTGCATACAAACATGCGTTGTCTCTACCATGCACACAAGTGACATGTGAAAGGTGCTTCTCAAAGTTAAAGTTAGAGAGTAAACAAATCTCAGAGCTAACTTGTGTGAAGACATTTTGGACACATTTTTACTAATGAAAATGGAAAGAGACATGTCAAATTTAGTGTCTGTGAACGAAGTTATTCAGGAACTCTGCCATTCATAATCTGAACTGAAAAGAATCTTATCGTTTTAAAATTATTAGTTTTTTAGTTGTTCAGCAGTGTTTTTCATTTTCAGTAAAACGTCGTGTTCATTCCAGAGTCAAAAGTTATTATTGGTTGTTTGTTACAATTTTCAGTAAGCTGTTCTGTTTTTTTCATAGTAAAAAGCTATTGGCTACTATTTGTTTAGTGTTTCAGCTATTATACAGAGTGTGTCTAAAAGTCCCATGACATAGGTAACTCTCTTATTATCAGAGATACAACAAAATGTAGAAGGGGAAACCGTCTCCAAATATAATGTTTTCAATCTAAAGTGCAAGAATTTTTCAAATCGGACAAGCCGTTTGGGCTGTACGCTCTATATGCGCATAATGTTACATGAAAATGCAACGTTAGCATTTACCTGGACCCAGAACACAAATGAATGAAGTTACTGTCTATTAAAAACTTTATTTGAAGACGGTATCTCCTCTTACATTTTGTTGTAACTCTGATAATAACAGTTATCCTAAGTTAAGGGGACTTTTTAGACACCCCTTTTTCTCTGTGTATTTCTCTTTTGATAGTGCTTTGACTTGATTCAATATTCATTTATGCATTGATCTATTTTGAAATTTCACCGAAATTTGTCTGCAGCGCGGCTGTATAAGATAGACCAGGTTTGTTTCGGGGAGGCATGAGCCCATAAGCTCATAGCTGGTTGCGCCACTGATTGTACGATATTTTAGAAATTGATATTATAGTCTGAGAGCCCTCCATGGTAACCGCGGCCTAGGCCCTAATACACCCAATCCGCCTATGACGGGAGTGCAAGCAAACTTTCATGAAGAACGACTTAAGCGAAAGCGATTGTTGCAAACCAATGAACAAGCAAACAAAACTAATATCACCATTCAAATTTCCTTTTTGTTACTAACAACCACAGATATATTTCCTTCTTTTGCACAAACACTTCAATTTACTAAGAGGACACAAACCCCTTGTGCATGATTGATCTCCAATCTTGCTTTGATCTAAAGCTTTTTACCCGTGAAACAGTATTTACCGGGCCCTTTTGACGCGGGACCTTCCTGATTTGTGCCACTTTGACGCGACGCCCTTTTGACTCAGGCCCGGCTGACGCCTGGCCGTTTTAACCCGTGCCCTTTTGTAGCGGTGCCCCTTTGACCAGGGTTCGTTTGACGTAGTTCCCTATTGACTCGGGCCATTTTGTCGCAGAACCCTTTTGACCCAGGCTCATTCGACGGAGCGCCCTTATGACTCGGGCCCTTTTTTCGCGGAGACCTTTCACCTGGGCCCTTTCGACGTGGGGTTGTTTTGACTCAGACATTTTGTAGCGGGACCAATTTTGACCCGGGTCCGTTTGACGCAGAGCCCTTTTGACTCGGACCCTTTTGTCGTGGGACTCTTTTGACCGACGCCCTTTTGATGAGGGGCGTTTTGATTCGGCCCCTTTTGACTCGGGCCATTTTGTTGCGTAGACATTTGTCCCAGGCTCTTTTGACACCGGGCCGTGTGACTTAGGGATTTTGTAGTGGAGCCCCATTTTACCTGGGCCCGTTCTACGCTGAGCCCTTGCGATTCGAGACCTTTTGTCGTGGGACTCTTTTGACCCGGGCTCTTTTGATGAGGGGCGTTTTGATTCGGGCCTTTTGACTAAGGCCCTTTTGTTGCGAGGACATTTATCGGCCCATTTGACGCACGTACGTTTGAATCTTGCCCTTTTGTAGCGGGGCCCCTTTTTTACACGGGCCTGTTTGACGCAGGGCCTTTTGACTCGGGTCCTTTTGTCGTGAAACCATTTTAACTCGACCCCTTTTTATGAAGGGCTTTCTGATTTGGGCCCTTTTGACTCAGGCCCTTTCGTTGCCGAGATCTTTTGACCCGGGACCGTTTTGACTCGAGTTCTTTTGTAGCAGGACCCCTTTTGACCCGAACTCGTTTGAGGCAGGTCCCTTTTGACTCGGGCTCTTTTGTCGTGAGACCCTTTTGGAACTTCTGTTTTGATGAGGGTCGTTTTGATTCGGGCATTTTTGACTCCTGCCCTTTTGTTGCTGAGATGCTTGACCGAGCCCTTTTGACTCCTGCCGTTTTGTTTCTGAGACCTTTGACCCGAGCCCTTTTGTCGCTGGTCCCTTTTGACTTGTGCCCTTTTGTTGCGGAGACCTTTTGACCCGGATCCTTTTGACGTGGGGCCGTTTTGACTCGGGTCTTTTGTATCGGGGCAATTTTGACCAGGGCCCGTTTGACGCAAGGCCCATTTGTCGCGGACCGTTTGGACCCGGGTCCTTTTGATGAAAGATGATATGACTCGGGCTTTTTTTGCGGAGACCTATTGAACCGCGCCCTTTTGATGCGAGGCCGTTTGACTGGACCCTTTTGTAGCCATGACCATTTTTGACCCGGGCCCGTTGGACACAAGAAATTTTGACTTGGGTAATTTTGTTGTGGGAACCTTTTGGCCAGAGAGTTTTTACAAGGGGTGTTTTGATTCGGGCCCGTTTGGCTGGGCCCTTTTGTAGCGACGCCCATTTTTGACCCGGGCCCGTTTGACATAGGACCTTTTGACTCGGGCCTTTTTGTTGTGGGACCCTTTTGGCCAGAGCCTTTTTTATAAGGGGCGTTTTGATTCGAGCCCGTTTGACTAAGGCCCTTTTGTTGCAGAGGCCTTTTCACCCGGGCACTTTTGACGCGGGGCCGTTTTGACTCGGGCTCTTTTGCAGCGTGGCCCTCTTTACCCGAGCTTGTTCGAGGCAGTTCCCTTTTTACTAGGACTCTTTTGTCTTGGGACTGTTTTAACCCGGTCCTTTAGATATGGGTCGTTTTGATTCAACCCCTTTTGTCTCGTACCCTTTTGTTGCGGTGACCTTTTAACTCTGTCCCTTTTGATGCATGGCTCACTCGGACCCTTTTGTAGCGGGGCCCCTTTTTGTCACGGGCCTTTTTCAAGCAGAGCTTTTTGACTCGGGTT
The DNA here is from genome assembly GCF_964235325.1 of Thermobia domestica. Lineage (NCBI taxonomy): Eukaryota > Metazoa > Arthropoda > Insecta > Zygentoma > Lepismatidae > Thermobia > Thermobia domestica. Next base: position 108,348,183 of record NC_137459.1, on the reverse strand, counting down.
CTTTTTTGTGTGATCTTTTGGCCAGGGCCCTTTTTCTGAGGGACGTTTTAATTCGGGTCCTTTTGACTCAGGCCATTTTGTTGCGGAGACCTTTTCCACCCGGGCACTTTTGACGCGGGTCCTTTTTGGTCTGGCCCTTTTGTAGCGGGTCCCTTTTGTCGAGGGACGTTTTGACTCGGGCTTTTCTGTGTTTGCCCTTTTGTCTGCCCTTCTGACATGGAACTTTATATATAAGTCGGCAGCTGAAATACCTGGGACAGGGAGCCTGGTGGAGTATGAGTAAATCAATGATCGATCGATCCAGGACGCAGTAAAATTAATTACACCACTGTTCATATCTCTTTCTTTCTATTCTCTCAACATCATTTCTGGAGATGAATGTTCTGACTAATGGGCTACAGCGGTGAAAGACGATATACGCTATCAATATTAATGTTATGGATTTTAACTTAACATATATAGGGCAATAAAATGAAAAACTTTATATCGGTATTTTGCCCCCCCCCCTTCGTTGGAAAAATCCTGCGGGCGTTAGTGATTATGATGTTTCCTAGTTACTGTATTATATTGTTCTATATATGGAATAAATACTTTTGTGTTTTGTATAATAATAAGAACCTTATCTACATTTATTACAGTCCTTGCTTTACGACAGCGAAACATATTCACGTTCAACGTAATCAGTTTCCATTCTGAAATAATTAAAGTGAGAGGAATGAAATAATTCACGCACACATTTAGGACTTAGAAAAGTGCCCTGCGAAAATGTCCTAGTAAAGTCCTGAAGAGTGAAAAGCTCTAGTAGCAGTTGTTAGCAGTTATTAACTTAACATATAAGACAGTAAATTTAAAAACTGAGAATACGAATATTTTCAGAGAGGACAGTGCGGTGATGCTTCTAATCTATGCCTTTAGTTCCTATACCTACGTTATTTCCCTAGTCAAAAGAAAAACTCTTCAAAATTAATCACAATTTCTTATGCAACCATCCCTTTCTTAGAGTACTGCGCGGTCACATACCCGTCACGGCGATGTAAAGACACTTTTGGCGACGAGGATACCTGTAGACAATCACCATTTGAAATACGTTAGCTACGTCACTTGTTTCATCTGCTATGACAGATAAAAATTCCGCCTCTTTTATTTCCTGAGCGATTTCTTCATGGCATACTTCAAGCATGCAATGGAGAAGCTCATTTTGTATAATTTTTTAGGTACCCGTAAAAACTGTTGCGCTTTCTAAATGACTTTTGAGAGCGATGTCAAGTTCAGCACTGAAATTAATTAATCCACGAAATACTCCTGGATTTGAAGAAGAGTCTGTTTCATCATGTCCTCTTTAAAGACATCAGTTCCTCTGTCTGTTCCATCATGCCAGTTCAAAGGTGCCACAAAACCGAATGCAATTGATAATTATATTAAGCACGTATCTGTTTTGCGTCACTTTTTGATTGTGGTTCTGAATGGACAGTCTATAACCAGCATCTAGTTGAGCAGCAATATTCACATTTCCCAACACAGTTAGATTAAGAACGTGTTTTATATGGGCTGACGAATTTTCATGTTTTTTTTTTTTATTTTGTCGTGCAGATGCTGGATATCTACAACACCTTTTTTACTCCACGCATCTTTCCCTGCCCCGAACAACAAACACGGAAAAGAAAACAAAACATTTTTAATTTCACAGGCACATAACCACTTATGCTGTTCGTACAATTTGGGATTAACCCTTTCCGGATCCTGGCTTTTTGGGCTATTTTTTAGACTTTCAGTCAAGCAGCTACTGTATCGTCGCTATTTACCCTAGGATCATGGTTCATACCTCATTCTCTTCAGAATAGAGCTGGCTTTCGAATGGTACTACTTGCATGCTCATACCATATACCAGAAGCGGGAAAAAATGTCAAAGTGAAAATTTTGGAGGGAAAAATTTTTTTCTCGAACTTTGGCCTCCCCTGGACCCCCCCCCCTGTGTGATCGTAGCCATCAAAAAAATCTGATAAATAGTACTTGGTATACTGAATGTGTGTGCCAAATTTCAAGTTTCTATCTTGAATAGTAAGGGCGGGAGAATTTTTATCAAAAATTCCCACAATGCCCCAAAATACCATAAAACACTATGATCTCAGGGAAAAAAATTCCTGAGACATCCCTAATTACCCTAGGACTATAATCCGCCAATCATTCTCTTCAGAATAGAACTGTCTTTCAGGCGGTACCATTCACATGTCTCCATCATGTATCTAAGGCGGGAAATTCCTGAAAAAAGGGATTTTTGGGGCAAATTTTCCCTTTTTTCAACTTTTGCCCCTCTGGACCTCCCTGTTTTTACGCAGAAATCGAAACTTCTGGTAAATACTACTCGGTGGATTGAATGGTTGTGCAAAATTTCAATCTTCTACGTGAAAAAATAGGCCCGCCAGAAAAAATTTCCCTACCATGCCCCACTTTTACCCTATGCAGAAGTATATTTAGATAAAAATTCACTGAGACGGCCCTAATTACCCTAGAATAATAATTCGACCGTCGTTCTCTTCAGAATGGAACTGCCTTTCAGACGGTATGACTCACGTGGTCCTATCATGTATGTAAGGCGGGAAGATGACGAAAAATGGGATTTTTGGGATAAAAAATCCCTATTTTTACCCCTTTGACCCTCTGGTTCCCCCCTGTTTTAGCACTGACATCGGAACAAAAAATCTGGTAAATACTACTCGGTGGACTGAATGTTTGTGCTAAATTTCAATTTTCTACGTGTAAAAATAGGCCCGCCAGAAAAAAATTCCCTACCATGCCCCACTTTTACCCTATACAGAAGTATATTTGGATAAAAATTCCCTGAGACATCCCTAATTACCCTAGGATAATAATTCGACCGTCGTTCTCTTCAAAATGGAACTGCATTTCAGACAGTATGACTCACGTGGTCCTATCATGTATATAAGGCGGGAAAATGACGAAAAACGGGATTTTTGAGGTAAAAAATCCCTATTTTTACCCCTTTGCCCCTCTGGTTCCCCCCTATTTTAGCACTGACATCGGAACAAAAAATCTGGTACATATTACTCCGTGGACTGAATGTTTGTGCAAAATTTCAATCTTCTACGTAGAAAAATAAGCCCGCCAGAAAATATTGAACATACGCTTAGAAAATGAGAAAAGAAATTTTTGACTTATGACGTCATCACCTCCTATGTCTGGACGCAGGACGGTCTGAAACCATACGTAATGTCTTCTACAAGGCCTCTGGACTTGGAAAACAAAACAAAAAAAAAACGGACGATAAAGCTCAAATAGAAGAGAAATAACGCAATGTATACACGACTCCAAAAGTGCATTACCACCTGCAATTCTCGTTTTCCTGCAATAGCAGGCAACCCAAAAAGCTCGGCGGTTGGGTTGGTTCCGAATTCGAAAGGCGCTGGACCAAACCTCAATTTTGTAATAAATATATCAGTGTGGCAGACTGCAAATTAGGGAATAAAACAAATTGTTAAAAATGACAATAATATTATCATGACGGAGATGGATGACATCAAAAGTTACAAAATGATCTTACTTAAGCAGTTGAAAAAAGATGAATGGCAAAAGACATATATCAGAGGAAAACATTTCTCTCCTCACCTCCCAAAAAAAGAATCTCATAAAAAAGAAAAAGTTACATAAAGTTACGTAAGTTTTAATATAAAAGCCCCACTCTATATTGTGAAAGTTGACACCCGAAAGGCAAGAACAACTGAACCAAAGTCAATAAAATTGTGCACAGATATTGTAGACGTAAAAGGAGGGAATACGAGTTTCGTATTTTCCTGGAAAAAACGGTTGGGTGGGGCACGGACCCCTCCAAACCTTTTATCACGAAATATCAAAACTGCTAGTAACAGTATGTCAGAAGTGTGTAAAAGACATGAATAATTGCAACGGAACATTTTGTATTGAAAATACGCAAAAACTAAAGGAATACGGCCTTTTTAAATTTTCTGCGGAAAAACGGATTTAGGGGCAAAAGCTCCCACCCAAAATTTTGAAACTTGATGTCCGAAAGGCAAGAAGTGAACCGAAGTGAACGAAATTAAGCGCAGATATTGCAAACGTAACATGAGGATACGAGTTTCGTATTTTCCTCGAAAAAACGGTTAGGTGGGGCACGGAACGTGGCACGGAAAATCAAATGTGCTGGTAACAGCATGTCAGATGTGTGTAAAGGAAATGAAGAATTTAATCAAACTGCGTCTATGGGCAATACGCAAAAAATAATGGAAAGCATTTATTTAAATTTTCTGCGAAAAAAAAAACAGTTTTAAGGGAAAAAAGCTCAAACCCAAAATTTTGAAAGTTGATGCCCGAAAGGCAAAAGGAAGTGAACCGAAGTGAATGAAATTGTGCACAGATATTGTAGATATAAAATGGGGGAATACGGTTTTAGTATTTTTCTGGAAGTAACGGTTCGGTGGGGCACTAACCCCTCCAAACCTTTGATCACGAAATATCAAAAGTGCTAGTAACCGTATCTGAGATGTGTGTAAAGGACATGAAGAATTGCAACGAAACTTTATGTGTGGACAAAAAAATAAATGAATATTGTTTTTTTTAATTTTCCGCGGAAAAACGGTTTTAGAGCGAAAAATTCCCACACAAAATTTTGGAAGTTGATGCCCGAAAGGCAGAAGAAAAAATGAAATCTTTCAGTTTTACGTCTCACGGTTATGCCGGTTAGGCTAAAAGAGACAGACGTTGATGATGAGTAATGAATAAAATGGTGGAATGAAGAAAGTGGGAGGAAACGGAGAACCCCTAGAAAACCCACGCACACGGTGTTTGTCCACCACAAAGTTCACTTGGCGGGGGCTGGGATCGAACCCAGGACCCCAAGCACCAGAGGTGAATGCTCTACCACTGAGCCACGGCGGCCTCTGAAAAGCAGAAGTAAACCGAAGTGAATAAAAATTTCCACAGATATTGAATACGTAAAATGAGGATACGAATGTCGTATTTCCCTGGAAAAAACGGTCGCGTGGGGCACGGACCCCTTCAAACATTTGACCACGAAAAATAAAAGTTCTTGTAACAATATGTCAAATGTGTGTATAGGACATTAAGAATTGCAACGAAACTTTGTGTATGAACAATAGGCGAAAAATGAAAGAATACGTTTTCTTAATGTTCTGGAGGAAAACGGTTTTAGGGGGGCAAATGAACCCACCCAAAAGTTTGAAATTTGACGCCGAAAAAGCAAGAAGAAGTGAACCGAAGTGAATGAAATTTTTCACACATATTGTGAAAATAAAATGTGGGAATTCTAGTTCCGTATTTCCTGAAAAAACTGTTAGGTGGGCGCACGGACCACTCCAAACATTTCCTCAGGAAATATGAAAAGTGCTAGTAACAGTATATCAGATTTGTGTAGAGGACATGAAGAATTCCAATGAAACTTTATGTACGGGCAATACGCAAAAAAAAATGGAGAAGGGTTTTTCTGAGGAAAAACGGTTTTAGGGGCAAAAGCTCTCACACAAAATTATGAAAGTTGACGCCGGGAAGGCAAAAAGAAGTGAACCGAAGTGAATCAAATTGTGCACGGACATTGTAGACATAAAATGAGGGAATATGGGTTTGCTATTTTCCTGGAAAAAAGGAGTGGGTGCGGCACGGACCCTCCCTAACGTTTGATTACAAAATATCAAAAGTGCTAGTATGTCAGATGTGTGTCAAGGACATGAAAAATTGCAACATAACTTTGTGTATGGACAATACGCAAAAAGTAAACGAATACGGGTTTTTCTAAGTTCTGCGGGAAACGGTTTTAGGGGGCAAAAGCTCCCACCCTAAATTTTGAAAGTTGAACTCGAAAGGCAAACAGAAGTGAATCGAAAAAAAATGAAATGAAATCTTTAAGTTTTACGTCCCACGGTTATGCCGGTTAGGCTAAAGGAGACGGTGATGATGAGTAATGAATGAAATGGTGGAATGAAGAAAGTGGGAGGAAACGGGAGAACCTCGAGAAAACCCACGCACACGGTGTTTGTCCACCACAAAGTTCACTTGGCGGGGGCAGGGGTCGAACCCGGGACCCCAAGCACCAGAGGTGAACGCTCTACCACTGAGCCACCGCGGCCCCAAGAAGTGAATCGAAGTGAGTGCAAATGTGAACATATATTGTAGACATAAAATAAGGATACGGGTTTCATGTTTTCCTGGAGAAAATAGTCGTGTGGGGCACGGACCCCTCCAAACCTTTGATCACAAAAAATTAAAATGCTAATAACAGTATGTAGAAAGTGTATAAGGGACATGAAGAATTGCAATGAAACTTTTTGTATGGATAATACGCCAGAAATAAAGCAATACGGGTTCTTTTATGTTCTGTTGAAAAATGGTATTAGGGGCCAAAAGCTCCCACACAAAATTTTGAATGTTGACTCCCGAAAGGCAAAAAGAAGTGAACCGAGGTGAATGAATTTCTACACAGATATTGTAGACGTAAAATGAGGGAATACGGTTTTCTATTTTCCTGGAAAACAGGGTTGGGTGCTGCATGGACCCCTCCAAACCTGTGGTCACGAAATATTAAAAGTGCTACCAACAGTATGTCAGATGTGTGCAAACAACTTGAAGAATTCCAACATAACTTTGTGTATTAACAATACGCAGAAAAATGAATACTTTTTTTTGTTCGGCGGAAAAACGGTTTCAGGGGCAAAAGCCACCACCCGAAATTTTGAAAGTTGACGTCCGAAAGGCAAGAAGAAGTGAGCCGAAGTGAATGAAATTGTGCACAGATATTGCAGACGTGAAATGAGGGTACGAGTTTCGTACTTTCCTGGGAAAAACAGTAGGGTGGTGCACAGACCCCTCCAAACCTTTGATCCCGAAAAATCAAAAGTAATAATAACAGTATGTCAGATGTGTGTAAAGGAAATAAAGAATTGCAACATAACTTTGTGTATGGACAATACACAGAAAGTAAATGAATACGGGTTTTGTTATGTTCTGCGGGAAAACGGTTTTTGGGGGGCAAAACTTCCCAAACAAAATTTTGAATGTTGACTCCCGAAAGGCAAAAAGAAGTGAACCGAAGGGAGTGAATTTGTGTACAGATATTGTAGACAAAAAGTGAATGAATACGGGTTTCGTATTTTCCTTTAGAAATCGGTTGGGTGGGGCACCGACCCCTCCAAAGCTTTGAACACAAAAAATGAAAAATGCTAGTAACAATATGTTAGATGTGTGTAAAAGACGTGAAGAATTGCAACAAAACTTTCTGTGGACAAAAAATAAAGAATATGTTTTTCTTTTTTACGGAAAGACGGTTTTAGGGGCAAAAGAACCCAAAACCAAAATTTTGAAAGTTGACGCGCGAAAGGTAAGAAGAAGTGAACTGAAGTGAATGAAATATGGACAGATATTGTAGACACAAAATTAGGGAATAAGTTTCCTTATTTTCCTGGAAAAAACGACCAGGTGGAGCATGGATCCCTCCAAACCCTTCATCACGAAATATCAAAATATCTAGTAACAGTATATCAGATGCGTGTAACGGACATGAAGAATTGCATCAAACTGCGTGTATGGGTTGAGTTGAGTTGATTTTAGTTTAGCGTCCCTTTCAGCAGCGAGGCTATATGAGACGTGGACCTACTGATTAACGTGGAATCCGAACCACATGAGCTCCCGCCGGGAATCCAACCCGGGTCTCCCACGCCAAAGGCGCGTACGCTAACCGCTTAGCCACGGAGGAGCTCTGCGAGTATGGGCAATACGCAAAAAATAAACGAATACATTTTTTAATTTTGTTTAAAAACGGTTTTGGTTGGCAAAAGCCCCCGTCTACAATTTTGGAATTTGACCGCAAAAGACAAGAAGAAGTGGACCGAAGTGAATGAAATGTCCACTAATATTGTAGAGGTAAGGTGAGGGAATACGTGTTTCGTATTTTCCTGAAAGAAAAAAAATTGTGAGTGAACGAAGTGGACCGAAGCGAAAGCAATTGTATGTAGATATTGGATATGTAAAATATAGCCTCTCGTGTTTCACAAGTGTCGTGTCTTCATCCGATTTCTTCAAATTTGGCAGATCAAGTAACAGCAAACACAAACAGTATAGCGTATTTTATAGTATTTCAGGAGGCACCTTTAACCCTTGCAATGTTTTTTCAGCATAAAGAAAAACACGTGTCGATTTATTTCCAGTTTGCTATTGGTATGCCAAATTTGAAGCAAAACGGATAGGAACACTTGAGAAACACGAGAGCCCTTATTTTACATATAATGTCTAGACACAATTTGATTTGCTTGGGTCCACTCCTTTCTGAGCTATTACGGTAATATTTCCTTTGGGGGGGGGGGGATGGGACCTAGGCTCCAACACTGTTTTTCCGCAAAAATTAAAACACGTTTCATATACTGTTTTGTAAATAGTCCCTTTACGAAGTTTTGTTCCAATTCTCCATATTCTTTAGGAACTTTTGCGTATGCTTATTTGCACTTTTGATATTCCGTAATCAACGGTTTAGAAGGTCCGTGCCTCACTCAACCGCTTTTCCCAGGAAAATACGAAACCCAATTATCTCGTTTTTCGTCAACAATATCTGCGCACAATTTCATTTCATTCGGTGCACTTCTTCTTCCATTTTGGGCCTCAAATTTCAAAATTTGGGGTGGGGGCTTTTGCCCCCTAAAAACCGTTTCTCCGCAGAAAATAAAAGAAAAAACGTATTCGTTTATTTTTTGCGTATTGTCCCTACACAATGTGTCGTTCCAATTCGTCATGTCCTTCAAACACTTCTGTTATTAGCAGTTTTGATATTTCATGATCAAAGTTCTGGAGGTGTGTGTGTCCCACCTAAACGGTTTTCTTTTTTTTTCTCAGGAAAATTGAGAAAAACGTATTCCCTCATTTTATGTCGACAATATCTGTGCACAATTTCATTCAGTTCGGTTCACTTCCTCTGGCCTTCCGGGCCTTAACTTTCAAAATTTTGGGTGATAGCTTTTGCCCCCTGAAATCGTTTCTCAGCACAAAATAAAAAAAACCGTTTGCCTTTATTTTTTGGTATGTTGTTCATACATAAAGTTTCGTTGCAATTCTTTGTGTCCTTTACACACATTTGTCATATTGCTATTATCACTTTCGATATTTCGTGATGAAAGTTTTGGAGGGATCCGATCCCCACCTAACCGTTTTTTCCAGGAAAATACGAAACACGTGTTCCCTCATTTTATATCTGCAATATGTGTGTAAAATTTCGTTTACTTCGGTTTCCTTGGTTTTTGCCTTTGGGGCGTCAACTTTCAAAATTGTGGGTGGGGTCTCTTTCCCCTTAAAACCCTTTTCTCCGCAGAAAATAAGAAACACGTATTCGTTTATTTCATGTATAGTATCTACCTTCCAAATTTTATCAAGATCGGAGTGTTACACTTCAGAAGTGTTGCTTGTTAATAATAATATTTCTCTAAAATTTTATGAACAAATAGAGGGAATTAAAGCGAAAAATTGGGATCAATTGGAACTTCGGCTCCTACCAACATTGAAAGAAATGACAGCACAAGTATTTAGATGCAAGGTAGACATAAAATTTAGAACTGAGATTTAACTATATTTCTGTCATGATTTTAATGCAGACTTCGAAGTTCTTAAATGCTAATTAAGTCAGGATTTCACATCCAAATTAAGTTGCAACATAATAATTCTTGTTAGAAAACCCGAATCGGCAATGCGAATTTAAGATTAGCCGATACTTTAAATAGCATAGGAGAAAGGTGAAGAGTGTAACCTAAGTGTGCTGCCAAGTGAGTTGCGAGGCGGTTTAATAAATTGGATGTCTTCTACTCGGTAGAGTCCACTTCAACCGTTTAATTTTGTTTTAAAACAAAACATTTTTGTCATGAGTTACATTTAGGGATGCGCACGAGACGAATCGAGACAGGATTTTCCTGACAAAATTCGAGTCGAGACATGGCACTTCCAATAGAGAAATATACATTTTTCGAGTCGAGACATCACTTTTACAGCACATTTTCGAGACGAGACAGCCACAAATCTTGTCTCGTGCGCATCCCTAGTTATATTAGCACACACTACATGAGTGACAATTTATATTATGATAGAATATACTATGAGCTTTAATAGAAAAAGTGTAGACACTCGATACTTATTTTATGTAGTAAGATTTCAATAGATTCAGTGCTTGATCATGCCGTGTATGAAGTTATGAAATATGAATTGGTTTCAACAGGCGCGGATCCAAGAGGAATTTTATAGGGGATAGGGATATAGCCCGCTCCCATGACGCTCAGGTGTACACTGGATAGAGTGGGTTTCAATCCTACTTTATTTACACTGGGTAAAGTTGGAAACTATGGTTTAGTCCAGCGTTTCCCAACCTTTTTCAACTTGCGGCACACTTCAGGGTAACTTGAATTCTCGCGGCACACATATTATTATTATTATTATTATTATTATTATTATTATTATTTGAAAATATAAAATACTGTAGTATTTTTTCTGATTACTGACATCCTTCTCACAGAGAAGAAAGCTAGACCACTGTTTTTTCCCCGTGGTAAATCATTATGCTTATTTTTCATTTTAATTTAAAAATAGAAAACAATTACAATCAGATATAGCACTCAAGTTGTTAAAAATACACTTTTTTTTCGAAAACTGTATCCAACCTTTCATTAAGAAGGAGGATCACTAAATAACGAACGAACAAACGAATCTCTTTACTTTTAAAACACAAATATAGGTAATTCGTATGCATGTTTACTTTGCCGGAAGGATTGAATAATATTTTAAAATTTCAAGTTACGAAATAGTCTGCAACAATAAAGAAGCAATAATGGTCATAACAATGATAACAAATACTTTTTTTTCAAAATTAGAAATGTACAGAAAAATGTTCTACAGAAAAGTAACACAGTATGAAACTTTAAATTTTAGATTCATAGTAGTAATTTGAAATACAAATATACCTTTTTCTGTATGTCTTGCAATTTGATTGCTATAGAATTAATAATTTTGTTCCGATTTCCTCGCGGCACACCAGCGACCCATTCGCGGCACACCGGTTGGGAAACGCTGGTTTAGTCCATCCCTTGATCATATTCTGGTTCTGCGGTGTTAATATCTGGTCAGAACTTGCTGTTCTAGAAGCCTTAAGTTAATACGCGATAAAATAGTATTTCCGCATTATGCACCTTTTTAAACTATTTTCAATATTTGTATGTATCTTCAGATAAACCCTCCGTGAAAAGTTTTATTTATTGGATACTGTATTTCTGACGATGCTTCCATTATCAAATAGTGTATGTAGTTTTATTTAACATAGAATTGCATACGACAAAACAGTAGAAAACATTCTCATTGTTTTAACTTTTCTTGAGTTGATTTTGAACTTTACTTCCCTTTCAGCAGCGAAGCTATATAAAACGTGGACCTACTAATTAACGTCGAATCCGAATCACATGAACTCCCACCGGGAATCGAACCTGGGTCTTCCATGCGTTAACTTTACTTGAATTTGGACTCGAACGCTCTGCAGCAGATTTAAAACGGTGGACTTGCCACATCTGAGTTTTTCAATGAATGTATTTCTTAGTAATTATTTTAATTTTACTTTTGAAAAGGTGTAAGCATTTTGCTTTAAAAAAAATCCTTGAATTATACGTAGTCAGTGTTGAATACAGGTTTCATTTTTGTACGTGGCAATAGTAACTTCCCTGGTCCCCTCTCTTCTACCTCTAGAGACAGAAATTTTGTTTTTAATAACGCCAAATTACGATTTTTATCAATAAAGAGTGGCTGTCCTACTAACTCTTGTATCGATTTCCTGCTAAGCAAAGATAAATTGAATCTGAAAAGGTAGGGGAACGGTAGGTAGCGGCATGACATCACGCCGTCCCCCATGCCTATCTTTGCCCATTGTAATTTCTTAGGAACTGGGGGGAAGCCGTACACATTTTTTGGAGGTGGGGGACGGCGTCCCCTGCATTCCCAAGCACTTTTACCTCTGCTGCTAAGTATTAATTGCTGTAAGGACTAACGAAAAATATTATGTGGTAATTCTACTACTACTACTACTACTACTACTAATAATAATAATAATAATAATAATAATAATAATAAATGATCTGAATGATAAAGATATTTTTTAACTTTCTAATACAATCTCTGTGGGCTTTCGCGAATCTGGATATATTGTTTTTATGAGGAATAAAGAGGCTTCAAACAACGACGATTTGTATAAAAGTCTTATCAGGTTTCTGACAGCTGACCTTGTGTTTGTTTGTTTTTTTAACACAATGATACAAGGCACAGAAGCGTGCGGGCATTATGCTTTTTTTTTGCCTGAGTGTAGTTTGAGTACTAAAATCAAGACTTTCGTTCTGTCGTTGGCACGTGTCGAAGCAGCTTGTTTGCTGTGCGATGTTTTGCCTTCAGGCGATCGACTAGATCGAAGAGTCAAGAAAGAAAGAAATAAACAAAACGATATGCTTGTTTCATGGAGATATGCTTGCTTCTTGGCATTAGTGTTTGAAAACCAAAACTGTTCTGAGTATCCATTTTGTTATGTCCATAATAAATATAAAGGGAAATGTTAATTCTCATATATAGTAGGGGTAAAACTGAGGGGGAACGCGAGGGTAACGTTATATATATTAGGGATGGCCGGATCCGGATCTGGTCGGATTCAAAGATCCGGATCTGGGTCCGGATCTCGGATCTGGATCCGGATCTCGGATCTGGGTCCGGATCTCGAATCTCGGATCTGGATCCGGATCTGGATTCGAAATTCGGATCTGGGTTCGAAATTCGGATCTCAGATCTTGATTCTTATCCAAACCCACATCCCACCCAAATTGTGATAAACTTGAATATCAAAAATTCGCCGAAAGAAATTTCACGAAGTCCTGACAGTGAAGAAGAAAACAGAAAATTAAGAAGAATACTGGCAAGTATATTTGTTTCCTTCAATCTACACTAACGATTAAATGCTAGCCTAACTAAAAAATAATCTGATTTGATCCGGATGAGAGTTCGAATGTCGAATCTAAGTCCACCTGGTTGCAGGACCGAGATGAAATACATACATATTTATATTTGAAACCGGAATACAAAACACGAATATTTAAAATTCCTCAATACACCTATTTCATTGACAGTTAAGAAAACATAAACAGTTAAGATAAGTATTGACTAGTTTTTACGTATATTTATCTTGCTCAGTCTGCTCAAAATATCAAATGTATAACTTACAATTAGATTTAATAATTATTTAATAAATCACAATATGAGCACCGAGAATAAACTATTAATTTTGGTGCCCCTTATCTAGATTTGAAATTTCGGATTCATACATAGAATCAGGCTGAAAGATAAATATTTGAGGTCTGGAAACCGAAACAAGTGCTAGTACCAAGATCGTAGCCGTTTGTACCTAGGTAGTGCGAGCGGAAGGCACTTGCACTAAGTCCGGGTGTACTTTGGGGAACACGAGAAACTAAAAACAGATATATATTCTTTTTCAGGGGCAAGTCGCGCTTTAACACGACTTTTCATGAGTGTTGTGTTTAAATACGAAAACTGTAATGGCGACTTGTTTGAAATAAATGCCATTTTTTTAGCAATAAAGTTAGGTACTTTCACATTGAATAAAAATTACCAAAGCACATTTCACTGATGAGAATGCTGGTTCTTATGGAAGCTTTCACACTGAACCGAAGATTTCCTCATGTGGGTATCGGATTGCCACAATTCACCTTTCTGAAAGACGTGGTTTATCAGGAGGTCGGCCAAGATTTTTTTGGACTTAGCGTGTAGACTGCTTCTGGTCTCAATTATTCAAATATAGTAAGACTAACCGTATATAAAGTTGGTTCGAAATGATTTAAAATGAAGGGTGCGGTGGCTCCGTGGTAAAGCGTTCACCTCCGGTGATTGGGGTTCCTGGTTCGATCACAGCACGCGCCGTGTGGACTTTGTGGTGGACAAACATCGTGCTCGTGGGTATTCTCGGGGTTCTCCCGTTTCCTCCTACTTCCTTCATTCCACCATTTCACTCATTTCTCATTATCACCGTCTCCTTTAGCCTAACCGGCATAACCGCGGGACGTTAAACTTAAAGATTTCATTTCATTTCATGATTTAAAATATCACTAATTGACCTTAAGGGTATAATTGCGATTTAAATATTCGTAAATTAGAAGAGATGTAAAAATTAAGTGTTAAAATAAATCCGATAATTCCTAATGCAACCTAATAATAGCAATAAAACTCCTTATGTAACATTTTCAAAGCTAAGATTAACAGTTATGTTCTTGAAGAGGGTTTATGGCAACATAGATTATAAATCCAATTATCATAAGTAGTACCTCTGACAGCCCCGCATTTCACATCACCATCGCCCTTCATCCTGACAATTCCGGACATCCGGGCAATTCACTTACCCACAATGACTTTTCAGGCGTTCCAGTGACATCAATATCTCAGTTTGGGTTTGGGTTCATGCTTCGGTGAACCTTGACTATCACCATCAGCAGCTATTAGAGAATCAGAACTTATTTCTGTATTAGATAATGTGGGTAACGATAGCTTTTCGTCTATAGAAGACTGAAAGCCTGCCTTCGGTGTCCGTGGTCATGGGTTCAATTTCCGGAGAGGCACTCAACAATTTCGATGTTGACCCAGCATCGTGGGGGAGTTATCTTAAGTAAGAGGTAGCGGACTCCAGTCTAGAAAGCCGGCATAAGGACTTCGGGTGTCGATGCGTTGACTACACATTCCCACTTTGAACGTAAGGCCGCTGGTAGGAACCAAAGGACTGTCGTGCCAAGAATTTAGTTTGTTTTAATTATCATAAATGCCTTCTTTATTATTAAATTTTATCCAATATTTTCTTTTCAACTAGTTTGCGAAACTCGGAGCTAGCTACTTGTTTTCTTTTTAATTCATGTTCATAGTTAGAAGAACTAATCACTAAGGAAAAACAATCTTTTCAATAAAATTCGTCTCGCGTCTTTCGTAGCTCTAAGTTTAGTTATTTTTAATTTTTTTTTAAGTTGAAGGGCGATTTATCATTTCCCCTCGCTTTCCCTATTTTTTTTCTAGTTTTACCTATATTTCTTTGCACGGACATTGCACCTATACCCACGTGCTTAGTGTGTTCGTTTACAAAAGCGGGCCATTTTCCTGCCACTATAGAAAGTAAGAGTGCACTGTATCAGAGAAATATTAATTGACGTATGTAAGCGAATATATCTGTGACGAAGTCATAATTACTCAGTTTTTGCATCGTACATAGTTTCCTCATCCTCATTAATCTCTTTACCCCCGCTTCCTGAATTCCAGTTCTAGTATTCTTTCTTGATAGCGGACTGATGTCTCATGTAGACTTATTAACTATAACATCAGCAATAAATAAAGTAGGTTTAATTTGCACTAATTTTAAAACATTACATTAATTAAATAATAATAATAATAATACGGAGCGAGCTCAGGCTACTTGTTATGATTCTTGCTTCGCAATTGGATAACACCGGATTCGAATTCGGAGACCAGCCATCCTGACTGAGGATTTTCCAGGGTTGTTTCTCGGTTATACTGGGCAAATGCTAGGTTAGTACCTTGATCTAAGGCTCTGGAGACCTTCCTTCCATTCCTTTTCCAATGTTTTCATCTGTTGATTACTACAGTGTAAAGTAGCCTCTGAGGATGTATCTGGTAGCTTATAGTGAAAAAACAATAACGACGTAATATATCTTCACGAACCGTGTGGGTTAATTTAACTACAGCCTCACAGTCCCAATATATAGCTAAAGTTTTAATATCAATTTCCTGACTTTTAAATACTAATTTCATATTCTTTCAGCTTTCAATTTTCTCATGTATGTTCCCACCGAGAATTGAACCTGAGATCACATGAACAAATGCGAATATGTTAAATATTTTTGAACACTTTAATATACAAAACACAAAACGCTTCAATGATACGACGCATGGATATGTTTTGGTTACCTCCTGCAATGTATGTTTAAAGAAACATGGAGGGTGAAGAAAAAATAATAGAAATCTCTTTTATATTTACTCCTTCAACAAACGACCGACCTCAGAAGGGCAAGCCATAAGTTAGGTAATAAAGTCATACAACGAACACAACCATATCGCTCTCCTGAAATTCTCACACCAACCAGTCTATATTTTTTGTTGTATATACCTTCGAAGTGAAAGATATTCATTATTACATTTGTTGATGGTTGGACTCTAGTGAGTCAGAAACTACTATTAATAAAGAGTTTGTTTTGTCTAGTATTCCTGCGATTAAAAGGGCCTTATCTAAAAGATATTTCATTTGTATCTGAGAAAAGGAGAAAGTTTATTTTCTAAGAATAAAATAAATATTATCAATGTGAAGTTAACATTAAGTTTCGAAGAGGAGCTAAACAGAAGAATTTGTTACCATTTACATCAGTTTTCAGACAGTTCACTATACTCTGAAATGGGAAGAAATCAAACTTAGAAACATTTTACTAAAGCGACTTCGACAGAAAGTGCAACATGTAAATATTGCAAGGTTAAAATAAAATAAAGAACAAAGGTAGCACAAACGTGTTACGGAAACATTTAAAAGCACAGCAACCTACTATATCAGTGAATCCGAAAAAAGTTTTAACGGATTTTAGATATCCAATTTTATAAGATCACAATTTCAGATGTAGGTTTGGATACGAATCAAGATCTGAGATTCGAATTTCCGCGATCTCCGCGAATTTCCGCGAAATCTGCGATTCGGATCCGAGATCCGGATCTAGGTCCGGATCCGGCAAGATCCGGATCCGGATCTCACTGCATCCGGGATATCCGGATCCGAAAATTTTTGGCCATCCCTAATATATATAATAACATAGCATATTTCTTTCCAAAATTTTATAAAAACTATTTATTAATATAGAGTTCAAAATTCGGCCAAATGTTTATTAGTATTAATATTGCATGTTCACTTTTACTTTTTCTTGCTAAGGTAATATTATAGCGCGCTAATTAAAAATTAATTTTCTTCCATTTAAAAGCTGTTTAAGATATTGGCTGCATTTTGCAACAGTGCAGAACAGCAGATAGAAATCTAACCAGGTAGATTTCTTTCTCTCTCTTCCCTCGCTAGGTCACGTGCGTGAACTTAGGATTGTCCGCGGAGAAAAAGAAACCGATGGAATGCAGATTGACAGCAAATAAGAACAAAGTCTGTTTTCTTTCTCTTCATAGATCGTAAAGATTTCCTTGATTCTATGTAAACATCTCCGCGAATAATTACCTGTACAGGAATATTGCAGCTAACAACGTACGAAAGTTTCAGAAAATCTGTCTATGTTGTTTTCAAGTGTGGGGAGTCTGTTCATCTTATAAAATCAGTTTCGAAATGTAGAGCGTAGAACAAACTCACTTATTTCTTGCATCAACTGACAAAAGTTTACATACAGATGTACTCAAATCGTAGCTTACACACGCCACCGATATTATCGGCCGATCCTCCGACACGCAGATGCTGTCGGCCAAGCCCCAGATAATGTCGGCGGTATCGCCGACACTGATTTTGTCGGTGGCAATGTTTTCTTATGATTGGATGCACGTGTGGCCGATAATGTCGGCCGGCCAGTGGGTTAGATGAAGAGAGTGAGTGACAAGGCGCTGTATATTTTTGTTTCGTTTCTTGTCTTTGGAATTTTGTTGTTTCCATTTTCTTCTATTATAATTGTATAATAATATTATTATTATCTTGTCCTATAAACAACTTCGGAACAGCTTATTATTTTTTTTACAGTCTCTCTTTTGGAGTAGCTAATTCCCTTTATTAAATAAGTATAAAATGTGAGAAGTTTGAAGAGTACTGGTTTCCCTCTAAATAGCTATTACCAAATAGAATATAGAAAATTTAGATAACCAAGTTCTTGATTATTTTCCACTAATTTTTAATTTTTGTTCTTTCTCTCTCTGTCTCTCTCTCTCTCACACACACATACTTTGATGGTATATTTTTTAATCTATTAACGCATTTAAATTTCAATACATTCTGGAAATTAATTTAAGCGTAATTTTCAAATTTTGATACACTGTGAACATAAGCATATGGAAAAAATCCTGATTATTATTACTTCCTTTTATTTTCATTAGAATTGTGTGCAGATCACTTTTCCCGGTTCCACTCAATAAGCAGTGATTGAATACAATATTTTTTGACAAGTCAAAGTAAAATTATTATTTTGAAACGAAACCAACACAATCAAACTCTTTCCCAAGCTCCAAGGACAAGTTACTCACTTGGCATTTTCTTGATTGTGATCTCAACAATAGGGATGTGACTTCATGCTTCACTTGTTACAGATTTTTTCTCTCACTTCCAAAACTATCCCAAATCTCCCATTTTAAAAAATAATGTGTAGAATGGCAATTGAAAACAAAGACCAAAGCTATGTATCCAAGTTTTCCCTCTCCCCTTTGTACCGGGATCGACCCCCTGATAGAGTTCTGCATTTTAGCTACAGTGACTGGATCAAAAGGTTGTGTATTATTGCATTCTTACCTTTCTAGTTTTGCTTAGATTTTTAGAGATGGCAGGAATTTTTCCATTCGATATTTTAACCGTTATTGAACTTGTGGAATGTAGACTTTGCATATGGGATAAGATAACAGACTCTTTCAAGGACAGGATTGAAAAGCAAAAAGCACGGCGAGAAATTTATGCAAGCCTTGTCCAGGATTTTGAGTTCATGGACAAAAAGAAACGAGAAACGACAGGTATGTATGCAACAGCGCAAATCTGTCTTCAACATTAGGGGAGGGGGGACGGGTAAGATCGTTCCCATATTATATATATATACATATATAGCGATGTTCAAAATATTTCTGTAGCCGAGAAACAATGCTGTAGAGGATCAGGGGAGCAGAATTGTCTTCAACATTGGGAGGCGGGCAGATTTGAGGCTTATTCTGAGTGGACATTAATTGCATCTCACTTTCCTTTCTAGCGATCGGACACAAATAATCAAATTTCTCTCCCAAAAAACACATTTCAAATCGGATTATTGGGGAGGACAATCTCCCCAGTTCCAAGATTGGAGGGGACATGTCCCCTTCATCCCCCCGGGATTTGCTCCAGTGTATTTATGGAGCAATGTAAAACAGAATTACTAATTCGAATTTTATCATTTAATCTACTATGACATTAATGTTAACTACATGGAAAACAAAATAATATATATACATGTGTTTTCATTGGGAAGGCCGATGGGGGCTGAATTTGAACGTAAACACTATCGGGGTTGTCACTATACATCTGAGCAATCCCGATAAATATGGATTCGACACAAATATTGGTCATTTTCTACTACTTTTACATGTCCCGGTAAACGCCCCCTGAGACCCCCTTGGTTCGAATTGTGAAAAAATCGCCTCTGGCCTCCAGCCGATACCGCGAAAACTATGAATGTGACACTAAAATCTGCCATTTTCTACTACTTTTACATATTCCGATAAAAGCCCCTATGATCCTCTGGTTCCAATTTTGAAAAAAACCATGGCTCTGGCCAGCAGCCGATGGGGGCAGTATTTGGAAGTCAACGCCTGTGTGAGTATCACCATTCATCTCAGCGACAGTGAAAACTATTGATTTGAGACTAATATCGGTCATTTTCCATTATTTTTACATGTCTCCGGTGACTCCCGGCCCACATACAATGGTGGCTGAATTAGAAAATCATCGCTAATGAAAGTATCACCATTGATCTCAGCGACCGCGAAAACTATGAAATCGACACTAATATCGGTCATTTTCTACTACTTTTACATGTCTGGGTTAACGCCCTCCTGAGACCCCCCTGGTTCGAATTTAGTCAAAAACGCTTCACCTTGGTCTGGGACCTGAACCAAGGTATCCGTGTCCAAAATTTGGTAACTCTCGGCCAACTTGTCTGGTTCCCAGGCCGGTCCCGGTTGAAAAAAAAAACTCTTCGTCTTGATCTGTGGCCTACACCAAGCTACCCGCGACCAAATTTTAAAAACTTTCGTCCACTCGTCTGGTCCACGGGCCGCACACAGATAGAGAGACAGACACTCAGGCAAACTCTATTTTATTTATATTAGAAAGGTCAGATCCACCGTTATTGTAATAGAGCGGTGCTTGAATGATTGATCGTAGAAATTTAAAATCCAATGAGTGATAATTTCATAGCCTTGTTTTATTACAAGTTTAAACTCTTTAGTCAGTAGAGAAGAGGGCATGATTCGTGGGTCAGAGTTGATGACAATGGGTTTCGGTGGGTCTTGGGTCACAGTGTGTGACAGTGGTTCATGGTGGGTGGTGGGACAGAGTGGGTCACGGTGGGTCATGGGTCACGATGGGTGGTGGGTCAGTTGGTTGTGGCTAAAGTTTTCATTGCCCCACACTCTCTCTGAACTACAGTGTTGAAAATTAATCAGTGAAAATCAATTGCAATTGATCAATCAATTGAAAGTAATTGCTGTGGAAATCAAAAATTGCAATTGAATTAATTGCTAATTAATATCAATTGCAATTACTTTCAATCGATTGATTAATTGCAATTGATTCTCCTTTATTAATGGGCAACTGCAATTAACAATTAACCATTACTTACTTCCGTTGTCAATTGCAATTAACAATTAAATTTAAAGATTAATTGTTAATTGTCAATTCAATTGAAATTTGCCCAACACTGCCACCCTTCTCTTCACTGTCCCGATCCGGCCCTTCAAACTTTTTTTTTCCTTCTATCGAAGCCAGTACTGCCTATTTGGGAAAAGTCTCAATGTAGAGTGGTAGTGGTAAAGACGATGCATATTCGCCGTTCTGTTGGAAGGGGGGCTGGTGGAATGTGCCGTAAAATTTTACGTTGCCCCCATAGGAAAAAATCTACATTCGACACTACTAATATATATATATATATATATATATATATATATATATATAATTGAGAAACACTATGTTTGTGACTGTAAATCTCCCGAACCGCCCCACTGATCTTAATCAAATTTGAAACATGGATGAGTTTTACGGCTGGGCTGGTTTTAGGCTATTCACTTTGATGGTACAACTTAGGGGGGGGTGTAAAAATAAATAAAATTTAATAATTCCTGAACCACTCGGCCAATCTTGATCAAATTTTCAACATTGATGAGGCTCAGGCCTGGGATCGTGTTATTTAAATTTGACGAAGTAACGTGGGGGCGGAGAAGGAGGAGAGATATATATAAAAATCAATTTATATAAGACTGAAAGCCACTATTTTTGTAACTTAATAACTCTTGAACTATATCTTGAATATCCGACCGATCGCAATCAAATTTTCAAGATGTATGAGGTTTGGATCTGGAAACATTTTTGTAATTTTACTTTAACGGTACATCCTAGGGGGGAGGGGGGAACGTATAAATAGAAACTAATAAAACCTAATAACTTTTGAACCACCCAACCAATCTCGATCTAATTTTCAACAAATATGACGGTCGGGCCTTGGGTGTTTTTTTTATCATTTCACTTTGACGAGCCAACGTAGGGGAGGGAGAGGGGGCAGATATATCTAAAAAAAAATAAAAATGCCTGTCTCTGTGACTTCATCACTCTTGAACCACCCGACCGATCTAAATCAAATTTTCAATATACATGAGTATAGGGGAAGGGATTACTTTAGGCTATTTACTTTGACGAAACAACGTAGGGGAGGGCAAGAGGGAGAGAAATTTAAAAATGATCAAAAATGGCCGATATTAATGTTGAATCCATAGTTTTCGGTCCCGATGAGACAAACAGTAACACTTCTGATGCTGTTTCAATCCAAGTTCAGCCCTAATAGTTGGGAAGGTGGAGGGTACAATGGAGGAGAGGGGGATAAACGTTTAAAAATGATCGAAACTGAGTAATATTAGTGTCGAATCAATAGTTTTAGGAGTAGCTGAGATTAACATTGACAATTCTGATTTCGTGTGCCGCAGCACGGGGGAGGGGGAGCTATTTATAATAATAATAATCGAAAATAACCAATATTAGTGCCTAATCCATAGTTTTCAGGATCATTCTGATGAACTGTGACATCTTCGATCCGGTTTAAATGCAAAATCAGCTCCGCCACTTGCGGGAAGGGGAGAAAGTGATATATAAAATGATCGATAATGGCCACTATCAGTGTCAAATTTATAGTTTTCTGGGTCGCTTAGATGAGCAGTGGTACTTTCGATCATGTTTAAATTCAAATTCAACTCCACAACTTGGGGGAAAGGGAGGAAGAGATATTTAAAGATAATGGAAAATGACCGTTAATTAGTGCTGAATCCACATTTGTGGGGGAATCGCTGAGATGAACAGTGACACTTTCGTTGCCATGGCCCGCAACATAGGGGAGGAGGAAATATATATATAAATGACCGAAAATGACCATTATTGGTGTCGAATCCATGATTTTTGGGGTCGCCGAGTTGATCAATGATCTTTCCGATGCTGTTTAAATCGATGCGATTAAAAACGAAAACAGAATATTTCACGGGTGCTAAACACATGAAATACGGAGTTGTGCTTTAAAATTTTCATTTTAACTTAGCAAAGCGGGTAATATATACTAGTAATACTAATAAAGCTCAGGTACTGTCCTTTCTCTATTTCAAAACCACCTATTTTTTAAATCTCTTTGCTATAATATCTATTACTGGAGCTATCAGTATATTTTTGTTTTTCGTCTTTATACAACACCAAGGTTATAAAGGAAGGTCTTTTATATGTGGGTTCGGAACTTGAATCTGATAGGTCGTTCCCAACCATACTATCTCGCCTCCAGAAAAACTGGATTACAGGGCAGAGTCTAAAGCAAGAAATTTCTCTCTTTTGTTAAAAAAAAAACTTTAGTTCGCATACTAGTCATAGCACATGTTTAGAGGTTTTTCAACGAATCTGTATGAGACGAGACCTGCAAATGACACAATACTGAAAGTTGAGCTTACACCAGGAGTCGAATCTGGTATCATCCTAAAACAAAAAAATCCTAATGGCTGACTACTTTAATGCTCATAAATCATTCTAATGTAAAAATTTTTGGTGAGCCCGGCCCCCTAGACTCCCCGTGGATACGATCCTGTGTGACCCCCCACCCTCGAACACAATTTTCTGGAAGAAAGCCTCTATTCTTCCTTTTGTCTGTCTAGTTTACTGAAAACATGAAAAGCAAACTAGATCACAGAGCATAGAGTTGGAAATGATGGACACGTTGCATTGCAGACATATTTCGTACCGTTGGTGATTTTGGGAGGTTTTCCAGGGACAAAATTCACCTCGGAGTTATATCTCCTATGGTGCTCAATTTGAGTTGAGTTGATTTTGTCGTCCCTTTCAGCAGCGAGGCTATATAAGACGGGACCTACTGATTAATTGACAAACCCGAACTACATGAGCTCTCACCGGAATCGAACCCGGGTCTCTCACGCCAAAGGCACGTACGCTAACCACTTAGACACGAAGAAGCTCGGAGCTCATATTAGAAAAGAAGAAATCACATTATGGGAATTTCAGTGCAGACAACTAAGTACGACGACTGTTAAAAGAATATTTTTCATCTTGAATATATTGTAATAATGGTCAATCTTATTCGATAATGTCATTTTTTAAAAAAATAGCATTCTCTTTTCTGTAACTTACTACAGTATACAAGTTAAATTTCACACAGTGTGCAAAAGAGGGGAGGGATTACAACGTACGATGGGCTTCGTTCGCTTCCTATCCGATGGACAAAACCTTTCTTGTAAAATTCAGCGTTTCAAAGAACCTGTGTGGTTGCTGATAGCTACACATAAATTGACAGAATTTTAGTACTGTCTGCCTGAAGCAAAGTCTTAACTTTAGTACTGAAGCTGCCTGAGGCAAAAAAGCAAGCACACCGCAAGCGTGGTGGCTTCTGTGCCTCGTAACATTGTGTTTAAAAAAACAGACACAAGGCCACTTGTCAGTTCTTGCAACTGATAAGGCTTTTTTTCTTTTATACAAATCATATTGTTGTTTGAAGCCTTTTTATTCCTTTCAAAAACAATATAACCAGATTCATGGAAACCCACAGCAATTGTAATAAAAGTTGAAAAAATATCTGTATCATTCAGATACTTTGTTATTATTATTATTATTATTATTATTATTATTATTATTATTATTATTATCACATAATATTTTTCGTTAGTCCTCACAGCAATTAATACTTAGCAGCAGGGGTTAAAGTGCGTGGGAACGCGGGGGACCCTATCCCCACCTCCAAAAAACTGTGTACGGCGTCCTCCCACTTCCTAAGCAATTACAATGGGCAAAGATAGGCATGGGGGACGGCGTGACGTCATGCCGCTACCTACCGTACCCCTACCTTTTCAGATGATTCCATCCCATCTAGCCTAATCCCACCTCGCCTAACGATTTATCAGCCACTTATATCTCCAAAATAAGAATGTCTACCATTTTAGGCGAGATGGGAATTTCCATCTTTCTTAATTCCATCTCGCCTAAAATGGCGGTAGGATACAAGGAGGGAATTTCTGTACTGAAGAGGGAATTCCTCTAATAGAATTTTAACCAGATATTTCAATCAATATTGGCAATCTCTGTCAATTACAATATAAATATATAATAAGTACTATACAAGAAGAAAGCATAGGGGGAAGGCGATTTAGTGAATTTAGTTCACTTTTGGTTTATTTTGGGAATACTGGAAATTGATTGGCAAAGAGAAGCTAATCAGAAACAGGATAGAAATATAGAGAGTGTTTCAAAACAACACTTACAACGTTTGAGAGCTCATTCCTGACACCGTGATAAGACAACCTGGGTGCACAATGCTTCCTTTTGGCGCTATGACCAGCCAAAAACCAGTCGGAAAAATGCCCAAAACAGCCGTAACTCGAGAACAAAATGTCGGATCGAAGTCGGGGGAAAGGAAATGTATATTATTTGTAGCCATGGCTTCCATTAATGCACAACCCGATATGGTACAGAGGCAGCACAAAGGTCACCTCAAATAAATTGAAGAATTATGGGGATATTTTATGAAAGGGGGTTATAGCCCCACACAAGTTACTGGCACATGCAAGGAGCATTAGAATATTAATTCTGTGACATTTGTGAAAAATCTGACGCTCACTGGCATTTCGGGAACAAAATTTTGAATTTTTATAAACTTACATCATCTAATGCTTCGTCCCCTGTGCCCCCTAAGGCGGTGCGTTACCAAACTAGCATTCCATATTTCAAAAATGCATACTCTTTTGCTACAATGACGCCAAATTTCACACTAATTAACAAAAACACCTTCTTCTCGTATGTCCCTACTAAGGATATTTCTGGTGATTTTCTTACTTTTGAAAGGGGACTGTAGCCCCATTATCAGTCACTCTTACATGTAAGGAGCATTGGAGCATTAATTATGTGACATTCGTGATTGATCTGACGTTTACTGGCACTCCGAAAATAAATTTTGGGATTTGGTAACACATCACCCACCAGCTTTTTACGGCCCTTGCCCCCCGAAGGGGGGCCTTCCCAAAATAATGTTTGAGACGGCTTTACTAGCTTTGTGAATGAGTGTTTTTGCATTTCGTAACAAATACAACTCATTTGCCCCACAATTTTTACGAATAATTATTGGAGAAAACTGCTTCCAAAATTTAACATTGAACCTCCCATAAGGTAAATGAACTTCTGTGTTTACACTTCCAAAAGGGGGGCTAAACATTAATTTTCTTCTATTTCCTTTAGAAATTCGAAAAATTCAGATATTTCTCAATAAGAGTGCCAAATTTTATATTAATGGTGTGAAAACTTCATCTTCTCCCAGTGCTGTAGAAAATTACACGAATTGTATAACAGTCTGTATATATATATATATATATATATATATATATATATATATATATATATATATATATATATATATATATATATATATATATATATATATATATATAATTCAAAATCACGTTTTCAGTCGAGCTCATCCGTGGCTAAGCGGTTAGCGTACGCGCCTTTGGCGCGGGAGGCCCGGGTTCGATTCCCGGCGGGAGCTCATGTGGTTCGGATTCCACGTTAATCAGCAGGTCCACGTCTCATATAGCCTCGCTGCTGAACGGGACGTAAAACTCAAAATCAATCAATCACGTTTTCAGTCAAAAAAAAATTCATTTGTTTACCTTTGGCATACCAATATCTAATCTAAATGATCTAGACCCTCAAAAGTATTTTAATATTTATTTTGTATATTACTGTTACGCACACGCCTAAAATGCCATGATTGTTCTTTCATTTTAGTAGATATTTCTTTTAAAGTTATGTTTTTTAAGTAACATTCCGTATTTTGGAATGCAAAATATTGATGATAATGCTTCTACAATAACTTTGTTTTCCTTCTGTCGTATCTTCCTTTCTCACCTCGCAAAAGTCGATTTATGGTCAAAAATGGTTGGAAAATGAAAATAGGGATATTTCACCCTGTTTGACAAGTCTTGTTATAAAATACTGTACTTAGAAGGTAAATTCTGTACCACCAGACATGTCAACTCTGACGCGAAATCGTAGCAGTTATAGTAGTATTAACTGTGGTCGTAGTAGTAATAATAGAAGTAGTAGTAATATTAGTAGTATTACAGTACTTTGCAGTCTTGAATAAAGAGTCAGTTTCCCAAACACACTACGATTAACATAGACTGACAGTAAGACCGTACGAACACGGCAAAGGCAGGGGTAGTGCAGGACATTTAAGGGAAAAAATGACAACATTAGTTTCCAATCCGTCCTTGAGTGCCCGGTTCCAACCCGGAAATACGTGCGCCCGGTTCGGCCCTATAGCATTTGTGTCCGGGCCGAACAGGACACGCCCAGCCCGTGCAGGGCAGAGCCCTGCAAACCCAGGCCCGAAGACGGCCCGGCCCGACCCGAATGGATCTGAATTCTGTGCCCGGCTCGACCCGGCCCGGCCCGAATCTCGAGCCGGGCTCTAACCGGGCCGGGCACAAATCGGGCCGAGCCGGGCCGGCGCGACTCGGCCCGAACACTGTGAAAGACGGATCGGAAACTAATGTTGGCAGCCTGTGTTAATCGTAATGTGTTTGGCATGGGCGGCGATTAGGGGGGCAAAGGGGGGCAGTTGCCCCCGCACTTTTTTTTAAGTAACCAATTAATGTATATAGTTTCATTTGGAAATGTAACGATTTTGTATGTGTTACTGATTAGTAGGAAAAAATGCTGCCATATAATATTTGCTGTTGCGTGAATACGTATTGCTTGTCTTCCCGTAGAGTAAAGAAAGCTACAGTAATTGCGTTTTAATCGCCACAGAAAATAACCCCAAAAAATAACCTATTGGAGCACAATTTCAGCATACTTTCATTTTTTCTTATAAGGGCTCGATATGTTAGTGAGCCGCTTTGAAGCTAATCGAAAGAACATTATGCAAAATAGTAGGGCCTATTTCGCAAGTTATTCTTTAATTGCACAAAAATTGACAGTTCCTAAAATGTCTTTTCTTCTTTCTAAAGTAAGGAATATCGATTAAAAAGAGCGTGATAAGAAACAACTTCTACCTTTTCCATTGTTTTGTAGTGTAATATACGAGTGAAGTGTTGCGTTTAAGGATGTACGAGTGTATATACAATAAAATTTAGTAAATTGAACATAATTCTAGGTTTTAAGTTTATTTTGTATAACTGAAGTGTGGATTGTAAGTATTGTTGTGTTTTGATGTGTTCCAAGAAAGTAAAATCTGCACCTAATGGCAACGAACATATTTCAAGAAGTTGCAAAAGCAAATATTTCTTTAAATGTCGTAGCATATGCTTGTAGTATTTACTGTCTTTCATTTTCTAAGAGTAACAACATACATTTAATATCATGTGTGGAATTAAATATTAAGTTTTTCATTAATCCTCAGTTTCAATATAACTTTTGCAAAACAAGCATCATTATTCATTACTATGATAAATATTATCCTTTCTATTTATTTGTTTTGCAAATTTATTAAATAATCTGATCACACAATTTTCCAGACAGAATTTTAAGATGTTCATGAGCAAGGATTCAATTCTCTTCTTACACTTTCGTTGTTTAAGAGTACAAAGGGCTAGTATCTACTTGCGTTGTTCTTCTCAATTTACTTAATAAACTATTATATACGATATACGGTATTTTAACTGAAAATATAGTAACCTATTAGTTATACAACCTTTCGTCAAACAAAATGTTAGAAACAACCAGGAAAACTAACATTTATATACAAATATTCAGATCATGTCTTGCCCCCTCATTTTTAACGTCCAACCGCCGCCACTGGTGTTTGGGAAATTAACTCTTTATTCAAGACTGTAAAGTACTATACTTCTACTACTCTTATTACTACTACTACTGCTATTATTATTATTATTATTATTATTATTACTATTATTATTATTATTACTTCTACTACTACAACTGCTACGAGCGTCAGAGTTGACATGTCTGGTGGTACATACTTTACAATCTAAGTACAGAAAAAATCGAAGAAATACTAGTTATTATGGCCAGTCTGCGTAGTCTGGCCAGTAGAATGCATTCACATCTGGTGCTAGAGGTCGTCGGATCGATCCCTCCTCGTGTTATGTGAGCTTTGTTGTGGACAAAAATCGTGAGCGTGGGAGTTTTTGGATTAGACCGTTTTCGTCCACTGTCTTCATTCCACCAATTCATCCATCATCATTCATACGTCTTGAGCCGTAATTGCCTAAAGAACATATGAGAAAGTCAAGTCCTTGACCTACTAATTAGAATTTGTTCCGCTACATTAGACCACGGAGGCCGAAACCATGAACTGGCGTGTTCATAAGATTAGCGCAATTTGTAGTAATGTTCAATTAGCACGGCAGATTCCAAATCATATTACATGTTCCTGTATTCTTTATAATTCGATGCTACAATAATAATAACAAAAAACAATGATCAAATAAATCACCCAGATCCCAGGATCGATGAAGTGTTCCTGGAACGGTGCGTAACAAGTAAATAACAGAGCTATATGACGGAATGCGAGGCAGTAAATCAAAACAAAATCCACACATATCATTGTTGATCAAAAAATACCTCAAAAGTCCCCTGAATGAAAAATGTATAGATATCAGCTATCAAAAATGCCTCTTAACATCACATATAATAGAAGGGATAGTTGATATTAAGAAAATGAAAATATAAGGTTTCCTAAGAAACTAATAGTGCAAAATGAACATCGCTTTACTGTATGTCCTTGTACGCATCGAATAGCACGGAAACAGATTCAACAGTTTCAGGCTTTAGAGCATTTCTCCGTTCCTGAGTACTAAAATCTCTTTCAGTAGACGCACTAGAAGCAGGGATGACGAGATACTGACGCGTTAATTTACACAATTTTGGTAATGTTTGTTCTTGTTGCTTCCACCACTGCAGTATATCTAGTTCTCTTATACATGATGACATGTTGAGGTAGATATCTACTTCATCATCAAATTCACCAGAGACTGAATGTCTATCTTCCCAATCCATTAGTTTATTCTTCTTGGTAGGTGGTTCCAAGTTATGCCAATTAGCCTAAAGGAGACGATGGTGAGAAATAAATGAAATAGTGGAGTAAATAAAGTGGAAGGAAACAGGAGAACGCCGCGAACCCCCACACGGTGTTTGTCCACCACAAAGTTCACTTGGCGAGAGCTCGGATCAAACCAGGGACCCCATACACCAGAGGTGAACGCTCAACCGCTGAGCCACCGTTCCAGGAACACCTAATCGACCCTGGCGATTTGGTGATTTATTTGATCATTATATTTTGTTATATTTATAGCATCATACTATAAACAATACATGAACATGTAACACCATTCGATATTTGCCTTGCTAATTGAACATTACTACAAATTGCACTGATCTTATGAGCACGCCAGTTTATGGTTTTGCCCTCCGTACCAAATTCTACTTACTAGGTCAAGTACTTGACTTTACCATACGTTCTTTAGGTAACTACGGCTCAGGCTGAATGGATGATGATGGGATGAATTGGTGGAAAGAAAACAGTAGGAGGAAGCGGGACCACCCCAGAAACTCCCATGCACACGATGTCTGTCCACAACAAAGCTCACATAGCATGAGCAGGGATTCATCCGACGACCTCTAGCACCAGATGTGAGTGTTTTTTCTATTGAGCCACTATTCTCCCTCGTAGATCAAGCATCGGTTCACATTCTACGCAGACCGGCCATAATAATTAGCATTTCTCAATTTTATTCTGTACTTAGAAGGTAAATTCGGTACCATCAGACATGTCAACTCTGACGCGAAGTCGTAGCACTTGTAGTAGTATTAGCAGTGGTCATAGTAGTAATAGTAGAAGTAGTAATAGTAATAGTATTACCAGTACATCACAGTCTTGAATAAAGAGTCAGTTTCCCAAACACATTACGATTAACATAGGCTGACAGTAAGACCGTACAAACACGGCAAAAATAGAGGTAGTGGAGAACATTAAAAAAACAAGTAGGCTGACAACATTAGTTTCCGAACCGTCTTTCAGACTATAGGGCCGAGCCGGTCCGGCCCGGTTCGGCCCGATATGTGCTCGGCCCGATTCGGCCCGAAATGTGCCCGGCCCGGTTCGGCCCGAAATGTGTCCGGCCCGGTTAGGGCCCGGTCCAGTTTGATATTACTTGAAACAGGTCGGGCCGGGCCGGGCACCGGGCCGAATCGGGCGCGCCCGGCCCGTCCAGGGCTCTGATTCATATCCACTGCAAACGCTGTTTTTGTTCCATTTTGACTTTTATTTTAGTACTCAGACGAGAATTGTGTTCTATGTCTTAATTTTCTGCATTCTTTCACATATGGATAGATTCGTTTACGTATCTAAATGTTTCATTACGTATGGAGAGCTAAATGACAAACAGGCATGTGCTGATATTAGTACAAAGTTTCGAAATATTGAATTAAGTATTTCAATCAATGTTGCTTTTTTATACAATTAATAACAAGTCTTATTATATTTAAAAGAAGAAAAACAAATCTGCAAAATTTCTCCCGATTGCAAAGGTTGACTTCGAGGTTCAAACCTGGTTTACTTTTTCCCGAAGATACCCGAAGCTGGACTTAGAAAATTTTTTCCTTAAAATAGCAATAAAGAATGCCCTCGACCTTTGAGACAACATGTACCTTTCGGGAGTCAACTTTCAAAAGTTTGGTGTGGGTTCTTCTGCCCCATAAAACTGTTTTTCTGCAGAAAATAAAAAAGCATTCCTTTATTTTTTGCGTATTTGTCCATACAAAAAGTTTCGTTGGAATTCTTCGTGGCCTTTACACACATATGACATACTGTTACCAGCATTTTTTATATTTCGTGATCAAAGGTTTGGAGGGGTCCGAGCCCCCTAACCATTTTTCTCAGAAAAATACGAAACCTGTTTGCCCTCAATTTAAACCTACAATATCTGTGCAATATTTGATTCAATTTGGTTCACTTCTTCGCGTCTTTCGGGCGTCAACTTTTAAAATTTTGGGTGGGTCTCTTGCCGCCTAAAACCGTTTTCCCGCAGATCATAAAAAACCCGTATTCCTTTATTTTTTGCGTATTGTCCATACAAAAGGTTGTGTTGCAATTCTTCATGTCCTTTACACATATCTGACATACTAGCACTTTTCATATTTCGTGATCAAAGGTTTGGAGAGGTCGGCGCCCCACGCTTCCGTTTTCCCCAGGAAAATACGAAACTCGTATTCCCTCATTTTATGTCTACAATATATGTGCACAATTTAATTCACTTCGTCTCACTTCTTCTTGCCTTTCGGGCATCAACTTTCAAAACTTTGGGTGGGTTCTTTTGCCCCCTACAACTGTTTCTCCACAGAAAATAAAAAAACGTATTCCTTTATTTTTTGCGTATTGTCCATACAGAAAGTTTCTTTGGAATTCTTGGTGGGCTTCACACACACCTGACAATCTGTTACTAGCACTCTTGATATTTCGTGATCAAAGGTTCAGAAGAGTCCGGGCCCCAACTAACCGGTTTTTTTAGGTAAATACGAAACTCGTATTCCCTCGTTTTATGTCTACAATATTTGTGCAAAATTTCATTCACTTCCGTTTACTTTTTCTTACTTTTTGGCGTCAAATTTCAAAATTTTGGGATGGGGTCTTTTGCCCCATAAAACCGTTTTTCCGCAAAAATAAAAAAACCCGTATTCCTTTGATTTCAGTGCATTGTCCATACAAAAGTTTCGGTGCAATTCTTCATGTCCTATACACACATTTGACATACTGTTAGTAGCACTTTTGATTTTTCGTTATCAAACGTTTGGAGGGGTCGGCGCTCCACCCGACTGTTTTCTCTACAAAAATACGAAACCCGTAACCTCATTTTCTGTCTGCAATATCTGTGCATATTTCATTTACTTCGGCTCATTTCTTCTTTTCTTTCGGGTGTCAACTTCAAAATTTTGGGTGAGAGATTTTGATCCCTAAAACAGTTTTCCGCAGAAAATAAGAAACCAGTATTCATTTATTTTTTTGGTTATTTTGCATACACAATGTTTCGTTGCAATTCTTCATGTTCTTTACACAAATCTGACATACTGTTACTAGCGCTTTTGATATTTCGTGATCAAAGGTTTGGAGGGGTCGGTGCCTCACCCAACCTTTTTCTTCAGCAAAATACGAAACTCATATCCTCATTTTACGTCTGTAATATCTGTGCAGAATTTCATTTACCTCGGCTAATGTCTTTTTACCTTTCGGGCGTCAACTTTTAAAATTTTGGATGGGGTCTTTTGCCCCCTAAAACCGTTTCTCGCAGAACATTAGAAACTCATATTCCTTTATTTTTTGCGTATTGTCCATACAAAAAGTTATGTTGCAATTCTTCGTGTCTTTTACACATATCTCAAATACTGTTACTAGTACTTTTGATATTTCGTGATCAAAATGTTTGAAGGAGTCCGTGCCTCACCCAACCTCTTTTTCCAGGAAAATACGAAACCCGTATTCCCTCGTTTTAAGCCTTCAATATCTGTGCAATATTTCACTCACTTCGGTTCACTTGTTCTGACCTTTCCAGCTTCAAATTTAAAATTTTGGGGTGGGTTGTTTTGCCCCATAAAACAGTCTTTCCGCAGAAAATAATAAACCCGTATTCCTTTATTTTTTTGCGTATTGTCCATACAAAAAGATATGTTGCAATTCTTCATATCCTTTACACACATCTCAGATACTGTTACTAGTACTTTTGATATTTGGTGATCAAAGGTTTGGAGGGGTTGGCGCACTACGGAACCGTTTTCCCCAGGACAATACGAAACCCGTATCCTCATTTTACGTCTGCAGTATCTGTGCACAATTTAATTCACTTCGGCTCACTTCTTCTTGCCTTTCGGGCTTCAACTTTCAAAAGTTTGGGTGGGGCTATAGCCTTTAAAACCGTTTTCCCGCAGAACATAAAAAACCTGTATTCCTTTATTTTTTTGCGTATTGTCGATACGAAATGTTTCTTTGGAATTCTTCATGTCCTTTACACACATCTGACATACTATTAATAGTACTTTCGATATTTCGTGATCAAAGGTTTGGAGGGGTCGGCACCCCACGCTTCCGTTTTCTCAAGGAAAATACGAAACCCATACTCTCCCATTTTATGCCTACAATATCTGTGCACAATTTCGTTCACTTCGGCTCAATTCTTCTTACCTTTCGGGCATCAACTTTCAAAATTTTGGGATGGGTTCTTTTGCCCACAAAATAATTTTTCCGCATAAAATAAACAAGTATTCATTTTCTTTTTGCGTATTCTCCATACACAATGTTTCGTTGCAATTCTTCATGTTTTTTACAGACATCTGACATACTGTTACTAGCGCTTATGAAATTTCGTGATCAAAAATTCGGAGGAGTCCGTGCCACACTTAACCGTTTTTTTTAGGTAAATGCCAAACCCGTATACCCTCATTTTATATCTACAATATCTGCGCAAAATTTTACTCACTTCGGTTCACTTTTTCTTCCCTTTCGGTGCCAAATTTCAAAATTTTGGGGTGGGGCCTTTTGGCCCATAAAACCATTTTTCCGCAAAAATGAAAAACCCGTATTTTTTGTTTTCAACACATTTCCCACACAAAAAGTTTCGTTGAAAGTCTTCATTTCCTTTACACACATCTCACATACTATTAATATTATTTTTGATTTTTTGTTATCAAACGTTTGGGAGGGTCGGCACCCCACCTAATTGTTTTCTCTAAGAAAATATAAAACCCTTATCCTCATTTTACGTCTGCAGTACTTGTGCAAATTTCATTCACTTCGGCTCATTTCTTCTTGTCTTTCGGGTGTCAACTTTCAAAATTTTGGGTAGGAGCCTTTGACCCCTAAAACAGTTTTTCCGCAGGAAATAAGAAACTCGTATTGATTTATTTTATGGTTATTTTCCATACAAAATGTTTCGTTGCAATTCTTCATTTCCT
This sequence comes from Thermobia domestica, assembly GCF_964235325.1. NCBI lineage: Eukaryota > Metazoa > Arthropoda > Insecta > Zygentoma > Lepismatidae > Thermobia > Thermobia domestica. Next base: position 108,313,673 of record NC_137459.1, on the reverse strand, counting down.
TTACACACACCTCACTGTTACTAGTACTTTTGATATTTCGTGATCAAAACTTTGGAAGGGTTCGTGCCCTTTTCAACAGTTTTTTCTAGGAAAATACGAATCCCGTATTCACTCATTTTACGTTTACAATATGTGTGCACAAGTTCATTCATTTTGATTCACTTGTCCTTGCTTTTCGTTCGTCAACTTTCAAAATTTTGAGTGGGTGCTTTTCCCCGTAAAACCATTTTTACGCAGAAAATTAAAAAAAAACAGTATTCGTATGTTTTTCGCATATTATCCATACATTAAGTTTCGTTGCAATTCTTCATGTTCTTTAGACACATCTCACATACTGTTACTAGCACTTTTGATATTTCGTGATCAAATGTTTGGAGGGGTCCGTGCCTCACCGAACCTTTTTTTTGCAGGAAAATACGAAACCCGTATTTCCTCATTTTAAACCTACGACATCTTTGCAATATTTCACTCACTTCGGTTCACTTCTTCTTATCTTTCTCGCGTCAACTTTAAAATTTTGGGGTGGGTTCTTTTACCCTATAAAACTGTCTTTCCGCAGAAAATAAAAAAAACGTATTCCTTTATTTTCTGCGTATTGTCCATACAAAAAATTTCGTTGTAATTCTTCATGTCCTTTACACCCATCTGACATTTGTTACTAGTACTTTTGATATTTCATGATCAAATGTTTGGAGGAGTCCGCGCCCTACCCAGCCGTTTTTTAAAGGAAAATAAGAAACCCGTATTCCCTCATTTTATGTTTATAATATCTGTGCAGAATTTCATTCAGTTCGGTTCACTTCTTCTTACCTTTTGGACGTCAAATTTCAAAATTTTTCGTGGGGGCTTTTGCCCCCTAAAACTGTTTTCCGCAGAACATTAAAACCTCCTATTCCTTTATTTTTTACGTGTTGTCCATAGAAAAAGTTTCGTTACAATTCTTCATGTCCTTTAAACACATCTGACATACTGTTACAAGCTTTTTTGATATCTCGTGATCAAGGGTTTGGAGGGGCCCGTGCCCCACCCTATCGTTTTTTTTCAGGAAAATATGAAGCCTGTATTCCCACATTTTACGTCTGCAATATCTGTGCACAATTTTATTCACTTCAGCTATTCTTGCCTTTCACGTGTCAATTTTCAAAATTTTGGGTGAGTCTTTTATATTAAACCTTTACTTTATGTAACTTTTTCTTTTTTAAAATTCTTTTTTTTTTGGGGGGAGAAGGAGAGAAATGTTTTTTCTGATATGTGTCTTTTGCCATTCATCTTTTTTGAACTGCTTAAGTAAGATCGTTTTGTAACTTTTGATGTCATCCAACTCCGTCACGATAATAAAATTGTCATTCTTAACAATTTGTTTTATTTCCTTATTTTTCAGTTTGCCACACTGATATATTTTTAACAAAATTGAGGTTTGGTCCAACGCCTTTCGAATTCGGAACCAACCCAACCGCCGAGCTTTTTGGGTTGCCTGCTATTGCAGGAAAACGAGAATTGCAGGTGGTAATGCACTTTTGGAGTCGTGTATACCATGAAAAGTGCATATGGTACAAATTGTACCATAGGATCCCGAAGGGGTTAATCTTCCTTGTAAATGTTCGTTTCGCACTTCTTATTACTTGTGTTATATTGAGAGTCGGAATCGGCCTTCCGATGTTTTTCACAAACAGCTTTGCTTCTAAAGTTCTTTCTGAAAACTGCTCATTCAACAGAGACGTTAGAGAATTCATTGTCACTTCACGTATATAAGGGAAAGACACGTAATTATGCAATTACAGCAACCATATTCTAATGAACAACAAAGACAGGCACACGATCGCACACACAAATACACAGACACACAACACTACGACAGTGTTGGGTAAGTTACTTGTAAAAATGTAACGCGTTACAAGTTACTTTACTTTCTTTTAAAATGTAACGTGTTAGTAACGCGTTACTTGCCTCAAAAAAGTAACTGTTACTTCGAAAGTAACGCTTTACTAACGCGTTACTTTTAGGTCCGAAACTTTGAATATGTGAAAAAATCTTATTACTTCAGTTTTCCGTACTACTATTACTACCGCTAGTATTATTATTATTATTATTATTATTATTATTATTATTATTATTATTATTATTATTATTACACGTTCTGAATCGATTTATATAAATGCAAGGACAAATTTTTACTTAACAATTATATCAATATTTTAATGTAATGTAACATTGACTAAAATGCCATACTGCATCACTCGTAGGGATGGACACGAATGAGTTCGAACAAGTTTTCTTTGAAACTTGATTCGACTAGAAACAGACATCTTTGAGCTCGACAAGAGAACTCGGCTTGAAAAATTTCCTCCAACTCGACTCGAATTCGGGTCGAGTTTCGAGTCGAGTCTTGCAAAATCTGGTGTATAGTTTCGAGTACTCTCTTCAAGTATCTTACAAAGACAATATAATGATCATCAATGGTACTACTACTACTGCTACAAATTATTATTATTATTATTATTATTATTATTATTATTATTATTATTATTATTATTATTATTATTATGAAAGATAGGCGGTTTATATATGAGTACTAAAAAAATAGTTGATTGCCAACCTCGGTAGTCGTGAAGTCTAGGAGTCAAGGACAATGTTCACGAGCTTCTGAATTTGGATTGAGGGTCTAGGTTGAGTATTCGGGCTTCAACCAAACATTGTTAAAAGTTATAGGGCACTGGCCAAATATCTTCAAAACTGCTCGGCCCGGGTTTAGAATTGTCAACGACTCGAGCAGATCGGCTCACAGCTCATTCACTATCGACCCAAACCGAGAAGTGAGCTGAACCAACAACTCACCCAACCGAGTCGGCTAGAGCCCTTGGCTCAGTTGAATCGAACCGAGCAGATGGCTCATTCCAACCAAGCCAGCTCGAGCCGATGGTTCACCCAAGCGAGCCGGCTCGAGCCATTGGCTCAGTTAAGCCGAGTCGAGCTAAGCTTGTTATAACAAATCTCTTGTAGTCTCGCTATCGAGGTGAGACGAGATGCGAGCAGTGTCCCCTCTCGTGAGCAACACTAAAAGTATTCCATATTACTGCTTAGCTTACATTTCTCATTGCTTTCGCTTTCCAGTGAAATCAGGCCATGATTTCAAAACGAGTTAAAACAAGCGAGCCATTTATCAAACTCGACTCGACTCGAAACTCGACACCAAAAACAGTGAATCGGCTCGGAACTCGACTCGAGAATATTACTTTTGACTCGACTCGAAACGACTTGGATTCGAGTCGAGTTTAGCTTGACTCGTGCCCATCCCTATTCGTTAGAAAAAATGGTTGCTTATTATTATTCTGCTAAACTAATTATATAATAATAACAATGTTGCTATGTAAAATTAAAAATACAGAATATGGAGAAACATTACACTACAACTGACAAAATGAGAACACATGAACTGGGGGTGAATCAAAATTTGCCAATAAGTCTAAAATCGATACATGCGTTTAAAAGCTAGTTGTTTCAAACTCTATAATCAACGGGACTTTAGGATGCGCAAACTGATCTAAAAGAACTAATATTATACAATCAACATTACATCAATAAAGTAGGCCTGCTCATCAGAACACAGTTCTTTTTTCACCTAGAAATACTAACCTCAGATACGTAAACAGAAACAAATGAAAAAGGGAAATGGACGCCTTGAAAGTAAAACGTAGACAAATTGACCAGTGTTCATAAGGATATTTTTAAATCACGCTCGACCCTACTCATAGGAGCTAAATACGCGGTTCTGCTTAGTTTCAGTTATCAGTTTCTCGCCACGTAGCATATATAAATACAGCAGAAATCAAGTAACTGTTACCGGCGGTCTTCGTGACCGTGCGTACTAGTGCAATACGCAAATAATTAGAATTGCTTTTGGTGCGGGTTCAAACCCGGGCCAAGGATTTTTTCTATTTTTTATAAAAAAAAATAATACCCAAAACAGTGAATTACTTACGTTACGTGTGCAGTTTTGCTATACGATTCCACTGTAGAAGAAGAAGAGGTAGTAGTACTAGTATTAGGAACGGATTAGAAACCCCGCAGGACTCGTTTTGTTTCACCTTGACTGCCATTATATAAATTTAACCTCAACTGCTTCTTCAATCTTCTTCTTCAACTCCAACAAAGTGGTAATTTTCTTCTGTTACTACTATAATACACAATGCATACATCAGAAGGTTTGGACTAGGGCCCCAATCAGCCACAGATGTTTAGAGGGCCATGTATATGTTAGGGGGGACAAGTGATTAAAAATTCTCTTACACATATCTAAATTGTGTTTTCTGTGTTGAGGTCTGGAGATGCCACGAAAAGTTTAGGGGGCCAGGCCCCCTAACCCCCTCTGGTTGCGGGCCTGGTTTGGACAATCGCAAACTGCAACCAATCAGAAACGTGTTTTTAGTTTCTAGGGTCAAGTGTTAAAAGAAACATGCTGTTCAGAAGATGCTGTCTACAATGCAGTGAGCAGAGTGGGTCGGTGCGTGGAGGGTCGCAGTGGGTCATGGTGAGTGGTGGGTTGCATTGGGTCACATGCACGAGCACGATGTCATCCGTCTCAAGTTTACTTGCCTTGGGAACGAACCAGGCACCCCACCCATCAGATAGTTCAGTAGGCGGGGCCTCAGTTTCGATTCACGGTGGGAGAGCCTTTGAAATATTAAATGTCCTCAATGTATCTGTGTTCGTGTCCCTGTCGTTCAAGATTACTGGAAATAACTGTACAACGAGAATAACCGAATATAATAGAGATAAGTTACGGAGATACTTTCGGTCTCTTTTAAAATTTAAACTTGAATTCTCTGGACCATAGTATTTTATCATGACAGAAATCAGTGTTTCATCGTTAATAAAGTATTGGAATCGTAAACGTTTGCATTTCCTACATAGACGAGTGTTTCTTGACTCTTACTTAAAAGAGCGGTCTTAGGGTAGTGGCTTGAGCATTCGTTTCGTGAGTTAGAGGTCCGCGGTTCGATTCCCTACGAGGATATTCAGAAAAAATTATAATTTAGAATGTTGATATTTCTGATGTATAATAACATGAAAATTAGTCAATTTCTCTCGTTCTTACAAGTTAGAGTTGAAACGACACCCTTCACAGGGAAAAACTATTAACATGACGTCACAGTCTACAATCTCGATTCCTAATGTCCGAAAACTTCGCGTTTCGCAAACAATCCATGCATACAAACGGGTCATCCTTCAGGACTAGTATGAGTCATAAATTTGTCTGAAACGTCATTGTGGAATTGTTTCTAAGTTCTTTCCCCTCTTACTAGAAATAATAATAATAACATTTTCGTTCGCCATTTTCAACACGTTCCATATATTCGTTCAACAAAAAATAAGGACTATATTTTTTTATATTTGTTTGTATATTTTGTTAAAATATCAATATAACGCATACATAATCCGATATCTGTTACCCAAAGAAAGGGTGTTACTATGTATCGTGATGAAGACAAAGCCTACTTAGTTTCTGTTAAGGCAATTGAAGGTTCGATTTTCATATTGCCCAGTAGCTGACACCTTCTTTTGTCTCCTCTTTTCTTTCGAAAGTATCTTTTAAAAGGCAATTCATCCTTATAGAGGGTCCAAAAAATCTCTTTTCATTTTTCTTAACTTCAGAATGCTTATTTGCATTGGACTAATATTGAGGTCTCAAATATTCAGTAATAATAATAATAATAATAATAATAATAATAATAATAATAATAATAATAATAATAATAATAATAATAATAATAATAATAATAATAATAGTATAGAAGACAAATTCCATATGTGGACACATTGTATTAAAATCTGTAAAATCGCCCTAGCCTTAGGCAAAAGTTACAAAATTGTCGGGATTGGAGAGAAGTGTCAGGACCATCAGGACATACCCTCTGCATACAACTAGCTAAATGTTAAAATGGAAAGTTTCCAAGCAAATTTATGTAGAAAGTAGGGATACAAAACTCACAAGAGCCGTAAGAAAATTTGTTTTTAAGTAATGGTTATGACGGCTAAGCTACAGAAGACGTCGATGATGAGAATGAAAGAAATGTTGGAATAAAGCAAGTGGGAGGAAGCGGAGCCCGAAGAAAACCTAGACACACGATGCTTGTCCAGCACAATGCCCACTAGGCGGGAGCTGGGTGGAACAGGGTGAACCATTAATTTAACAACATTTCAGTAATAATAATAATAATAATAATAATAATAATAATAATAATAATAATAATAATAATAATAATAATAATAATAATAATGGTATTAAAAGTTTTAAAGTAGCCCTAAAATTTGGCAAAACTTATTTAACGTAGGGATTTCGGGGAAGGGGTTCCATACCATCAAGAAACACCTCTGTCTCTACCCAAATTTAAACGAAAGCTTTCCACTAAAATTTCATGTAGAAAGTATTCTACCGTACGTTTCAAGGAAAATAACTGTAATAAAAATAACTGAATATCATTGAACAGTAAGGCATATAATAAACTAACTTGTAGAATATGCGGATGTAATTATAAAAGCTTTGCTACAAAAATATATACACAGACCGTAATTCAGTGAGCTCTGAAATACAAAATAACAAAATAAGGTATAAGATTCAGTCTGCAGAGCAATTGTTACCCAAAGATTGGTATACACTATTTCCAGAATCGAGATAATACGAGAAATGTTTACGATACTTTTCGTCTCGTTTCGATTCTTATCTCCAAAGCGAGACGATAATTTGAGTTAGCCTTATTCCGTCTCGAATGTAAAATGTTAAGTCTCATCCTGATTTTGTGTGGTTTGTTTTAGAATCGAGATGGGAAATTCCTCTTCTCATGGGCAACATTAAACAAAACTAGAGATGCAAGGGCTCGGAAAAAAACCGGCTTTTTTGAAAAAAACTCGGTTTTTTCTGCTTCGCTTTTTTGCTTGGGAAATTTTGGGCTTTTTTGAAAATTCTGCTTTAAATTGATAAACCAGATTTCGTTTCGCTTCTCTACAACACAAAAAGTCATTTAATTAGTGGTTGATGCCGATAATAATATAAAACCTCGAAAATAAACCATGAATTTCGAAAAAATATTTCAAACAGTTTTACTTCTCAACATATTTACATTATGAATTCCAAAGGATTAACCAATGTATATAATAAGATTTTTTTAACCTCCTACATAAAAAAGTAAGCAGGGTTGGCGAGAGCCATGGTTGTTTTTGAAAATGCCAAAAACCCGTTTTTTGGGGGGAGTTTATACTAGGCTTTTTTGGTTTAAACTAGTTTTTTTGGGTTTAGATATTTTGCTTTATGTATTTATATTACATATTGACATAAATAAGTTTGTTTCGCCTTGGTGTTATTATGCAACAACGGGGTTATGCTGGAAAAGGTCACATAAGCTTAAAGAAGTCCGGTCAGTAAATTTCTTAAATTGAGAAAGTCTCGCCCTAGCCATCGGGAAAATCCCGTCATTACTCTAAATGTAAAACAATAACGGAAAAAATCATGTTATTGCTTTGCATGTAAAATTTAAAGGTCAACGTATCATAATCAGTACGCTAAAACTGAGGTATTAAATTACAAATTTAGTTCGTACATATCATTGAAAGTACAATCCAAGCAGTGGCGTAGCAGCTGCCCCCGCAACTCCCGCAGTGCGGGGGGGCCCCGAGGTATAGGGGGCCCCGAAGTCTTGCGATGAATGAAGATTTAAAGAAGTAGAACTTCAACCTTACATCTGTCGGCTTTACAACTAGGGCCCCTTCTCTATACACTGCGGAAGGGGGGGCGCAAAAGTGTGCTACGCCACTGAATCCAAGCTAATGTTGGAAGCTACGTAGGCAATCGATAAATTTTGTCAATTTATATCAGTATATTTAAGCAACCTTGGCTTCTTTATAAAACAACAGGCATTCAGGAATGCAGAAATATACAATTTAGTTTCGTTTCGTATGTTCAGGCTTAACATCCTTACGTAATACCGAGGTTATCAAGGAGAAGACTTTCGCTTAAAGTGACATCCGAACCGCTACTTTGTTTACGCATGAAAGAAGGGTTGTGGTTCGACCGAGTATTGAACATGGGACACCTTGATTAAAAGGTGAAAAGGAAATAAAACTAATGCAGATGGTTTGATGTATGGAAACGTCACCATGAAGTTCACACGATTCGCATTTTTCGTACCTTTTATTTTTTTTCGGTTTAAACCAGTTGTTTATTTAAAAAAAAAGAAGAAAAACAGCTGGTGTAAACCAGCCAACCCTAAAGTAAATACTTCTTTAAAAAAAATACTTAAATAAGTAGCAAAATTCTATGTAGTATTTTTACTTCAAAATATTCCATACCCTATTTTTGGAACAAAATAAAATTAAAATAAAACATAAGAAAAATACTTAGATTTATATGATACTCTTAAAGGCTGCACACCTAGAGCTTTTGGTTTTGTATATTCATGAAATTCTACAGTTTTATATAAGCACCATCACGGTTTATTCAGTCCTCAAGTTTTCTGTATTTTTAACAAGAGGGATTGAACATGAAGGGTGTGAGATAAGAACATGGTAACCCATAATTTTACTATTTTAAGAAATTAGAAATTTTCTGCTGCACAATCCATTTTGAAAGTCGGAAAGCTGATTTTTCACATAAGTCTATACATGAGGGATTAAACGAAGCGGTATGCGTTGCTGCCTATCTGATGCTGCGTAACTCAGCAATTGAAAATTTGTTAGTTACCATGTTCTTGGCTCACACCCTTCATATCATTATGGAACTCTCCCCACCCCACCAACACACACAAAAAAAGTACTACGGAATATATTTAAGTTAAGATAAATACAACTGCACAACAAACATGATTGACTGGAGCTTTTGCGCTTCTATCGAGAAGTCCGGAATTCAACTCAGCATTCGACCATTCTGACAAAACTTTTCTTCATTCCATCTATGAAGTAGAAATAGTGCGTGTACTGTGAGTTGGCTGACTTCATTTCTTATTATTTTAAAATCGTTATTATTACTAATTACCAGCAGTGACGGTTTTGCGAGGGTTAGGGGTGGCGGTCTTTCGGACTGAAGCCTGTTCCCCAAAATTACGGAATGTCTAAAACAAACGAAATATCTATTAGTTATGCCTTTACTCATAAACTTTAAGCTGCCGTCAAATAAAAATTACGAATGTTTAGAAAAACTAAACATTAGTAAGAAAAAAACCCTCCCAAAATACTTTTCTAAATCCGCCACTGATTCTCAGTATAAAATGATCTTCAAGGTTGTATCCGGAAGATTATCGCTAAATATATAAAAGAAACGAAATACAGTATTAGTTATGCCTGTACTCATAAACTTCAAGCTCCTCCCAAATAAAATTAGGAGATTTTAGAAAATGAAACAATCAGAGAAACCCGTCCCAAAGTACGTTTCTAAATCCGCTACTGATTATTTGCATAAATTAGTATTCAAGGTTGTATCCGGAAAATTATTGCTAAATCGTTGCACAGCTACAGTATAACAGAAATGTGGAAGTACGGTTAGACGGATATGTTGAAAAACGTACGCTTTGACGGATATATAGAAAAACGTAAGTTTAACTTCTGCGTTAGAAGCTAGAGTACTAAGCTCTTAGAAATGAAACAGACGACAAACTGAAATGATATCGAGAAGAAAAAATATCGATAACTCAAAAGTTAAAATAAAGTTAAATAGCCTCTAAAATTGCCCTCAAATACTACATTCTTCATGTTAGCTTTAATTCGTAAAACATGTGCTCCATCTATCTTGATGGTGAATTTTAGAGCGAAATATGGCATTTAGGTCATGGAATTTTTATCTAAGTATAGAATATACTATAAGAAAGCTATTTAGATAGAAAAATCATGAAAATGAAAAAAGCCAAAATTTCCAAAATTCTCGGTTTTTTACCCAAAAAGCCGGCTTTTTATGTGAAAAAAATCATTGATTCAAAAAAGCCGGCTTTTTTGTATCTCTAAACAAAACCGAAATATTTTTTGCCTAATATCATGTTTCTGCTTGTAATGGTATGAACTGAGCGATAATAAGTTTATAATTTTTAATCTTCTACGAGATAATAATAATAATTATTATTATTATTATTACTACTATTATTATTCCTGAAGATTTGATAGTTCAAGTATTGAAACATCCGAGTATTCAAATCTTTGAATATAATAAAACGTGTGTCATCGCCGATCAATCGCCATCAAAATTTTTAAAGTAAAAAAAATTGCCCGGCGTGGATTCGATCCAAGAACGTCCAGATTACTGGCCAAGCGCCTTGACCTCTGAACCACGATCACTATACTGTAAATGATTCGTCTTTCATCTGGTTACGTTAGGTTTCTTTGCCCCCGCTTGCAAAGTTGTATGTTATTTTTCTTCGTTCCAAAGAGCCTTTCGTGTTTCTTTTATGATGATGTAAGTGAATAATCTTCGGTAAAGTTTATATTAATAACTTGAGTTGTTCTTAAACTTTTGGTTCACAAGTTTGTTTCTTCTCCACACGAAACTACAGATATGACAGATTTAATTCTCATACTCTGCATTTGTTTCAAAGCAGTCGTCATTACCTGGTCAAAGACTTATGTCCACCACGATACAAATTACTCCATAGTTTGCTGAACGCAATAATATATTACACAAAATATATATATCATTATTGTAACGTTACAAATAATAGGTAAACACAAAATTACTATTTACAAGGCATACTGTCCATCTTCCTCCGAAAGTTACAAGGCTGCTCCGATGACCGGATACATGCCTCTTTCTCAAACAACCAACGTGTTTTCTTTATATTAAAACTAAAATAAAGAAATTTTGAAGATAATCGTAATTGAAACAAATTCTACAAGTTTTCGCAGTTTCCTATTAATAATCATGACTTCAGATGCTTGTATTTCCAAATTTCATAAATGCAGGTAACAGCTAGGAAGTAGCAATTTTGAACATAGCGTCGTTCGTGGTTGCAGATATAGGCTCGCCAAGTCTGACCGTTAAAAGAGACTCTTCAAAAGAGAGAGAAAAGTTACGAAATAGTTTAGAAAGATGTGAAATGGTAGTAGCCCTTTGCAAGAATTTTTCTAGCATTAATATAGTAGAAAAATGTGCGTTCTTAAACAATAGTCTGCATAGGACCTGTGTCCAGTGCTTAAAGTGAGCCGGTATGGGCCGGTTATGCATCCGAAAGTTAGAAAATCGGCCGGTATGGCATACCGGTAAAACTAACTGATTTAAATTGTAATTTGCATGTAGAAACAAAAAAGATTTTACACACATTAATAAGTATGACGTTGGCATTGAGTCAACAAATATGTTTTTACTATCAAAGATTTCTTTGCTGCAGCTTCGTAAGAAATGTCAATTTCCTATCACCCTATTCAATGGCAGAATTTGTGCTCTTGATATTCTCAACATTTGTGCGAGCAATTCCACCCCGTTTTCAAAAAAATGCTAATTACCTTACTGTCCGCCTAAAATGTTTAACCTGGATCCGTCCCTGGCATTGAAAGGACTCTTTTCAAAAATCAAAAATATTGTTCTTACATTTCCTGAACGTCTGTGTTTACCATTATAAGGAAATTAGTGTTGACTACGAGACGAGACGAGACCAGTAGAAACTTTTGAAAACGGAAATAAGATTGGAAAGAATCATTAAATACTAGATACTAGAGACGAGGTGAGAGTGCCTACAAAGCCTTGAAAACGAGACGAAAAAGCATATGGGCATATATGTGTTTTCTTATTTTAATCCACCCAAAGGCCGCGTTGGATCACTACGAAATTGTAAATGCGATGTTTAAGTAAACGTACCATCCGTGGTCTTCCACATTTAGATCGCCGATATGCTCTAGCAAAATCTTAGAAAAGCAAAAACCATTTTTTAAATATTTATTTCTGTTTGGCTAATGATAGTCGGGAATAAAACATTTACTATATTGGTCCTCACTCACTCTCTCTCTTTCATTAGATTTTTCACATCAAAAATGGTGTAAAAATATCAGGAGTAGAGATGCATTCTAGGGTTCTGTCAAAATTACTGCTCTAAGTGGTCATATTTGTGCCATGCCGTCACCTCATCTGATGTCACTTTAAGCACTGCCTGTGGCGACACTGAAGCACTCTGCCAACTTGTAGTGACACTATCAATTCCTTATATCCTTCTTAAAGAAGAACAAACCACCCTTTTCTTTCTCTCTAGGTGAACTTAGAATACTGGCTTGGCTATCAAATCTAAGTACATCTACGTTGATTGGATCTTGAGAAAAATCTTTCTTTGGTACTCTCTTCTTCCTATGCTCCTGCAAGTAAATTCCATGTTAAAAATTCCAATAAATGTAGTTGGGATATTAATAAGCATCGAGATGTAGATCAGGGTCTTATATGTGTATTCTCTCCGCGTACCATTTGTCCAAGGTATGATTATTTATATAGGTGAATGTGTAATAAATACGTATAAAAATATACTGCTATATTACAAGAAATGACAATATTAAAGTATTTACCCTCTCGACAAGGACAGTGATTTGAAGTCAGGTGTTCATGCTAATTTTGTGTTACACGAACGATAAGAAAATTTAAATAATGATAGGGGAATTATCCTACATTTATATTTTGATATGCAGATTCTGTTATTTAAATATTGATATGTAAAATACTATATAAATTAATCTTCACTTGACACTGGCTAAAATGGGACGTCTGATCACCCTAATACATTTCCGTGTATAGCTTGTTTCTTTACAGCTTTCATCATTATGCTTTGCATACCAACTGTGGATATTTCGAACATGGTCAAGTGTTACTTGAGCTAGCGGTCCAAAATGAGGGTTTCTTACAACCAACTCTGGAAAATACAACGTGTTATTTTCAATATAGACCGTTTCCATTCTTTTCTCGTGAGGCTTCCATTTACATAGTATGTGTAACGATGGAATCCCCTGCAATAGAAGTCAAATTATTCATAAAACGGATAGATTCATAATTATAAATATTAGCCATGAAGATAATAACTAGGTATAGTTCATATCTACGAATAATAGATTTACCTCTGTAATTATCGTTTCTCTAAACATAAAGAGTCTGCTCAAACTTTGCGTGGATTGGAGGTTTCTACTAATCACAAACAGAAACTGTTATTACTTGAATGTCTCTTAAGGAGGTTTTATAAGTAATTAATTAGTATCAGTCCCAAAGCCGCATTTGGAATAAATAAATTATGTGAGCATATACACACGGTAGTACTCATTGATGATTTGAGGCGGTGTCTCAGGGAGGAAAGATTCACCCTGGGACTACGAAATCCCCCGTGACATTTCTCCGATCGCCTTTAATGGCTTACCAGTATTTTTGCGATATTATTATCACCCCACAGTTATTCAAATTCTTCCCGGAGGAAATCTGAAATCAATACTGGTAGTACTATCCTCCATGGGAGGATGCAGTGTGAACTAGTTGGAGAGAGCACAGATTCAAAGACAAAGATATTTATTTTCTGCCTATATATAAATAGGGTGATTCATAGAAGAATGCTCCTATCTTATGTTCACCTATCCTTTTCTTTGTAATAATTGATTTATGTGGCAATTACTGCGTTGCTAATGTGTATTATACGAGCACGCAAACAGGAGCAAGGGGGTCATGGTGGCTCAGTGGTAGAGCGTTCACCTCTGGTGCTTTGGGTCCCGGGTTCGATCCCAGCTCCCGTCAAGTGAACCTTGTGGTGGACAAGCACCGTGTGCGTGGGTTTCATCGGGTTCTCCCGTTTCCTCCCACTTTTTCATTCCAGCATTTCATTCATTAGTCATCATCACCGTCTCCTTTAGCCTAACCGGCATAACCGTGGGACGTAGAACTCAAAGATTTCATTTCATTTTTCAAACAGGAGCAACACTGGATTGGCTTCAAGACAGTATTAATACGCAATCTTTCATACAGCCTACACTAGCGGTAGCTCAGTAGTAAAGCGCTCACCTCTGGTGCGTGAAGTCCCTGGTTCAATTTCAGATCCCGCCAAGTGAGTTTTGTGATATACGAATACCGTTTGCGTCGGTTCTCTCGGGACTTCCTGTTTCCTACCACTTTCTTTACTCCACGTTTATCATAGGGCTGTGCGATATGTCGATATCGTCGATATCGATATCGCCTTATATCGATAATCGATATCGCAAAAATATCGACGTCGATATATCGATATTGTCGATATCCGATATCGTCGATATTCGATATCGATATCCGATATTGTCGATATTCGATATCGATATCCGATATTGTCGATATTCGATATCGATATCCGATATTGTCGATATTCGATATCGATATCCAATATTGTCGATATTCGATATCGATATCCAATATCGTCGATATCGATGTTCGATATTGGTGTTTCACACTTCCTCGAAAAAATTGCGGCGGGTTTTGCTTTATATATATATATATATATATATATATATATATATATATATATATATATATAACGCTTTTTGGCTCGCGATAGTAGGTGCATTTGCATTTCTTAACCGAATGAAACCAAACTGCACGATACTCGTATGAGGTAGAAAAACGCCCCGTTTCATGAGTCAAATTAATGTAGGGCTTGGGGGCTATGCTTCCCAACATTCCATGTTAATATTTAATTTTCTCTTTTGACTTCATTTCTTAACAGAATGAAGCCAAATTTACAGAGGATTAGTATGGGTTAAAAATTTGGTTCCTTTCGAAGATAGTCCAAATCGGCGGCAGTGGTGTAGGGATGTTTCTACGTCTACTTAATCCACCTAAATATTGTGTATTTAACTTATATTATCGGCTACATTTCTTCACCGAATCAAACCAAACTTTGTGCAAAAATTGTATTGGGCAGAAATGATGTTCCTTTCGAAGATAAAGCCAAAACCAGTGCAGAGCCGGGGAACTATGCCCTCCAAAATATTTCTCATCATTAACATGGCTGCATTCCTTAACCCGAGTCAACTTGATATCCTCACTACAATTAATGTTTGAGCTGTATTGCCATTGCGAGTGAAAAATCAAATGCCTGTGCTAAAATTTGCTTAAATCTAAACAGACAGGGAAACAAGAATTTACTAATTTTTTGTGCAAAGTAGTAATTTTCCGTTTATTTGTATGTGGGTACTAGATGTAAGTTGGGCCACATAACTCAGCCCACTAAAAGAAACAAAAGCCTCCATTCTGTCATTTCACTACACAGACCTACATATTCTGTTTAGGTAGTATTAACACTTCCCTATCTCTTTGGATTTGCTTAAGTATTAGAATATGCACTATTAGGTGCACTGTTATTAGGAATGATTTAGAACCTTTCTAAATTGATTTCATAAGCAGAACTGAATAATGGTATAAGACGTAAGCTTTAGCCTAAATTTAATAAAAACATGAACACTTTTAGTTATGAGTTTGCACAAAACCAATAACAAGAAACCTCTCAAGTTCATGTGGGAGATGTCACGTCTTTGCGTAAAGCTCTTTAATACAAAAAGATTATCAATTTAATAATAACATGAAAGGGATCTCGATTGATCGCATGCTTTTTTTAATTGGATATTAAAATAGAGTTCAAGTGTTAAATTTGTAAAGCCAACGGATTAACTTAGAAGAACACAAACACACACATCACACATACAGAGAAAAATGAACAATATCTGTCTTGTTTAGAAATATGCCTATTACCACTGAGTATTCAACTAGAAATGTATGATGCATTGAAGTTCATGACACTGCTATTTACGAACGAGCTCTTTTGTTCGTGGAAAGAAAATCAGTTGTTTCGCATGTTTTGCACTAACTGTAAGTGAAGTATGAGCATCAGTTACGATATTGCATCCACAACTAAATACTCTTTCCGATAGAATACTGGTACCAAATTTCACAAAATTAAATCCCCACGTTAAGCGGGTTTGCATATCCAGGCTCCTAACTATGAAAACATTTACGCTCACTCCAACCTCAATCATTTCACGAATTCAACCTGTTTTACGTATGTTATTAGGACATAATATCGATTGTGATTTATTCTAAAAACACTTTTATACATTGCAAGAGCTGTAACGTCCAAATATTTACTGAGAACTCAAAGTCGTACCGGAATAAACAAAAACGAGTATGGAACAGTAAACTGCTTTCACGAAAGGTAAAAGTTGATGTGCAAAGGCATACAAAACGGTCGAGTGGTTTGGGTCGATACACTACCAATCACATGTTTGTGTGTTCAAACCCGGTAGCAAGTTGTTTCTTTTTTAAGTGACTTCCTATTTTCATCCGGAGGCTGAAAATATTTCTTTGGGTAACTCATTGAAAACTTCTTTTGTTTCAAATTCGATTAGAACGGAACATTATATGAATTGCGAACTTAAATCCATAGCTTAAAAAAAATGAAGTATACTCACTACTCCATTATCCTCTGATTTGTAACGAAAAACTATTTATAAACAGTGGTGACTTCAGAAAATTATCCTCGGGCGGAATTTCAATATGCGGGTGGAGGGCAAACATTGGTATTCCACATTGAGCACGATCGAATATATGGTCCTGAAGGCGGAAATTTCTTAGCTCGAGAGGGGTCTCAAATTCTCCCTCAGATCACGTCCTGAAAGTATCGTTGCTTAAAAGCTTTTCGTAACAAATATAATATTACACTTGTTTCTCGTTCTACATTTTGAATTGGTAAAATCATAACTTGTAGAGGATTATAATAAAAGCATAAAAATTACAATACTAATCATGTATAAATTATCCTGTAAGTTACCAACTTTGGGTCAGATTAAAACTCAAATATTTGTTTTCGGATTGCACTTAGAAGTAAGTCCTCTCTATATAATCCTGATTGGAAAGCCATGTATAACTCTAATTAATTAATCAATATTTATACAAATATTTTTTTTTAATTTTACTATTTTTACTATTCAATATTATACACCCTTCATTTCCAAAATCAAAATCTCGAAAATGTATATTGTACGAGTGCAGATTCGCAAATAAATGATTATTTATCATATATATTGGTCTCTATTCGAAATTCTATTTAATGGAATCCGACAAGAACACAGACAGAAACATCGAGAACAGGTGAAAAAAAGAGAGAAGGAAGTGCTCTACCCGGCGGGGACTCGAATTTAATTCGAATGGTGCTTTACAAGCCGAACGCCTTAGACCACTCGACTATGGTAACAACTACTGATTGTAGCAAAGGCTTCGAGTAGTAGTTTTTATTACAGAATAACATTTTCTATTGCCTAAAATTTACACCTAATTTACTTTGATATAATATATCTATTAATTTGTTTCATGAACACGTTTTAGTTACTTTGATGAATGATGTATGTTGTTGATATAGATTCTATTACACGTTCTTTCGTAAATATTATAGAAAGTATCAGGGTTATTTATGATCTTTCATGGAAATTGACTGGCGCATGCGCAGTACACAGACAGTTCAATTGGAAGGCGAGGGAAGGAAACGCTAACACACTGTTAGAATGTTTCATCGCTGTGAAGTATAAAGAACAGCTAAAATGTATTTTACGCTTGTCATTGCGTAAAGAATCACCAGGATAATGTTTGTCCAAGTTCTCACTGATCAACTGGACTCATGAAAAATAATTAATATTCTCATTACTGCATAATATGAAGAATAAAGAACGTAAATTACACCACATTGTTCTCGAATTCGAACCTAGCTAAGGAAGGGACAAGAACAAAATGTGATTTTTTCGTTCGAATTGAGATAATCAATGAAACTAGAAATTACACAATCAAAAGGAAAAACATCGTTAAAATGACAATAACACTTTTATCCGAGATGTGAAATAAAGTTATTAATTAACTGAAATGAAAGTAATATTGGGCATGACATAGAGCAAGAAAAAAAGTAAATGTATTCTTAGAAACTTTCAAAGTAAATTCACAAATACTTTTTGAAGATATGCTACTCTTCCTTAACGTTTTAACGAACTAATAAGTAAACAAGCAAAGGAAAAGAATGCAGAACGAAAGTATTGCTCTTGAGAAAATATAATAAATAAATGAAACTTAAATAAATGTTTACACAAAAAATAACACACTAGTACTTCGTGTAATCACCTCCAGAGTCAATAACTTCTTGAAGTCTGGAGGGGATACTAGATACAAGTCTCGAGCAATACGACGGTGTGTCACGAAAATGTTGCCACAGTTCCATAACATGATTTTGAAGAAACGTTTGGTCTCTGTCTTCACGTCTCTCTTCCCATTCTTGCACCATGTAGGCCCAGAGATGTTCAATTGGATTCAAATCTGGGGATAGAGGGGGTCACTCAATTTAAATTAACTCTGGATGTTCACTTAGCCACTCTCGTGTTTGCCGGGAAGTGTGAACAGCACTGTTGTCGTGCATAAATATACATTCTTTCTGTTCGGGGAAGTTTCTTTCTAAGGACGGTAACAACGTATTTTCGAGGATATTAATGTAAACGCTGCTGTTCATTCTCTCAGGCACCGCAACTAAATCTCCAGGACCAGCAGCCGTCATGTATCCCCAAAAGTGTGCTGATATTCGCCCTGAACAAGAAGTTCTGATAATATTTTGTTCAGCATACCTGGTTCCGCACGGTCTATACAATATAACAATACAGCCTTGTTGGTTAGACTTAAAAACCTTCTTGTCGGTCCAGATGACTAAATCCCAATATGACTGAGGTTGGGTTATGTTATTCTGTGCCCATTCCATTCATCTGGCCTTGTGAGTTTCAGTCAGGAGAGTCTTCCTAGCGGGTCATGAACAGTGTAGACCAGCCCCCAATAATCTTATTATTATTGTTTCGTGAGAACAATTATATTCTCTGGCTTTGTCTAAGAGGATTGACGTGTGGCGTAGAGGTCTGTTGATTACTTCTGTAACTAAAGCTTGATCTTGAGCTGCAGTTGTCACTTTTGGCCTTCCACTTCTTGACCGAGACCTAAACCATTCACCACCTTCTTCATGTCGCTGAACCCATTTCTTGACCGATTTCTTGTCACATCCCAGATCTCTAGCAATCTGAGGCACAGTTTGTCCCATTTTTGCTCGGCCTATGATTTCTCCTCTCAGAGCAACAGACAGTTCTCCACAACCTTTAGAGCGAGGCATTTTCAGAACCTGTTAGAAATTTGCGTTCTTTCGTGTATGACAAATGTCGGTAAAGTGCATCTTTCTGTTTCTACTGCGCATACGCCAGTCAATTTTCATGAAAGATCATAAATAATCCTGACAATTGTTGTAATATTTATGAACGAATACGTAATAGAACCTATATTAACAACATCATTTGTCAAAGTAAAGAATACCGTAAACATAAAACAATTTCAACAGACTATTACATCAGGCCAAAATAGGCTTAGACTTCAGAGAATACAAAATAAATTTCATACTGTAACAAAAGATTGAACATGAAACACGCTTATATAGGTTTTCAACTTGTCACATTAGCCGAGTGAACTAAGACATTCTGCTAGAGATTCTGAGGCACCATTCAAGAGTAGTTCCAATCCCACCACAGTGCAATTTGGTTTTACCTCTTCTTGACGTTTCTGTTTGTGATCCTGCCGGATTCTATTAAATATAATTTCGTAATACGCTAAAAATATACGTAATATTTGAAATTCTTAACCTCCCATTTTTACATTTTTCAAGCTCAGTTGAGAAGAAAGAGGGAAAATGAAAGTACAAAGATTTACAATAATTACTTAGCATTTACTGTCATTGTAATTGTGGATATTTTATTTATGAAAATGTATAATGAACTAAAAATATATTTAGTAGGTCACATGTCTCCATTTTTCGATTCTAACTTGAAAGTTACAGTTTAGGCGGTGACATATCAAAGACCCCTCCCATGGAAACTTTTATATCCTATTGAAATAAAAAGTGTTCCAGTTTATAATCTTGGAAAGGCAACAATCACTGTGTGTGGAGGACGATTTATTTATACTAGGATTTATCACTTCCAAATGTGTAGAACATGTGACTGTATATTGTGCATAATCATTCAAGAAATATAACACAACGAAGGGACTTCGTAAACCCTTCACGCCACCCCAGGAGGAGGAAATGCGTCCCGTCGTCCCTCGGTTGGGAACTACTGCTTGTGAGGGAAACATTCTAACAGTGTATTAGCGTTTCCTTCCTCGCCTTCCAATTGAACTGTCTGTGTACTGCGCATGCGCCAGTCAATTTCCATGAAAGATCATAAATAACACTGATACTTTCTATAATATTTACGAAAGAACGTGTAATAGAATCTATATCAACAACATACATCATTCATCAAAGTAACGAAAACGTGTTCATGAAACAAATTAATAGATATATTATATCAAAGTAAATTAGGTGTAAATTTTAGGCAATAGAAAACGTTATTCTGTAATAAGAACTACTACTCGAAGCCTTTGCTTCAATTACTAGTTGTTACCATAGCCGAGTGGTCTAAGGCGTTCGGCTTATAAAGCACTATTCGCACTAAGTTCGAGTCTCCGCCGGGTACATCCCCTTTTTCTCTCTTTTTTTCACCTGTTCTCAATGTTTCTGTCTGTGTTCTTGTCGGATTCGATTAAATAGAATTTCGAATAGAGACCAATATATATGATAAATAATCATTTATTTGCGAATCTGCACTCGTACAATATACATTTTCGAGATTTTGATTTTGGAAATGAAGTGTATACTATAATATTGAATAGTAAAAATAGTAAAATAAAATAATATTTGTAATCCAATCAGGATTATATAGAGAGGACTTACTTCTAAGTGCAATCCGAAAACAAATATTTGAGTTTTAATTTGACCCAAAGTTGGTAACTTACAGGATAATTTATACATGATTGGTATTGTAATTTTTATGCTTTTATTATAATCCTCTGTAAGTTATGATTTTACCAATTCTAAATGTAAAACGAGAAACAAGTGTAATATTATATTTGCTACGAAAAGCTTTTAAGCAATGATACTTTCAGGACGTGATTTGACGGAGAATTTGAGACCCTTTTCGAGCTAAGAAATTTCCGCCTTCAGGACCATATATTCGATCGTGCTCAATGTGGAATACCAATGTTTGCCCTCCACCCGCATATTGAAATTCCCCCCGAGGATAATTTTCTGAAGTCACCACTGTTTATAAATAGTTTTTCGTTACAAATCAGAGGGTAATAGAGTAGTGAGTATACTTCATTTTTTTAGCTATCGATTTAAGATTCGCAATTCATATAATGTTCCGTTCTAATCGAATTTGAAACAAAAGAAGTTTTCAATGAGTTACTCAAAGAAATATTTTCAGCCTCCGGATGAAAATAGGAAGTCACTTAAAAAAGAAACAACTTGCTACCGGGTTTGAACACACAAACATGTGATTGGTAGTGTATCGACCCAAACCACTCGACCGTTTTGTATGCCTTTACACATCTTCTTTTGCCTCTTGTGAAAGCAGTTTACTGTTCCATACTCGCTTTTTTTTATTCCGATACGACTATAAGTTCTCAGTAAATATTTGGACGTTACAGCTCTTGCAATGTATAAAAGTGTTTTTAGAATAAGTCACAATCGATATTATGTCCTAATAACATACGTAAAACAGGTTGAATTCGTGAAATGATTGAGGTTGGAGTGAGCGTAAATGTTTTCATAGTTAGGAGCCTGGATATGCAAACCCGCTTAACGTGGGGATTTAATTTTGTGAAATTTGGTACCTACACAAATAGTTACGAGCCAGAAGAGCTAATTTTGGAAATTCACTGTCACGAGATTTCCTCCAGTGAAGGTTTTCTTCCATATCTGTAGGCAGTGGTGCTATTCTAATTTTTGGTGACTGGTTATATATATATGAGAGAGAGATAGTAGATAGATACATAGAAATATACCTCTCTCCAGTGGCGTAACTAAGGGCTTGGGGGCCACCCCGCAGACAACGTGGAATGGGGCCCCTTTTCTACGTCCTACATCACAATTTGGGGGCCCCGTGATGGCCTGGGTCCCCAGCAATGCGGGTCTGCGGGGCCCTTATTTACGCCCCTGTCTCTCCCCCTCTCTCTTAGGAAGCAAATCATACAAGATAGACAAAGGCAATTTTTTTCATTGGATGCCACAAGTGACAAGTAGAGACCTACACAGCAACCCAATATAAGGTGTTGTGACGAAATTAGGTATAGCACTGCGAATATCTTGGAAACGAATTATCCAAAATAGATGTTTGTCAAGAAGTATTGGAAACACCTTAACTCAGCAATGGATCAACAATTATTGATAATGGTATGTATGCGTTTCAAATGTAAATAACCCTCACCACTGCACTTATGTGATCCCAGTTTTCATTCTTGATATCTAACCAGCCCAGTTCAAATTAAGAAAAAATCGCTTATACCTTATTCTGAGAGATCATATATCTAACCCTGTAGCTGTAAGAATTTCTAAGAACAAAGCTAAACAAACTGAAACTTGCTCGTTCTTGGGTATAACTGAATAAAATTTACTGTTATGCCTGGGTATAAGAAACGGTTTAGCAAACTCGAAATATATTAACAACCGGTTCTAGCGAACCGGCTGAATAGCACCACTGTCTGTAGATGGCACTGAAAGATATGCATCGATTTCCTGTTGCAGTGAGGCATCAAATGATTAGCACAAAAGAGAAACGGGGATTCCTCGATTTTGCTTTTGTTGATCGGGTACGTCATTCGTCCATATCTGAAATGAAATGAAATTTTTGACTTTTACGTCCAACGCTTATGCCGGTTAGGCTAAAGGGGACAGTGATAATGAGAAATGAATGAAAATGGTGAAATGAAGAAAGTGGGAGGAAACGGGAGAACCCCGAGGAAACCCACGCAACGGTGTTTGTCCACCACAAAGTTCACTTGGCAAGAGCAGGGTTTGAACCCGGGACCTCATACACCAGAGGTGAACGCTCTACCACTGAGCCACTACGGCCTCTATCGTCCATATCTGGATCAAGTTTTGTTTGTGCATGAGCTTAAAATACAATACACGCACGTGTTATGCTATAGAAAGAACTTCTCTCTCTCTCAAATCGCATACCGCCACACGTGCACATTCACAAATGCATATACATGAAATAAACACCTACACATATATTCTATGTCACCGTGTTTCACTCTCATTATTTCCGCAATGATGACCAATATGATAATTGAGAAAGACAATTCAATGAATATTTTTATTAACTTTTTCAGAGAAAAGAATGGTGGATTAGAAGGAACACAAGTCTGTTTTCTGTGACTAACAAGTATTCTGAGACATCCCCCATTGAAACGTTTTGAGACCAGATTGTTTATATCAACATGAATGAAATCTTTGAGTTTTACGTCCCACGCTTATGCCGGTTAGGCTAAAGGAGACGGTGATTATGAGAAATGAATGAAATGGTGAAATGAAGAAAGTGGGAGGAAACGGCAGAACCCCGAGAAAACCCACGCACACGGTGTTTGTCCACCACAAAGTTCACTTGGCTGGGGCTTGGATCGAACCCGGAACCCCAAGCACCAGAGTTAAACGCTTTACCACCGAGCCACCGCGGCCCCCATCAACATGTATATTCAAGACCAAACAATATGTTGAATATCCATATTTGATATTGTCGATATCGATATTCGATATTATCGATATCGATATTCGATATTATCGATATCGATATTCGATATTGTCGATATCAATATTCGATATCGATATTGTCGATATCGATATTCGATATCCGATATCGATATTGTCGATATCGATATATCTATTCAATATCGATATCAGAAAAATATCGAATGTCGATATCGAAATTTCGATATCGCACAGCCCTAATTTATCATCCATCTCAGTATCACCTTTCCCCTTAGGCTCGGACCATAATCGTAAGACGATAAACTCAGAGAAATATTCATGAATGCCAGTCAGAAATAAAATTTGATGTATTCTTTGGGCTCACACCTTTCGATGTGTCGCTCTTTGTTTTTGCACTATTTCTGCATACAGCAGGCTAGAGGCTTGAGCGAAAGAACAGAACTGATGATGATGCAATAAAATCTAGTTTAACGTTCTAAGCTAAATGTGAGTTAAGGAAGACGAATCGTTAATGCAAGTTAATGATCAGGAAAGAAGTGATGGAATAAAGATGGGAGAAGGGGAAGAGAATATGTTTACCAGATATAGCTTGAAATTCTTTGCACAAGAGACAAGTGGTCTGCCATTTGAGCTGCCATGGCCCATTATGTCACAGTGATGATTTTCCATCACTATGGTTGTAAGAAAGACAAGCTTTAAAATAACTTGTTACAAGAATCGATTGCGCAATTTCAATACAATGCTCGAAATACAGAACAGAAAGATTTGGCACACCGATGTCTATAGATCTATGTGTAATACATTTTAGTTTTGAATCCAGTTGCTTGTTCATATAACACCATAAAATAAAATAATAAAATCTAAATATGTTCAATTGAATCACATGGATGTGTTAGTCTACCAAATGAAACATTTCGTTGCATATGTATTATATAAAATGTTGCAAAGGGCCTCACTTGATTCATTTCCAAGTCCTGTGGATGTTTTAATGCATTGTCGGGGTGACGTACAAAGTGTTTTCGGTCTATGATTACGTCCCTTTACCCAAATTAATACGTAAAAGAAATAGCAAGATGTGTAATTTGTAGAATGATTGGGTATTGGTGTGGAGCGAAAAAATCTAATTTTCGAGTACCAAATTCTGAACGGACTCAAAAGTTGAGTATTTGATTGCTAATCAATGGGACAATAACAAAAATAATAATAATAACACTTTGGATCTTCAGTTCGCATAAACTGCCTATTTTTTAAATGACAAAAACACGAAAATTTACCTTTACACAAGGAATATACAGATTACTTTTTTATTTCTATAGCGTCTAAGTACTTTATTTTAGTTGTGTGAGGGCGTGTTTGTTATTAATTCGTTAATGTCAGTGATTTTATACATTTTATATTCATAATGATTTTGCAGCTCTTTCCTCATTTGTCAACGTTTTCTTCCTTTTTTCATGAAATAGCCCACAACTCATCACGAGGAGGTGGCTGCAATTCGAGTTCCACCCACATCGTACTCAACTCTTCGACCAATTAGGGTGTGCTAAATTATGTTGATTTAGTCAAGGATGTCTTAAATTCAGATTTTATAATCAAATTTTGGCATGTGAGTCTTGAGAGCAAATTTGATCTAATGTACCCTTCTCTGGTTTCTTGTCCACACACTTTTCCTGCAAACTCCGTAACAAGTGTGACACATCTTTCAACTTCCTGGGTATGGCATGGAAAATTTAAGAAGTCAAACTCATGAGCAGATTTATCATGCATAAGTGATCAGGTAGTTTCTGTTGTCGAGCTTTCGAGCAATGGAGGAGGCGACTGCTCACATTTTCTCCAATCTATTAGCTCACTGTAGTCCGTGGCATCAAAATTTATTGAACTTGCAACAAAAGTTCTAACAAATTTCAACTTTGGATCTTGATTTCTTGCCTCTAGCATTCTCCCGTAACCCAACTCTCGTACGTGTTGTCTCTCATACTCTGTCATAGCTAACAATATGTTCTTTGGATGACAGAAGAACGCATTTCTCTAAATCACAGGATCGATAATTCTTTTAATGGTGTTTGGCAAATGTCTAATTGTTTGAACTAATTTCAAAATATGTTTAGGTCCATATTTCACTGACTGATATCTCTTTATGTCGAACCGGAAAGGAACATGCCTTTATAATGTAGTTTACAAGCACTTTAAGTTCGTTTGTAGGATTTGTTTGAGAAACGTACAACCGTAAGACCCGGTTTGCACATGTCAGCCATCGGAAGTAACTGAAAGGTCTACACTGTAAAAAATCGTTGTGTTATTTCAACGACATGCCTATGTGTTAACACGATTGTGTTAAAATAATACACAAACAGGTGGTTAGAACAACTCCACAACAGCTGGTTAGAATAACTCCGTTAGAACTCTCCATTTAGAGTTGTGTGTCAAAGACCGGTAGTTGAAATGACACACAGCCTGTGTTTTAAATTAACACAAGTGTAGAATCTTCGCTGTTGTTTTCTGCGTGATTGCCAAATATGTTGGACATCTAATTATAAAGGCTTATGTACTGAAGATACACACAAACACAGTAGAAAGAAATACTTAAACAAATCCAGGTATTCATAAAATTTTAACATGCAAACCTCGTGATGTGTTCTCGATTGTTTTACATAATGTTTCTGGAGAAATATGCCAACAGCGAGAAACAACACCGTATTACTGTGTCACTTCTATACTGCACTAGAGCTCACCAGTCAAAAGCGGGGACCGTGTTTCAAAAATGGGGGAAAACCAGTAGAAACACGATTAAGAGGCAAACATACTATAAGGATATAGGTAAAGAGTTCCTATCATTCTTAATTCAACTCATTTAACATAGGGTAATGGTTCCAGCGTGACTACCACTATACGGTGTTAATTCAACACAGACCCAGCGGTGTTAGCGTTTAACACAGGGTGTGTGTGTTACGTTTTTAACACACAACTGGTGTTGAGCGGTGTTAAATTCCGATCTGTTTTAGTATTTTCGGTGTTGATTCGACACCATGTCAGGGTCAGTAGTGTGGGGAAAAGTGTTGAGTGTTACTTGTGGCGGTGTTGTACCAACACAAAGAAAGTAACACAGTTTGTAGTGTGTTAATTATTTTGTGTTGATATTACACTAACTCAAGTATCAATATAACACAGTTCTTGTGTTATTTCAACACCATTTTCTTATTATTTCAACACACAATCTATGTCATAATTCAAGGTCAAAGCCATATAAGTAATACCGTTTTCGTATTAATTCAACACTCCCTGCGTTAAAATTCAAGGTGAGTCCACCAGATTGACACAGTTTTTTGTGTTAGTTCGACTTCAGTTCTGTGTTACTACGACACCTATTTCGGTGTTGAAATAACTCCATGTGTGGTGTTGATGTAACCATTTTTCTGTGTTGGAAAAGGTTGTGCTGTGCATGCTTACGATTACCGAAGATTCTAATTTTAAAATAAGAATAGTAAACTACAGAACACTTCATTTAGAAAATCTTCATAAACTTTTTTGTTGTCCTCCCCAACACTTATTGTGAAGTATTTCTTGATGGTTCGAAACACAACCTTCACCAACAACGTGGTTAAGAATGATAGGAACTCTTACCAATATCCTTATAGTATGTTTGCCTCTTAATCGTGTTTCTACTGGTTTTCCCCCATTTTTGAAACACGGTCCCCGCTGTTGACTGGTGAGCTCTAGTGCAGTATAGAAGTGACACAGTAATACGGTGTTGTTTCTCGCTGTTGGCATATTTCTCCAGAAACAATATGTAAAACAATCGAGAACACATCGCGAGGTTTGCATGTTAAAATTTTATGAATACCTGGATTTGTTTAAGTATTTCTTTCTACTGTGTTTGTGTGTATCTTCAGTACATAAGCCTTTATAATTAGATGTCCAACATATTTAGCAATCACGCAGAAAACAACAGCGAAGATTCTACACTTGTAAAATTTAACACACAAGATGTGTCATTTCAACTACCGGCCTTTGACACACAACTCCAAATGGAGAGTGAGTTGTTCTAACCACCTGTTTGTGTATTATTTTAACACAATCGTGTTAACATAGGCGTGCCGTTGAAATAACACAACGATTTTTTACAGTGTAGAAATGAAAAAAAGTAATATGTATATTCCTTGTGTAAAGGTAAATTTTCGTTTTTTTTTTTTTGTTTTTTTTTTGTCATTAAAAAAATAGGCCGTTTTACGCAAACTGAAGATCCAAAGTGTGATTATTTTTGTTATTGTCACATTGATTAGCAAGCAAATACGCAACTTTTGAGTCCTTTTATAATTTGGTACTCAGAAATTTGATTTTTTCGCATAAAGGTAAATGTTGGTGTTTTCTGTCATATTTTTTCAGACTTTAGGCCGTTTGCGCGAACTGAAGATCCGAAGTGTGATTTTTTTCGTTATTTTTCCATTGATTATAGTGCCAGTACGGAACTTTTGAGCCCTATTAGAATTCGATACTCAAAAGTCTGATTCTTTCGTGTAAAGGTAAACTTTGTTTTTTGGGGTCATTTTTTTTTTAAAAAAAACTTTAGGCCGTTTTCGTGAACTGAAGATCCAAAGTGTGATTTTGTTTTCATTATTTTTACATTGATTAGCATGCGAATACGCAACTTTTGTGCCCTATTAGAATTCGATACTCGAAAATTTGATTCTTTCGCTGCACCCTATTGGGTATAGGTATCAACTTTGCATTTTTATGTGTATGCAGCGATACAAAACGAATCTTTGAAATATAATGCACTGTCTATGAAATTACTTTAATGATTTTCAGAGCTTCATGAATGATATCACCTGTGTATTTACGGCATTCCAATTGGCACGGTAATATATCCTTCAAGGATGAGAGAGCAGGAGTAGAAAGTCATTTCTTTAGTCTTATTGGAGCTTTCATGGACGGTGGCAAAGAACCGTCCTTTACATTTTCTTTGTTTTTGTGGATAGACTTTTTTTTTTTTATGCTGATGTGTTCACCTTGGTGGTTAGTTGATGACATGACGTACGAATTTCGAAAGTTGTGTTCGTAATAGCGTGTTGAATACACGGTTTTCGTTTCAGGTAAGGCACCTTGTTGATTTCATTTTGTATGAGGATTAAGGTAATATGAGAACATTTCAACAGGCTACGATCGTCTTTGTGTAGAAACGTATAAGAGTAATTACTTATATAAAAACATTCTTAAAAAATACTTACGTACATTGTTCTGAAATGATCAGTTTTGTTTCAGATACTTGTATTGTGTTTTGATCTTTATATACATACAATTTAATTTTTTAGAGTTTTCCAACCTCGAGAACCCGGCTCTCGAGCTCAATAATTGAGAGCGAGCCTGTGTGACTGCTGACCAAGAACCATAGTCCAAACGAGCGCGATTCTCAGACTCGTGAGTCCAAGCCCTATTGAGAACAATGATCCCGTGCCCTCAGAGATCGCGAGTCTTATTGATAATAATTATCTCGAGCTCGATCGAGTGCAAGTCTGAGTCTGAGCAAGCATGAGCTTTATTCCAGACCCATTGAGTATAGTTAGCCTGAGCTCACGCAAATTCGAGTGCGCACCGATTACAAATTGCCCAAATTACATTGAAGACTTGAAAGCAGTGACGTACACAGAATTTCGTCAAGGGGGATTTAAGTACTCAATCGTGATTTATGTGTATATCTACATATATATAAATGAAACTGATTATGTTTGTGGCTTAATAACTCTCGAACCATCCGACCGACCTCGATCAAATTTTCAACATAGATGAGGTTTGGGCCTGTGATGATTTTTGTTATTTCATTTTGACGGTGCAACTTAGGGAAGAGGGGAGATATATTAAAAATGATTAGAAATGACCGATATTAATGTCGCATCAGTAGTTTTCGGGGTCGCTGAGATGAACAGTGACATTTCCGTTGCCGTTTAAAACCAAATTTAACCTCGTAACTTGAAATGAAATCTTTAAGTTTAACGTCCCACGCTTATGCAGGTTAGGCTAAATGAGACGGTGATAATGAGAAATGAGTGAAATGGTGGAATGAAGAAAGTGGGAGGAAACGGGAGAACCCCGAAAAACCCATGAGCACGGTGTTTTTCCACCACAAAGTCCACACGGCGCGAGCTGGGATTGAACCAGGGACCCCAAGCACCGGAGGTGAACGCTCTACCACTGAGCCATCGCGCCCCTCCTACATCGTAACTTGAGGAGGGATGGGGATGTATAAACGTGATCGAAAATGACTGATATTAGTTTCAAATCCATAGTTTTCGGGGTCGCTGAGACGAACAGAGACACTTGCGATGCAGTTTAAATCCAAATTCGTCCCCCATTAGTACTCCTAAGGGGGATGGTGACATGTAAAAATAATTGAAAATGACCGATATTAGTGTCGAATTTATAATTTTGGTTTCTCTAAATTGATTTGTATCAGTTTTGGTGCCCTTTATGTCCAAAATGAAGCGTATTCTCCCCGTGTGAAGAACGGGCATTCTGCTAGTATCTGAATACGTTAAATTTTTATATTTCTATAATAGCTTCCTCAAGGGGGTTAAACCCTGAACCCCTTTGTGTTTACAACTGCTCGAAAAAGACAAAGAACTGAAATGAAATTGAGATAAAAATGAAAATCCCGATATGATTTCCCTTACACATATTGACAGAGCATTATATAGCCTACATTAAAGGAAGACTTTAAGCAGATACACTTTTCATGATAGAACTTCACTGCACACTTTTACGCAGGTTGTGTGGATTTATGATTACCATTGCAATATATATTGTTTAAAGGAGGCGACTGTATGGGATAATTCAGGAAGATAGTTACACTTCTACAACGCGACAGTTCGTTGGCAAATTTTAATTTAACAGCGTACAATGCAACAATAGAATGAAAAGCTTCCGAAGTTTTATCTCATTGCCGCATGTGGTCATTTTCTGCCACGCAGAACGCAACGCACAGATGAAGTCACATCAGTATTTTCCTTGGACCAGTAGGCCTCTTTCTGCACGGGCATCCAGTCTCCAGAAACAACTTGCATGAGATGTTCGTGTGACTCGGTGGTTCCATGCAAAAACGCACGCAAAACCGTTTTTGCATGAGTAACATAATTTGTCCTTTAGAATTCCATTTCACTTAACGCCTTCTCCACCTCTGTCGCTATATTGTTCCTGCTACCGAGGCGCTTGCACGAATTACCGTCTATAGGCAGTACCAAATAACTCCTTTATAGCTGCTCTTTTCATTCTGTTTCAGTACATTAACTTGTTACACTTTATTACAAAAAAAAAAAAAAAAAAAAGAAAAGAAAGAAAGAAAGAAAGACGTTACGAACCTATAAAGATCCAGGGCCTTTCCGAAACGCTCAGTGGAGTCCCGCTAATCCGAACTAATTGGGAACGAACCCTGTTCGGATTACGTGATTGTTCAGATTTGCCGGAATAAAAGTAAAATCGCCGTTTGAAGCGGGTGAACGGGTCTATTGTGTTATAATACATAGCATATAGTATTTCAAAACTCGTTTTCTGACTGCAGCATACGTAGAACAACAGTATATGTAGACAATAGTATATGTAGAAAAAACAATATATGTAGAACAGACTACAGTATACGTACGATACCTCAGTGGCGTAGGGAAGGGGGGGCCAGAGGGGCCGCCCCCCCAAAGAGGTCCGACAGTGTACTTTGGTACTTTGATGTTTGTAATTTTTTATATATTTTTATGTTTATATATTTTTTTGTTTGTAATTTTTCTATGTGTACCTATAAGAGCAATTTCCCCCCCCCCCAAACACACATCCTGGCTACGCTACTGCGATACCTTGAACAACAGGCTACTGCTATACCTGCCGATATAATGTTTATGAGACGATGGCGAAACTACACGTCGCGTTGTCCAATAGACTCTCTTCACTGTGACAAAAGACAATAACTGAGTTCATGGCTTGTAACTACGATACTATGGGACTATGGTAGATACTAGTACAATATTAGTGTTGTACACTACCAGTATTGTACGTTCAGTGTTATGTTATACGTAGTACAGTACTTATTCTACTATATTACTGTATTTCACTAATACTGAACCCATAAGTTTCAATACTGTACAGTACATGAACTGTTTTCTATTTCAAACTTTATGTAATTGTCGTAATATTTCTCAATGTCTAAATACAGGTATTACAGAGAAAAAACTGTATTTAAAAAAGTTTACTTTGTTTTCAACGAAAACATGCACACATTTCAATCCTTTTAGTTGTTAATTTCCAAACACTGCGTATTTTCGCCACAAACAAATAAATAAAATTTTCCTTCCAGACTTGTTTGGATTAACCGGATGTTCGGATTACCGAGACTCCACTGCAGTAAGACTGGTTCTATAAAACACACTTTTATTGGCAATACTGTCGAGTAAGCTTAACACTTTTGAAAATAAGATTCTTCTGCAGAGACAAAACGCCTCCAACGATCTGCCTATTGTTGGTATACATGCTGAAACTCTTTGTTTCTGGAATGCTCTACAGGTTGTATGCCATGGCCTTTTGAATGTCATACAATTGCAAAGCGTTTTTCTTTTTCAAAAAAAATTCTTCATCCTCGGGAATAGAAAATAATCGCAGGATGAGACTAATCAATATATACTTATTTGCTGTCGGTTTGTCAAATTCTATAACGTTCAGAACTGGATTTTTATTAGTTGGAGGACCTTTGCTATCTATGCCTTTCGCAGTCAGGAACTTCAGTCATAAGTTTTACACACACTTTACGCATCTACAAGTCCTTGGTTACAGTTTCATTAACTGTTGTTTTCGAAATGACCAACTGCTCTCCCATTAAACAGACATTCAGGTGTCAGTCAGCATCCAACAGATGGCACATACGATCCACGTTTTTGTTTTCGTGGCAGGTGTCCGGATTGATATTTGTCCTTCATGTTTTCTCTTCCGTTTTTTTAAGGCTTTGTACCAGCTAAACTTGAACATGCGCTCATTGCTATAGACTGCCATTAATATTTCTACCGTTTCGGATCCTGATTTACCGAGTTTTACGCAAAATTTGACAGTGAAACGCTGTCCCATATCGCCATTGTTCATATTGAGGTAATTATAAAACTCCATGAGATATTCTATTTTGGGCAAACATTTGTGAATCCTCTTCTCCTTAGGATACAATCTTTAATCAGAGTGGCATGATAACGTATTTTATTAATGCTAGATGTGGATTTTTCACTTGCATCATAGAATCGACAGGATGGTCGTGGCTACAACTATACAAAAGGTGGTTGTGAAATTTCCAAAAGACTAGAATTATAAAATGTCGTTAAAAGTTGTGGTACTCTTAGCTGTGTATTAATGAAATAATAATAATAATAATAATAATAATAATAATAATAATAATAATAATAATAATAATAATAATAATAATAATAATATTGTGCTCTAAATCGTTTTGAGTGCATAAATTCTATTCATCAAAATCATATATTTTACAGTACAGAAGGTTTGAAGGATACTTTACGGAATTATCCTTACAGTATTTTTATATGCAGTATATGACATTCACGAAGGAGATTTAAATTCAAACAAAACAGAGCCACAGGTAAAAGAAAAGTCACAGATTCAGCC
Source organism: Thermobia domestica (assembly GCF_964235325.1). Taxonomy (NCBI): domain Eukaryota; kingdom Metazoa; phylum Arthropoda; class Insecta; order Zygentoma; family Lepismatidae; genus Thermobia; species Thermobia domestica. The sequence goes on along the minus strand of NC_137459.1, from coordinate 108,280,434 downwards.
TGGACTTTATTCGTTGCACGCAACTCTATTTACTTACAATTTGTCGCATGGCCAGCACTACCGGGCAACCTTCGGGCTAAGTTACTAATATAGAGTACCTGCTTTCTGTACAAGTGGTCTCGGGCTGGATTCCTAGTTCGGTTATGTGCCTTGGATATAAATGCATGTGTTAGTTCGAATCCTACTTATTGGTTGATTTGGAGTTTAGTGTCTCTTTCAGCATCAAGGCTATGAGAGACGTGGATCTACAGCTTAATGTGGAGTCCAGGCCACATGAGCTCCAGCAAGAATTGAAGACGCGCACATTAACCATATAGCCACGAGGGAGCCCCTAAATCCAACTTAAGTAATAAGTTCTGCCTTATATACATATATGGAGTGACTTGGGTGAACGTAATGGTATGACACATTTTGTTACTGTCGATTAAACTGGAAAATAATGTTTAATGTCCCATGCAATTCAATGCAATGACACGTAGCAAACAAGCTTTTCAGCCACTTGCAGGCACATTTCCGAAATTAAACTACCTGCATACTCTTTTTTTTGTTCGATTACAATCCATTCTACCTAATAATTCAGTTTCATAGAAAGTGGCGCTTACCATTATGTTCGCCCGAGCCTCTAATTACTCGATGCTGGAACGGAAAGTTAAACTCCAGTCAATCAAAAATACTTGATTTGAGCTTAATTGTTACCTTTGTAACATCACATGATAATGCTCTGAGGCTAAGGGAGACGGTGATAATGAAATGGGTGATAATGGTGAAATTAAGAAAATGGGAGGAAACTGGAAAACCCATACACACACGGTGTTTGACCTGTACAAAGTCTGCTTGGCAGGAGCTGGGATCAAACCAGGGATCCTATGCACCAGAGGCGAGCGTTTTATCACGAAGCCGGCGGGTCCCCAGCTTAGTAGTTAGTTTCATTCATTAACATCATTTGTGTAATTCGTTGCATGAATTACGAACACGAGTTCAAATGAATGAAAAGAAGACTCTTAGTTGTGGTCGTAAACAGTTAATGACTCTCTTTAGTATGGGTGAATATAATTGCATGTGTCGTTTCTTCTGCATCTATTTAATAGCCTGCTATAATGAGAACAGAGCCTGACTTTTGTGTATATAACCTTGAACTAATAATACTGGTTGATAGAAACAATCTGTCAAAACAACAGTCTTTCTTTTTTCCCGTGTAAGTCGCTTGAAATCAGTGATCTGTAGGAAACTGCCATCTTGCGGAACCCAATGTAACTATAAGACACATTTCTTTTCTCCATAGGTCAAAGTGGTCCAAGAAACGTCAGTATAGGTAGTGTACCGAGTTGTGTTGACAAACCCAGGGTCTCCTCCAGCACCATGGCATCTAAACGCGGTAAGTTGAAATTAAACTTGTATTTCAGACTCTAATGATACTTTTTGCCGGAGCTAATTGCAGTTGGGGGAGGAATGGAAATTGGTCCTCTTTATATAATATTTTTAATTTATTGTAAACAGATTCAAGATCATTTAAAAAACTTCATGTCTTGCGGCATGATGCGAGATACGATTTCGTAACTTTGCCATTTGTTTCGCAACATTACGATCTCAATATCTAAGCTCTGGTATCTGGAGAAACTCTTTTATTTTTTTCTTCCTTCAAGAAGAACTCAAAATATTCTATTGAACATTTGTTTACATTGGGTTCTTTATTTACAATTCATACATATTTTATTCGGTACGAATGTTACAAACTACTGGAAGGAAATCTCATGATTAGTAGAATATTAATTATTTATTTTTTTTAGACTAATGTTATCTTAAGAGCATTAGAATCGTAACGGTAGTTTAGGCCGAGGTTGCTTCCCCTCCAATTTGCTTATTAATGAGAGAGCGACCCTTTACTATCCTGAGTTTTGAATACTACGGCAACACAGTTTTTGTCTTGATTAATGAAACGAACGTTATTGATTTTGTTTCTGTCCACGTAACAGTTTAAAATAATTTGGATTTTTAAAAATAGATAATGTGCTGTATAAGACATCAATAAAACAACATATGCTGATAATTACCAACACTTAAATGTCATTTTCACAATAAACATCTTTGAGACCATTACCAAAATAGTGCAACCGTTATTTTATCCCAAAAAGAAGTATGTAAACATAACTCAGAGAATATTGCTAGAATTCATTTAATTTTTGCGTTTTTATATAGATAACACTTAGCAAGAAAAATTAGAATTGTTTTATAGGAAATTTTCTTTGACATTTCTATTGTTTAGAGAATAGTAATACAAATAATAATAACTTCATAATAGATGTGTAGTTTGTATTTTAGATAAGTAGTTTTGAGCTTATTTTTACTCTTATGACAAACATAATTAACGTAATTGAATTTATTTTTTACATTTACTGTAGTTTTTGACATCTAGATGTACAGAATATTTGCACCGATTTGAGCCATATTCTCCAATATTTATTGTATATTATCAATCGCAGTCACGGCAGTTGCTTCAAAATTTTTTTTTCAACTGTTGACCGCCCAGCCACTTGTTTGTGACATTGTTAAAAGTGCATTATTTTATTAATCTGCAAACCAGTAGTCATCACTGACACTTTCTTATATATAATACAAGTCCAATAATTATGTGTATGTGACTTGAATTTATACACTTTTTGGTTCTAGGTTTTATTTTTATGTAGGAGACTTAATTTTATCTCGGTTATAAAGGATAACATTTGTTGAAAGAATCCGAGAGAATGTTTAGATTTTCACAGAACAGTCAATGTTGTGACTTACCTGTACTGAGCTGACTCAAGGTACTTGAGACTACCTTAAGGATAATGAGTTAGTAAATAAGTCTCTCTCTCTTTTTTCAAATGATTAGTATGCACGTTTCATCTTTGTTTTTCCTCGGTTTTAGTCATTGACATCAGCGTTAGTTACATCTACAGTGAAGTACATATTTGTTTCTTTTATTCGAGATACAAAGACTCACATTAAGATACTTGCTTCTGGTTTTCAAGTTTACGATTTCGACCCACACCAAAAGTATCATAGTCAGCGAACTGTGTGCTTGAGTTTACTATTCTGATTTGGTGATTAGTTAGTACTTAATGCCCCTTTCCAGCGCCGAGACGAGACCTGTTGATTATAATGGGATCTGGAGCATCAGTCGGGTGTCTATTAGTGGTGAGCGCAAAAACCTGCTTTAGAAAAACCGAAACTAATTTTTAAAAATCTTCCAAATAAAAGTTTTTTTTTTTTTTAATCAAAAGGCTGTTTCGGTTTTCCATCATACATCTGTTAGTGAAATCCGATGTCTGTCGTTTTACAAAACCAGTTTCCATCTTATATATATATAACAGTTTTGCTCATTCCTACTTTGTATCTGCAGGAAACACTCTGCATGGGAAATGGAACCTAGAAGAGGCCTTCAAGTAATTCCGTTTGCTTCCACTTGTTAATTTTATTAAGTATCCCATATTTTGTATTTGGCACTCTTTTCTACTCTACAAGGGATATGTACAGAATGTTATTAATTAGAACAAAACTAAATGATGCAAAACGATTGCTGTTTCTTAGGTTACAGGATTTATGCGTAATATTCCAAGTGATTTTTATTTTATTATTGTTAGAATATTACTATTGACTTTCATTTCAAATTATTATTGTGGGACGTGTGAGACGTCCCTGTCCCATCTCGATTCTCAAATTCTCTTGCTACTCAGAGTATTGACATATTTCTATCCTATCAGGAAACTGTCAATATAGCGTATTGGACTTCATACCTTTCTATTATCACAGGAAATAGAAGATAAAGTTGTCGTGACGTATAGCTGACTCAAAGTGCATTAGTTACCCTTCTGAACTTACTTCCTCAAGCTATAAATGTTTGGATTCTGCTAACATGTAAGAAAACATGAGAAAAGTAAACAGTTACGTACGTGTATATAGATGTGTATTGTAGCAAAATATTAAAATACGGATAAAATTTGCCTTATAGTAAAGTATTAGATATGTGAGCATTATGTGTTAGTATGACCTATCATTATTTTGAAATTTACATTGAAAATAATGCATGATAAATGCAAATAAAATGATCATAGCTTCCCGTGGGGCCGCGGGAGGGTACTAGCATACTCAAGGAAACTTCCGGATATAAGTGTTTCTTCTGAAGCTACACATCTCCCCCGGTGTTGGCCAACCGCTCCCCCTCCCCTCTCCGAGCTGAAATGAATTAAATCGGGATTACGTGTCTTCTCGTGCAGGACACGTTCTTCGGTAAATAGGGGTCTATACGGCCCCCTCACAATTTCATTTTGCCACCGTAGACAAAGATTTCTACAAGAAAGCCTTAACATGATACTTGTCCATTGTTAACATTTCATGGTATTGAATCTGTTCTACATCCTACCAATAAAAACTACCGTGAATACTTTCGAAGTGAGCTCCTTCGTGGCTAAGAGGTTAGCATATGCGCCTTTGGGGTTGGAAACCCTGGTTCGATTTCTGGTGTAAGTTCATGTGGTTCGGATTCCACGTTAAGCAATAGGTCCATATAGCCTTGCTGCTCTATGGGACGTTAAACTCAAAAACAATCAACTTAATACTTTCAAAGAGGAGGACTGGGGAATAAGCTCCCTCATGAATGGATAGATAACGCTCCAGATATTTTACTTGGCAGATCTGGGCGCAGTCTCCAGTCGTGACCATACGACATGATGTACTGCACAACACACCATTGATGTTCCTACTCGTAGGTGCACGAATAAAATGTAGGATGTATTTAAATAAAGCATATATCCATTGTTTCCCATTCTCTGTTCCAGCTTTTATAATGCTGTATTTTTCTTCAATCTGTCTGGCAGTGTTGCAGTATGGCTCTTTACGACTGAACGGTTAACGCCTGTACTGTTTTAAGTTCGATCCTTAATGAGGGTACAACGCTGTGAATAACAGAAATAAAAAGCAGTTAGAATCTCCTTCAATCATTAGATCCCGTCTCGTATAGCAGGGTGTCTATTGGTCACAAAAGTCACGAAATGGAAAAACGGCCCTGAAAGTCAAGAAGTTGTCACGAAATTTAGCTTTTGGGTCACGATTTTTTTGCCTGTACAAATATAATACAAACTGGAAACTTTTGTTCTATAAAATGTCAAAATTCATCACCAAAAAATGTCTATGGTCGCCTTTAGATGCCACCAAATCGCATGCATTAAAATTCGGTCTAATTTGCACCCAAATTCGCTCTTGAGAACGTTACAAAATTTTTATGGTTTGATAAAGAAAAGGTCACGAAAAAATCACGAAATTTCATTTTGGGATTTTAGTAGACACCATGTATAATATTAGTGCTGAAAAGGAACAACTCCAGCTTATTCAGTGAACCAATTGTGAATAGCTTTGGAGATATAGACACTGGCCGAAGTTATTAATATAGAAGTATAGAGGAAACCACCGCCAGACTTGTAATTTCCTCCATAACAAATGGAGCAATAATTATAATAAAAGTGAGTTGAAATAATCTTTCTTACGTAGGTTATGCGGTGTCCATAAAGTCTCCATTCTGCACTCCCAGAAACACTGGGACAAGCATATTCCGTTGAAAAAAGAAATCACGCTGCTATTACTAGAAATGCGGTGAAAATGATAAAATTTCAGTTTTTTTTTTTTTTTTTTTTAACGATTAGGAACGCATTGTGAGAGACAGTTTGATACGAAAGAAGTGAAATATTTTTAATAGTCCGTAATTACAGATAAGGACAATGTGCTGAATCTTAAATGTGTTTCCCAAAATGTGTTGTTTCTTCTGTTTCTTTCAAGGAGATGCAACCACTTCATCTGAGGGATCCTCTTACGCAGGAGGTATCTAATTGCGATTTATGTGCCACTTGATCAGCAGGATCAAAACGATACAGGTGGTCTCTTGTATGAAAAAAGTACCCACCAGTTTGGGTCAAATTTTGAAACAGTCTCTGGAATTTTGAGCCAACTTTATGAACCAGCTTATACAGGGTGTTTCAAAAAACATCGACAATATTTGGGAGCTGATTCCTGACACCAAGATAAGACAAAGAGTATAGACCAACCTGGGTGCACAAATGTTTCCTTTTGGAGTTATAGGCTTTGAAAACATGAAGAAATTAACTTTAAAGGTCCATAGCTTCAAAACTATGGGACCTACTGTAGTAGGGTCAAGACTTCACTTAGGAGCTAGTATGTATCGTATCCAAATATCCAAGTTTCAGAATCCTGCGGTATTTCCGCAACAATTTTTATAGAGGTAGTTGGAGAGTACTTGAAATCGTATGCTCGTAACCAATCTCCCTCTGTAAAAATTGCTTCGTGAGTACCTTAGGATTCTGAAACATATTTTTGGATAGGGCACATATTAGTTCCTAAGCTAAGTCTTGACCTGACTACTAAAGGTCTCATAGTTTTGGAGCCATGGACTCTAAAAGTTCATTTTTTCATGTTTTCGGAAGCCTATAACTTCGAAAGGAAGCATTTGTGCATCCAGGTTGGTTTATACTTCTTGTCTTATCTTGGTGTCAGGGATCACTTCCCAAACGTTGTCGGTGTTGTTTCTAACACCCTGCATACAGTACCAAGCCAAATATATCACAAATGTTTTAAAATTACTACATGTTGATTTTTATTCTTAAATCATACCTTGTTCAAAAGTTACTGAAATGCGACAAAAGCGCAATAAAAAAAAAAAAAAACAATTTTTGAAGGTAATCAACAAGGAAGAACTCGTTTGGTTGGTCATGCTAGTTAAATCAGAGAGTTCACTCCGGTGGTCTGGCGGTTACTGCACACACCTTTAGTGTATGGGGTTCTAATTCTAATACGCCATGGACTTAATTCGTGGTGTGTGAGCCTTGTGAGTTGGATTCCGCCTTAAAACTGTAAGTCCACGGCCCATATAGCTTCTATGCTGAAAGGATCCTAAACTTTTAAGCAAACCAACAATCAATTCCAGAAGGCTTGGGCGTCTTATTTAACCATTGAAAAGTCTATCGGAAGTTTACTCTCTCAAATGAATGCGTTGCGTGATCATCCTTCTTGGATTTTCAGAATGAGTTGGGCCAATACAATTTTCGTTGCTAAAGAAATTTTGTGTGCTAGCTCTTTGAATTTTGGACTATTTGTTGTCTTCTGGCAGCCGCAGGAGTCTGCAAAACACTATTAGAAGAAGCTGAAGTGAAGAAAGATATTTTTATTTTCACTGGACTACAAACGAATGCGGTTGTAACTCATGGTTCAATAAAAGTAATTTTATTAGGGTCGGGTCCAATGATACTAAACAGATTCATGACCTGGAAATGAAATGTTTTAATCCAAGGTACCAATTACGCTCGTCAAGCTGATGACTAAATAGTTTCGTCTTGGGATACTTCTTTTTACACGGAATGGGTCTTCTGTACGATATGAGTTAAACTATGAACTGATAGAAGTTATTCAAACTTTTTGCTTCCTCCTTTTTCCCAAAAATTAGGTCGCGCGTTCGTTTATGCGGTACGATTGCCCGTAGTATTGTTAAAAAGAAGTAAGATCGATTTACACGTTTAAACTGCCCTCTCGATCTCCGGTCTTGAATATCGTCGAGCCGGTTGGGGGAGACATATCGTTAATTGGTGAAAAAAACTTCAAGAAGAGTGGAAGAATCTTGAAACTACACAGATGCATATGAACTCCAAGTCTCATAGATGTAAAGGACGTGTATGGTGTTTAGAGTTTCTCTTTAGAAAGAGGAAGAAAAAGAGAACATGATTTCTGTGTAAATAATAAATAATTTTCAAAATGCCCTATATAATTTTAATACTGTAACAAATACAGTGTTAAAAATCTAAATTGATTTTGGGTGTCTTATTATTTCTTTCTACAATCTTGACCGGATTTCAAACGAATTGGAATGATCTTAGTCAGTATTAAAAGTGTACATATAATATAACAACCACCTGGAAGGATATATTTTTGTTCAGTACTAATTTAAGTACTCGATTCTATTTGAATATACCGTCAAATTTGCAATAAATTTGCTCATTTTTGTGCGTTTATGTGTGTCATTTTGAGTTGGATTCACTCGAGACAAGGTCAATTTTTTTCCTAATTCTTGAATATTTTTTACGTACAAATAATAGCAGTAGATAATAAATAATGAATGAAATGCAATCTTTTTTAAATATACTTATACAATATCTATTCTCGCAATTTCTCTTAGCTTGTAAAGAAAAAAATGCTATAATATATATAAATTTAAATGAGTTAATATTGCAGTGATTGTTAAATTAGGAAAAATGTATTTCTATTATGTCGTTTCAAATTGACGCTTTAAAAATCCTGTTGACCTAATTGGATGTCAGTTGTAGGAAGATAGTAGTGTATACATATATACTGCAGAAAACTTTCCTTAGTAATATTTGGCGTAGCCACCTAATATTTCTCAGTGTCATATATTGAGAAATTATTGGTTGAAGTAATTTAATTTTTTGCTTAATTGAATAATGTATGTTTTTGTGTGCTATTTAGTGCCATAGAAATGTTTTGAATTATGTAATTGCGTAACCAACGTGTTGATTATCTATTTAGCGTAATTATGTTTCATCGCCGTTCTCTTCAAAGTAATGATATTTCTACCTTGAAGGAAAGGGAAATTTTGAAATCAGAACGGAAGTAACACGACTTGCACGCGCTGCTCTTCGCAATATGATTAAAAAGCGTAACTGTTTCTTCACGCTGATGATTATCGTGATGAGGATGACACCGCTGTTTAGTGTTCTCAGCTGCCTGTCATGTTATTCCTACGAATTAAGCCAAAAGAAGAAAGAAGAATTCAGCATGTTCATTTGTTGAGATTTATGTAAATACAAGCGTTCGTGCTTCTATCAGATATGTCATCTACACACTAACACAAGCGCACAAATAGCGATGATTAAAACAAGAGGTTTTATCAATTTAGCAGCGTATCAAGAATTATTCCAGTTTTATTTTAACGCAACAGAACACATTAACCCTCCATAGCACGCGTGGTCAATTGTAACATCAAGGCACGCGCGCGGAGTCTCGCTCCGCAATATTTGTTTATAGGCCTATAACTTAATTTTAATATGTATTTTGTTTTGAAGGGATATTAACTGTTTCATATTTTCTTTGCAACGTTTTTGACGATTACGCATGTATATTTTAGAGTACAAGCTCTTGTAACAGTTCTAAGAAAACTAAAATTTCTCTATCCGCGGAGTGTGACTCCACAGCGCGTACGACGGCGGGTTTAGTAGTATCTGAGTCATCCTGATTCAACGCAATTTCTGTTATCGTTCCTGCATAAATTGACCTATTAATGTTTATGTAGCATTGGTGGTGATGTTTGCAGAGATGGCGTGGATCAATGAAAACTTGTCCCACCCGTTCTTTCTAGTGACTAAAGAGTTTACACTTACAATAAAACAAGGTTATGAAATTATCACTCATCGTAGTTTGAATTTCTACGGTCCATCGCTCAAGCACCGCTGTGTTACAATTGCCGGTGGTCTTTACAATATAAAATGGTAAAGTGATTGTCATGGGCCGTATTATGGTGAATTTAAATTTGTTCTATATAATTATTTCGTTGTTGAATTATAGATACTTTTCAGTGGAAAATGGGATGAAATTTGGGAGTCTCAAATCAAGGTAAAGTAGGCCAACTTAAAAGAAGAAGAAAAGTGTAAAATTTCACTGTCTCGAAAGCCAAGTAATAAGTCCTATTGCTATTATTACGATTACAAATATCAATATCCAAAAGTGCCTGAAGTTCTTTTTTCACTTAAATATACTTATTTTAAGTAAGTAAATAGAAACAAATGAAGAAGGGAAAAAAATGGAAGGCTTGAAAGTTGAAGTGCAAACAAATTCAGAAGATGCTGTTTACGATTCACTGAGCGGTCGAAGTGAGTCAGAGTGGGTAGTAGGTCACTGTGGATCACGTCCTTTTGACCCACGACCCACTCATAAATCATAACTTACGGAGCCACTCCATCTCTGGGTGTTTGGAGTAATTAAATTCAATACTGTAAATTTTGTAGTCAAATTTGACTGGTTTTGCTGTAAATTAACATTACATGTTCTTTAAACCAGTGCTGCTCGCGTTGTCTGTTTAGCAGTCGCTAGACTTCACCCATATATTATTTTACTTACATGTGAATTCAACAGACTAAGAGCTTAAAGAAATCTGATGTGGTGCCGTATTCACCGCAAATATGGGCGTATTATATCAAGCTATTTCAGCTTTATTAAATAGCAAAATAATGTAGTTTAACTAACCATGATGCCCTATAATTTCCTAATACTTAAATTTCATTATGAAAATGTGGTACATCTTTGACTATATGTATGTTCCTTTAAAATTTTATAGTTCTGTTTGGGCTATAATTATTGACATTTGAAATGCTTAATAGTTGTATACATTTATATTTTCCAATTTAGTGTACATGTTGGTGTATGTGTGAATTTTCTCACACAAACATGGTAGTTTGTGACACATCCGTTGATAATAGTTCTTCGAGGCTTTCAAATGATTTTTTGAGGGGGGACTGCACCTCATCCTCATTGCTTATTTATAAACGGACACTGAAACACGTGTCATTATTGTGACGTTGATCCCGTTTCTTCAACCAAGTGACAAAGGATCAAATACCGTTAATCTCTATTATGAACTTTGAACTACTACGCGGTGAATGAAAGCTGGTGTCTGACTGTTCGACAGAGCACGTGGTACCTTGGAGTCGTTGTTGCCAAGGACTCGGAAAAAGTGGAGAGGGTTCAATTATGCAATCATAATAATATGACATGATGATTTGTAATGTGTGATTTCCAAATAACAAAAATAATACAACTTGAGGTGTTCAATATAATATTCAACACCCAACTACCAGCAACAGCGCGGCCAGTGTTCTTGGTTACCGTGAAAGAATATTGCTGCGATTGCGAACAGTCCTCCCTTTCGTTGTTTACGCCACGTGACAGACATCACCTTGTTCGTTAGCCTTGGAACATTAAACTAAAAAATGTAGAAAAGAGTCTGTAGTGGCACTTGGTGTACAAAACGTGTCAAACGCAGCTTCTTTTATTAATACTTTATTGCCTTTCAGTAATAATAATAATAATAATAATAATAATAATAATAATAATAATAATAATAATAATAATAATAATAAACTAGAGGTTATAAAGATAATGGCGTCAACATAAAGAGGCTCATCTGGCATCTTTAACGGCGGCTCAAGGTAAGCCCGATCACAACATTTGGTGGCAATCTGCATTTTCATATAGTCTAAAGTGTCAAGTATCATAATTGAGAAGCAAAAGAGAAACTGCGTCCGAAAGGTTTTGCACATTCACGTACCACTATGAATTTGTCTAATCGTGAGGTTCTGCTAAAATTTATCGATATTCGGGTGTCTAACCCGTATTTACAATCGTTAGACTATCTCTTTAGAGATTCTTATTCACTTTTCGTAAGCATTTTTCATTTGTTTTTAGATTTTGTTTCAGCGTGTCTATCTTCTGCTTAGTTGGTTTTATTGACGCAACAGCATTTGAATATTTGTAAGCTGTATCCAATGACACAGATATACATTTTTCTTTCTTTTGAACAACATATTTTCATCTAACTCTCATAGTAGAAGAAGAAACGTGTTTGAAGCTCTTTAAGGAGAGTGTTCCTACGTTTACGAATATGACAAAAAGGATCTTAAACAAGAATAATTTTGATTGGGCCTACTTATATATACTGAATATTCCTGCGGATGCAATGGCTGCCAACGTAAGAAACATATTTTTAGATGGACGTTTTTGTTATCCGATATCTAATTTATATGTTAGTTGGAGTAACGGAAAGAAATCACACAGTCATAATCTAACTAACGTACAAATACCTTTTGTATGCTTGTTATGTGTGAGGAAAGCCTCGTTAGTATGATGGTAGCAAAGTCATTATTACTAACGTGCTCTGTAAAAACTCAGTACTGAAGCTGTCGCTTTTGTTGCGCATGATCGTAGATTCAAAGCCTCTTGGGCGTGCAACACCTCAGATACGTACTAGAGTATAAGGATTTTAATCTCAATTTTACGAATTCGTCCATTACTTCATAACCTTGACTTTGCGGAAATATTTTTAATAAAATCACTAAGAATCTCGATATATCACATAGGATCTATTAAAAAAAAAGGGGGGGAAGTGTTCTGTCTGCCATCAGTCCGCAGTTTTCTTCAATCCAATCAGTAATACAACCAAAATGACATTGCTACTTTTCTGCAATCTGACATTACAAATCTCATGTTTAAACAGTTGCGATATCATCTAGGTCTTAGTATGCAAAAAAGAAACTAGAGAAAAATACATAACAGAAATTATAGTTGGCAAAAATAAAAGCGATGTACTTTGGCTCGATTATGAATCTTTAATGAATTGATCAAGAAGAAGGTAATAGCATGCGTATTCCAGAATATGTCTTCACAGTTGAATTGCTATATCACTAAATCCTTAAACGTGCTTTCAAGTTATTAACACAACAGCTGATTATATATGCTTATGAAGTCTGGAATTATGTAATACTATTACGATGAACAAATCGTAAGATGTCAAGGTCATAATAACAAGGTCGCAGATAACATTTCGTTAAGTAGTAGCGATGTCACTAATTTCTGTGTTATCGGCATGAAGAAGTACAAATGAGTAATCGTATCAGTGGGGTATTATCATTACGATGACAATAAGCACATACTCACTGACGTTTACCTTCTTTCTCTGTTGACTTGTTCACGTGAATCCTTGATGATAATGAGAATCTGTGTTGATTCAAAATTTAATACTGCAAAATAGAATTTAAACAAAGTATTTAGATATTATTGGTTATATCCTAGAATGTGAAAGGGACGGGTGATAAATGGGAATAAATAAAGATGATGAAATAATTTGTGCAGTAATGTTAAAATAGGAGTAAACGGAAATATCCCTTAAAAATACTAACACTATGTTGTTCACACATGCCGCACAAGTTGTTGACCTGGAATTGAATTTACCATACGCAGCAGATGTAAATCTCCTATTTCAGAGTCATGACGAGTACACCTCTAATCTTTATGTAAACTTAATGTATTCGATTCAACACAAAGGGATTCAAATGTTGCACATTAGCAAGTAAAATATTTAGAATGAATGCCCCGAATGAATGAAATGCGGGGCGAATATACTTTTCAATGTCTTAGTGCAGTGATGGGTGAACTTTTTTTTTTGAAAGGAGGCAAGAAATGAACAGAAATAAAATACTTTAGACGTCAGAATATAGTTTGTTCGAAACAACAATGAGAGCCGGTGTTTGATGTGTCACATTACAGATCATGTCGCGGGCTGGGTAGAACTTTCATGGAGTCTGCGTCTGGCGCGGTTTGCCCATCATTCCCTTAGTCCTGTTACATAGTCAGTCATCCAGAGCTATGCGTATGTGTTTGTACACTAATCCATAGCTACACTCACGTGATTATTAACAGGGTTCTCCTCAGTCAGTGTTGTAAGTCAACATAAACAAGATCGAAACAATAGTAAGTGCGTCTTATGTCTGTAGGAAGAGAAAACGAAGAATACAGAAAAATAGATGGTCCCAGACTCATCCCTTACTCAAAGAAGTTTGAAGGGAGCTTTTTATGTATTTATTTATTTATTACTGGAGGATAACATGATAATAAGCTTACTTCAGTTTACGCAAACCATTTACAAGTTGTGTATAAAACTGTAATATAATTATTACGGGTTTTTGTAATTAAGATAAAATAGCGTTTTTACGTACTAAGCAGCAAAAGAGCATAGGAAATACATAATTTTAAACAAACTTATGATATAACAAAATTTCACTTTGTGTTAGTAACGACGTTATAAAGCACGTACAACAGTTTACTTTACAACACAAGAGGAAAAGGCCTGGAAAATTAAACTACCAAAATATTCTAGTGTTGCCAATGGTACCCTCCCCTCGGAATGAAGATGCAATATTACAAAAGGTTGCTACAAACCAGGCTCGTTGTACGTACCTGAGATTTTATGTGGTAGCCTATAAAGAACATAGATAAATGGCTTCCCCATGTTTTTTTTTTCTCCATACCCTCGTAGGAATCTTTATGAATTCTTTTACATATCTCGTTCCATGGCTGTGTACGAATGTCATGTTTTTGTGTTCCTCACAAGAGGCATCTTATCGGCATGGTCTTAATTTAGTCTTTGTAATAAGTCTTTCTGAATCAATCTCCGTTTTGATTTTGCTACTGTGCATCTTGCTTTTTAAATTTTAAAAAGAAGCGACGGTTACGCAGATGGAGCTGAGCGAGACTATATACGCCATGTGTAGGAACTCTATGGAATAGCGAGGATTGGGACTCGTGGAGGCTCCTACGCGCGTGTATGGCTCCATGAAACTGTGCAAGTCACTGATCTATACTGATTTACAGTGTATGATTTAAGTTCCAATAAGATCCGATATAAAAATCTTTTCACGCACAGCGTGGAGCTCCGGATGACTGTGACTATGAGTTACTGTGGAAATAACTGGATAGCATCTTTTAACTCCTTAACCATATAAAACATATGGAGAGAGTAAACATATTAAAGAGTTTGGTAAACCAAGCTCCTTAATTAATTTTAAAATTAATTGATTAAATCTGAATTTAATCATTTTCACTACGTAATGAAAACTGTCTTCGAGTTGTGAAAGTTAATGTAAAATTTAGTAGATAAAGTTAAGGTTGTGGGAAAACGATTATAATGAAAAGTTACTGTTTAGGTATGGTATTAAAATATAGTAACAGTGATTAATGTATATCATGGCAGTGTTATATATCCGTGCATAATATACATTTTATTTGTTTTTTTAAATAGCTGTTATTGATTGTTGCGAATTTCTTTAACATATGTCAATTAAAAATTAACTCAGGGAAATTTCAATTGATCAAACTTAAAATAAAGAAAAAGATAATTGATCAATTGTAAACCTGGTTTAATCTTACATTATGCTGTAAGTTCATTTCTGTATAGTCTCAATGCATTTCTAAATTCCTAATCGGTGTTTCCCACTGCACGCGAGCAATACGTTTGGCAGTATCCTATGACAAAAAAAAAACAAAAAAAAAAAATGTGCGCATAATTAAATTCTACCAAGTGTAATCGAGTAAATCCTTCCATGTCATTCACAAATTGCCAGAAAACGTGTTCAAAGAATCATGAAATTAGAGGTTAATCATCATACTCCGCAAATTATACAACCCAGCAAAGTGTTACGCATAATGGGTTGCATATGCATCAGGAGTTTATTAACAGTTGTTAGCATAAATCAGGGCTCGGGATTCGAAACTTAAGCCGCATTAAATCTTTACATATTTAAAGTTCACTATTAGTAACTATTTAATAGAGAGCTAATATTAATACTAAAAAAAAGTATTAATCCAGATAAAACCACATACAAAATTATATGTAAAATGTGTTCTAAGTTGTTCCGAACAATTCTATGAACGTTTCATCAGAATAAATCTGTTTTCTTTTCTGGAAATAATTGCTGACATCACACATTTCCATTGATATGCAAATCGAGCATAGGTCGTGTTTTAAGTCTGTTGAGAACTGTATCTTTTTTTGCTTTTGGAAGAAAGAAAAAAACATTGGGTGCACATTGTTTGGTTACGATACAACTAGGGTAATGATTGAACAGTCCGTTGTTTCAGAGAGAATAACAAGTTTGCTGCTATGTGTAAGCTTGAGTTCTATTAGTTATTTTTTACAATTCTTTTACAAGTTATAATACTAAAATACAATTCAGATTGTATGAGAAATATGCGCATTACGGGAAATGATCTACTAAATACCAAAATAAATAACTTCTTCATAGAAGCCAAACTGAAAGGAAAAATCTTAAACGCAAGACTATACTACGATATATTTTACGAATATTTTAAGTCTCTTTATTAGTTTATTTCCAGTAAGCTGCCATTAAGTGAAGTAAAAGTTCTCGTTACAATATAGGTGAGAAGGTGACATTATGGAAACTGTTCCTATCACATTTAAACTCATACTTGCAGATCAATATCTATCTTCTTATGTTGACACGGAGTTTTTGTTAAGGAGAAAAGAAAACTCCCATCCTTTTCTTTTCTCACTCTACCCGTTTACTTTTGAGGATAAGTTTTCTCAGGACAAAGTTTTCAGAAAACCTTTTATCTTGTTCGTATTTTACAAAATGTTTCAATAATAATTGCATCACAACATGATTTAGATTAAGAATTAGAGGGAGAAAGTTTAGTACGGTGGCTCTCCATTTATTTGGTTTGGGCACAAAACCTCGCGGCGACAATCTCTCGGACCAAAACCTCGCGGCCCAAAATCTCACCGGGCCGAAACTGCGCCCAGCCAAAACCTCGCGGGCCAAAGCTTCGCCTGGCCAAAACCTCCCGGTCCTGATCTTGGGACACAGAATCTCGCCTGGTGTAAACTACGCGGGACGTAATCTTGCCTGGTAAGAAATGTCGCCAGTGTAGGATGCTGTATATATTGCTGTATGTATATATTTTGTAATAACACATAATTGCTTTAAAATAATGAGAAGAAAAAAATCTAACGAGTGCTTTGAAAATCTATCCTATATAAACATGAAAATGACTATGTTTGTGACATCATACCTCTTGAACCACGAAACCAATCTCTATCTAATTTGCTACATAGATCAGGCTAGAGCTTGGGATGGATTTTATCATTTTACTTTGACGGGAAGGGGGAGGGAACGGGGAAGACATATAGAAATACATAACAATGAAAGTGGCTGCATTTCTGACTTAATAACTCTTGAACCACCGGACCGATCTTGATCAAAATTTCAACATATATGAGGTTTGAGCCTGGGATTGTTTTTATTTCACTTTGACGGTGACCTTAGGAAATTCTAACAAAATCGAATAATATTTATGAAAGTATGAAATAATATCTGAGTATTTGCGTCCCTCGATTACTTTTTGTAGGTTAAAGAGACGTAGATGATCAGGATGAAGAAAATGATACGATGAAGAAAGTGGGCGGAAACAGGAATACCGCAAGAAAGCCACGCACACGATATTTTGTACCTTCTTTATTATTATTATTATTATTATTATTATTATTATTATTATTATTATTATTATTATTATTTGTAATATGAAATAATATGAAAATCATTGGGTATTTTTTTTAAAAAAGTTTCATTCCGCAAGGTTTTGTGCAGCGATGTTTAGGCCGCGAGATTTTGTCGGTATCCCCTTTTATTTAGCTGGATATTATAGATATGACAAATTTCTTCAGTTTTCTGTTTTTTTTATTTTTTTATTACAAATTTAATCGTTAATACAATAATTTTGTTGTTTATATCCTTAAGTATAAAATAACCGCTTTAGCCTTCATTGCATAGTTGTTATGACGGTGTTCTGCACGGTTCTCCAGCATAGCCGAGTGATTAGCACACAATTCTTTGTTTGCTCTCCTACGAAACATGTGTGATACAGATCTCAGATTAGTTGTAGACTGTCCGATAGGCTTAGCATTAAAACGTTAAGATTAAATCCCTACTCGCAGCGTTTGTCTTCTTACAATCATTCATTACCCCGTTAAATGTCATTTTTTAATAGATCTACAACCTGCATTTAATAAAAATTATTTTTATATTTAATATGCACGAAATTACCTCCGATCTAAAGTTTCTTGTAACGTTAATTATTTTTAAAGTTATGGAGACGTTTTTTTCTTTTTATCAGTAAATTTAAGGATGGAAATCAGACGATTACAATGTGTACAGTTTGTCGCTACTACGATAATCTTTTCCACACGGGAATTAACAAAATGGATAAGGCGATTTTGTTATTCAGCATGCATTAAACGAGTTTTTAACCTTTATTTTACGGCTGTCAGTACACTGCCAGAATAGTAAATCCGTTCTTTCCCGCGTGGCACTGTACTGACACAGGCGAAATGTTTACTTTGACCCGCGAGCACACATATTTTTTTTTTAAATGATGTGCCTTATTGTATGAAGAGATAGTCCATAGTGAAAGGAACCAAAAACGTTGGTTCTCAACCGGTGTGCTCGCGGGTCAAAGTAGACCTTTCACCTGTGTCACTACAGTGCCACGCGGGAAAGAACGGATTTACTATTCTGGCAGTGTACTGACAAGCCGTAAAATAAAGGTTAAAGCACAGTTATATGCTCCAACACTTTGCACTGTAAAATGGGGAAACTTTTACATTCAGCTTTTAACTCGATTGATTTGATTGATGATAACCAAGAAATAGATATAAAATGCGTCGTAATGAAATACATTAATATATTAGTCAAATCGAACTTTATTTTATTTTATTTTATTTTATTTTATTTTATTTTTTTTTGCAAGAGCGTTGTTTGATACTCCAATTGTCATATCTTATAATAATAATAATAATAATAATAATAATAATAATAATAATAATAATAATAATAATAATAATAATAATCGTGCTTTGTGTGTGTGTCATCAAGTTTTTGCATAGAAAGGATTTACCTAGAACCTTCAAATTTTCCACACAGATTCAATAGATCTAAATGCGTACGAAGCCTTTTTTTTTAATTTTTCGGTTCGTGGGGTAATTTGCTGGAGTGGGAGTGAAAATGTATACACGTTTCTAGCAGTTTATAAGAATACCTTGCCTGGATGCAACTCACATATGTTGGTTATGTGGGCTTACATAAAACAGAGGATGCATGTCCGGACAATGGATTTCCTCTCTTTTTACCGAGGTTCTGGATTAAAACCCAGTCATGATCTTCGTGTTGAGTCGTGTATGAGAATATATTCTTTTTCCTCTTTCCCGTTAGGTTGAGGAACCCATTTCTTCTGAAAAAGAAATATTGCTGATTAGTTACATCCAGATACAGATCTTGTATAATTTATTTAATAATAATGCATCTAAATCACTTTCTTACACCAGTCTGAATTGTGAACTTGTAATAGGGATTTTAATACCTGTGCTCAACTAGAATTGTATTTTTTGAAGTCTAGTGTCCCTTTTCAGCACAGAGACTTAAGAGTGTAAGATAGAGTCCGAAACACCGTCATGTGTTCAGACTTCAAGGCTATCCCACAAGAAATCGAACCCGGGGCCTTGTATACCAAAGCGTGCGCGCGCTAGCCACAAAGTCCAGCGAGCAGGGTTTCAGCCGGAATTATCATTTGAGATTAACTTTGCCTAGAAAGGAAAGATACAAAAAAAAAAAAAAAAACCTTTGGGAACTTTAACAGAGCTTAAAAAAGAAAGAAGACATTAAAATTAATTTCATTAGAGTACTTGTCTCTCCAGCCTGAATCTTGACTAGATGCATTATTTAAGACTGTCAAACTTGGAGAAATGCAAGATATGACGTTATCTAATTTCAGAGATCCTGTTTTTTTCTTTCTCTGTCTCGTTTACATTTTCTATTAAACGAAGATTAATGTTTACTATGCTGGCATAAGTTGATCGGCTGTACGCGTTATTTTGTCTCTATAAACAGATAGACATACGGTAGTCATAAAAGTAGAGTATCCTTTTAAAAGTTCAAAAATTGCTCCGAACATTTCATCTTCGGAGGATCTGAAATCAGTGTTATTTATAAACTAAACTAAGACACGAACTTAATAAATGATAGCTCGAGATCGTTGTTACTGAATATTCAAAACCATTGTACCCATATTATATTTCAAGGCGATTGTTTTGTCTGTCTTTTTTTAATTATTCAAGAAGGTGAACTCTAACGAATTCACGAAAATTTGTCTTACTTTTATGCCGCACATCGTAGGAAGTAGACTGATAGCTTATTTGCGTTGTGGTTTTGAAAGAAAGAGGTAAAATCTATTATCGGTGCATGTCCCTTGATAGGCGAGAATCTTGGATTATTAGTTTACTCTGGGTGCTGCCTTGTGTCTCCGTGGAATTATGAATTGGAATCTACAAACGACAGGGAAAGTCTAATATTGCTGCTGTTTTGAGTTAAGGTATTTGCGAATATTTCATTTTTGACTTGCTTTGTGTAACTAAATGATTTAAAGATGTTTTAATAACTTACACTTTCTTACGTAAAATTGTGTGTTTCCGCATAGAGGAGGAATCTTTTATGCACACGATGGCAGGTTTAATGACAGTGGGCTTACAAGAGATTTGGATAAAACCACGAGTAGAGTATAGAGTTATATTTATATGTTGGGCTACTGTTCAAAGCGTTTGTTTACTTTCAGGCTTTTAACGTGATTGCATTGTCAATAATCAATTATCAGCGAATGGCGTTTCATTCATAATGTTGTCATCTAAACATCGGTAATTCAATTACATTTGTTTCAACATAGCATGTATTTGTTATACGTCACCAAAGAATGAAGGCGTTGTATAGTGACACCTTTATAATGCCACACGCTATGAGTTTATTCTTAATAGCTAGTCTTCGTTAAACAAGGACTGATAATTTCTAGCACTAACTAGCTAACCGTGCACCTTTTAGTAGGCATCTAAAGCGTATGTTTTAATGTTTCCTGATGATTTTACTTTCAGAATAACTGTAAAAATTCTTTACATATTTAACAGGCAAAGCCATTATTGCAATAACAAAAGTTCATTCATTTCATAGCGAAAAGACTCACGTATAATGGAACATACAGTACATCCTTATAGGAAGCATGCTATGTTTGCAGAAATACTGGAACGTTCTATAATACGTTCATATTTTTAGCACAATCCTCATTACGTTCTGTTTGGAGTATTTTATATAAGCAGTAATTTATGCAAGTTGTCTTTTGATACAAATTTCAATTAAGTTTTGGGATCACTCATCCTTATGGGGGCCACGATTGCTCTGACATCTTTGCCCAATATCACGATGCAAAATTGAAAAACTATCATTTCTTTGGTCCCGTGGAACGAAACTTAATGTTATTAACGTCTTACATCTTCGGTCACTCGTTCAAAATCAGCTAAAACTCAGTGTGTGTATATATAACATGATGTAATTTGTGAGCTTCCTTGTGGCTATATGGTTAATGTACACGTCTTTGGTACGGGAGACCCGGTTTCGATTCTCAGTGGGAGGTCATATAATTTGGATCCGACGATAAGCTGTAGGTTCAAGTTTCGAATAGCTTCGGCTCTGAAAGGAGTGGTAGGTCTTCAACCCAACTAATCAGTTAATTTTGTTCGTCTCCGAGACGTTCATCCTCTTTCTGGATTTTTGATTCTTTTCACGGAGCTTTCAGTAGAAAATGGTCATATCCTTAAGTGAAAATTCCAACGACTGATTCATATTTTTAATATAATGTCATGATTTCAGCTTTATAGCATTCCAGTACATAGAAAATACCATGAAGTAATTTGATGCAGATTTATTATGTACGAGTAGAATGAACCATATGCAACCTATAACACAGTAGACTTAAGCGTAACTTAAATGGATTCTGAAATACTCTACGTTTTTTTTGAATTTTCAGAACATGTGACCTCCCAATCCCCCCCTCGAGTAAAAACTTAAAAAAAAGGCTCCGTACGCGATTGGATCTGATTGAGATCTGTGTACGAAATTTGGTAGCTGTAGGCGGCACCTTACTGTGAAAAAATCTGATAGATGTACCCACGTTCTTTTATATATTAGTAAGGATAGCTGAGAAGTATGCATAGTTATGGATATATCATAAAGCAGCTAATCAACTTGTTGCATAGTATTTTGTTAATAATGAACATTCAAAATTATTGTATTGTTTTATTTGGTTAATTTAATAATTATACTAATGACAAATTTTTAATTACTATGCAGTGCCTTGCTTTGTGTCATTTTAACAATTGGATTCAATCTTAAAACACCAGAAATACCTACGATAATAAAAATCATAATTTTACTATATTTAATACAATTGTTTAAAATATCAATGCAAGAACAATCACAAGTTCGGTTTGACTTTTATTTGCAGAAAACAATAACATCAGCAGTTTTTCTTTCTTATTTCTGTTACCGATTAACTATTAGCCATACTTGAAAGATCAGTCCGAAAATACTACAAAATAATCACGTATCTTATTCCTAAAGTTTTGTTTTTAATGAAACTGATTGCGGTCTTTCTGTTGAAATGTGTAACAGAGTAGAAAAATTCTTTCTTGCATATATATGGTTTTTTAAAAGTATATTCGTGCGGGAACCTGTTTCAATGATATACATTGTAGTCCACTTTCAAATAGCTAAGTATGCTGTTGGTCGTTGGAGCTAGTATGTGTGTTTACCTGATGATAAACTGAATGAGTTGACTCGGTAGCTTGTCTCAGATTTTGCAAGTGGGTCACCTCAGGAGGTGGAGGCTTGATCAGAATTCGGAAGGGTAATTATGTTCACTTTCACTAACCCAGCCCAGATCGATTAGTGTTTCAGGGACTCTTGACAGGAATGGTATGGGATAGAACGTCATCATCACCTCTTTCGCGCCTTTCAACTTGCATTCTCGTTATGGTTCGTTTACCAGCTGACTGTGACCTCTTTTGTTACGTCATTTCACATAATTTCTCTCTCTCTCCGTCTCTCTCTCTCTCTCTCTCTCTCTCTCTCTCTCTCTCTCTCTCTCTGCTTTGATATCGGTGTTCTCACCACGCCCCCAACTCACGATTCATAAAGAGTGAATTGACCCAAGGCAATATGCGAAGGACAAGACTATTAGTCTGAAATTTACATGCGGAGCGCCTTTTAAAACGTTCTTTCGAAGTAGACGAGTGAAGGGTTGATATATTACGAACAGTCGATCTATATATAATGTTTACACACACACACAAACTAATTATGCATTCTCATCTCGTTACTGGCTATGTTCGTGCCTTCTAATAATGGAATCCTAGTATGATCGCACTAAGCACAAGTATACTAAACCAGCGGCAGAGTAAAGACTGTATCTATTTTTCCATAAACCAAATTTCTGAGCACATTCCTTCGTTTTTTGAACAGATTCTCTTCAGACAATATTGTCTGAAGTTTGTATGCAACAACAATTCTCTCTCAGTCGTGGATACTAGAAAGATCAGGAAATTGCAGCAGTCACTCTCTTCACTTCTACATGATTTTTAAAATTCTGCTTTGGTAATATTTCATCTCATTTCGTTATAATAATTTCAACAGACCTAAAGATACGGTGTTCCTATAAAATTGTTTTCCTTCATAGAACACGAGGCTATGAAGAACGGGACTACTGTTAACATGGAATCGGATCCAATATTCGGTATTAAACCTCGGTCTTTGTGCTCCAGCAGCATTTGAACCAGCGACAATGCTCACACAAGTACTATGGGCATTAGGTTATGAGGAGCTCTTACCTCTTACACAAAATAATCTCTTTCTTTCCATCTTTTCCCACTTATGTGGTGTCGAAGTTTCTAATGAATCCTCGCCATAAAGCCCTGCCCCAGGTTTTCCTCCTATTAGACCTTTTTCCGTAGGGTCATTCTTAACCATATACATCTATTTTCTTTTTGTTCTCCCTCTACCTCTTTTCCCATCCACCCACATTGCCATGACCTTTCTATGTGGTCATTCGTTCTTCACATTTTGTTATCTCACAAATCCAGCGTAGCATTCTCATTTCAATAACATTCATTCTTTTTGTATGTCCTTTCCTTATTTGCCATGTTTCTGTTCCGTAAATCATTGCTGGCCTAACCACTGTTTTTGTGAATCATCCTTTATTCTTTAACATGATTCTGTGATCATAGAGAACACCAAATACTTTCCTCCAATTTTGTCATCACTCTTTCATTCTCCGTGTTATTTCCACGTCTGAATCGCCATTCTTGAAAACAGATAAGTCTAAATATTTAAAATGTTTCAATTCATTAAATCTTGTAGCCTTACTTCCCTATTTCCTTGTCCGTTAAACTCGTAATATCTAATTTTCTTTGTACTAATTTTTAGACCTTTAACTTCTAAAGCCTTTCTTCAGCTTTCTGCTTTCAAATTCTTCCCTATTTATACTGAATAGTACATTATCATCGGCAAACATCATACAGCAGGGAACGTCATCCCTCACATTTTTAGTTATACCATCCATGACAATGTTCAAAAGGTGCGAGATTAAGACTCAACCGTGGTGTATCTAACTGAACAGGAATTTGGCGAATACCATACTATTTCTTTCTTGGGTCGTAGCTTCTGTATATATATATATATATATATAGGATTATCGTTACATATTTCTCTGGAACTCCTTTCTTCCTAAGAAATCTTTGTACTTCCTGACGTGGTACTCTGTCATAGGCCTTTTCCAAATGAAAAAAAGACCATACACAATTCTTTGTTTTTCGTGATGATTTTCCATAGTTTGTCATAGTATAAAAATTGCGTTCGTTGTACTGTTTCTTGGCATACATCGAAATTGTTCTACTTTGGTGTTTCCTCCCGTAATCGATCATCCGCGATTTTCCCTCAAATTTTTATCGTATGTGACATTGGTTTAATTTCTCTGTAGTTTCCATAGTCCTGTACAACTCCTTTCTTGTTAAAAATGGCTACAATAACACTATTCCTCCATTGACTTGGTACTTTTTGCTGTTCATAAATTTTCTGCATCCAATCCAATACGATATCTATACCATCTGGCCCCAAACTCTTCTAGGCTTCTACTAGTGTGGCATCCTGACCTATCACTTTTCCCGTCCTCATTTTCTTAAATGCTCTGATTTTATTATTAAATAGTGTTTTCACTTGGTGTATATCTCAAAGTATCAGTAGTAAGTTACAACACTTACATGAAGAAACATGACATACAGCTCATAATGCATTATGTATAATCATCCACAACTTTTGGGAACATCTCTTGCCGACATTTATACACATTCTCGAACGCGACGCTTCACGTTATCAAAATCCTCCGCAGAATTACATTATCACTTGCCAGGATTTCTACATTAAAACTTTTTTGTTTCCTCGTAAGAAACCAGGTTTATTATTTTTAACAAAACACATTTACTTCTGTCTAATGAAAAATTTTTGCTCTCAGATGTGAAACGCACGTGCTAGTAAACGCGTTTATGCTTTAGTCGGAGCCGGTGGCATGGTTCTGTAATTCACCTCTCTTGAGGGCGAGACAGTGTGGTGGGGAACCGCCTATATTGTGATAGTTGATCTTGTATGATTGTCTATGCACCACTAACTGCACCAGATTCAAGCCTTAGTCGTTGTTTGTAGCCCACGCTAATAGTCGTCTTTCATAACGTCAGTGTTGCATAACAATGAAAAATGCAGGCTTTGGAAATTTTAATGTTGTGAAACAGTATACTCTAGCCCTTTTCGTATCTTTATTCGAAATGGCGTAGTGCGAAGGAAAAAGTTTATTATCCAACACAATTTCTGAAGAACATACTAAGGCTATGGCTATACAAGGATGCATTTCCAATGCGTTTCCCGCGGCGAATGCGACCTAGGTGGCTATTCGGTAGCTTTACTTTCGCCAGAGTTACACTGTTAGCCAGTCAGGGTTTCCAGCCCTTTTTCATTTTCCGCACCGGAAGGATTGACTCAGCATGACCTACTTAAGTTGGTTTCTTGTGAGAAGACATGAAGTTATTGCTCTTAGCTGCAATTTCTTCTTATGTAAAGAAAAAAAGACGCCGATTTAAAGTGCATCCCATTAATAGACAAAGAATACGGCACGGCGAATTTCTGGGAACACGTCTTTCCTTTTCTCCCTTCCTTTTAGACATCTTTTACTGATTGCGAAACAGACGCTCTATTGTTCCGAAATGCACCAAATACTTTCGAGGCGACGTATTCTGCGCGTTTTTTTGCTTTAGCGTTTGTAGTGCATTGTTATTAGCCATCCATATTTAAATACATGGTCAACGTATTCCAAGTGTACGCATCAGCCATGAAAACACGTTGCGAACGCATCGAGTAGCCAATCACTAAGAATAATAATTTCTAAAGAAATTGTGATCATTTCCGAGATAAAGTTGAGGGAGCACGTCTCCTATTGTACCTTTCTCGACACGGCGCTCTTGTTTAGTTGTGTACAGAAACTGAGTTTTCATAGGGGCCGTGGTGGCTCAGTGGTAGAGCGTTCACCTCTGGTGCTTGGGGTCTCGGGTTCGATCCCAGCCACCGCCAAGTGAACTTTGTGGTGGACAAACACTGTGTGCGTGGGTTTTCTCGGAGTTCTCCCGTTTCCTCCCACTTACTTCATTCCACCATTTCATTCATTACTCATCACCGTCTCCTTTAGCCTAACCGGCATAACCGTGGGACGTAAAGCTCAAAGATTTCATTTCATTTCAAAGGGAGTTTTCAGGTTTCATCTCCCCCTGGAGCAAGATATTATGCAAAAATAAACATTTACTTCATTAAAATACGTATACAAACACATGGAATGATATGAACTAGGGAACTTGAACCCCCTTGACGAATTTCTGCGTACACCATTCCTCTTGTTTAATCGGTGTTGTTGACAGTGAGTCGCTGTAGAGCTTAATATGATGTGCTATCGTCTATTTATTAAAAATGTTAGGTAGAGGTGCACCTGTAAATAATGAAGAAAACTAACAGTAAGAAACTACAAATCTTTAGTCTCCAGATGATTCTCGTCAGTCAGTAGTAGTCTTGGTTGGTTGATTTGAGACATAGTGTTCTGTTCAGTAGCGAAGTTATATAAGATGTGGACATGCAGCTTAATGTGTGGCCTGAACCACATGATCTTCCGCTGGGAAGCGAACCCAGATTTCCGCACCGGAGACGCGTACGCTAACCATATAGCCACGAGGGCTGTCAGAATACAGCTATTTGTTTTGGACTTCCGATACTTTTACCATAAATGATTGTTTAGTATAGATGTATTTTAGCATATATATATATAATGTGTGTATATATATATATATATAATAATGATAAAGTATTATGAAATTTTTTAAAAAGTTCCAAAAGTTTCGACTGAAAATTAACGTAAAAAATTCAGTTATCTTGCCTTGCAAATATAAAAGATTAGAAATCGTGTATTACAAGAATTATAGGTAAGTTGCTGCTTTCTAGGTTAACTGGTTCCGAGGAGGCATAAACCTTCATTGAGAGATTGTATGATAGGTAAGTGGGTGTTGAGATAATATATCCACCGGAGAATTTACAATGTAGAGATGCGACAAGTAGAACGAACCTATATAGACAGTAGCCGTGGTGTAATTATTATTATTATTATTATTATTATTATTATTATTATTATTGTAATTAGTAGTAGTAGTCATAGTCGTCGTCGTCGTCGTCTTGTCATTGGTGGCAAGTAAATTAGCAAATTGAGAAAACTTCATCTATCACGGTCCTTTGTTAATTTGTTTTCACTTGCACGAGAAAATCTCTTTTTAATCCCCGGCGGGAGCTCAGGTGGTTCGGATTCCACGTTAATCAGTAGGTCCACGTCTCATATAGCCTCGTTGCTGAAAGGGACGCTAAACTAAAATCAACTCAACTCTCTTTTTAATCTACCAATCGTAGCCTTTCTCTCTCACACACACACTTCTCTTTCACCATAGCCTCTGGTGCTTTCTTCGCATTAGATCATTTCTTTTCCGCAGTGGATCTGCGTAGGTAGTCGCTAACGCTCTCGTCTTTGGTGTGAGTGGTCCCGGGTTTGAATCCCGGTGGGGACACTTGGTCGGAAAAGTGTAAAAAGCTTTTTCAGGCCAGCTATCTTGAGTGAGGTTTTCCTCATTCACACCAGGCAAATGCCCGGATGGTACTTAACATACATTCCGAGGCCGCTTCCTTCGTTTCCCTTCCTCGGATAGTGTGATCGCCGAGGGATATGGCCATACGCAACGGGTTGATATGGCCATAGATGCCGAAACCTAAGAAATCTCATTCCTAATTCTTCTTTTCCGTAGCCAGTTTATCTTCTTTCTGTGAATTATCTGTAACATTGCTGTCTCATTTTGTAAAATGACAGTACATTCTTTCCAGCCAGTTTTCTTCATTCTTCCTCATACTCTTATTTTGAAAGTCCCTACAAGTGTTTACGTTTGTCCATGTTTCTGCATTCCACACGAATCATTTAGTAAGTATTTTTATTAGCTCTTTATTCAGACATTAAATTACATTGTTTTTTTTTTTTCTTAAGAGTTTCTTTTGTATTCTTACACTTGTTTATATTTCACGGTTTACACTTCATCTCTTAACTGATAATACAAGCTACATGTTAAAAAAAATATTCACTTGTGCTTCTTGCATCTCTCCTACTTCAATAATTCATACAGGCTGTTTGTTCCAATCACCATCCCTTCTGTATTCTTAACGTTTATTTTCATTCCATATCCTTGAAATCTCTTCAAGTTTTGTAACATTCACTGTGTTTTCCGATTCTGCGATAAAACCTACATGTCGTCTAAAAATCCCATAAACATAAGCCTTCTTTCTGCTGTCTATATAACTACCATCCATCCTTTTTATATTATTCATTCTTTCTTCTAACAATGAACGTTGTAAGTAGACGACTGTTAATTAATGTTAATTGTGACATCATCCCTGACCAACTCACCTTCCGACTACACTTCTTTGTCGGTTTTTTTCTTTATTCTACCTCGTATTTTTGGATTCACATATAAGCTGAGTTATAAAATAACCAGAGATTTGTTTTTACAGTGTAATGACCTATTCAAACAGTTTCCTCTAAGTTCAATGCGCCTACATCAGCACTTGACAAGGATACTGATTCCACAGGAAAAAAGGGGGCCGCGGTGGCTCAGTGGAAGAGCGTTCACCTCTGGTGCTAGGGGTCTCGGGTTCAAACCCTGCTCCCGCCAAGTGAACTTTGTGGTGGACAAACACCGTGTGCGTGGGTCTTCTCGGGGTTCTCCCGTTTCCTCCCACTTTCTTCATTCCACCATTTCATTCATTACTCATTATCACCGTCTCCTTTAGCCTAACCGGCATAACCGTGGGACGTAAAACTCAAAATTTCATTTCATTTCATTCACAGGAAAAAAGTAACTTTTGAACGCGTGTTTAAACACTCATGCACTGCTGACTGGATTTCCTCGTCATTTGGAATCTCGAGTCTCTTGTGCATCTTTAAGTAAGCCAAAGGCGTGAAAATCTAAATCAAACTTTCGTCTTTAATAAAAAATATGAGGCGTGATACACACACAAACCACAGTAGACTCAAGTCTTTGTACTCATCACTAATGTCCGGATTTGTATGTAATTACATATTTTTTCCTTCATATGTAGGTTCGTCAAATCCTTAAATGTTTGTGATTCACACCTGTAGGGTGCTTCAACTCAAGTTTCATATTACATATTTTTACATGTTTTGATCAATATTACATATTTCTATGGTTTCTACTTATCTTCTAACATAAAACTGTCTTAAAATTTTGCGTTTACTGAAATTTTAATTTAAAATAAAAAATCCTCTCCCACTGTGCAAGGCTTGCATCTAGATACAATTTTGTCATGTCTTTCTTTTCGTCTCTTTACCGAAAGATAAATCTCTCTCTTTTTTTATTTGTCAAACCATGTTTGCAGAATTTTCGCCGATAAAAGAAATATAAGAAGAAACAAGTAAACATCCACCCTCCGGGGTACATTAGCAGCGCCCTTTATTCTCAATTCTGGAGGAACACAGATCACGTGTCTGACAGGCGACTGGACAGAAAATTCCTAAAATGAAGTCTATTTGATTTTTATCGGAGGTCGGACGGGGAAAAAATGAAAACAAATCCTGCAATTCAAGTTAAAACAGTATGCTAGTGAGCTTCCAGAAATTTACTGCAAGAGTTCGTTACAAGAAGCTGGCGACAATGGCAATATCGTAGCAGATAAGCTAAGCTTTCAAAGAACTTCGCTTGTTCAACTGAACGACAGGAGGACAGCACTCTATAAAAATAGTATTGCAGTTGCAAAACGGACGTGTTTTGTATTGACCGTCGAAGTTAGAAATGGCTCCGGTTGCCTCAACTTTGTCCGTGAAATTGTGGTCGTGGGTAACTATCGATGATGAGTTTACTACGGACGGTAAAGTGGTGTTCTGCCAAGTGTGTGATAAAAGAATTGGATGTTGAGTGAAATCTCAGAACAACATGTACAAAGTGCACTCCGTGCAAGAAATAAAAATTTACGAACTGCAAAAAACAAGTACTCTTGACACAAATTCATCAAGATACTTCAGTGAGTAAGTTTTTCAAAGACTTGTGCCAAGCTATAATAGCAGCAAACATTCCTTGGAGAAGAGTTCAGTGCCAAAATACCGTGCTTTTCTGGAGAAGTACTGCAGGCGTCGAATTCCTGACGAATCCACTCTTCGAAACTGTTATCTCGAAGTTTGTTGTAGGGAAGCTATAGATACCATTAGGGCAGAAATAGGTAGTTCATATATTTGGATTTCTGTGAACGAAACAACAGACGTTTTTGGACGTTATGTAACAAATCTAGTGATTGGAAAGTTAAGTGAAGATGCTCCATCTAAATCCTATATTATTGCGAGTAAATTGCTGGAAGGCACGAATCTTTCCACGATTGCTCGCTTTGTAAACAATGGTCTTAAAGTGTTATGACCGGGAGGAGTTCAGGAAGAAAAAGTCCTTGTTCTCTATACAGACAGTGCAGCGTAAATGTTAAAAGCGACTAGAGCACTTAGTTTTTTACCCTTACTTAATTCACTTCACCTGTATGGCGCATGCTCTTCAGCGTGTTGCTGAAGAGGTGAGAGACAACTTTTGCAAAGTAAATCAACTAGTTTCTTCCACGAAAAAAAATGTTTAAGGTGCCACAACGTGTTCTTTACAGAGATCAACTTCCAGACGTGCCACTTCCTGTGGAGCATATGCTAACGAGATGGAACACTTGGATACAGGCAAAACATTTCTACAATGAACATTTAAAAAAAATAAGTCTGTTGTTCATTCATTTCCATCGGAGTCTGCTGTGTTAGTTGTCATTGCTCGAAAACTGTTTAATGACTCAAAAGTAGCGTGTGATATCGCATACATAGACAGTAATTTTGGTTGGCTACCTACAAGCATTAAAAAGCTAGAGACTGTTGGGCGGCCTCTTCCGGAATCCATGTAAATCATAGAAAATGCAAAGATACTACTGCAAGATGTGTATGGAGAAATAGGAGAAAAAGTTCGAAAGAAACTAAATGCAATGTTGGAAAGAAACCCGGGCTACGACAGCCTATTGGCAGTGTGAGATTCTCAGTGGTGAAACAAGAATCCCCTTGAAGATATATTCCCCAATAGGGATGGTATCGAGACGAGACGAGACTTTGTACAGTCTCGGTCTCGTCTCGGTTGATAAATAACGGTCTCGGTCTCGTCTCGAGTAAAAAATCGCAGTCTCGGTCTCGTCTCGGTCAACAGATGCTTGTCTCGGTCTCGGTCTCGAGTACCAAATCTCGGTCTCGTCTCGAAAGTCTCGAAATAAATAGTGTGAAATTAAAATAGCGAAAGTATTATTCTCGTACAGCCTGTCGTTTCCGCTTATTTTTTCCTTTCATTTTGACTTAGAATTATGGTATGGTGTACCTGTTCATAGCTAATTTGCTAGTGCTAGTGCATGCGCGTATTCCAGGTTCAATGATCAGTGGGTATATCACCTTAAAACCCTAATAGAACCCATATTTCACTTTCAGCAATAGACTTTGTTTCATATAGCCTCAGAACTGCCTATACAATTAAACTCTATTAAATTAACTCCAGTACTATACAGTAGTTTATTTCCTTCCTTTGAATCAGAATTGTTCAATACCTCCTAACGAATAACGCAACACAGAGCAGCACGAATGTATTTAATCGTACCGAAATTGAAACTTTACAATTTCTCATTATTCAATACATTCTGCTTTGACTGTGATTTTAAAAACAGAATATAACGTTCATTATCTTAACAAATAGGGTAAAGTATTACTACAATATACGTATTTTGTTTGAAATTCATGAAATGCTTTATTACCGTTTCACATCTCCGTGTTTAATTGACACTTTATAACACGAACGTCCTGAACCTTGCGGTGGGAGTTACTACACTCATCTTTGCTATGTGAGGTCTCGAGTTGGATCACAAAACAAGTTAGATTCAAAGTCCGATGTTTCGCATAGTTCGCGTCTCATTTTAAGTGCATTCTGTTCTTATACTAGTTCATAAGGTCGTAATGCATTACGTAAGCACATATCCAGTGCCGTAACATAGATTAATCTTATTCTTGAGCTCTCAACGGTGCATGCAATCTTTATTCGAGAAAACCAACCTTGCGTTTATTACGTCGAAATTTTATATTGATTGAAAATTAGTTGCAAAACATGGACATACATATCATATAAGTATATAGGTAATTCGAGTTATCTGTATCTATTTTTTCTCACTCGCCAAAACAAGTGATTCTTAACTTTCTAGTTTTCTTTTGTATTAATTTTCGTAGTTTTGCTGCAACATGATGGATTGAATAGTCAAAAATACTTTTTTCGCTCTATGATTTTCATTAAATTTTGGATCCATTTTTACCCTACCTTACCTAGTAAAAGTTATATGTTTAGTCTTAGTTGAGGAACCAGTTTTTCGCTTCTGTAAAATTACGAAATTATGACTTGGTTTAGTTTACCTCCGAGGTCCAGATATAATAAAATCATCACAATCGTCATAATCAACCATTATAAATCCATTGCTGTATGAAGGTCTTTCCAAGTCTTCTCCACAACTATCTAACGGGCAATTCTTTTCCAGGTTACTCCTCCAGGGGCTCTTGATTTCGTCACATCTTCTTGTATGCGGAGGTTTCCTAGGCTGTTTTTGTATCGTGGTATCCAGTCTAGAATTGTTTTCGTCCGTCGATCATAATTTCTTCTTGCAATACGTCCAGCACACTTTCCAGCTCATATTAAATTATTTCATTAGCACAATCAGTATTCATTTCTATATATTTGGGCTGCAAATAGTTCGAATTCGCTACTTTCGGAGTACAGACACGCTACTTTTTAACCATCGGATCTGACAACACTGACTGAATGATTTAAATCAACACAATGTGAGGACCCCCGTTTGGTCTAGCGGCTAGAACTCTTAATTTCGGTTCGCGTGGTCCCGAGTTCGATTTCCGGTGGGGGTAAAGTTGAACGACCGAAGTGGTTCGGATTCCACTATAGTCATTAGCTCCACGTCTCTTTTAGCCGCCCTAGCATAACTGTGGGACGTTAAACTAAAACAAAAGTGAACACTGTGTATTACTAACTGTAAGTTCTTGAATAATTGCATATAGCTATATGATATGGATCGAGTTTGAGGTGGTCGGTGCTCAAACTAAAGCAAGTGAAATGTAATTAGGATGCAATTAGAACTTTTAATTAAGCACGATCTTAATCTAAAGTGTACACCAGGCCTAAGGCTTAAGGGGAACAACTAGTGTTACTGAAAATGTATCAGTTACATTTAATCTCAGTTACAATTTGCATTTACATGTATTGCTGGAACGTAGATTTAAACATTAACATTATAAGTAGCCCAAAGACTATGAAAAAACATCGTCTCTTGGAAGGATTCTTGCACCATAAAACAAATTACGAGTAATTTTAAAATATTTTGCAGTTTATCTACGCTATTTGCACATATTTAGAATAATATTTAGCTATCTATTTAAGTGGGCAACACTGCTTAAAATAATGCAACTTGTTGTAATTAAAACCACCAAAAACTGTTGTAATGTTATAGAAGCAAAGGAAAGCAATAATCATTATAAAAAATTAATAAAAATGCGTAATTTTAAGCAGTATAATAATCACTACCAATGTGTTTGGTCTCTGAGACGATTTGAAATAACAATTGTTGTAAATGGCGTTATAAGCATTTAATTCTTTTGGAAGCATCTGCATGATGAGACGTGATATGTCAGCGCCTTTTCGAAGTAAAGTCTTCAGAAACATTTAAATTTTCCGTTTCTTGTAACTTTGTTCCTTCATTCATTCGAAATATATTATACCATAATCACAGTATTTGACGCAGTTGATGCGCATTGCACCGTCCATGCCATTTGAGTTATTAGAGATTTCCAAGCTACATAAAAAAATGTATGGGCTATTGTGATTTTGTTAAATAACTAAATATGTAATACTTTACGTAGCGCAATTTGAGAAAATACAACTTTATTTTGCTTTATCAACATTCCTTGTTTATCTAGTGATATTGCAGAGTATCAAGAATAATTTCCCAACTTGGTACAAAATTTCAGCATTTTGAATATATATATATATATATATATATATATATATATATATATATATATATATATATATATATATATATATATATAGCAGATCCTAGGGGAGGGCTATAGGGACTATAGCCCCCCTTAACGCTCAGGTATGCACTGGATAAAATGAGCTTCAATCCTACTTTCTTTACACTGGATAAAGCGGCAAACCACCGTCACCGTTTTCAAAATGGCCGCCAAGACATGGCGCCTGTATCAGATAAAACGTCCAGTACCACTAGACCCCTAATATGAAAATAGTTGGAGATAAATGAACAGAATAAAACTCGTATAGGAAAGCACAGAGGGTATTTATCATTCCACGGCTCGAATATAATGCAACGGAGAAAAAGATTATTAAAGTATAATTGGCATGATGCAAAAGAGGAAATGATAGAAAATGATCTTTCCGATCTCTGTCCGTAAGTAAGTGAAGCGGGAATGAATGGTAAAATCTCAAATGAGAACCTCACTTTTTATTTGCAATAGATATGGTTTGTCTGAAACACTTGTGTATACAAATGACTGGTACTATAATGAATAAAAATAAAGTGAAATAAGGTGAATAAAAATAAGGTGAAATTCAAGTTTAACAACATTTTACCCGCCCCTTCGCCTCTGATAATTTAACGCATTGCGTGCAAGATTTTTGGGACATATCTTGCATTAGTATGTACCGTTTCGTTACTAAGGATCACAACTGAAATTACCGTTGAAAGTTATTCGGAATGTAACTGTGGACATCTCAGTGAAACGCATATTCTATCACATGCAAGAAGACACAGAAAAAAAAGAAGCGAACCAATATCATGCAGACGACTGTTGAACAAAACCAACGTTTGTAAACATTGTTCTAAAATTGCATTGTTCGACAAATTGGTTTCGCATTTCACTTGATTCATTTTTGCATAAAACCATTGCCTGCAATCAAAATGGAAGGTACCATTTAACAAGAATTTTACATACTTTATCCCATTACAGAGACATTTATCTCTTATAAAAACACATTTCAAATAACTTTGTTTCGTAGATACAATTTGCAAAAACTAAGGCTCTCATTTGCAATTTCACCGATCCTTCGCGCTTCACTCACTTAGGGAGTGAGGTAGGAGCGATTATTTTCTAAGAGTTAGATTTCTTTCTTTCCATTATGGCACTTTCACTCTAATCATCTTTTCGACTGTTGCAACATTCCCGAGCTATAGAATGATAAATACCCTCTGTGGTTTCCTATTCGAATATTTGTTCTGGTGTTTTCATATTAGTGATACTGGACGTTTTACTTGATGCAGGTACCATGTCTTGGTGGTCATTTTGAAAACGGTGACCCATATGAACAATCTTTTGCAACAACACACTTTAGTTTTTAAAGATATGTCGAACGAGGTATCATTCACCCCATGTTTCCATTTACAATTTTGAAGTTGCGCCCTGGGCCCCCATGAAGGGTGGCCCTGGGAGTCTCCGCGACAATATCAATCGATGTGCCACATGACATTTTCTATTTGAGTTTCTGTTCGGTTCATTTATGTTCAACCGTTTTCATATTAGTGGTACTGCACGTTTTACTGTATCTGATAGAGGCAACATGTCTTGGCGGCCATTTTGAATACAGTGACCGATATGAACAATCTTTTGCCACAACGCTTTTTAGTTTTTCAAGATCTATCGAACGAGGTACCACTTACCCCTTGCTTCCATTTAAAATTAAAGTTGGGCCCCGGGAACCCATGCAGGGCGGACCTGGATGGCACCGCGACCATATATATATATATATATATATATATATATATATATATATATATATATAGAGAGAGAGAGAGAGAGAGAGAGAGAGAGAGAGAGAGAATTCTATTCGCATCAGCAGTGGATTTTGTTTCGGCTGAGGCTTGAGGAACGAGCGAGAAACATTCGCGTTGTACGTGCAAAGCAAAAAATTATCACACATTTATTTCGGGAGGGGTTTGAGCCCGATAACCACCCCCTAAATACGCCACTGTATATCAGTCAACCGTTCTCATATTATCTAACAGCAACGAAACAAATATTGAGTGAAGGCAATTTTAGTATTTATCAATATCAATATTCGAGACGAGACCGAAACTTACGAGACTACCTAAGTCTCGTCTCGGTCTCGTCTCGATTTATAGAGATATGTCTCGGTCTCGTCTCGGTATTTAAAAGTCCGTCTCGGTCTCGTCTCGGTATATAAATGTCCGTCTCGGTCTCGGTACCATCCCTATTCCCCAACTACATCCCCCTGTTGAAATACGCCCCTGTGCCTCATGTGATGTGGAGAGATCATTCTCTGCATACAAGAACATTTTATCCGATCGCCGAGAAAGTTTATTTCTGATCATTTGGAAATGTACCTTGTAACCCATTGTGCAACAACACACAGTTGAACTGCATGCACATTTTTTTGTAAGTATTTTATTTCAAATTAAAAACGTTCATTAGTGGAAATATTCTTCAATCTTAGTTCAGCTGGTATTGTTTAAAAGATATAGGACTGCTTTTCCCTGCATGAAATTAAAACAATACATTTCGTCTTAAGTTGCTTTTAGTATTAGTATACTTAAATTAGTATATTGCGTATAATTCATTTCAAGATTGGGCCGTGGTGACGGATGTGCATTTAATGTAAAACGTTCTAGATTTGAAACGGGACTTCACCACACCACATGAGATTTCTGACGTACAAATGCCGTATGCATTGCTTTTCTCGGGACTTTCCTGTTTTTGTCTAGCCGATTCACATCTTCCTTAATTTGCGTCTGATTTTTATTATCCTGCAATCAGTCACGTCAGTGACGTATGGCTGTCTCAGCTGTTCAAGCATTTCACTTCATGGAGGAACTTGCATTTAGCAGGATAAAGTGTAGTAGATTTTCCTTTTTATTTTCATAATTCGTTTAAATATTGCATACTCATACGCGTGTTAATATTACGTTTCCATAAATATGTAACATATGTAATATTATATATATTCTTATATAATATTACATATTTCTTACATTTTAAGCGATTTTTGTTACGTATTTATGTACATATTTAGAGGGTTTATATTACATAAAAATCCGGACTCTAGTCATCACCTTTGAAGTAGTCCCTTTCTATATTCACATACCTCTGCATTCGCTGCTGAGATTATTGATAACAATACTGAAAGTTATGTTCTGTGATTTCACGTGTGAGGTCTACCGTTTTCGACTTTACTTCTTCAATTGTGGTAAAACGTGTTCCCTTGAGACCAGACTTTAGGTCTCGGAAAAATAAAGTAATATGGTGCCAGATGCGACGAGTAGGGGGATGCTCTTATGCTCCAGAAATTACGTGACGAACAGAGCCTTGTAAGCCAGTGTATTGTTCTGGTTCAAAATAAATCTTTCCAAAATAGAGGCCCGTTTCTCTGTACTTTTTCGCAAAGTCCTATCAATACGTCAGTGTGACTGATTGTGTGTGCAGCAGGAACCCACTCAAGCATTGTAATTCCATAAATGTCAAAGAGTACAAGTCGCAGTTTTGAGTGTGGCATGTTTTTTTTTTTTTTTTTTCGGTTTTGGGGAATCAGGGTGATTCCACTTTATGGATTGCCACCTAATCTCAGTCATAGGTAAAAATCCATACTTCATCAGAGATAATTACCGATTCCAACAACTATAGTTCATTTTCGATACGTTGTAATATGTCCACACACAATTAGAGCTATTGACGGCACAATCTTTGTTTCTGAGCAAGATTTTTTGGCATAACTTCGGCACAGATTTTTCTTTTATTTAAGTCTGTGGTAATACGTGATACGCCAAACAGATTCCCTGTCCAATTTCACTAGTTCAGCCGTTGCACGCACTCAGCATGTGGTTACTTCTGATCATCTCATCTACTGTTGAGGTTTGTCCGTAACTGAAGATGGCGGTCTGAGTGATCGAAGTTTGCTTTTAATATGTTTCCTCCTCTCCGAGAGATATTTATGCCACTAAAAGACTTATATCCTGAGCATATGAATACATTGGACACGCAAGAATGTTTCAGTTGATGACTTTTTAAGTTTTACAAAAAAAAAAAAAAAAAAAAAAAACGTTATTCCTTTGTTCTACTTTCAAACTATTCATTTTTTGGTACACCACAGTTACACATATTCACGGAATGACTTCTTGTTCGAAACTGCCTAAGTCATTATGCAGATGTAAGAAGGAATGGTGATTCAACGCAATACTGAGGCTGACTGCACACTGAGGAAACAAACAGGTACACTTCTGGTCATAGAAAAGTAGACGGCGAAAAAAAAAAAAAGTTCGAAAAAAAATACCCTAGATCCTTACGTCCCACAGATTTGTTCTTACAGAGTAATTTATTTTCCCTCCATTCGGTTACAAAGTAGCATGATCATTTGGAGCACCATCAAGTAAATATGTAAACCTAATTGCCAAATACTAAAAGGCAGGAGCGTCATTTCATATTTTGCTCTGGGGGGGGGTAGGAGGGGCAAGACCCCGTAATATATGTAAAATTTCGCGCTTTTCACTCATTTAATACTATTCTATTGATAAAATCTAGATACATCTCAAATTCAGGGGGGCAAATGCCCCTTCCTCCCCCCCTAAATGACGCCTCTGCTAAAAGGTCATAACATATGACAAGAAAAGATAAATAAACCGTGGGACGTAAAACTCAAAGATTTCATTTCAAGATAAATAAAATCAAAATCTGGCTTATTGGGTGATACAAAATTCAAGCTTCTACGGAGAGTAAATCACCAAGGTGGTAATATACACAGATGGACAACTTCTAGAGTGAAGTTGTTTTGGTGTACTGGTTAGCATAATGGAGTTGCGTGCAGAACGTAATGTAGGATAGGTTCAAATCTTGTTTACGATTTTTTAAACAAAGATTCTGCATTATATTGCAAAGAGACTGGATATAAGAAAATTATACATGCGTCACAGCTGTGTAATATAGTACATTACATCATACAAATTAAACCAAATCATAATGTTTTCTCCTTTTGTCTCTAATGTATATTCTTGAGCCGAAAGTGACATAGAAAGTGTTCATCTTGTTCTTCAGTATTTCGCGCAAAGGAAATTATTACGTAAGAAAATGAACGATCACTAAAGTATATCTATAGTTTCAAGGGCAACCAATGGGAATAATCTGGTTGGGCTGTAGAAAGTGCATACTATGTTTCAGATACGAGAAAATATTAATCTTGTAAAGAATTTTCCAAATGGAATAGTTTCTGAAGTAATATAACAGATTTTTGAATTATGGACAGCAAAGAATATTACAGTTAATTCAAGAAAATAATCATCAAGGAATGAGGCAAGGAAGAGAAAGTAACGGGAAACTCAGTAATATGAATTGTGTTTACTATTTAGCGGCATAATCAAGTGGTTAGCGTACTGAGTTGCCACGCGCCAGATGAGGGTTGGAATTTTACCCCCATACTATCTTTTTACGTTTGGGTTTTGCCATTCGATTAGAACATTGTTAGAGAACAGTTGGAAATTTCATACACATGTGAGGTATTACCAACCATTAACAACAAGCCAATAGTGTCAAAGTAATATCTAGAGGGGGCCGGGGTGGCTCAGTGGTAGAGCGTTCACCTCTGGTGCTTGGGGTCCCGGGTTCGATCCCAGCCCCCGCCAAGTGAACTTTGTGGTGGACGAAACTACAAAACACATTTACTTCTGTCTAATGAAAAATTTTTGCTCTCAGATGTGAAACGCACGTGCTAGTAAACGCGTTTATGCTTTAGTCGGAGCCGGTGGCATGGTTCTGTAATTCACCTCTCTTGAGGGCGAGACAGTGTGGTGGGGAACCGCCTATATTGTGATAGTTGATCTTGTATGATTGTCTATGCACCACTAACTGCACCAGATTCAAGCCTTAGTCGTTGTTTGTAGCCCACGCTAATAGTCGTCTTTCATAACGTCAGTGTTGCATAACAATGAAAAATGCAGGCTTTGGAAATTTTAATGTTGTGAAACAGTATACTCTAGCCCTTTTCGTATCTTTATTCGAAATGGCGTAGTGCGAAGGAAAAAGTTTATTATCCAACACAATTTCTGAAGAACATACTAAGGCTATGGCTATACAAGGATGCATTTCCAATGCGTTTCCCGCGGCGAATGCGACCTAGGTGGCTATTCGGTAGCTTTACTTTCGCCAGAGTTACACTGTTAGCCAGTCAGGGTTTCCAGCCCTTTTTCATTTTCCGCACCGGAAGGATTGACTCAGCATGACCTACTTAAGTTGGTTTCTTGTGAGAAGACATGAAGTTATTGCTCTTAGCTGCAATTTCTTCTTATGTAAAGAAAAAAAGACGCCGATTTAAAGTGCATCCCATTAATAGACAAAGAATACGGCACGGCGAATTTCTGGGAACACGTCTTTCCTTTTCTCCCTTCCTTTTAGACATCTTTTACTGATTGCGAAACAGACGCTCTATTGTTCCGAAATGCACCAAATACTTTCGAGGCGACGTATTCTGCGCGTTTTTTTGCTTTAGCGTTTGTAGTGCATTGTTATTAGCCATCCATATTTAAATACATGGTCAACGTATTCCAAGTGTACGCATCAGCCATGAAAACACGTTGCGAACGCATCGAGTAGCCAATCACTAAGAATAATAATTTCTAAAGAAATTGTGATCATTTCCGAGATAAAGTTGAGGGAGCACGTCTCCTATTGTACCTTTCTCGACACGGCGCTCTTGTTTAGTTGTGTACAGAAACTGAGTTTTCATAGGGGCCGTGGTGGCTCAGTGGTAGAGCGTTCACCTCTGGCGCTTGGGGTCTCGGGTTCGATCCCAGCCACCGCCAAGTGAACTTTGTGGTGGACAAACACTGTGTGCGTGGGTTTTCTCGGAGTTCTCCCGTTTCCTCCCACTTACTTCATTCCACCATTTCATTCATTACTCATCACCGTCTCCTTTAGCCTAACCGGCATAACCGTGGGACGTAAAGCTCAAAGATTTCATTTCATTTCAAAGGGAGTTTTCAGGTTTCATCTCCCCCTGGAGCAAGATATTATGCAAAAATAAACATTTACTTCATTAAAATACGTATACAAACACATGGAATGATATGAACTAGGGAACTTGAACCCCCTTGACGAATTTCTGCGTACACCATTCCTCTTGTTTAATCGGTGTTGTTGACAGTGAGTCGCTGTAGAGCTTAATATGATGTGCTATCGTCTATTTATTAAAAATGTTAGGTAGAGGTGCACCTGTAAATAATGAAGAAAACTAACAGTAAGAAACTACAAATCTTTAGTCTCCAGATGATTCTCGTCAGTCAGTAGTAGTCTTGGTTGGTTGATTTGAGACATAGTGTTCTGTTCAGTAGCGAAGTTATATAAGATGTGGACATGCAGCTTAATGTGTGGCCTGAACCACATTATCTTCCGCTGGGAAGCGAACCCAGATTTCCGCACCGGAGACGCGTACGCTAACCATATAGCCACGAGGGCTGTCAGAATACAGCTATTTGTTTTGGACTTCCGATACTTTTACCATAAATGATTGTTTAGTATAGATGTATTTTAGCATATATATATATAATGTATATATATATAATGTGTGTATATATATATATATATAATAATGATAAAGTATTATGAAATTTTTTAAAAAGTTCCAAAAGTTTCGACTGAAAATTAACGTAAAAAATTCAGTTATCTTGCCTTGCAAATATAAAAGATTAGAAATCGTGTATTACAAGAATTATAGGTAAGTTGCTGCTTTCTAGGTTAACTGGTTCCGAGGAGGCATAAACCTTCATTGAGAGATTGTATGATAGGTAAGTGGGTGTTGAGATAATATATCCACCGGAGAATTTACAATGTAGAGATGCGACAAGTAGAACGAACCTATATAGACAGTAGCCGTGGTGTAATTATTATTATTATTATTATTATTATTATTATTATTATTATTATTATTATTATTATTATTATTATTATTATTGTAATTAGTAGTAGTAGTCATAGTCGTCGTCGTCGTCTTGTCATTGGTGGCAAGTAAATTAGCAAATTGAGAAAACTTCATCTATCACGGTCCTTTGTTAATTTGTTTTCACTTGCACGAGAAAATCTCTTTTTAATCCCCGGCGGGAGCTCAGGTGGTTCGGATTCCACGTTAATCAGTAGGTCCACGTCTCATATAGCCTCGTTGCTGAAAGGGACGCTAAACTAAAATCAACTCAACTCTCTTTTTAATCTACCAATCGTAGCCTTTCTCTCTCACACACACACTTCTCTTTCACCATAGCCTCTGGTGCTTTCTTCGCATTAGATCATTTCTTTTCCGCAGTGGATCTGCGTAGGTAGTCGCTAACGCTCTCGTCTTTGGTGTGAGTGGTCCCGGGTTTGATTCCCGGTGGGGACACTTGGTCGGAAAAGTGTAAAAAGCTTTTTCAGGCCAGCTATCTTGAGTGAGGTTTTCCTCATTCACACCAGGCAAATGCCCGGATGGTACTTAACATACATTCCGAGGCCGCTTCCTTCGTTTCCCTTCCTCGGATAGTGTGATCGCCGAGGGATATGGCCATACGCAACGGGTTGATATGGCCATAGATGCCGAAACCTAAGAAATCTCATTCCTAATTCTTCTTTTCCGTAGCCAGTTTATCTTCTTTCTGTGAATTATCTGTAACATTGCTGTCTCATTTTGTAAAATGACAGTACATTCTTTCCAGCCAGTTTTCTTCATTCTTCCTCATACTCTTATTTTGAAAGTCCCTACAAGTGTTTACGTTTGTCCATGTTTCTGCATTCCACACGAATCATTTAGTAAGTATTTTTATTAGCTCTTTATTCAGACATTAAATTACATTGTTTTTTTTTTTTTCTTAAGAGTTTCTTTTGTATTCTTACACTTGTTTATATTTCACGGTTTACACTTCATCTCTTAACTGATAATACAAGCTACATGTTAAAAAAAATATTCACTTGTGCTTCTTGCATCTCTCCTACTTCAATAATTCATACAGGCTGTTTGTTC
Source organism: Thermobia domestica (assembly GCF_964235325.1). NCBI lineage: Eukaryota > Metazoa > Arthropoda > Insecta > Zygentoma > Lepismatidae > Thermobia > Thermobia domestica. The sequence continues at coordinate 108,237,146 of NC_137459.1, read as the reverse complement.
CAATCACCATCCCTTCTGTATTCTTAACGTTTATTTTCATTCCATATCCTTGAAATCTCTTCAAGTTTTGTAACATTCACTGTGTTTTCCGATTCTGCGATAAAACCTACATGTCGTCTAAAAATCCCATAAACATAAGCCTTCTTTCTGCTGTCTATATAACTACCATCCATCCTTTTTATATTATTCATTCTTTCTTCTAACAATGAACGTTGTAAGTAGACGACTGTTAATTAATGTTAATTGTGACATCATCCCTGACCAACTCACCTTCCGACTACACTTCTTTGTCGGTTTTTTTCTTTATTCTACCTCGTATTTTTGGATTCACATATAAGCTGAGTTATAAAATAACCAGAGATTTGTTTTTACAGTGTAATGACCTATTCAAACAGTTTCCTCTAAGTTCAATGCGCCTACATCAGCACTTGACAAGGATACTGATTCCACAGGAAAAAAGGGGGCCGCGGTGGCTCAGTGGAAGAGCGTTCACCTCTGGTGCTAGGGGTCTCGGGTTCAAACCCTGCTCCCGCCAAGTGAACTTTGTGGTGGACAAACACCGTGTGCGTGGGTCTTCTCGGGGTTCTCCCGTTTCCTCCCACTTTCTTCATTCCACCATTTCATTCATTACTCATTATCACCGTCTCCTTTAGCCTAACCGGCATAACCGTGGGACGTAAAACTCAAAATTTCATTTCATTTCATTCACAGGAAAAAAGTAACTTTTGAACGCGTGTTTAAACACTCATGCACTGCTGACTGGATTTCCTCGTCATTTGGAATCTCGAGTCTCTTGTGCATCTTTAAGTAAGCCAAAGGCGTGAAAATCTAAATCAAACTTTCGTCTTTAATAAAAAATATGAGGCGTGATACACACACAAACCACAGTAGACTCAAGTCTTTGTACTCATCACTAATGTCCGGATTTGTATGTAATTACATATTTTTTCCTTCATATGTAGGTTCGTCAAATCCTTAAATGTTTGTGATTCACACCTGTAGGGTGCTTCAACTCAAGTTTCATATTACATATTTTTACATGTTTTGATCAATATTACATATTTCTATGGTTTCTACTTATCTTCTAACATAAAACTGTCTTAAAATTTTGCGTTTACTGAAATTTTAATTTAAAATAAAAAATCCTCTCCCACTGTGCAAGGCTTGCATCTAGATACAATTTTGTCATGTCTTTCTTTTCGTCTCTTTACCGAAAGATAAATCTCTCTCTTTTTTTATTTGTCAAACCATGTTTGCAGAATTTTCGCCGATAAAAGAAATATAAGAAGAAACAAGTAAACATCCACCCTCCGGGGTACATTAGCAGCGCCCTTTATTCTCAATTCTGGAGGAACACAGATCACGTGTCTGACAGGCGACTGGACAGAAAATTCCTAAAATGAAGTCTATTTGATTTTTATCGGAGGTCGGACGGGGAAAAAATGAAAACAAATCCTGCAATTCAAGTTAAAACAGTATGCTAGTGAGCTTCCAGAAATTTACTGCAGGAGTTCGTTACAAGAAGCTGGCGACAATGGCAATATCGTAGCAGATAAGCTAAGCTTTCAAAGAACTTCGCTTGTTCAACTGAACGACAGGAGGACAGCACTCTATAAAAATAGTATTGCAGTTGCAAAACGGACGTGTTTTGTATTGACCGTCGAAGTTAGAAATGGCTCCGGTTGCCTCAACTTTGTCCGTGAAATTGTGGTCGTGGGTAACTATCGATGATGAGTTTACTACGGACGGTAAAGTGGTGTTCTGCCAAGTGTGTGATAAAAGAATTGGATGTTGAGTGAAATCTCAGAACAACATGTACAAAGTGCACTCCGTGCAAGAAATAAAAATTTACGAACTGCAAAAAACAAGTACTCTTGACACAAATTCATCAAGATACTTCAGTGAGTAAGTTTTTCAAAGACTTGTGCCAAGCTATAATAGCAGCAAACATTCCTTGGAGAAGAGTTCAGTGCCAAAATACCGTGCTTTTCTGGAGAAGTACTGCAGGCGTCGAATTCCTGACGAATCCACTCTTCGAAACTGTTATCTCGAAGTTTGTTGTAGGGAAGCTATAGATACCATTAGGGCAGAAATAGGTAGTTCATATATTTGGATTTCTGTGAACGAAACAACAGACGTTTTTGGACGTTATGTAACAAATCTAGTGATTGGAAAGTTAAGTGAAGATGCTCCATCTAAATCCTATATTATTGCGAGTAAATTGCTGGAAGGCACGAATCATTCCACGATTGCTCGCTTTGTAAACAATGGTCTTAAAGTGTTATGACCGGGAGGAGTTCAGGAAGAAAAAGTCCTTGTTCTCTATACAGACAGTGCAGCGTAAATGTTAAAAGCGACTAGAGCACTTAGTTTTTTACCCTTACTTAATTCACTTCACCTGTATGGCGCATGCTCTTCAGCGTGTTGCTGAAGAGGTGAGAGACAACTTTTGCAAAGTAAATCAACTAGTTTCTTCCACGAAAAAAAATGTTTAAGGTGCCACAACGTGTTCTTTACAGAGATCAACTTCCAGACGTGCCACTTCCTGTGGAGCATATGCTAACGAGATGGAACACTTGGATACAGGCAAAACATTTCTACAATGAACATTTAAAAAAAATAAGTCTGTTGTTCATTCATTTCCATCGGAGTCTGCTGTGTTAGTTGTCATTGCTCGAAAACTGTTTAATGACTCAAAAGTAGCGTGTGATATCGCATACATAGACAGTAATTTTGGTTGGCTACCTACAAGCATTAAAAAGCTAGAGACTGTTGGGCGGCCTCTTCCGGAATCCATGTAAATCATAGAAAATGCAAAGATACTACTGCAAGATGTGTATGGAGAAATAGGAGAAAAAGTTCGAAAGAAACTAAATGCAATGTTGGAAAGAAACCCGGGCTACGACAGCCTATTGGCAGTGTGAGATTCTCAGTGGTGAAACAAGAATCCCCTTGAAGATATATTCCCCAATAGGGATGGTATCGAGACGAGACGAGACTTTGTACAGTCTCGGTCTCGTCTCGGTTGATAAATAACGGTCTCGGTCTCGTCTCGAGTAAAAAATCGCAGTCTCGGTCTCGTCTCGGTCAACAGATGCTTGTCTCGGTCTCGGTCTCGAGTACCAAATCTCGGTCTCGTCTCGAAAGTCTCGAAATAAATAGTGTGAAATTAAAATAGCGAAAGTATTATTCTCGTACAGCCTGTCGTTTCCGCTTATTTTTTCCTTTCATTTTGACTTAGAATTATGGTATGGTGTACCTGTTCATAGCTAATTTGCTAGTGCTAGTGCATGCGCGTATTCCAGGTTCAATGATCAGTGGGTATATCACCTTAAAACCCTAATAGAACCCATATTTCACTTTCAGCAATAGACTTTGTTTCATATAGCCTCAGAACTGCCTATACAATTAAACTCTATTAAATTAACTCCAGTACTATACAGTAGTTTATTTCCTTCCTTTGAATCAGAATTGTTCAATACCTCCTAACGAATAACGCAACACAGAGCAGCACGAATGTATTTAATCGTACCGAAATTGAAACTTTACAATTTCTCATTATTCAATACATTCTGCTTTGACTGTGATTTTAAAAACAGAATATAACGTTCATTATCTTAACAAATAGGGTAAAGTATTACTACAATATACGTATTTTGTTTGAAATTCATGAAATGCTTTATTACCGTTTCACATCTCCGTGTTTAATTGACACTTTATAACACGAACGTCCTGAACCTTGCGGTGGGAGTTACTACACTCATCTTTGCTATGTGAGGTCTCGAGTTGGATCACAAAACAAGTTAGATTCAAAGTCCGATGTTTCGCATAGTTCGCGTCTCATTTTAAGTGCATTCTGTTCTTATACTAGTTCATAAGGTCGTAATGCATTACGTAAGCACATATCCAGTGCCGTAACATAGATTAATCTTATTCTTGAGCTCTCAACGGTGCATGCAATCTTTATTCGAGAAAACCAACCTTGCGTTTATTACGTCGAAATTTTATATTGATTGAAAATTAGTTGCAAAACATGGACATACATATCATATAAGTATATAGGTAATTCGAGTTATCTGTATCTATTTTTTCTCACTCGCCAAAACAAGTGATTCTTAACTTTCTAGTTTTCTTTTGTATTAATTTTCGTAGTTTTGCTGCAACATGATGGATTGAATAGTCAAAAATACTTTTTTCGCTCTATGATTTTCATTAAATTTTGGATCCATTTTTACCCTACCTTACCTAGTAAAAGTTATATGTTTAGTCTTAGTTGAGGAACCAGTTTTTCGCTTCTGTAAAATTACGAAATTATGACTTGGTTTAGTTTACCTCCGAGGTCCAGATATAATAAAATCATCACAATCGTCATAATCAACCATTATAAATCCATTGCTGTATGAAGGTCTTTCCAAGTCTTCTCCACAACTATCTAACGGGCAATTCTTTTCCAGGTTACTCCTCCAGGGGCTCTTGATTTCGTCACATCTTCTTGTATGCGGAGGTTTCCTAGGCTGTTTTTGTCTCGTGGTATCCAGTCTAGAATTGTTTTCGTCCGTCGATCATAATTTCTTCTTGCAATACGTCCAGCACACTTTCCAGCTCATATTAAATTATTTCATTAGCACAATCAGTATTCATTTCTATATATTTGGGCTGCAAATAGTTCGAATTCGCTACTTTCGGAGTACAGACACGCTACTTTTTAACCATCGGATCTGACAACACTGACTGAATGATTTAAATCAACACAATGTGAGGACCCCCGTTTGGTCTAGCGGCTAGAACTCTTAATTTCGGTTCGCGTGGTCCCGAGTTCGATTTCCGGTGGGGGTAAAGTTGAACGACCGAAGTGGTTCGGATTCCACTATAGTCATTAGCTCCACGTCTCTTTTAGCCGCCCTAGCATAACTGTGGGACGTTGAACTAAAACAAAACAAAACAAAAGTGAACACTGTGTATTACTAACTGTAAGTTCTTGAATAATTGCATATAGCTATATGATATGGATCGAGTTTGAGGTGGTCGGTGCTCAAACTAAAGCAAGTGAAATGTAATTAGGATGCAATTAGAACTTTTAATTAAGCACGATCTTAATCTAAAGTGTACACCAGGCCTAAGGCTTAAGGGGAACAACTAGTGTTACTGAAAATGTATCAGTTACATTTAATCTCAGTTACAATTTGCATTTACATGTATTGCTGGAACGTAGATTTAAACATTAACATTATAAGTAGCCCAAAGACTATGAAAAAACATCGTCTCTTGGAAGGATTCTTGCACCATAAAACAAATTACGAGTAATTTTAAAATATTTTGCAGTTTATCTACGCTATTTGCACATATTTAGAATAATATTTAGCTATCTATTTAAGTGGGCAACACTGCTTAAAATAATGCAACTTGTTGTAATTAAAACCACCAAAAACTGTTGTAATGTTATAGAAGCAAAGGAAAGCAATAATCATTATAAAAAATTAATAAAAATGCGTAATTTTAAGCAGTATAATAATCACTACCAATGTGTTTGGTCTCTGTGACGATTTGAAATAACAATTGTTGTAAATGGCGTTATAAGCATTTAATTCTTTTGGAAGCATCTGCATGATGAGACGTGATATGTCAGCGCCTTTTCGAAGTAAAGTCTTCAGAAACATTTAAATTTTCCGTTTCTTGTAACTTTGTTCCTTCATTCATTCGAAATATATTATACCATGATCACAGTATTTGACGCAGTTGATGCGCATTGCACCGTCCATGCCATTTGAGTTATTAGAGATTTCCAAGCTACATAAAAAAATGTATGGGCTATTGTGATTTTGTTAAATAACTAAATATGTAATACTTTACGTAGCGCAATTTGAGAAAATACAACTTTATTTTGCTTTATCAACATTCCTTGTTTATCTAGTGATATTGCAGAGTATCAAGAATAATTTCCCAACTTGGTACAAAATTTCAGCATTTTGAATATATATATATATATATATAGCAGATCCTAGGGGAGGGCTATAGGGACTATAGCCCCCCTTAACGCTCAGGTATGCACTGGATAAAATGAGCTTCAATCCTACTTTCTTTACACTGGATAAAGCGGCAAACCACCGTCACCGTTTTCAAAATGGCCGCCAAGACATGGCGCCTGTATCAGATAAAACGTCCAGTACCACTAGACCCCTAATATGAAAATAGTTGGAGATAAATGAACAGAATAAAACTCGTATAGGAAAGCACAGAGGGTATTTATCATTCCACGGCTCGAATATAATGCAACGGAGAAAAAGATTATTAAAGTATAATTGGCATGATGCAAAAGAGGAAATGATAGAAAATGATCTTTCCGATCTCTGTCCGTAAGTAAGTGAAGCGGGAATGAATGGTAAAATCTCAAATGAGAACCTCACTTTTTATTTGCAATAGATATGGTTTGTCTGAAACACTTGTGTATACAAATGACTGGTACTATAATGAATAAAAATAAAGTGAAATAAGGTGAATAAAAATAAGGTGAAATTCAAGTTTAACAACATTTTACCCGCCCCTTCGCCTCTGATAATTTAACGCATTGCGTGCAAGATTTTTGGGACATATCTTGCATTAGTATGTACCGTTTCGTTACTAAGGATCACAACTGAAATTACCGTTGAAAGTTATTCGGAATGTAACTGTGGACATCTCAGTGAAACGCATATTCTATCACATGCAAGAAGACACAGAAAAAAAAGAAGCGAACCAATATCATGCAGACGACTGTTGAACAAAACCAACGTTTGTAAACATTGTTCTAAAATTGCATTGTTCGACAAATTGGTTTCGCATTTCACTTGATTCATTTTTGCATAAAACCATTGCCTGCAATCAAAATGGAAGGTACCATTTAACAAGAATTTTACATACTTTATCCCATTACAGAGACATTTATCTCTTATAAAAACACATTTCAAATAACTTTGTTTCGTAGATACAATTTGCAAAAACTAAGGCTCTCATTTGCAATTTCACCGATCCTTCGCGCTTCACTCACTTAGGGAGTGAGGTAGGAGCGATTATTTTCTAAGAGTTAGATTTCTTTCTTTCCATTATGGCACTTTCACTCTAATCATCTTTTCGACTGTTGCAACATTCCCGAGCTATAGAATGATAAATACCCTCTGTGGTTTCCTATTCGAATATTTGTTCTGGTGTTTTCATATTAGTGATACTGGACGTTTTACTTGATGCAGGTACCATGTCTTGGTGGTCATTTTGAAAACGGTGACCCATATGAACAATCTTTTGCAACAACACACTTTAGTTTTTAAAGATATGTCGAACGAGGTATCATTCACCCCATGTTTCCATTTACAATTTTGAAGTTGCGCCCTGGGCCCCCATGAAGGGTGGCCCTGGGAGTCTCCGCGACAATATCAATCGATGTGCCACATGACATTTTCTATTTGAGTTTCTGTTCGGTTCATTTATGTTCAACCGTTTTCATATTAGTGGTACTGCACGTTTTACTGTATCTGATAGAGGCAACATGTCTTGGCGGCCATTTTGAATACAGTGACCGATATGAACAATCTTTTGCCACAACGCTTTTTAGTTTTTCAAGATCTATCGAACGAGGTACCACTTACCCCTTGCTTCCATTTAAAATTAAAGTTGGGCCCCGGGAACCCATGCAGGGCGGACCTGGATGGCACCGCGACCATATATATATATATATATATATATATATATATATATATATATATATATAGAGAGAGAGAGAGAGAGAGAGAGAGAGAGAGAGAGAATTCTATTCGCATCAGCAGTGGATTTTGTTTCGGCTGAGGCTTGAGGAACGAGCGAGAAACATTCGCGTTGTACGTGCAAAGCAAAAAATTATCACACATTTATTTCGGGAGGGGTTTGAGCCCGATAACCACCCCCTAAATACGCCACTGTATATCAGTCAACCGTTCTCATATTATCTAACAGCAACGAAACAAATATTGAGTGAAGGCAATTTTAGTATTTATCAATATCAATATTCGAGACGAGACCGAAACTTACGAGACTACCTAAGTCTCGTCTCGGTCTCGTCTCGATTTATAGAGATATGTCTCGGTCTCGTCTCGGTATTTAAAAGTCCGTCTCGGTCTCGTCTCGGTATATAAATGTCCGTCTCGGTCTCGGTACCATCCCTATTCCCCAACTACATCCCCCTGTTGAAATACGCCCCTGTGCCTCATGTGATGTGGAGAGATCATTCTCTGCATACAAGAACATTTTATCCGATCGCCGAGAAAGTTTATTTCTGATCATTTGGAAATGTACCTTGTAACCCATTGTGCAACAACACACAGTTGAACTGCATGCACATTTTTTTGTAAGTATTTTATTTCAAATTAAAAACGTTCATTAGTGGAAATATTCTTCAATCTTAGTTCAGCTGGTATTGTTTAAAAGATATAGGACTGCTTTTCCCTGCATGAAATTAAAACAATACATTTCGTCTTAAGTTGCTTTTAGTATTAGTATACTTAAATTAGTATATTGCGTATAATTCATTTCAAGATTGGGCCGTGGTGACGGATGTGCATTTAATGTAAAACGTTCTAGATTTGAAACGGGACTTCACCACACCACATGAGATTTCTGACGTACAAATGCCGTATGCATTGCTTTTCTCGGGACTTTCCTGTTTTTGTCTAGCCGATTCACATCTTCCTTCATTTGCGTCTGATTTTTATTATCCTGCAATCAGTCACGTCAGTGACGTATGGCTGTCTCAGCTGTTCAAGCATTTCACTTCATGGAGGAACTTGCATTTAGCAGGATAAAGTGTAGTAGATTTTCCTTTTTATTTTCATAATTCGTTTAAATATTGCATACTCATACGCGTGTTAATATTACGTTTCCATAAATATGTAACATATGTAATATTATATATATTCTTATATAATATTACATATTTCTTACATTTTAAGCGATTTTTGTTACGTATTTATGTACATATTTAGAGGGTTTATATTACATAAAAATCCGGACTCTAGTCATCACCTTTGAAGTAGTCCCTTTCTATATTCACATACCTCTGCATTCGCTGCTGAGATTATTGATAACAATACTGAAAGTTATGTTCTGTGATTTCACGTGTGAGGTCTACCGTTTTCGACTTTACTTCTTCAATTGTGGTAAAACGTGTTCCCTTGAGACCAGACTTTAGGTCTCGGAAAAATAAAGTAATATGGTGCCAGATGCGACGAGTAGGGGGATGCTCTTATGCTCCAGAAATTACGTGACGAACAGAGCCTTGTAAGCCAGTGTATTGTTCTGGTTCAAAATAAATCTTTCCAAAATAGAGGCCCGTTTCTCTGTACTTTTTCGCAAAGTCCTATCAATACGTCAGTGTGACTGATTGTGTGTGCAGCAGGAACCCACTCAAGCATTGTAATTCCATAAATGTCAAAGAGTACAAGTCGCAGTTTTGAGTGTGGCATGTTTTTTTTTACGGTTTTGGGGAATCAGGGTGATTCCACTTTATGGATTGCCACCTAATCTCAGTCATAGGTAAAAATCCATACTTCATCAGAGATAATTACCGATTCCAACAACTATAGTTCATTTTCGATACGTTGTAATATGTCCACACACAATTAGAGCTATTGACGGCACAATCTTTGTTTCTGAGCAAGATTTTTTGGCATAACTTCGGCACAGATTTTTCTTTTATTTAAGTCTGTGGTAATACGTGATACGCCAAACAGATTCCCTGTCCAATTTCACTAGTTCAGCCGTTGCACGCACTCAGCATGTGGTTACTTCTGATCATCTCATCTACTGTTGAGGTTTGTCCGTAACTGAAGATGGCGGTCTGAGTGATCGAAGTTTGCTTTTAATATGTTTCCTCCTCTCCGAGAGATATTTATGCCACTAAAAGACTTATATCCTGAGCATATGAATACATTGGACACGCAAGAATGTTTCAGTTGATGACTTTTTAAGTTTTACAAAAAAAAAAAAAAAAAAAAAAAAAAACGTTATTCCTTTGTTCTACTTTCAAACTATTCATTTTTTGGTACACCACAGTTACACATATTCACGGAATGACTTCTTGTTCGAAACTGCCTAAGTCATTATGCAGATGTAAGAAGGAATGGTGATTCAACGCAATACTGAGGCTGACTGCACACTGAGGAAACAAACAGGTACACTTCTGGTCATAGAAAAGTAGACGGCGAAAAAAAAAAAAAGTTCGAAAAAAAAATACCCTAGATCCTTACGTCCCACAGATTTGTTCTTACAGAGTAATTTATTTTCCCTCCATTCGGTTACAAAGTAGCATGATCATTTGGAGCACCATCAAGTAAATATGTAAACCTAATTGCCAAATACTAAAAGGCAGGAGCGTCATTTCATATTTTGCTCTGGGGGGGGTAGGAGGGGCAAGACCCCGTAATATATGTAAAATTTCGCGCTTTTCACTCATTTAATACTATTCTATTGATAAAATCTAGATACATCTCAAATTCAGGGGGGCAAATGCCCCTTCTCCCCCCCTAAATGACGCCTCTGCTAAAAGGTCATAACATATGACAAGAAAAGATAAATAAACCGTGGGACGTAAAACTCAAAGATTTCATTTCAAGATAAATAAAATCAAAATCTGGCTTATTGGGTGATACAAAATTCAAGCTTCTACGGAGAGTAAATCACCAAGGTGGTAATATACACAGATGGACAACTTCTAGAGTGAAGTTGTTTTGGTGTACTGGTTAGCATAATGGAGTTGCGTGCAGAACGTAATGTAGGATAGGTTCAAATCTTGTTTACGATTTTTTAAACAAAGATTCTGCATTATATTGCAAAGAGACTGGATATAAGAAAATTATACATGCGTCACAGCTGTGTAATATAGTACATTACATCATACAAATTAAACCAAATCATAATGTTTTCTCCTTTTGTCTCTAATGTATATTCTTGAGCCGAAAGTGACATAGAAAGTGTTCATCTTGTTCTTCAGTATTTCGCGCAAAGGAAATTATTACGTAAGAAAATGAACGATCACTAAAGTATATCTATAGTTTCAAGGGCAACCAATGGGAATAATCTGGTTGGGCTGTAGAAAGTGCATACTATGTTTCAGATACGAGAAAATATTAATCTTGTAAAGAATTTTCCAAATGGAATAGTTTCTGAAGTAATATAACAGATTTTTGAATTATGGACAGCAAAGAATATTACAGTTAATTCAAGAAAATAATCATCAAGGAATGAGGCAAGGAAGAGAAAGTAACGGGAAACTCAGTAATATGAATTGTGTTTACTATTTAGCGGCATAATCAAGTGGTTAGCGTACTGAGTTGCCACGCGCCAGATGAGGGTTGGAATTTTACCCCCATACTATCTTTTTACGTTTGGGTTTTGCCATTCGATTAGAACATTGTTAGAGAACAGTTGGAAATTTCATACACATGTGAGGTATTACCAACCATTAACAACAAGCCAATAGTGTCAAAGTAATATCTAGAGGGGGCCGGGGTGGCTCAGTGGTAGAGCGTTCACCTCTGGTGCTTGGGGTCCCGGGTTCGATCCCAGCCCCCGCCAAGTGAACTTTGTGGTGGACAAACACCATGTGCGTGGGTTTTCTCAGGGTTCTCCAGTTTCCTCCTACTTTCTTCATTCCATCATTTCATTCATTACTCATCATCACCGTCTCCTTTAGCCTAACCGGCATAACCGTGGGACGTAAAGCTCAAAGATTTCATTTCATTTTCATTTCAAAGTAATACTTAGAGAGAGGAAAAATATGGAGAAAAGTAAGAAAATATGAAAATCGAAAGTCCAAAATATGAGACTATAAGTGTATACTTTCTACGAGATTAAACTAGTAGGTTTATACTAGGGATGGCCAATTCCGGAATTTTTACTTTCCGGAATCCGGAAAGTAAAATCGGAAAATTCCGGAATTCGGAAAAATTCCGGAATTCGGAAAAATTCCGGAATTCGGAAAAATTCCGGAATTCGGAAAAATTCCGGAATTCAGAAAAATTCCGGAATTCGGAAAAAATCCGGAATTCGGAAAAAAATCCGGAATTCGGGAAAATTCCGGAATTCGGGAAAATTCCGGATTTCGGAAAAATTCCGGATTTCGGAAAAAATCCGGAATTCAGAAAAATCCGGAATTCGGAAAAATCCGGAATTCGGAAAAAATCCGGATTTCGGAAAAATTCCGGAATTCGGAAAAATATTTTTTTCTTTTTGTAATCCTAAGAATTTTGTTCAAATGCAAACGAACAAATTTCCTTTTTGTAATCCTAAGAATGTATGATGCAAGTTAAGCTGAAACTTACATCCTAAAGTATACACTACTCAATCTTCCCATGGTTAATGAGATGTAGTCCAAAAGTACGATGTACTCTTAATATTTAATTTTTGTTTTACTGTGATATTGTCCAGAGGTAAGACATATACCACACTGAGATAAACAACTTGACATAATGAAGATGTTATCATACGTAGTTTTCCAGAAAATCGTGAGAAACGAATTTTTATGAAGTTAAAATATGCGTCGCTTGTTGCCAGTGTGATGCAATTGATAACTTTTATGCTGGAATAGTCTTCTTCTTCTTCTTCTTCTTATTATTATTATTATTATTATTATTATTATTATTATTATTATTATTATTATTATTATTATTATTATTATTATTATTATTAATCGTTTATGTACTGTAAAAGAAAAATATGAACCGTTAAGTAGTAGATTTTATCTGTTGTTTTTTGATATCTTCTAACAGTAATAACAAATTGCTTGTAAATACGCAATGATTATCAAGGACAATGGCATATTAATGTAAGGACTACTCTGCAGACTAGCAATAAACAATAAACAATAACAGATAAACAATAGTCCCCCCCCCCAAAAAAAAGTAACTAACTTGGGCACGTCAGAATGTTCGCGAGAATATAGGGACGCATTGAGACTAGCAAAAAACGTGGTGTTATTATTACTCAAAGGGCCGTACGATGGAGTCATTAACGTTAATGTTAATGGCACCAATGAGCACTTACTTGCTCTAACGGTTAACTTCATTTTTGAGATGATTCTTAGAAGTGGGCGTGTTGGCATGCAGTTGGAGTACTAACGATTTGCGTCACTATCGAACACTAACGTAGCATTAGCGACGTTTAAAGTCGAAATTGGAGTCTGACATAAGTGGCTTGTCAACTTCACGGACATTATATTTTCCTTGAATGCGAGAATTTTGCGCCCGGGAAATTTGCGCCCTACCACAAAAATAGGAAAAAATGCGCTCGCAATATATTTGCACTGGGATGTTTGCGCCCTACCCCAAAAAGAGGGGAAAATGCGCCGGCTATATATTTGCACTGGGATGTTAGCGCCCTACAATTCAACTTATTATTGTATTGTGTAAAGTAACTTCCACTCGTACTTGAACTAGGCTTGCCTCTCATCGTCTCAGTGAGTTACTCCATCCGTTATAATATTCCGAACAAATGAAAAAAATACAATTTTACTTCACTAAAGGGCAATCCATACAAATACAATTTTTCATTATACTACAAAATTTACAATAAACGTATAAATGACTGATATATAATTATTTATTAATATAATCAAAGAGTATAATTTAATCTACAAAAGGCTGTTTGGCACTACCCAGATATCTCTGTTCACAATCCTTGCGAGTTGTTTGGCTTTTCAGGACACAAAATATAGAAAAGAAAATGTAAAGTGAATGTAAAATCAGTTCAGTAATATTATCAAGAAAACTATGTACAGTGTGTTTACCTGCTGGAATTACACTTCAAACACACAATTGCGTTCAGTCGTTCTTTCAGGAAAAATGTTCCGGGGGCACATTTAGTATTCCGGAGGGGGGTCACTGCTGGTACTATTCTATTTATTATTATATTATAGACGTATTATTTTGGTCTCCTCCGAGGGGGCACTCTGAGAGCTCTGGGGAGGCCAGTGTTCCCCCAAAATCATCTCTGGAAGAAGCAGTGATTGCGTTGATCCGTTGTGTTCTTTTGGCTTATATTGAAGTTTATTCTCCCCTTATATAGCCACAATGAAAATAAATCACAAATGGCATGGTTGTGGGGGGAGGATTGTTTATGCTGTAATGTCAGCCCCTCCGAGCAAATGCGTAAGCTCCAATAGGTTCTTTTATTTCGCAGGGCTCAAACTTCCCGGTGGAGGTATGATACATCGCAGGCGCAATTTTCCCTGTTCTTGAGGTAGGGCGCAAATTTCCCAGACGCAAAATTCTTGACACCGTTCGAATGACCTCGGAAGACGATTTCTTTTTCAATACTTTTTTATATTCTTTTACTCGAGATTTCTTCATAGCTTCTTATTAAAATACTTACTAATATATCCTCATTTTATTGTCCTAACCAATCAATATGGGTATGTTGTCAGTAAAATATTTAGATTGATCGAGCCTCTGGTGTGTAACCACAGTATTTCATATCATGCCCCCATTAGAAATCTTGGCTAAACGAACCAATATATGTTGCCAATAAAATAGTTTAGAATGATTGAGCCCCTGGTAAATAACCACAGTATTTCGTGGCAGACCCCCCCCTTCCTATAACCATATTCTAGCTACGTGCCTGACTCAGGTAATTCTCTACATTCTTTACCAAGCACACATTTTCTAAAGCGGAAAATGCTCTCTAAATACCTAAGCTCATTATTTTCAGCAGATGGACAAACTGGGTAACATTCTATCTACATGAATGTTATATATGTCGATTACTGGAAACCGCTTCTCGCTATCTATTACCATATTTACTATATAATGATTAACGTTAAAACCGGAAATGGTTGATTTGTACCGCTTCCGGTTTGAATATTACATTCATCAGGGAACTCGATTCTTAACTATTGACTCTGTACATCATGGCCAAAATTGATTGGTAATCCATCAGATAGTTCTTGAGACTGTTTGTTTCACTGACGGACAGAATGAATATATGGCTATAGAGTTTTGATAAACTAAATTCGTTAATGAGTGATGATGGAACAAATATAAGAAAGGGAACCAAGAGTACCACCGGGAAAATTTTCGAACACAAAATTAGCCATCGAAAACCCACATGTCCTGGGTTAGAATACCATAGATGAAAACTCTACCACTGAGTCATCAATCACCCGCTTATTAGTTTTATTAATTATTATATTAATATAAATTAATGAATGCCTGCTTATGTTAATTATTGAACAATTACATTGTATACTTCGTAAAGTCAAAAATTATAAATTTGTATTTACTGTACATACAGTGAGCGCAGAAAGTGTTCGTACACCTATGCTATTGAAACGAGAATGCCTGCGAAAAAGAAACAGAAAATTTAAGAAGTGTAATAACACACACAATATGAATAATGAAAACTAAGCTTTATGAATATATCAATAAAGAACCACAAAGACAAGTTTAATGGTCAGAAAGTAAATAAATTCCGTAAAAAATGTATAGAGTAGACGCAAAAAGTGATGTACACCTGACGTACGAATACGAAACAAAGATACCACAACTGGGGTTCACTAGTATTCACCTGAGTATACACCTCTGTATAGCATGACGAGTAACAGAATGAGTTTAGTTGTGAATAGGAGTGAAAAAACTGCACGGTGGGCTGTCGAAATGGGAAGCAACCGAACAGAAACAAATGAGGAGACAAGAAAAGTAATTATTAAAGTGCCTAAGAAGGGTAAGTCTTTGAGAAAGATAGCAAACCTCAGGGGCAGATCCAGAGGGGGGCGATCGGGGCCATTGCCCCCCCTCCCACAAGAGGAAACTTTCTTATTTTATATATACATAAACCCATCCATAACAAGTTTGGAGCTCTTAAAAGTAGCAGTATTACTGCCGACCGCCCCTTCCCCAGAAGTCCGTCCTGGATCCGCCCCTGTATAGAGTAGCCACAATCGAGTATTTTCCGCTGTATGTTTGGAGTCGTTGTCTTGCTGAACAATAAATTGTTTTCAAGAACCATCTTCTGCGCACTAGTATGGAGATATTCCTTTAATATGTTAATATACACTTTGTGGATTATCACTCCATCGATAAGGTGGAGACGACCCACTCCTGAGGCACTCATACAACCCCAGACGAGCACGGACCCTCCTCCGTGTCTTACTTTAGGGACGAGATTTTGAGGATTCATCTCTGTATTCACCTTGCGCCATACCATACGCCTCCCATTGGACTCGATAAAATTAAATTTACTTTCGTCCGAAAATATGACCCTATTCCAGAAAGAAGCCTGATCAAACTTTAGTCTCTTTATACGATTTGTCTTGTTCACCCAGAACATTTTCCTGGCTATCCGACCATGATACGCTGCAAATATTCCGCACTGTACTGGCTGATACTTTAACACCGCGTGTTTCCAGATCCGTTGCCAATTGCACAGCACTACTTTTTGGAACCTTTTTTCTTTCCCTAATAATGTAACGTTTAACTTGTTCACTCAACACTCTTGGTCTTCCAGTTCTTTTTTTAATTATTATTATTATTTTTTATTATTTTTTTATGGTTTCGCACAGTGATAGAAACATTATACATCGCAATTATTGTTTGTACTGTTGAACGAGGCCTATCTGCAAGGTTTGCCAGAGGCGGATCCAGGACGGACTTCTGGGGGGGGGCGGTCGGCGGTAATACTGCTACTTTTAAGAGCTCCAAACTTGTTATGGATGGGTTTATTTATATATAAAATAAGAAAGTTTCCTCTTGTGGGGGGGGGGGGCGATTGCCCCGATCGCCCCCCTCTGGATCCGCCCCTGACTCTATAATACCTTGAAACAGTTTCGCACACCTCCCCAATCCCCAGACATGAACCCCATAGAACATCTACGATCTGTTCTGGAGACAAGAATCAGAAGGCACAGCTTGTCTACTAAAGAAGGCCTAAGAAAAGTTATTCAAGAAGAATGGGACATAATCAGTCCCGAAGCTACAGAACTACGAACTACTACAGGTGAAATCAATGCCACGAAGACTACAGACAATCATTAACGCACAGGGTAATCCCACAAAATATTAAATAACGTAATATACTTTATAAGCATTAATTCAAGCATAAGTGTACGGTGACTTTTTGCGTTTACAAAAAAGGAATTCTCTCTTTTCTTCTGAACAAAACAGCGATTGTGTTTGTTTGGCCTTTCTCTTGTATATAGAAATAAAATGTATGAATGTGTAGTCTTAATTCTGGTTATATATATATTTTCCACCTCCCGTTCTCATGCTAGCTGTTTTCAATATAAAGTATGCACGGTGTACGAACACTTTCTGCGCTCACTGTAGGTATGTTGACAATAAGCGAATGTTATTAGAATATTTGTTGAGATTTATTTTCCTTCACTGCCTTTCGCCTGGTTAAAAAGTAGTTTGCAGTGCTTTGGAGCAGCTGTAGGTGGGAACGCGATAATGTTTGAGACATACCGGCGACTTTTTTGTGTGTGAAAATAAGACCTTTCTCATAAAGTAGTAAATAACTGCAGTAGCAATTGTCTACGTAAATGATAAAGACATATCCAACTACAAGAAATTAATACAGTATATATAGCCTATTCATTATTGTGTTTCTCTTTTAACAGCTACTAGCTAAGGATGGCCAATTCCAGAATTTTTACTTTCCGGAATCCGGAAAGTAAAATCGGAAAAATTCCGGATCTCGGAAAAATTCCGATTTTTTCTAAATTCCGGATTTTTTCCGAATGTCGGAATTTTTCCGAAATCCGGAATTTTTCCGAAATCCGGAATTTTTCTGAATTCCGGAATTTTTCCGAAATCCGGAATTTTTCTGAATTCCGGAATTTTTCCGAAATCCGGAATTTTTCTGAATTCCGGAATTTTTCCGAAATCCGGAATTTTTCTGAATTCCGGATTTTTTCCGAAATCCGGAATTTTTCTGAATTCCGGATTTTTTCCGAAATCCGGAATTTTTCTGAATTCCGGATTTTTTCCGAAATCCGGAATTTTTCTGAATTCCGGATTTTTTTCCGAAATCCGGAATTTTTCTGAATTCCGGATTTTTTCCGAAATCCGGAATTTTTCTGAATTCCGGATTTTTTTCGAAATCCGGAATTTTTCTGAATTCCGGATTTTTTCCGAAATCCGGATTTTTTCCGAAATCCGGATTTTTTCCGAAATCCGGAATTTTTCTGAATTCCGGAATTTTCCCGAAATCCGGAATTTTTCCGAAATTCGGAATTTTTCCGAAATCCGGAAAGTAAATTTTCCGATTCCGGAAAACGAAATTTCCGGAATCCGGATTCCGGAAAATTTTGGCCATCCCTAGTTTATACAATTATTTCAATAAAAGCCGAAATTAATAAAGTTAAACGAAATTTATAGTTCGATGTCCCACAATTATGCTCTTTAGGCTAAAGAAGACAGATTATTAAAGAAAATGAATGATTATTAATAATTCGTACGTTAAGGATGTGGGAGGGAAGGTAAAATCCCAGAGAAAACCAATAGATATGGTGTGAACCATCGCAAACTCGCGAACCCTGAGGTCGAATCAGAAACCTCTCGCTCCAGACTATCACTGACTTATTATGCCGTCTTGTATGAAAATAAGTATTGATGTCGAAAGTACTATTAAACATCAACTGCTTCCGGTTTTGATAGACTATTACTGATGATAGTGGTATGTTCTCTTAAAAGGCAGAATCGATCTTAAAAAAAAAAAAAAAAAAAACACTATGTATTAGTTTTGTTCTGTGGCGACCAACGTTGAAACCGGAAACGGGTTTCCACCACTTCCGGTCTGAATAGTGGGTTAACGAAGGAGATAGGGTCTATTCTTGGGATGCTGAATCAATTGCAAAAAAAAAAAAAAAAAGTTCTCGATATCTCTTGCCATTTTTGCTGTATGGCGACCAACGTAGAAACCAGAAACTGTTGATTCTACCGCTTCTGGAATGAATAGAGGGTTAACAGAGAGGATGACATCTATTCTTACGACGCTGAATCAGTTGCAAGAAACCAATTCTTGATACCTCTTACCGTTTTTGATTTAGCAAATGATTATTAAAATCAGCAGTACTAGTAAATTTCACCCACTTATTATTTTGGTAGAATATTGCGGGTAGTAATGGCATGTTCTATTGAAACGCTGAACCGAATGTAAGAAATTGCTTCTCGCTATCTGTTACTAATGTTGTTCCGTAACCATAAACGTTTAAACCGGAAACGGTTGATTTCTAATACTTCCTGTTTGAATAGAGGGTTAGCGGAAGAGATGCCTGCTCTTCGGTTGACGACTCGATTGCAAAAAAAAAAAAAAAAAAAAAAAAGTTTTTGCTTTATGAAAACTAGTATTGAAACCGGAAGTAATAGTAAATTTGAAGTAATAGTGTACTTGCGGTTTCAATAGTATTGCAGGTAGTCATGATACCTTGAAGCGCTGAATAGTTTGCAAAATACAGCTTCTCGCTATATGGTACCGTTTTCGTTCCACAGCTGAAAATCTTGAAACTGGAAATGTCCCCCCTTCAACCACTTCTGATTTGAATAGAATGTTAACTGCAGATATGGAACCTATTGTTGGGACGCTGAATGGCTTGCGAAAGTCCACTTCTCGATATCTCTTACCGTTTTTGCTCCAATATCTGTTGAGTGACGAGCGAACGGACATATATGTTTTATAAGCATTGCATTATGCATTCCATAGTTTGGAAATCTGAAAATCATGAAGCATTTAACAATTAGTTAAAATGAATTTTGACACTGTACTAATAAATACCTCTAGCAGCAGCAACAATGCTCACAAGGAACGCACATGAACGTGTCATCCGGACATCCGAATGAAACCTAGTCCATTCGATAAACATAACAAAGATATGTTCATGCACAAAAAATTAGGTGCCATGGACAACGGAGTAAGTTCCTGGGGGCCATTAACCCTGCTAGTATAAAGAAAATCGTAGACTCGCAGTGAAGTACTATTGCATCAAAACTGTTCATTGGAAAATCATGATTTATAGTCATTGTCTTCAACATAAAACAAGCTTTCCAGAGGTGCTATGTATTGGGGCCCATAACGTATTTGAACAGGGAAAATTGGGAGAATGTCAAGAAAATTCCCTCCAAAAATCCTTCCCATCAACTTTGCTCCCTCTAGGGTGGCCCGGGGTAAAAGCACACAATCCAAATGTATTTCCAAAAATGCTATAAGAGTTAAGAAATGTGTGTACCAAGTTTCATTTTGATAGACGGAATAGGTATGAAGGGAAAGGTTGTATTCCAATACGCTCTGTACAAACAAAAATGAACCTATGACCTGGCCTATAAAGAGAACATAATACTGTATAAAAAATATAAACGCAGTACTATTTATCCTGATATCAAGAATTGTACCACATTCTCTGTAATATGAACCAAGCGTTTCAATAGTTATCACGTATATTGTTCTGTGACATGTGTAGAAGGAAATAGGGGACAAGTCGCAAAATGTCTTCCAAAATCGCTCTATTGTGAAGTTGTGCGTCCTCTGAAGCGACACCGAAGCCGGTAGGAGTCAGTGTGTGAACTAAAAGACATTTTAAGAAGGGTAAAGTGCACATCCGAGAAATTTAAGATGGGAAGGTTCAAAACTTATGGGACACATTCAGTTCTTCAAAGGGGAATTTCCCTCTCATCCTCTCTGGTAAATTGCACACTGGTAGGAGTACACTATTAAAATATACCTTGAGAAATACTATGAGGTATACGGATAGGAAGAATACCGTATCCTTAAAACAAGGGAAAATATGTAGTATGACATAGTAAGAACGGAATAGAGAACAAAAGGGCATGGGTGGGAGAGTTGGTGGATGACGTCGGTTTATTCCGATACAATTGTAGCACAATTGTCTTTTTTTTTGTTTTGTTTTGTTTTGTTTAAAAAAAAACGCTTTCTTAATTCTACAGAGAATGTGGTACAAATCTTCATGTCAGGATAAATAGTAATGCGTTTTATTTTTTTATATTACGTTCCCTTTATAGGTCAGGTCATAGGTTCAGTTTTGTATGTATAGTGTGTATTGGTATACAACCTTTTCCCTTATACCTATTCTGTCTATGAAAACAAAACTTGGTACAGTCCGCAGCCAAAAACCTGTAACATGAGCATGTAAGTTTATTGTGAAACTATGCCTAACAGCGCAGAGAATCAACATAACGTCTAAATGGCACTAATCATACCAGGAGAAGCCTCGGCATCCTCCCCAGCACACTTATTTTGGAGCAAAAAACTTCATTTCACATTAAACTTACATGCTCATGTTGCAGATTTTTTGCTGCAGACTGTACACTCATTTCTTTTCCCCTTATAGTATTTTTTGAGATACATTTGGATTGTGTGATTTCACCCGATGCAACTCCAAAGGGGGCCAAAGTTGATTGCAGGGATTTCTAGAGATAATTTTCCCGACATTCTCCGAATTGTCCCTGTTCAAGAACGTTATGGGTTCCAATGCATAGCACCTCTGGAAAGCTTTTGTGCTGAAGAGAACTAACTATAAACCATGACTTCCCAATGAACGGTTTTGATGCAATAGCTATTTTACTGCGAGTCTACGATTTTCTTTATATTAACAGGGCTAATGGGCCCTAGGGACTTACTCCTTTGTCCATGGCACCTAACTTTTTGTGCATGAACATATCTTTGTTTATTGAATGGACTAGGTTTGATTCGGATGTCCGGATGACACGTTCATGTCCGTTCCTTGTCAGTACTACATAATGTCCTATGGGCTTACACTATTAAAATTTGCTTTTTTTATTAATAATAATAACATAAAGTTATCGTAATGTCGTGGGCGTTTAGCAAAGTAAATATCAAAGAAAGTTTGAAAACCATTAATCTAGGTCAACGTTTCTCAAACTTACTTCACAAACGGACCACTTTTATTAGTCAGAATGTTCCACGTATTACCCTACTGTTGTCCCATTCGAAAGCAAATTTATCATTTTTAATGTTTGGAGCATATTCCACTATGCCAGTATGCTTATATATATATATATATATATATATATATATATATATATATATATATATATATATATATATATATATATATATAATATAATGTTTGTAAGACCAATATTAAAATACACTTTATTTTATGTTGGTATCTATTATTTGAAATATTATTCCCTTGCATTTTTTTTTCCTTTTTTGGATTAATGTGCCATCTATAAAAACATTACAGGGACATACCTCATCGACTGTTTGTGGCTCTTGGATCACAGTTTGAGAAATGCTTATCTACTTAATACTATTATATACAACGCAATGATAAAAACAATTATATAGATTAGCGTTGAAAATTATTGCACGCTTCAAGTCTAATTTATGTACTGCAAATTCAGTGCAGTACATTTTTTTTTCTGGTTAGTCCAGACATATTATGCTTTACTGGCAAAGCCATCACATTTCAAGCATGAAAACTATGCACAATAGTGATGAGATAAGCGGAACTTGATGTATTTGCTGATTGGCCACATAAAATGTGACACCTCACCCTAGTTGTTGTTCTGTTAAGTACGTATGTAGATAAAGATGCATAGTTATGTGTGTTTGTGAATCAAACAACGGTGCATATGTATATTTTAATTTCTTAGTGTGGCATGGGAATATCGTTAGCTTACGCCCCCCGCTTCTTTTACCTTTCTACTGCTACGTAACCTTGAAATTGTGAGGCGGAACTTAAGAAACTGCAGGTAAGCATCATTGAAAAGATATATTCTGTCTATCTTCTCCCGTTTCCCCTCCACAAACTTACGATCTACAAAGGACGTATGGACAGTCATCAGAACTCGGCAGCACAAAACTGATGATTTCAATGTCTTGTGTATCATTGCAAGTCAACATGGAAAGAACGCTGTTTCTCAAGGTGACTAAATAACCTCATTTGTTTTTGTTACGTAGCCGTACACAGAAGAATTCCCTACACAAAATTTTAAGAAATTAATCACCAAACAATCTCTATAATTGTTTTGTAAAGGGTAGCTCAGTTTTTATTTCTTTGTATTAATTTCCATCTTTGTGGAAAGATGATTTGACAATAAATAAATAAATAAATAAATAAATAAATAAATAAATAAATAAATAATAATAATAATAATAATAATAATAATAAAACACTGTGTGTTTAAATCCCAGGTGAGACGTGAGTGTAGAAATTTTAACCCTCCATCGGGTGCATATGATTTGTAGGATGAAGAGTAAACACTTTTATCTGCCAAATCATCTTATTTTACCACCATCTATGCGATAACTTCATTGCTATGGCTGTGTAGTCTGCAGTAATGAGCATGTAATCTGTGAGGTTATTTGCGCCAGATCGTGTAACTTTTCATTATTTTCCAAAACTAAATTTTCTTGTCAGGAATAGGCTAACTCTTGAGCTCCAGAGCTTGCTAGCACTATCCTCTGTGTGGCTCCTTTTGTGCAAACTATCTGAGAGATCGGTTGGGTCTTAAAGTTTTAAACATTTTATTCAATGATGTGACTCGTAGAATATCTGGACACAGGGCCGTACTGCAACTCAGGGGCCTATCGGGAAAGCACTTTCTAAGGGCCCACTCATATGTACGTACTGCCCCCTCCCCGACAATAAAAGGAGTCCGGGAGTGTCGGGGAGGGGGGCAGTACGGATCAAGGATGCTGAAAAGTCTTAAAATGCATATTAAATTTTAAGGGAGTAATTTCTCCCCTGACTGATCTGACGTAATGCCCAAGCCTCCATTCTCTTGCAACTGTACAATCATCTGCACAAGCTCGATTACTTCATATCTCCCCCTAAAATAACAATGCCGCACATGTGCCATAAATCTTTTATAGGGCTCATGGTGCATATACAAAATCATATATGAGGCATCAGAAATAATTTATACAAATGCAAAACTTCTCCATTATCCTGTATTAACAGCAGAATCGTAAATAAGGAAGTGTGCGAGCGAGATTGGATTTTAAAGAGAAATATAAAATATATTCTTCATCTTCATCGATCAATATTGAGAAATTCAGGGGGCGCGGTGGCTCAGTGGTAGAGCGTTCACCTCTGGTGCTTGGGGTCCCAGGTTAGATCCCAGCCCCCGCCAAGTGAACTTTCTGGTGGACAAACACCGTGCTCGTGGGTTTTCTCGGGGTTCTCCCGTTTCCTCCCACTTTCTTCATTCCACCATTTCACTCATCTCTCATCATCACCGTCTCCTTTAGCCTAACCGGCATAATCGTGGGACGTAAAACTTAAAGATTTCATTTCATTTTCATTATTGAGAAATTCGCAAAGAAGGCTCCTTCTGAATTTCCGTTACATTTCACGAAATATTTTTTATCGTAAGACAATCGAAATTAAAATGCTATTTGTGTGGTCATAGCTATACAGAATAAAATTTGAAAGGTTTACACTTATTATGGGAAATTAATGTTGTCACCCATTTCGAACATTTTAAAGCACATACTTTCTAATGCATTCAAATTTCATTTATTATCGATAGTATGAAACGTTGTAAATAGTTGTAAATTTCTATAACTGTTCTCTAGTTGGATTTGTATATAACAAATGGTAGTTTTGTCGAGTTTAACAAAACTAATATAAGCCTCTTGAAAAAAGCTCTTATTTGTACAAGAATACAAATGATCACTTTTGGCTGTTGCAATGGTCTGTCCAAGCAACTTGATAAAAATTTACGTAGCTTAACGACAAAAGCTGTTTCTCTTGTTAAAAAAAAAGAGCTTGCTGAGGTGAGTGTAGGAGAAAGGAGCGTCGAATTCTACTTCGTGCCGGGCGCCGAAATCTCTAGCTACGGCTCAGATTCACAGGGACCAAGGGAACTCCAAAAATTTTATAAATTACAGAAAACATTTTCACCACAAAAGTCTGAAAAACGTGACATGAGTCAATCCTATATAGTGCAAGGACCCTTTTGAACAAGTTGAGAGAGGGCCTATCATACAAGTTTTGGTGGGGTCCCTTTTATTTCCCGCTCTAGGCCCCCCAATGGTCTTAATCAGGCCCTGTATATCTTCTATACGGAAAACAAGGTGCTGTAAAATGTAAATTATTAATTTCAAGTTATGTCATTATTTGAGATTTCAATTCAGTTTAATACTTCAATATTAGCAAAAGTATAAAGCAGAGTGAGAAATCAGGAACCTTTCAATTACGAAAAATGTGAAAGGATGTTTTCGCAACATCATGGACTGGCAACGTTGGTCTGGGATTAGCTGACTGTATTGCCAGTACTAGACGTGTTATCGTCCTTTGTCCCCTTACTCCCGTATTCAAGGAGTGCGTGACGTGTGCCTTTTTGTTCATATACCGCTACTTACGATACGAGGCGAAGAACTCACTAAAAAATTCACCGTCCAGGGCCTACCGGGAAATTTCCCGGTTTCCCACCTGGCCAGTACGGCCCTGTCTGGACACCACCGGGCACAACTAATCTGTCAGATTAAAGACTTAATTTCAGATAAAAGAATAAGTACTATTCTAGTGGACATTTCATTCTTCAATTTTAGTTTGTAATGTGTAATTTTAATAAACTTAATCGTTTATGCTTTTTCAGTCCACTACAGTAAAATTAGCAAATATTAATCTGACAGATTAGTTGCGCCCAATGATATTACAACTCACATTGCACCCAATGGAGGGTAAAGGAAAATAGTGCAGCTTTAAGTTGTTTCCGCAGTTGATGTGCCAAACTTTTTTTTTTATTTACAGCTTAACTACGCAGAAAAGAAAAAAAAAGAGCAAGAATTTTCGAAAACAAAGGTCTGTGAAATATATATTGATGCGAAAACAGAGAAGCCAATGGGCACCATTGCAGGCCATTGAATAATATACAGATAACAAAATCTAGCGGCCTAAGATAGACTGAATATGTCGGTTGCACAGGAAGTACGGTCAGGGTGCATAGTTCTAGTCGTTGATTGTAAAATTGAAATTATAACATACTTTTTCAGCACCAATGCTGTGTGAAATGTAATCTGTTGGTTAAAGTGGCATTCGAATAATTACTTGGATATGTATCCGAACCAAGTACCTTCACTAGGAATCGAATCCCAGACCGCATGTACAGAAAGCACGCGCGTTAGCCACTTCGTCAGGGAGGGGCACAGGGAGGTGGATAGCAATAATCGCAACTAAATTTACTTGATACACAAAGAATCCGGTGGCGAAGTTTTGTTTCTGCTACAATTAACCTTTGGATGAGTGAGTGAATTAGTTTTTGACACTTTTCACACACAACAGGTATTGTTTTGTCATAAACATGACTGACTATCTGTAGACAATATCTCAGGAACACGGATACCTGTCATATATTATTTCCGGCGTTGAGTGAAGAAAGTTTTATATATAGAGAGAAAATAAAGAAATGTTCCCGTATTTACGATAAATTTAATAACGTAACATAAAATTATCGATGCAACGACATTGCGCAAATTTTTCTAAAGATTAGATCGTTGATAATCTAAGTAATTTATGTCTTATTAACGAGGAGCAGAAAGTGCTGAAATTGCGCAAATTTCCGCCGCGACGTTGCCAACAACAGGATTTAAGGAATTGTGTGAAATTTTGCATCGAAATGAAATGTATAAAGCTATTCCTTTATGAGATATATTTTATTGCATTCTAATATTTACAAAGCAACATACTTATTTACAGAAAATTTCATTTTACAGTTTGAATGCTTGAAATTTAAATCCTACAGCTTTTAAAAATGTCATACGTGCCTTCTCATAGTTTCTCTGCGAATTCCTGAACTCAGCATACTTCCTCATGACAAACTCGCTCCTTTTGACTTCTGCTGGTCTTTGGGCCTTTGAAATTCCTTTTAATATGGACGTTATTTTCATGGCAGTTTCCGTTTGGATCTCTAACAAAGCAGAAATCACCGTATGAATATCAGGAGCAGGGAAGTAAAATTGACTATTATAATAGAACATTAAACATTTTCGTACTGATATTAATTGATGGCCAGTTGCACAGTGGCCACCGGTTACTATTTGCTACCAAAATATTTACCACCCTTTTAGATATTGACCAACACCAATATGACCTCTCTATGACTTACGGTTCCTCAAATAATGCTCCTTAAATCTCTGGAAATCGGCCATTTTTGGCCAATATCATGGGAACGGTAATTCATAGAGAGACGATATTGGTCTTAATCAATACCTAAGAGGATGGTAAACACTTTGGTAGCAATATTAATTGGTGGCCATTGGCCAAACCAGAACTCTTTAAGTTCGTTGAAAACCGCGGCGAGACACAACATTCGACATGCTGCTTTAGAATTCTAACTGCATGTAGGAGGTACACGTAGATATAAGTTGCTGCATCACTCAAGGGGGCGAGCTTTCTTGCCAAGGGGCCCTATTTATCTCTAATACACTGACCACTCATTCTTGTAATAATTTATACGATAATACCTAGGTAATATATAACAAATGTTTCTCACAGCACCTAAGAACAACTAAGACGCAAATGCAAATCTAAGTATCATTTATAGAAAGGTGAAAGGATAGTTATTAAGATATGTGGTAGACACACCTGAAATATGTATACAAGTGCTTGTTTCTGATTGGCCAAAACTGGAAGATATAGACAAATCTTTATTTCTGATTGGTCGAACGTCTGTTCACGATATTTCAAGAGAACTTCTAGAAATATTTATATATATTGTTTATTTTATATATGTTTGTTTTCCTTACAGTATTTCAAAACTATTTGCTTTCAATAACTATATTCTTACAGTTTTAATCTTACAGTTAGATATGATACGGAAAATGAATGACTGGGACACATTCCCCAGTCACCCTCTCTAACGACGCCATTGCACACATATAATATAGATGACTGAAAATGCTATTGTTATCCATTACTTTGTATTTTTTTTTTTTTTTTTTTTTGTTAAAACGACTTGCATTTTGGTGACTGTTTTTATTAGTCGATATACTTATGGTAATGATGGCAACGTTGCACAAGATTTTTTTCGCAATTTCCAATTTTGTTGCCTGCTCATTAAGGCTTTATCTGTGTCAACAGATAAGCGTGGGAAAATTTGCGCAATGTCGGTGCACCCAAAATTATTATATATTTGATATGCTTTTCAATGAAGGCACACCTTTAGACTCAGAAAAGAAAACTAGTGTGCTTGAAGGAGATGGGCTTCAGCAAACCATGTCAGATAATATTTCGTGGCAAGCACACGCCATTAAAAAGAGAAGAAAACCAGATGATTTTCTGCTGAAATTCTCGGGCAGAATGCTAGGTCCTAGGAATCGAACTAGCAACCTTCTTGCTACAGGATGATGAGTTAGTACGAAACATGTGGAAATTCTACCTGCTCTATAGTTTATTATTATTTTAATGCTAATAATACTTTCTCCATGGATACTTTCTTCGTAGTGTGTTCTGTTTGTTTACGCTATAAATAGTGGTTAAACAAAACGTGTTAGACACTCGAACTTACCTGCCATTTGGGTCAGAGATATTTCTTCGTTATCTTTTGTTTGCACACGTATACACTGATTCAGAGTAGTTACTGCTAATCTTCATTCCCATACATATTGGTCATGTGCTAAAATTGTCTTGTTTATTGAGAATATACTCTCAAATACGATCAAAAGTGCTCATAATGTGCTCCACGTGACAAACGCGTGCATCTATCACCTGAAAATATTAACAATCTAACTTGAAGAGGCTTTCGAGCAAAAATTGAAGATAGCAGCGTATTTAGCTTTATCTAATCTCGCGAAATAATTATAATGTCAGTTGAAGCATGCGCTAAAAGAAACCTAATGTTGAGTTTCACTTGTAAGCAACTGTTTCACTTTTTTGGGGGGGGACTTGTCATGCAACTTAAAACAAGGAAGAACGCAGTGCGTTGACGCAGACAGGTCAAAAGCAAAAATAGTTAGTACTCACGTGTAAGTAAATTGAATTCGTTCATGTAAATACAGTGTGGTAGTATCTGAAGGTGAAGGCTACAGAGAGTCTCTCCCTCCTACCGGAAGACAATTCATTCTAGTGACGGTGCATTTTGAAGCGAAACCATTGCAGCCTTGACAGTCGCAGCAATCCTACATCAGTGTACACGCTCGCGGGTCGTTGAAGTGTGAAGGTAAGATGTTTCACAGGTATTCTTATTTAAGATGACCGAGATAGTTTTTTGAATGCAAATAATGATGTTAATTCACATTCTAGATTATTTAGTGATTGTTACCCACTCTTCGTATGTGCAAGATACGAAATTCCACTAGTTTGTCTTGACAAAAGTTTGAAATTTCATCCTAGTCATCCTTTCGTAAAGCACCTGGAAACCCTTGAAGCACTTGTTCTTCAGTCATAATATTATTGTTCTATAGCACTGCAATATAGTAATGACAGATTGGCTTGCAAATAGTTTGTCATATAGTAAATAAATATAACAATTCATTTGTCAGTATTTGACAATGTTAACCACTCTTTTTTAAAAGTGAAATTTTCCTAGTTTTGTAGATCCTATGAATAAACTGGTCGGTGATTTTGTAATTAAGGGGTAAAATTTTTTTGACATGTATTTCGATGTTGTAATAGGATATAAAATTTGAAATTAAGAATAGCCTAACATGTTACGGAATTTAGGAAAGTGAAGAGCAAGGTGACAGCGATTGACAATGTCGCTCCCTTTAAAATTTCACCCTGTTTAAATTGAGAGAATTAGTCTATTGGCAAATGAACTGTAACTAAGTCGTATTCATGAAGAAAATATTACCTACATGAATTGTTTAAATCCAGAAACAAATGCATTAAGTTTATTAAAAAAAAAAGGTTTAAAGACTACAGTAGAACATAATTATTTAGCTATTGAGTATAATTTTTCACTGCATTTAAGTAGAATTAATTATCGGCAAAAAATGTCAGTTGTCATCAAAATAATACCTAATAGACCCACGTGCATCCTGCTATGCAAATGCTACTGCTTCATACATAGTACTACAAGTTCGTTGATAGTGAGACAACTGTCACGCCATGTGACGTAAGCACTCAGGTGATACTCCACATGGAGAAGGGAGGGAGGGAAAACCTGTTGGGCTTGAAGCTTGCCCACAAAAGAATCAAACAAACTGTTGATCATGAGCACTTGATCAGGGTTGAACTACACGAAATTATATCACTAGCATTAGTTTCATTGAGCGTGATTATATGATACGCGGATCATCACTCGTATAATTATCATGACTGAAATACGTTACATTTAATACAATCGCGAAAGGAATGAATTTTCAACAAATTAATACTACGTGAATATACTTTAGAATGTGTATTGTTAAATTCTATAGTTACAGCCTTCATGCAGTGATGAAATAGTGTGTGAAATAATATAGTGGAAGCAAATGGAAGTATGTCTCAAAAACTTAGGCGAACATATGTAGCAAGTTACACACGAAATCCAACAATGAAAAATATAAATTGTCTGACCATGTTTCTACGTGTTACTATAACAAATATATTTGTTTATTTTTAAGCGTTAACTAGACGTATCAAAGAATAGTACATTTACTCAGGGCCGACCTTAAGCCGATTGGACCGATTGCTCCCAATCGGGGGCGTGGGAGACCCGGGTTCAATTCCCGGCGGGAGCTCATGTGGTTCGGATTCCACGTTAATCAGTAGGTCCACGTCTCATATAGCCTCGCTGCTGAAAGGAACGCTAAACTAAAACCAACTCCCAATCGGGCCCCGCGCCTAAGGGGGCCCCGTGCTAGTGCCGTTTACTCTCCATTTTAATATACTCTTCGTTGCCGTTTTAAGAGCATATAGTTTCCCAGTGTCAACTATTTTGCCAATCATCTCTTGCAGTCCATCTTCGGTTCTAACTATAATAACCGTATTATCTGCATACCTGATCTTGTTAGTGATCTGCCCTCCAATATTGAAATCCCCAATTCCCATTAATGCTTCCTTCATTAAACATTCACTGTAAGTCTTGAATAATTGGGACGACATAGTACATCCTTATCTGAATTCTCTTCCAATCTCTACACTATTGGTTTCTCCTTCACTCAAGCGCAACGTGACTCGTTGTTCTATGTACAGGTTGCGAATGAGCCATCGGTCTCTCCAGTTAACTCTAATTTCTTCAAGTATTTTCAAAAGTTTCGTCCAATTGACTCTGTCGAAAGCGCAATATATATATATATATATATATATATATATATATATATATATATATATATATATAATATAGACTTTGGTGCAAGTTAGTTGTAAACCTGGGGCCCCGCAAAATATTCCCAATCGGGCCCCGCACCACCTAAGGCCGACCCTGCATTTACTTATCATAACAGATGTGGATTACTTAAAAAGTTCAGATAATGACACTTCTTTAGTCGTTTATTCTTCTAACGGTGCTTCCTCGAGCATATAGGCCTATTATTAGCTTTGGGACTGGAGACCCGGTTCAGATTCCCGGTGAGACTTCATGTGCTTGGGATGACATGTTAAGCTGTAGATTCAGGCAGGTAACTCTCTTGCCAACCCTTTAATATCAATGTCCGCCGTCAAATTTCTGTAACTGTCAGAACTGGAATATGAAGGAAACCAGTCCGGGGAAAATTTGCGCTTCGGGCCCTGGCCCATTTTGTCCTATACAAGAACGCTGCCCTGGATCCCCATATAGCCTCGGTGCAGAACAAGACTTTAAACTCCAAATCAATTATTCTAACACAATATTACATTATTATTGAAACTTATTTAGGAGTTCCTAGTAGCCAAATGACCAGAATCTTTTTTTTTGTATGTGTGTGTGTGTGGTACCGCGGTTCGATTTCCGATAAGTTAGGTTGGGTTTGAATCTCAAAAGAAACTAGATTCCTATATACCATTGCATCTGAAAAGGAATGTAAAACCACAAAGAAAAAATGTCTATAGAATAGTACAAGCTTCCTCAACATATTTCATACCACGCTTCTCTTTTATCACATTCCCTTGCATTCCGTTGCCAGCGACCCACTAGTAATTTCCGGTTTATAATCTCCTTATTATTGCTGTTCATTGGTTATATATATATATATATATATATATATATATATATATATATATATATATATATATATATATATATATATCGTGTGTTTATGTATTATATAGGAAAAATAAATGAAACAAAGTCTTTTAGTTTAACACCGTCACCGTTGTACCCTTTAGGTTAAGGGAGAATGGAAGAATTGGTTTAATGATAATGTGGGAGGAAACGGGAGTACCACGAGAAAACCCACCGACACGATGTTGCTCACCACAAGTTTACTTGGCTGGAGATCATACTAGAAACCAACGTACTAGAAATAAACGCTCTGTCACTGAGCCACTGTGGTTCCCTATATAGGAATAGGAATACGAACTTGACAGTAAATATGTAAGCAAAAATATGTCCGGTATAAATTTCTTTTGATAATTTTAAAAATATATTTTCTGCTACTACATTGATAATTACATTTATCTTTCACCTTCCTTCGTGGCTCTGACTTCCCCTCGCGAGCCCCTAGGAACAATTAACGTGAAGGAAAAACTTTTTTTATTAGTCATTAATGCATATAAAATCATCAGATATGTTCTTGTAGAGAGATCTAGAAATCACATTCACGCAAAATGACGAGTAAAGGAATTCCTGTTAAAAGAAATTGTAAAAAAAAAGAAAAAGAAAAGAAAGAAAAGAAAAAATAAAGAAAAAAGAAATAAAAATATTAACAGAGTAAACAGGAAGAAAAGTTAGCTTTCTAAAAAGAACAATTAAATAATAGCAGTGATGAAATGACTTACTTTCGTTTGAAAGTATGTTCAGAATGCTCCATCAGATTGTCAAAAGAAGGGGCGTCCCTCTGGTAGCTTCATCTGCCCCCCCTCCAGATAGGCCAAGTAATATAAAATTATTGTTTTTCGATATACAAAAATAATAGCTGCCTACAAACTAATCTGTGTCCCTACACGCGCAACCCAATAAATTAAAGCTGGCGTCTTCACTGATCGGATCGTATAGTTTTCACACATTCAGAGAACAATAATATGAAATATGCGAAACAATGAAGACGCTGGAAGACTTGATGCGTGTATTTTATTAAGTTGGAGTTGTTTGTTACTTATGAAAAACATTGTAAATAAATTGCAATACTGGCCATTCTTAAGGACGACTAAGGGTGCATTCATACAGAAGAGAAAATTCTGAAAAATGAGATTTATTTGGGTCTTTATAGGCAAAAATACAGATATTACTAGCATACAGAAGCGTTTATATAATATAAAGTTCGCTGACGTTCGTCTAATCACTATTCGTACAATTTTGAAAACATGCTTGTGATTAAATCTCTGGTTTGTAGTACCTTGATGCACTTTTACCCTAAAGTGTCATTTGATTCAGGAGAGGAACTATTTATTTTAAGTGAAGAATTTCTTCGAAAAGATTATTGCTCTTGCTCTCTCACGAGAGGAAACAGATATGATCCGATCTACCGCTGGTACCTGGAGTATTTTTATTTCTTCTGTGTGCATACTAGTTCTCTCAGCTGTTTTACGAATATTTACGAGGCAAATCTTCTCTCCAAAAGCGACATTCTTCAAAAGAAAACAATCTCTCGAATGTAGCCTCTGCATTTATGAAATTACCTTAATTAAGAACAGATGTCAATAACATCAGAAGCATTAAGGACAGTTTTTTTTTTTTTTAATCCTGTTTTAATACATATTGGAATGGCTTGATTGAAGTCTTTGATAGTGTCCGAAAAATGCAATTTGTAAATTCTGAATAGATTATTCTGCTCCTGCAATAGAGATAGAATTGTCCGAGTGCAGTTCGTACGTATGGTAAGGTACCATAAAATGACTTGGTAATGCAAAATCCCAAATATGAAGTGAGATCTGCCATATCATTTCTGAATGTCGAAGGACAGAATGCAGATGACTTCCATCGTGAATTATGTGCCATATACGGACCAACAGTAATGTGTGAAGGAAAGATCAGACAATGGTGCAGAGTGTTTCGGGAAGGACGTTCAAATGTTCCTGACGATGAGCATAGCGGAAGGCTCAGTGTTCAGATGGACGATCTGGTGAAGCGCGTTAAAGAGAAAGTGCGATCCAATCGCCTTTTCACAATAACAACTTGCCAAAGAGTTTCCAGAGGTGTTTGCGAAAACAGTGTATCGAATTGTGACTGAAAAACCGTGTTATCACAAACTATGTGCAAATTGTGCCAAAAATGCTGACAGACGCTCATAAAGAGCAAAAAATGACAGCTGTACGTGACGGGAAGATGGAGATTGCCTTTTTTGTTCAAGGGGAATTAAACTCGACACCGTACGTCGCGGTGACTCAGTGGTAGAGCGTTAATCTCTGGTGTATGGAGTATCTGGTTTGATCCCAGCTCGCGCCAACTGGACTTTGTAGTGGACAAACACCGTGTGCCACCACGTTCATTTATTAATATATATATATATATATATATATATATATATATATATATATATATATATATATTGTATAATATTGTTTTAACCTGGTAATGTTACCCCATAAATATGTAGTATGTCACCCGACTTATTCAACATTTACAAGCATAGGGCAGATCATTAAGAAAGTCAAGTTATTATAACTAGAAAGTCGAATAACACGGTTATTATAACTAGAACCGAAGAACTACAGGAGATGATGGACAAAATAGTTGATACTGAGAAACAACATGGAATGGAAATCAACGTCAAAAAATCTAAAATGGTGAGAATATCCCGTGGAAACACGCCCTTATGGATCAGAGTAAAACAAAAAGAACGTGAACAGGTCTATCATTCCGAATATCTAGGAAGTGTTTTGACGAGAAACTCTTACTGCACCAGAGAGATCAGGTCAAGAATTACTATAGTTAAAGAGGCATTCAACAAGGAAAGATCACTTTTAACTAGCAGGCTTAATATTGGACTAAGGAAGAAACTGGTCAAGTGCTATATATGAAGTATTGGGCTTATGATTCAGAGATTTGGGCATTAAGGAAGTCAGAGAAGAAATATTTAGAGCGCTAAGAAATATGGTTTTGGAGGAAGATGGAGAACATAAAATGGACAGGGAGAGTAACAAACGAAGATGTTTTAAAACGGATAGAAGAAAAGAGGACTCTCTTTGCCAGCATCCTTCTTATGAACGTCAATTGGATTGGACACATCTTGCGAAGAAATTGTTTTCTTCATCCTGCCATAGAGGGAAGATGGAAGGAAAATGAGGAGTAGGAATAACACAATATTGATCAATAATTTAAAAAAAAAATAGAAGAAAATACTGGAAGTTAAGAGGAAGCTAAAGATTGAGAAACGTGGAAGAAACATTTCTATACCCGAGGCTAAAATATAAACTCATTAGTCTCAGGACCTGCCAGCAGGCAGAATAAATAATAATAATAATAATAATAATAATAATAATAATAATAATAATAATAATAATAATAGTTTCTTGCAAGCATAGGTTACATCTTACAGGAATATGAAGTTGTTTAATGTTGAAATTTTAGTGTCATATCTAAACATTCGAAATTTATTAAGTGCCATGCATTTTAAATGATTTTGAGCTCGGCATTAAATTAACAGAAAGTGTACTTGCTGTTTAATGAAACAAATTTACGATATTGTGTAAAGCTAACTTTCTCTTTTCCAGTATTTAGTATTTATCTAGGATAGAGGATTCTTTGTTCTTACACTAAAGACTGAAATCTTCGTGGATAATACCAAGGAAGAAATGCTTTTAATCCGCTGTAGGTTATACATTTAAATAGATGTATCTGCATTCGATTACCAGTGAAGATACAATGTCCCATAGTGTATGAAGTAAATACGTGGAATATCTACGTATATAATAGAGCCAATCATACCCTTTGCAGACTGTAAGGTTTAAGGTAACTCCTGTAGGGGGAAAAATGTATCAGAAGTAAACAAACAACGTGGTGTTCTTTTTGGATAAATTTGGACTAATTTATTTTATTTACATGACAGAGAAAAGTACAGTTTGCGGTGCCAAATAGTAAAATAGTAAAGATTTATAGAATTATAACCCGAGAAAATACATGTGGAGATTTAATATTGTGAGCTGTATGGTAAAATTAGATCAGTGCTATTCAACTTTTTTTTTCTCGCGTCGCCATCCAATTGTGTACCCCTGAAGCTGTTTTAAAACAAATTAAATCGAAATGAACTTATTAAACTTAATACACATATTCTGTTGATTAAGAAGGGGGGGGGCAAATAGAGACTCAACAAAAGGACAATCAGTGTGTCAATCAAAAGACTGTTTACAGGGGGATAAAGTGCACATCAGAAAAAAATAAGATGGGAAATTTGAAAACATATAGGGACATCCAGTTCTACTGAGAGGGATTTTTCCCTCTCTCTCCCTGATAATTCACACACTGGGGACAATGTTAATTTTTTTTTTTTAAGTAACTTTAGAACTAACTTGTTAATGAGATGACTGAGCTTGTTTCCGGGACGCCAACTCCCAGATTCTTGGTCGAATCTTCGAGACTGCGAGAATCAGAGCTGATTCTGGAATCAAGCAATTTCTGTGCTTCGTTTTTATTAATGTTAATGCATAGAAACCCTGTTCACACAAATATTTTGAGTTGTTGATTTGAGTTTAGCGTCCCTTTCAGCATCGAGGCTATATGAGACGTGGACCTACTGATTAACGTGTAATCCGAACCACATGAGCTCCCGCCGGGAATCGAACCCGGGTCTCCCACGCCAAAGGCGCGTACGCTAACCGCTTAGCCACGAGGGAGCTCCACAAATATTTTGATGGAAATGGAAGAAGTTGTGAAATAACACTAATCATTCCATAAATATTAGAAATAGGCTATGCTATTTTAGGATTACGTACCCCAGAAACATCTTCGCATACTTCCAGTTGAATAGCACTAAATTAGATAACTCATTGAATTAAAGAAATTTTCTTTTGCAATTTTTCTATATAAAAGAATCAAAAATTAAGTGATCACACATCAATGAGAGCCCAAATATACCTCTGGTAATATAATATGCATGTAGTCTTTACTTTTGAGTTCTTGCAAGAAGTACTGTCTGTATACATTTTGGAGTTAAGTTGGCAACACTTACGCGGGAGGCCGCTTCAACTTTTTTCATAATGTGCATGGTTGTGTGTGCATATATATGTGTGTGCGTGTGTGAATCGCCGAAACTTGGAGGGAAGAGGATTGTCTGCAGTTGTGTGTGTGTTGTTGGAAAGCGGCGGATTGTCTGTGTTTGATATGTAACAAAGTACCAAAGAGTTGTTTGTGCTGTAAGGAAATATATAGCCTAAAGAACTGTATGTTGAGGAAGTCTTGTCAGTAGTAATTACCTAGTGAAAGTTAGTGGGTCGGGAATAGAGTAAATATGCATTTCGGAGGAAAGAAAGTAAGCGCCCAGAGATCGGTAAGGAAAAATATAGTTACCTTGTAATTCTATCATGCACTATGTGCAAGCATGACAGTGAATACAAAATGTCAAGTATCTATATTGTTTCTAGTAGCACTATTTGACGAGTTGATTAAGGAGATATAAGTGAAAAATAATAGTTATAGCAGAAGTAACCTTTTAGGCATTGAATACACTTTGGACAGCTGACAGTGTTTATACTAGTTTAGTAAACTGCATACTTCCTGTTATTCAAGGCCGGAGGGACAAAGCTTGAGGAAGCTACTTTTTTTAAACTTTTTCATTGTTTTCTTAAATTAAATATTCTATAATAAGTGAAGATTATCTTCGGAATGTTTATCCATTATTAAACAACATGTGTACACATACAACACAACTATGTTCCCATGTGTTGGACGTGCGCGCTTGGCTTGATGGATTTTCAAGGTTACCATGACCAAGGTCTCCGAGGCGATTGTTGCGATAGGATTTCGTTACGCTCTTTTGGGGCTGTCATTGGTGTTGAATTCACGTGTATTTCTGAGGGGTGAACGTGAGGTCCACACTCCGCTCCCTTTCCCTTCCATAGGCACACTCAGGGGTGTCCGTGGACAAATTTTAGGGCTCACGTTTTAAGGGAAATTATCATTAAAAACGACACAATCTAACTTTAATTATACCATAGTAATGCTTTTAAGAACGGCAAAAATATGCGAAGTTGAATAAAATTTAGTCTACAGAGCAAGTTATCTTGGTTGTGTCATAACTGACTCCGTTCTCCTCTACCTTTTTTTTTTCCTTTTTTTTCGGGGGTTGAATGATAAGGAATGGTAAATTGCAAATACATTATAGAAGGCTTTGTTATAATAATGTTTATATTACCTTAGAGTCCGCTTTCCCGCCCTCATTGTCATTTCTTTAAATTTTTTAGTTCTCCATCTTTCCTTTACTTTTGTGGCCTTTCACATTAGTTCTCTTCTAGATTGATATCGTTCATGGAATCTTTTATATCCATTTATCCTTTTTTTTAAATTTTTTTAAACAGAAGTTTTTTTTGTTTTTTTTTTTTAATCCGACACTGTTAGGTAATATAGATTAGTAAAAATTTATTACATCAGAAAGTCTATTTTGTGTTCTGTAGCTGCTAAATAACTACCTATAAATCTGTTCTAATTATGAAAACTCATAATTTTCTATTACAGTTTTACATAAGATTTACTCGTACAGTTCTGAGCTGAAGCGAGTATAATCGTAAACCTAACGACCTCGTTCTCAGTTTATTCTTTATATTTTATAGGAGCACAAATTTACATGCAATACCATATTATAATTTAATATTGTAACATGTTAAAAATCAGTTATGGATTAATACTCATTTCTAAAGGAGTTAGGTTTACCAAAATTTGTATATTTACTCTATGCGTCCGTCCGCCGGGCACACACACACACACACACACACACACACAAAAAAAAAAAAAAAAAAAAAAACTACTCCGCCAGCCATCATTAAATTTAGCAAAAATGCAAAGGATCAAAAGTCAGGAAGCTAGGTTTTTTTTTTTTTTTTTTTTTTTTAATCCGATACTCAAACAATTGGTACAAATTATTCATTTCCAGTTTTAACGTTGATAGATAGAACTAAAACTTAACAGATAGATACAATTTTCTGCAATTGCTGAAACGTCTCAAGAGACCGAAAACGGCAACTGCTAGCAAGAAGCAGATTCCTGCAATTAGACGTCCCAAGAATATATTACATTTCCATTCTAATCTCTCCATTAAAATCGGTAATGGCGGTTATCAACCACTTTTGATTTTAACGTTGATCACTGTACAAGTAGAGTGGAAACGGTAAGTAACAGAGAAGCAGTTCCTTACGATCGATTAAGCGTC
Organism: Thermobia domestica; assembly: GCF_964235325.1. Taxonomy (NCBI): domain Eukaryota; kingdom Metazoa; phylum Arthropoda; class Insecta; order Zygentoma; family Lepismatidae; genus Thermobia; species Thermobia domestica. The sequence continues at coordinate 108,197,804 of NC_137459.1, read as the reverse complement.
TCAATACATTTCCGTCCTTATGTCTCTACTAAACCGGAAGTGGTGGAAATCCACTACGACTTCTGGTTTCAATATTGATTTACATGCAGCAAAAACGATAAGAGATGGTGAAAAGTGGTTTTCTGGAATCGATTTAGCGTTATGAAAATAGGTACTATCCCATCTTCTCTTTTAACCCGTTTTTCAAACCGAAAGTGGTAGAAATCATTCACTTCCCGTTTTAACGTTGATATCTATAGTGAAAACTGTAACATATACGGAGAAGCGGTTTTCTATACTCAAGCGTTCCAATAATATTCCATATTCACTCGAATCTCTCTACTAAAGCCGGAAGTGGTATAAATTTACTACTTCTGCTTTAAATATAGCAATTGAGAAAATATCATACCATGTAAACCAAACTCTTTCATGTGATGTACATGTGACACTGGTAGTTGTTGTATTTAAAGTAAATTGTAAAATATTTTAAATTTTATAATGAACTAGCGTCAATTTACCCGCTTCGTTGGATTAAAATTAAAAAAAAATAGTAATATGTTCCGCTAGTCAGTCACTTTTTATTGTTACTGAAGAGCTTTCTAATAGACTATGTTTTATGTTTTGCAATCCTCCCCCTCCCCCGAGTTGCACCGTCAAAGCGAAATGATAAAAACCATCCCAGGCTCAAACTTCATGAATGTTGAAAATTTGATTGAGATCGGTCTCGTGGTTTAAGAGTTAAGTCGCAAACATAGTCACTTTCATTTCTCTATGTATAGATCACTCTTGTTTACTGGTGTTGCAGCTCAATTACGCAAGCCTTTGCAAGCAAAGAAATATAAATATACACAAATTGGCTGAGTCGGAAAAATATAATTGTCTTCCTGTAAGTCTTAAAAACAAAGACCTGCAAATAGACCGAAAAGAATCAGGTCAACGATACGGAAAGAGAAGACTCATAGATGGACTTGAAGGACAACAATAACAGTCAAATTGAATTTGTAGTAAAAACGTTTCACGTTTATCAAATACAGCATCTCTTATGATTGGTGGAAAATACAGATTCTATTCGTTAAGTTACAATGCACTACAAAACCAAAACTACATCTCTTATACAAAGTCAAAATTTGTATGAGTTCTCTTAAATGTTTTAAGTTCTGAAATAGGAAAATGTTGGAAGGAACATCGAATGGAATGCTATGATTTTGTACTGCAGGGTCCCCTGTCATGGGACCAGGTCCGTATTTATATATTGTGCGCCCCTGTGCTCTAAATAATTTGCCGCCCCAACACAAAATTTGCCGCCCTCCCCCGAAACGACCAACATTAGAGTTGAATTGTTAATTTTTGGGGTCTTTGAGATGAATAGTGACAGTTTTAATCCAAATCAACTTCAAGTTCATACTCCACTCCCCAGGGAGGGGGCGAGATTATAAAAGTAATCGAAAACTACGGACATGTTGAATTCATAGTTTTAGAGGTCGCTGAGTTTAACGATATCTATTTTCAAGATGTTCAAATTCATCCTCACCCCTTTGGGTGGGGGTGGAAGAAGATGCTTTTTTAAAAATAACCAGATAAGCTAGCTAATTAGCAACTACTGTAATTAGAGCGAATTAAACACATTAAAGTATTTTCTCGCGCATGTGCGGGACTTTGCGGGTTGCTAGTTTTAAATATTATTTTACTGTGAATCTTTAAAAAAATCCTGAGGGCCGTGATAGCTCAGTGGTAGAGCGTTCATCTTTGGTGCATGGGGTCCTTGGTTCGAACCCAACTCGCGCCAAGTAAGCTTTGTGGTGGATAAACACTGTGTATGTGGGTTTTCTCGGGGTTCATCCGTTTCCTCCCACTTTCTTCATTTCACTATTTCATTCATTCTCATCATCAAAGTCTCCTTTAGCCTCGGCGGCATAATCGTGGGATGTAAAACTTCATTTCATTTTTAAAAATCCAAAATTTTGCCTCCTCCTAAAATCTGCCGGCCTGTGCTCGAGCACAGAATAGCACTTACCTAAATACGGGTCTGCATGGGACCCCCCCCCCACAGAAGAGTTGCAGGTTATGTAATTTAATACATCATTGAAAGGATCATGCAAAATCAGCTTTCGTAGGGAGTAGTCTGTCGTGTGGGGCACCGTTTACGAAGTTGGAATGATTGAATTTTTTCATAGCTAAAACTGGATTACATGGTGTCCTGGTTGTAAACAGTTCCCTGCACGGGAAACTTCTTTTTTTATAAAAGTTTTTTTCTTCATCCTTTCAATGAAGTATAAAATTACGTACCTTAAAATTTAAAAATTTTGAATGACACCGAGATACTATAAGAAGCCCCGTGGGCATCTGACATTTTCCTGTCTCCCTTTTTCTCTCATCCTTTAGCCTCATCATCTTCAGCTGTTAGTGATTGTACATTTTGTCTGACTGTACAGGAATTCACAACTAAATGGTGGGTATTTCGCAAACTGTATTCCCACGATTTTTTCATACAAGTCTTTTGTTTTCAATGATCTTTTCAGTGATATAGAATATTACACACCTTGCTATTTAAAATTCTTGGAAGACTCCTCGAAACACTATGATAGCAAATCATATGGGATAAGCAGAATATTAAATTCAATGTGCCCTCTGACATTTCCCTATTTCAGTTTTTTTCTTTTTTTTTGGGGTTTATACTTTTATCTCAAACTGTTCGTGATTCATAAACTACTAGACGTGTTATACCCGGTTATATATAAAGGATGTTCTGTTTATGCATGTTGTGTATAAATTTAGATGAAGTAAAAAAAAAGTGAGAAAGTGATTGTAAAACGTATTCGACAATCAGCTTAACGTTCACTAATAATAATAATAATAATAATAATAATAATAATAATAATAATAATAATAATAATAGAAGAGGATATTCGATTCACTGCAAGTGTTGCACGGATCCATAAAGATTCCATAATGATATTAAGGGTCAGTGGCCTGAATCTCTGACTTCAAGGTTCAGTAGCATATACTCATTAGCAGCAATAAAAAAGAACTTGCTTGAGTGTTTATAAATACATACAGTGATTACAAATTAACTAATAAAACTTTTCAAATTACGTTTTACACCCTCGTTGGATGAGCATAACTTTCATTATTTTTTTTTCTTTAGTACTTAACCCTTTCTTTTCTTTCGCTTCTGGATTAAATAAAGTAACAAAAGTTAAAACTTCATTTTTCTTGATATTTAACCGTCCTCTCTGCTAATCTCTCTATATATAAAATTTAAAATCACTATGTTTGTGACTCTAAATCTCCTGAACCGCTCGACCGATCTCGATCGAATTTGTAACATGAATGAGGTTCAAAGCTGGGCTGGTTTTAGGCTATTCACTTTGATGGTAGAACTTAGGGGATGGGGGAGAGGGAGGAGCTATAAAAATAAATAAAACTTAATAATTCCTGAACCACTTGACCGATCTTGATCAAATTTTCAACATAGATGAAGTTCAAGCCTGGGATCGTCTTTATGATATAAATTTGACGAGCCAACGTGGGAGAGGGGGAGATAGATGTAAAAATAAATAAATAAATAAAATTAAAAATGACTGACTTCATCACTCTTGAACCACCCGACCGATCTCAATCAAATTTTTAACGTACATGAGTTTAGGAGCAGAGATTACTTTAGGCTATTTACTTTGACGATGCAACGTAGGGGGGGGAAGGGGGAGAGAAAATTTAAAAATGATCAAAAATGACCGATTTTAGTGTTGAATCCATAGTTTTCGGGGTCAATGGGAAAAACAGTGACACTTCTGATGCTGTTTCAATCCAAGTTCAGCCTCGATCGTTGGGGAGGGAGAGGATACAACGTAAGGGAGGGGGATAAACATTTACAAATGATCGAAAATGAATAATACTAGTGTCGAATCCATAGTTTGGGTAGAAGCTGAGATTAATAATGACAATTCTATTGCCGTGTGCCGCAACACGGAGGAGGGGGAGCTAGGTATAGTATAATAATAATCGAAAATGAGCAATATTAGTGTCTAATCCATAGTTATCGAGATCATTCAGATGAACAGTGACATTTCCGATCCGGTTTAAATCCAAAATCAGCCGCGCCACTCGGGGGTAGGGGACGAAGAGATATTTAAAAATGATCGAAAATGACCGATATTATTGTCGAATCCACGGTTTTCGGGGTTGCCAAGATGATCAATGATCTTTCCGATGCTGTTTAAATCGATGCGATTAAAAACGAAAACAGTATATTTCGCGGATACTAAACACATGAGATACGGAGTTGTGCATTTAAATTTTCATTTCAACCCAGTGAAGTGGGTAATACTTGCTAGTATAATAATATATTATTTATCATTATCACCTGTCAACACCCCACCAGCACTTATTTAAGGTAGAAAGACGAAAAAAGGAATAAAGCCTATTAGGGTTGCGGTTGAATAGCAACTAAAAGAAAAAAGGAAAATTAACAATCGACTTTGAATAGTGATTGTTACATAAGTATACACAGGGTGTTTTAAAACACCGACAACGTTTGGAGGTGATTCCTGACACCAAGATAAGACAAAAAGTATAGATCATCCTGAGTGCATAAATGCTTCCTTTCGGAGTTATAGGCTGCCGAAAACATGAAGAAATGAACTTTAAAAGTCTATAGCTCCAAAACAATGGGACTTACCGTTTTCGGGTCAAGACTTCACTTAGGAACTAGTATGTGCCCTATCCAAATATCCACGTTTAGAATTCTGCGGTGCTTCCGCAACAATTTTCAAAGAGGTAGTTAGAGAGTCCTTCAAATTATATGCTCGTAGCCAAACTCCTTCTATAAAAATTGCTGCGTGAGTACCTTAGGACTCTGAGACATGTAGTTTTGGAAAGCACATATACAAGTTTCTAAATGAAGTCTTAACCCGACTACGGTAGGTCCCATAGTTTTGCAGCTATGGACCTTTTAAAGTTCATTTTTCCATGTTTTCGGCAGCCTATAACATCGAAAGGAAGCATGTGTGCACCCAGGTTGATCTATACTTTTTGTCTTATCTTGGTGTCAGGAATCACCTCCCAAAGGTTGTCAGTGTTTTGAAACACCCTGTATTTGTATGTATAGTTCAATCACTCGGTGTTTATCAGCAGAAAAAAATGTTTTTTTTTTTCTGCCGTATTTAAAACGTATAGCGTAATAATTTGCTCTGAGATTTGCTGCAAAATTACTAGGCTATAAATAGGCTACTACTACTACTACTAAGAGGAGGAGGAACAAGAAGAAAAAGAAACTTCCTTACCATTATATAAGAAAGAAAATAAACTATTTTGCCAAGAACGATAATTACTTGAAACAATAAAAAATAATATGTGTTAATGAAAGTTATTCACATGAAAAACGTTATGTAATTTGAGAGGCTGTTTTACTATCCACTATCACAGTGGTTCAACTACCGGTGTGACCTGGCCCCTGGCTCCCCAGTTAGTTCCGCCTATGGGTACACTCTTAGGTGTACTGTTAGGAACTTCCTGAAATATGAGTGTTCTGCCCAAGGGCAAGTTTTAGCCCACTTACCTGGCAGGGGCACTAGGCCAGTAGAGCAGGTGATATGCAGAACAGTTTTTCACCGTAGTTCAAAAAAAAAAAAAAAAAACCGGTTAGGGCAAACGGGAATATAGTGCTGAAATTTTATTGATGTTTTGCGCTTTTCAGCACTGAGGCTATATGAGACTTAAACCTACAGTTTAAGGTTAGTTCCAAGCCACCATAATGCGTTCGATGTTCTACCAGAAATCGAATCCGTGACCACGTGCACTAGAGGCGAACGCACTAGCCACTAAACCAGTGGAGAAAGCCAGCTGAAACAAAGGAATAGGTTTGGAATAGGGATATGAATACCAGGTATGAAACAACTTTGTAATTATGACACTCTGTATACACATCAATTAATGTTTCTTAGATATAAATCAATCAATCTCTCTCTCATAATGCAAAGGACATAGGACCTTGACATGATTTTCTCTGACAGGGACTGAATAAAAGGAGTTTCGTAAGCAACTGGTGCAACTTCACTAATTTATACGAATATGACACTTACAAACAGGATTTCCTGCTTTAACTCGTGATAGCTGTTGAATTGTACCCTAATGATGAGATGATAACGTTCAAGTACGTAAGTTTCTATTTTGCAACGTGTCTCAAAGCTGAACACTACTTTAACCTAAAATATTACACATTAAAAAAAAATCTTCTACTTTTGCTGTTGGGAAAACTTTTCTTTAAGAAAAAAAAAAGTTACTGACGAAGCAGAAATCTCTCATACATTTTTTTAGTTCATTATTACTTTCGACCGACGATAATGGATTCGACGACGAGTTTGGCGTATTTACGTTTCGTAGCCACCTCATGCAAAAGAATATATATATATATGTATTTATTTATTCGTCCCTCTCTTCGTTCTTCACGATGTATGTGTACTAGCCTAAAGATCATATCGCTAAACGTTTCCGAACCAAATTTTAAACTCCAAGTTGTAATAAGATTTTCCAGTGGGGAAGGGAGTTCATTTTTTTCCTACCTCAGAAAATGAGCATACTGTAGTTCGGTAGAGAAAGCAAATTTTAAAAATGCGAATTTCTTAAACTGCTCTAACAATTTTCTTTATATTTCATTAACAGTCTTATAATATTGTAGATCTTTTTCTCTTTAAAAAAATCAGGTGCAATTTACTCCTTAGGTTAAAGTTTTTTTTAATAGTTTTCTCAAACTACTCAGGCTAGGTAGTTCATATTTAATTAATAAATGTTTCATTAACAACCCTGGTAATGACGTACGCAAGGGAAGTTTGGGGTTTTATCCTTCCTCTCTTGAGCAAGATTTGCAAAAATAAACATTTTCCATGTTGAGATATGTATACAAACGCCTGAAATTGTATATAAACTTGAGGTTAAATCCTATTTGCAGAAGTTCTACTTACGACTCTGAACGCTACAGTGTAGTGTCATTTCTCCAAAAGAAACCCACTAAGGGTAGTTTACTCTTATGAGTGAGCTTTTACAGAATGTTTTCTCAAAATCTGGTATATAATTATTACCCTCTACATTCAAATCGACGTTCTCTCTCATCATCATGGGAAATAACTGAATCTTTGAAATGAATTTTTGAACCTTGTTAGCATTTGACTTGAGCCGAATTTTTTATCTCACGATTCCTTCAAGTTAGGTAGATATATCTAAGTATATTGACATCTTATTAAAGATAGTTGATATATCTGAGTTTTCGAAAATTTCTTCTCTAATGAGGAAGAGGCAAATTCCAGAATAGTAAATAAATATTTCAATAATAACTCCAGCATGTCTTGAATCAATTTAATAAGACCGAGAAAGTTAGTGAGATGTCCCGTACCTTTATTTTAAAATACCAACAAAACATTTTCTTGTATTTTCAAGAATTTATGTAATGAAAACTTTTCACTAACTCTAATAATAGTAGTTATCTTCCTTGAGATCCTCTCGTCTAATCGCGTCATCTATAACAAATTTAGATAGATTTAAAATCCTGATCTATTTCAAATCCTACTAAATTAATAAAACCAAACAACATGACAATGCTTTAAATGGTCATGATGATAGTGAATGTCTTGCTGCGTTTTCTTAGTGGGTAAGTGTCAAGTTTTCATTTGATACTTTTTTGCTGTATGTGAAGGGATTAAATCACATTTCTGGTAGTGTAGTTGTTTTAATAGGTGTTTCGCTATTTATTTTGGCTCCATCCTGGCGTTTTCGAAGTTGGTGCGGAAGAAGTAGGCTCGATTTGGTGTGGAGCTTATGTGGTTCAGCTCCCATGTGAATTTTTACATCACACAAAATGAGGTGCTGAAAAGAATTTTCTCCATTATACTATTAAGACTCAATTGTGGTTAAAGTGAAGTGTATATATAAATCTTCTGAATAGAAGGGAATTAATCCAGATTGTGGAAATTAAAGCAGTTTGAGCAGTTAGTCTATTTCTGTTTCGTAATCATTTTACCTTCCACAAATTAAACAGGGCTCTAGCTCCAGAGCTCTCCTCCTAACTACGCCTTGACTTCGACGCCTCTGGAAGCAGTAACAACAGTAACTAAAATCTATTTATACATGCATTCTTTGGTTTTTAATATTCCTTCTCTGGAGTTTCAAATACATCAAGCTAAAGTTAATTTCGTACTGGTTATCAACGACGAGAGAATCACCATTCATTACAGAAAGTCCTTATCAAATGGGGTTAATCTGTCGCCAAGGTTGAGAGATACATCAATCGAAATCAATATAGAGAATAACTCAAGCATGCATATATATATATAATATAATATTTCGAGTTTGCTATTTCTTCAATTTCAACAGATATTTGAAATGTGGATTCACATTTTAACATAGGATCCGAGTTAATGATATCCTTATTGGGTATTAAACACGGGGCCAGGCATCTAGAAACTGCACATTTAAACTATAATAATTGGATATATATGAGCTCTCATGAATACAAACAGTGATTTGTGCTAGTCTTATAAATCTTCAAATGAAATAAAATCTTTGTTTTACGATTATGCCCTTTAGGCTAAGTGAAAACGGATGATTAAAGCAAGTGAATGATGATGGAATAATTGGTGGAATGAGAATGTAGAAGGAAACGGGAGTACCCCGAGAAAATCATCGGACTCGATGTTGTCCACCACAAACTAACTTGGTCGGAGATCGAACCAGACACAACACGCATCAGAGGTAAGCACTTTACTACTGAGCCACCGTGGACCCTTTAGAAGCCTTAAGAATTGTATTGCACATATCTTTGCTAATAGGGTACAACAAATAAGAAATAAATAAATAAACTTGCGAAAGAAACGTGTTATCGTAAGGGATAAAATGTCTTGAATGAAGTGCATGGAACATACATTAGAAAATTATCTAGTTGTGATGTCAAGGTCTTAATATATTGCTTTTGGCAATTCGCCAAAATGTGTTGGATTACAAAATCCGTTTTAAAGAGTCATAAAGAAAGCTACTTGACTTTTCCATTGCTAGCTAGTGTAACGTAAGACCTGCACTAGCGTAGTCCTATCTGTCAAATAGAGGCGGCCTGGTTCTGTCCCCAACGAGGGCAGGATTTTTTCTTTCTAAACCCCAATGCGGCTTTGAGGTTCACCCAGCCTCTTTTCTCTTTCAGTAAATTACTCTGTGCGGTCCTTAAGTTCAATGATATCAGAAACGGGAAGAAACTCCCCCAGAAACTACGAAACTACCCCCGGGACATTTCTCCGATCACGCTCAACTTGGGTTACCAGTGCTTTCAGACACCTCCGTTAAATCTATATTCAAACCGGAAGTGGTATAAATTAACAATTTCCGGTTTTAACGTTGATCGCCATCGAACAGAAATGGCAACAGATCACGACAAACTGTTCTTGAAATTTAGATAAGTCTCGAGATGAGGTAACATTCCCACTTTCAACATTATTAAAACCGGAAGTTGTAGAAATTTACTAATAATTCAGATTTCAACATTGACCTCCATAGAGCAAAAACTCAAGAAGTAGTTAATAAGCGGATTCTTGGAATCGATTCAGCGTTCCAAAAATAGGTATTATCTCCTCCGTCAATCTTCTATTCAAACCACAAGGGGTAGAAACCACTTTTTTTTTTGGGGGGGGGGGGGTCAACGTTGATCGCCCTAGAACGGAGACATAATAGATAGCGACAAACTGTTTTCTCTTCAGTGTCTTAGGAAAATATACCTTCTCCACTCGTGTCACTTTACTGAAAACACAAATGATAAAAAAAAAAATACTAATACTGTTTCAATATTGCTCTCAATACAGAATAAAACGGTAATATATATCGAGAAGAAGTTTCTTGGAATGGATTCAGTGTCTAAAGAATGGGTTTTATTTCCTCCGTTAACTGTCTACTCATGTCGGAAGTAATAGAATTCAACCATTTCCAGTTTTAACATTGATCACTATAAAACAAAAGCAGTAATAGAGAACCTTTTTCGAATGAGCTCAGCGTATTAAGAAGAAATCTAAGCCTGTATCTCTGTTAAAACTGGAATGGTAGACATTTATTAGTACTTCCGCTTTCAGTATTTATCTCCATAGACCAGACACGCAAAATTATATCGAGAATCTTTCTTTCGGAATCAACTGAGCTCTCCCAAAAGAACTTTATTTCTGTATGACAACTGGAAGTGATTGAAATTCCGGTTTCAGCACCAGAAGTGTAGCCAGCAAGTTTATCTAGGAGGGGCCTGTCGTTTGTGAGAGGGGCCAGCTACAATACACAAAGCCAAAAAATTTTGTCACAGCTAGTGATTTTGAGGCCTGAAAAAACCGGAAATTTTTGGTTTCCGTTCGAAAAAAAAAAACAGTTTTTAGCTTTTTCCTTTTTCTCCATAAATATTATGTACTGGCATTTCAAATTCAGCCTATCCAAACGAATCATTTTGAAGCAAAATCAAAAGAAATTGTTCCTACGTAGTCGAAGATCGTTTAGAAAAATAATGTGAAAAGCATAAATTTAGTTCTGATTTTCAATACTAGCCAAGTCTTGTCAGTATCAAACCCCGCAAAAACCTTCATTCAGTATCAAAACCCGCCACATACAAATTTCCTGCAACTATTTTTCCTTATAATTTAAATTATTATTATTTGATTGTGTTCATGATTTGCCACTATGACACAATACAATTAATAATATGTTTGGTAAAAAATACTATGTTTGTATTTACAAGGGTTTGTTTGAGACAATTTTTGTTAATTTTCCACAAAAGTGTGTAAGAGAATTTGGCAGGGTTTGATTCTAGGCGCCTCATATAGTTCACATTTGAAAGATAATGCAATCAATAAATGGTACCACCTGTTAATTTATTTCAATTCGTGAGTTTTTGATTTCTCAACAGTGTTAGAACATGCAGGATAAAACATTCATTGTGAATACTGGCACTTTGTTGTTGTTTCTTTCTTTTTTAAATCCTGCTGCCAGCAGTGATGATTTCACGATAGTGGGCAAGGGATTTCCCTCCCGAGAAGCCACGAAATATTCTATATCAGTGGCTCTCAAACTTGTTACCGCGACCCATATTGAATACTAAAAAGTACTTTGTGGCCCACGTACTTTTATTCAAATACATATTGTCATTCTACGAAATGGTGGTATTTCAAACCAATTAAATTTTGTAAATCATATTTCTAATTTTTTTCATATAAAGGTAACACAGAGCGAACACTATTCTCAACGCAATGCCTTATCCCATGATAGCTTTTGACTCACCCATTCTCTTTCCATCCTAACCCAGCATCTCTACTGACTGCACAACAGGGCAGGGCTCTTGAGTAAGTACTTACTCTTCACCTCATTAACAAACGCTTTCAATTTTCATTTTCTGAATGGTACTTTACAACAATGTTTCTTCGTTAGAATAAAATTTTCACAATTAAGAGGAAAAACTTCTCGCGAACCACCAAAGAAACAGCCCGCGACCCACACTTTGAGAAACATTGTTCTATATATCTACAATAAGACCAGACTATTTAACAGGTTTCATCTCGAAAGCAAGTACTGTCCCTCTATTGCAACAGGAAGTTAAAGATCTGTTTCAATGTTGAATTCGCACACTTTGGAAACTTATCGTAGTTTTACAACTACTTACTAGAAACTACTTATTTTCTTCCACATTCAAATCGACGTTGTTGCTCATCATTAGAGTCAAGATTTTTATGTAATACCAACCCCCCAAATATGTACATTAATATGTAACAAAAATCGCTTAAAATGTAAGAAATATGTAATATTATATAAGAATATGTAATATTACATATGTTACATATTTATGAAAACGTAATATTAACACGCGTATGAGCATGCAATATTTAAACGAATTATGAAAATAAAAAGGAAAATCTACTAATGAAGTGAAATGCTTGAACAGCTGAGACAGTCATACGTCACTGACATGACTGATTGCAGGATAATAAAAATCAGACGCGAGTGAAGGAAGATGTGAATCGGCTAGAGATAAACAGGAAAGCCCCGAGAAAAGCAATGCATATGGCATTTGCACGACAGAAATCTCATGTGGTGTGGTGGTGTCCCGTTTCAAATCTAGAACCTTTTACACTAAATGCGCATCCGTCACCAGGGCCCAATCTTGAAATGAATTATACGCAATATACAAATTTAAATACTAAAAGAAACTTAAGACGAAATGTTTTGTTTTATGCAGTCCTATATCTGTTAAACAATATCAGGTGAACTAAGATTGAAGAATATTTCCACTAATGAACATTTTAAATTTGAAATAAAGTACTTACAAAAGATGTGCATGCAGTTCAACTGTGTGTTGTTGCACAATGGGCTATAAGGTACATTTCCAAATAATCAGAAGTAAACTTTCTCGGCGATTGGATAAAATATTCTTGTATGCAGAGAATGATCTCTCCATATCACATGAGGTAACAGGAGCGTATTTCAACAGGGGGATGTAGTTGCGGGAAATATCTTCAGGGGGGTTCTTGTTTCGCCACTGAGAATCTCACACACTGCCAATAGGCTGTCGTAACCCGGGTTTCTTTCCAGCACTGCATTTAGTTTTTTCGAACTTTTTCTCCTACATCTCCACACACACACAAACACCTAGCAGCAGCCTCTTTGCATCCTTTATGATTTCCATGGATTTCGCAAGAGACCACCCAACAGTCTCTAGCTTTTAATGCTTGTAGGTAGCCAACCAAAAATACTGTCTATGTATGCGATATCACACGCTACTTTTGAGTCATTAAACAGTTTTCCAGCAATGTCAACTGACACAGCAGACTCCGATGGAAATGAATGAACAACAGACTTTTTTTTTTTAAAATGTTCATTGTAGAAATGTTTTGCCTGTATCCAAGTGTTCCATCTCGTTAGCATAGGCTCCGGAGGAAGTGGCACGTCTGGAAGTTGATCTCTGTAGAGAACACGTTGTGGCGCCTTAAACATTTTTCTCGTGGAAGAAACTAGTTGATTTACTTTGCAAAAGTTGTCTCTCACCTCTTCAGCAACACGCTGAAGAGCATCGGCCATACAGGTGAAATGAATTAAGTGAGGGTGAAAAATTGTAAGTGCTCTAGCCGCTTTTAACATGTACGCTGCACTGTCTGTATAGAGAACTAGGACTTTTTCTTCCTGAACTCCTCCCGGTCACAACACTTTAAGACCATCGTTTACAAAGCGAGCAATCGTGGAATGATTCGTACGTTCCAGCAATTTACTCGCAATAAGATAGGATTTAGATGCAGCATCTTTACTTAACTTTCCAGTCACTAGATTTGTTACATAACGTCCCAAAACGTCTGTTGTTTCGTCCACAGAAATCCAAATATATGAACTACTTATTTCTGTCCTAATGGTATCTATAGCTTCCCTATAACAAACTTCGAGATAACACTTTCGAAAAGTGGATTCGTCAGGAATTCGACGCCTGCAGTACTTCTCCAGAAAAGCACGGTATTTTGGCACTCAACTTTGTTCCAAAGAGTGTTTGCTGCTATTATTGCTTGGCACAAGTATTTTAAATTAAAATTTCAGTAAATGCAAAATTTTAAGACATTTTTATGTTAAAAGGTATGTAGAAACCATAGAAATATGTAATATTGATCAAAATATGTAAAAATATGTAATATGAAACTTGAGTTGAAGCACCCTACAGGTGTGAATCACGAACATTTAAGGATTTGACGAACCTACATATGAAGGAAAAATATGTAATTACATACAAATCCGGACATTACTCATCATCACGAGAAAACGAGGGAACCGTTTGAAATGAATTTTTGAACTTAGCACTTGGGTTGATTTTATAGTTACTTTCATAAACGCATCTCCTGATGTGTTAAAATGCTTAAAATATATGCCATAAAGATAGTATATCATGAACCCCTCACATTCGGAAGAAGATACTTCGTATAAACTCTCTATAAGAAATAAGTACACACGTGCCCAGCATTTTTCAAAATTCCGGTTTTTTGGGTGGAGGGATAACGATTTGTGTAATGTTTTTCTCATTATATTAAAATAACATTGCCGTTCTCTCTCGGAGAAAAACAGCACAACTGTTTGAATTGAATTTTTGAACATACTACTCGACTCCAGCCAAATTTTTATCAAGTTATTTTATTTTATTTTTTTAATTAAAATGCATCTCCTCAGGAGAGAATGGGCTTGTTAAATATGTACGCTTAAAATTGAATATCTTATGATCTCCTTATGGAGATAGAAGACGGTATATAAACTCTTCATTCAAAATACGTTGATGTGCTAAAAACACTTGAACCGCTTAAAATGAATTTTAAAGCACAGTTAGCACTTGCATTAACCTGGCTGCTTATCGTTAGTCCCTTATTTGAAATGAGTTTCCTAAGGGTACAAGGAGTGCTGAGTTTTTTTAAAAAATAATAATTAATTTTTGAGCATAGTTAACACTTGGGCCGGTTTATTAATTCATCTCAGTGTAAATTTTGAACCCCAAATGGGTGGAAAAGAGGTTCAAATATACTTTTTAAATATCTGCTATAAACCTATTCTTCCCGCGCTAATAACGGGCATTTCCATTAGTTGTTATTAATTAGAAAGAAAAATGAGAAATACTTTTAAAAAAAAAGATTCCATTCTTGATTAGAAATATCTCACTACTAAAATATCTTACATATTGTGCTATTATCTTTGTCATACTGTGTGCAGATAACTTGAATCAAATATTTATATTCGTGTACATACAATTCATACTGATATACAAGCTTATCTCAAATTACTTTACGATTTTAAAGCAAAAGATACTAATATTCATGATGACAAAGTTGTGATGAATGGAGTATAAACGATCGTATTTGTTACAAACAAAGCACTTGAAAGAGGCTATTATATATAATACACTAGCTGTGTAGCACAAGTGCAGAATTTTGCCGTTTTTAAAATTGAGACCTTGACTTATTTTGTGAAATTCTATATCTAGTGAGGCCGTTCACACATGTAAATTCCAATAATAATAATAATAATAATAATAATAATAATAATAATAATAATAATAATAATAATAATAATAATCGGTCAATAACGTGTGAGAAAAAGCTTTGCAGATCAGCTACCTAAGAGAGGTTTTTCTTCATTCACACCAGGCAAATGTCGGAATAGTACCTAACTTGCAGGCCCCACGTAGCCTCCTTTCCAATGCTTTCAACGAAAGACGTTATTCATCTGATATCTTCGTCATCAAACCAGAGATGCCACAACAACCTTTACAATTTTAGTAACTCTTCTCGGGATATCAGCCAGGTGAAGGTATTGACATCCGACGTTTCGAATGCAATCATTCCATTCATCTACAAGGATTGTGGTGAAGAGATCGGAGTCAAGCCAAGTCTGTTTTCACCGCAAACGGGAGAGGGACGTCTAGTCTTAAAACGCTTACTTTATCCAATGTGTGTATTTTCTGTTAATGTTTTTATTGCGGACAGAATCCTCTGGAAGTTAGGGTATAGTATATTTTGTGTAGATAGAATTTTATACTGGAAGCAGGATTATTCATCTTAGGTAGTTCGTAATCTCATTCATTAATTTCATCGAGATTGAATGAAATCACGCGAGGAATAGGCAAAGCCCACAACATAGAGTACAATTGAAAAGCATTGTATTATTACCATGTTAATGATTTGGTTGGTTATTATTTCGATTATTGTTCCTGAGTTTTCTTTGATCTTTGCTTCATCGAAATCTTCATTGTAGAAATATGATTCTACTAATCTGTTTGCGAATTCTTTGTTAAGGTATCTTACCAAGTCTTCTAGTTTTGTAATGTTGCATATACGATACCCTTCCTACATTTCTGTATATTATCTGGTCATTCTGACCTAGAGTCTTTCTGTGCTTTGAAGTTGTATATCCTGAAGTTTAAAGAGTGGGAGCCATATGTTAGCTCCTAATGTCCTGCTGTTTATGTTGCCTGAAACATTTTTGTTGATATTGATGTAATATCAACAGCATAACATTAATTCATAGACGTCCTCCGTTCTTCTTAAGATATTATTAGGTCCTTTGGTTCGTCTTTGTGCAGTAACGTGAGAGTGCTACTCACCCATATTAGAATGTCCTGTAATATTTGTAATTCAGTTCTAATCTGTTCGACTAGGCCGTTCATTATATTGGGTTTGAGTAATTCATTATCCTTAGGTTTCTCACTCCTGTGATTCCTGTGTTCTTCATCTTTCTATATTGCAGCGTTGAGACTAGAGATGCAAAAAAAACCGGCTTTTTTTGAATCGATGGTTTTTTTCACATAAAAAGCCGACTTTTTTGGGAAAAAAACGAGAAATTTGAAAATTTTGGCTTTTTTCATTTTCATGATTTTTCTATCCAAATAGCTTTCTTATAGTATATTCTATAGTTAGATAAGAATTCCATGACCTAAATGCCATATTTAGCTCTGTAACTCACCATCAAGATGGATGGAGCACATATTTTACGAATTAAAGCTAACATAAAGAATGTAGTATTTGAGGGTAATTTTACAGGTTATTTAACTTTATTTTAACTTTTGAGTTATAAACATTTTTTTCTTCTCTAGATCATTTTAGTTTGTCGTCCGTGTTTCATTTCTAAGAGCTTAGTACTCTAGCTTCTAGCACAAAAGTTAAACTTACGTTTTTCTATATATCCGTCAAAGCATACGTTTTTCAATATGTCCGTCAAACCGTACTTCCACATTTCTGTTATACTGTAGTTGTGCAATGATTTAGCAATAATTTTCCGGATACAACCTTGAATACCAATTTATACAAATAATCAGTAGCGGATTTAGAAAAGTACCTTGGGAGGGGTTTCTCTCATTGATTGTTTCGTTTTCTAAAAAGTCCTAATTTTATTTGGGAGGTGCTTGAAGTTTATGAGTACAGGCATAACTAATATTTCGTTTCGTTTATATGTTTAGCAATAATTTTCCAGATACAACCCTGAAAATCATTTTATACTGAGAATCAGTGGTGAATTTAGAAAAGTATTTTGGGAGGGGTTTTCTTACTACTAATGTTTAGTTTTTCTAAACATTCGTGATTTTTATTTGACGGGAGCTTAAAGTTTATGAGTAAAGGCATAACTAATAGATATATCGTTCGTTTTAGAGATTCCGCAACTTTGGGGAACAGGCTTCAGTCCGGGCCATTACTGTTTTTGATATATATAAACGATCTCCCGAATAATTTAAACTTTGCAAAAGCCACATTATTCGCGGATGACACAAGTGTAGCAATAACAGGCGAAAACCAACAACGATTAAATACTAACATAGAAAACACCGTAAAACAGCTAACAAACTGGTTTGATCATAATAAGTTAATAGTAAATTCAGAAAAAAACCTTGTCAATAAGTTTTAAATTAACAAACAACAATCTAGATAAAGGAAGTATAAAAATAGGAGAAAACGAAATAAAACAAGTTAGTTTTGTAAAATTTTTAGGAGTACATATATCAGCAGATTTAAAATGGGATTATCATATAGAAAAAATTGCGAATAGGTTAAGAAAAATGTGTTTTGCCGTACAAGCCATCAAAAATACTATAAACCGAAATACAGCAAAAATATTATATTACTGCTCATTTGAATCTATATTAAGATATGGATTAATATTTTGGGGAAATACTGTAAAAAGTAGAGATATTTTTGTTCTTCAAAAAAGAGTTGTACGAATCCTAGCTGGTGTAGGACCCCGAGAGTCCTGTAGGAAATATTTTAAATAACTAGCTATACTACCTTTACCATGTTTGTATATATATTGCTTAATAGAATTTGTAAGATCCAACATAAATGAGTACATAACAAACGGTGACATGCATGGATACAACACAAGAAATAAGACTAATTTTCATCCACCAAACCATAGAACAGCAATGTACGAAAAGGGAGTAAAATATGCTGGTATTATGCTATACAATAAGTTACCAAACAAATTAAAGGTTATCAAGTCTAATGTTACATTCAAAAGAAAATTAAAAGAATACCTATTGTCACATTGCTTCTATACAATAGATGAATATAATCAATTAAATAGTCACAATGTAAATAGTAGTAGCAAAGTAACAAGATAGGTTCATTTATGTATAAGGTATGCTGTAGTATTTGTATAATGATATTTCAAATTACTGTAATGTATAAAAGTATGAATTATGTTTAACAAATGTGTCTAATATATATGTACTGCATCAATTAACCATGACGAATCCCATGTACTATCGGAAAATTATTTCCAAGTTTGTACAGAATGGAGGATAAATAAAATGAAAATGAATGAAATGAAGACCGACCCCTATCCTTCGCAAAACCGTCACTGCTGGTAATTAGTAATAATAACGATTTAAAAACAATAAGAAAGGAAGTCGGCCAACTTCTACACTCCTAGTCGGCCAGTACACGCACTATTTATTTATTTAACAACCACCAGATGCAGCTCAGAGGCCATTTTACACTGGATATCTAAAAACAACAACAATGGAAAGGATTTGGGAAGGCATCGGCCAGGGCCTGTTTAGCAGGTACCATCCCGGCATTTGCCTGGTAGAACTGAGTGAAACCCTGGAAAACCCCGTCAGGATGGTCGGCAGCGGGAATCGAACCCACGACCTCTCGAATGCGAAGCCAACGCTCTACCACTTGAGCTACTTTGCTCAGTTCACAGATGGAATGAAGGAAAGCTTTGTCAGAATGGGCGAATGCTGGGTTGAATCCCGGACTTCCCGATAGAAGCGCAAAGGCCAACCACTCAGTCATGTTTGTTGTGCAGTTGTATTCAGCTTAATTTAAATATATTCCGTAACACGTTTTTTTTTTGGGGGGGGGGGTTCCGTAATATGTTGAATCCCTCTTGTTAAAAATTCAGAAAACTTGAGGACTGGGTAAACCGTGATGGTGGTCAAGGTCGCCCATGTTGTGGTTTCCAGGGGGGCAAGTATAAGCGACGTTTCAAAAATAGTTTCAAATTTTGCTGTAACTAATGTAAAAATTCTATTGGATTTTCGATATTCTAAAGTACATTTTTTCTAGGGGGTGAGCGCCCCCCTTGCCCCCCTGATGGGCGCCTTTGATGGTGGTTATGAAAAACTTAACTGTAGAATTTCAAGAATATACAGAACCAAAAGTTCCAAATGTGCAGCCTTTAATTGTATCATATAAATCTAAGTATTTCTCTTATGTTTTATTTTAATTTTATTTTGTTTCAAAAAGAGGGTATGGAATATTTTGAAGTAAAAATACTACATACAATTTTGCTAGTTATTTGTATATTTTTTTACAAGAAGTTTTTACTTTTAGGGTTGGCTCGTTTACACCAGCTTTTTTTTTAAATAACTGGTTTAACCCCCCCCCCCAAAAAAAAATAATAAAAAGAACAAAAATGCGAATCTCGTGAACTTCATGGTGACGTTTCCACATGTCAAACCATCTGCATCAGTCTTATTTCCTTTTCACCTTTTAATCAAGATGTCCCATGTTCAATTCTCGGTCGAACCACAACCCTACTTTCATGTGTAAACCAAGTAGCGGTTCGGATGTCATTTTAAGCGAAAGTCTTCTCCTTGATAACCTCGGTATTACGTAAGGATGTTAAGCCTAAACATACGAAACGAAACCAAATTATATATTTCTGCATCCCTGTTGTTTTATAAAGAAGCCAAGGTTGCTAAAATATATTTATTGAAATTGGTAAAATTTATCGATTGCCTACGTAGCTTCCAACATTAGCTTGGATTGGACTTTCAATGATATCTACATACTAAATTTGTAATTTAATACCTCAGTTTTAGCGTATTGATTATAATACGTTGACCTTTAAATTTTACATGGAAAGCAATAACAGGATTTTCCCGTTATTGTTTTACATTTAAAATAATGACGGGATTTTCCCGATGGTTAGGGCGGAAGTTTCTCAATTTAAGAAATTTGCTGACCGGACTTCTTTAAGCTTATGGGACCTCTTCCAGCATAACCCCGTTGTTGCATAATGACACCAAGGCGAAACAAACTTATTTCTGTGAATATGTAATATAAATACATAAAGCAAAATATCTAAATTAAAAAACCCGGTTTAAACCCCAAAAAAGCCTGGTTTAAACTGACCCCAAAAAACAAGTTTTTGGCATTTTCAGAATCAACCATGATTCTTGCCAACTCTGCTTACTTTTGTATATAGGAGGTTATTATTTTTTTATTATATACATTGGTTAATCCTTTGGAATTCATAATGTAAAAATGTTGAAGTGAAATTGTTTAAAATATCTTTTCGAAATTCATGGTTTATTTTCGAGTTTTTATATTATTATCGGCATCAACCACTAATTAAATGACTTTTTGTGTTATAGAGAAGCAAAACAAAGTCTGCTTTATCAATTTAAAGCAGAAGTTTGAAAAAAGCCCAAAATTTCCCAAGCAAAAAAGCGAAGCAGAAAAAACCGAGTTTTTTCCAAAAAAGCAGTTTTTTTTCGAGCCCTTGCATCTCTAGTTGAGACTTTGGTGTTAAGCGGTGTGATTACTTTTTTTTTTATCAGATTGTCAGCGTTCTGGAAGGTTTCGATTGGCTACTTCCGGTTCTGTGACTTTTAGCTTTGCAGGTGCTCAGCGGTCTTTTTTGATTCCACCAAGCTGTTCATATAGCAGGACGCTCCTAACAACGCACTTGAAAGTTGCTTGTTGTGGCTGTTTGTCGAAATTGTTGATTTTCACACATATAGTAGTTTGTGTTCCATTGTGCATGTTTTCCAAAATTTGTTGCTTGGAAACCGTCTAGAAATCTTCTCTTGGCCTTTTTGCTTTCAAAGATTATTTTCACTCCGTTATTGCGGTTAAGTGATATATAGTCATTTTTGTGTTGGGAAGCCGTAGTGTAATCGCTCTTTTCAGGGCCAGTGGTCCTGTCTTCTTTGAGTCCGTTAAAAATGGCCTCTGAAAAATTTATTTCTCTTTGTGACCTTCTCTTTGTCTGTCGATTGTTGTTTTTTTTTCTGAATATGATGTGTAGTTGTTTCAGTGGAAAGTACTCCGTTTATCTCTGTAGCTTGGTTTTCTTTCCCTTCTGTCTGTTTTCTTCTTCATCATCTTTATATCTATCCTTTTCTTCGATTTTGTCTTATTTGTGCGATGATCGTGAGTGTGGCTTTATGGACATATCTGTGTATCAGCAGTTGTTCTCAGTTAATTTATGAGTATTTCTTTGTCTACTAGCAAGTGAGCAATTGCTTCGATCCCGTAGTGTACGTGATTTGGCGGCATCAGAATAGCTATAGACGGAGCTAGGTAATCCCATAGCTGGAGAGGAGGTTGCTCCCTTTCAGGAGTGATTTCCTTCTACTTCTCTGGTGATAGCTGAAAAGGACCTTTTTGTTTTCCTCTATTTGTTGGTTGGTCTTCTACGTGTAACATCTCTTGTCTGTTTTTGCTTAGAAGGCTTCGACTCCTTGTGTTCCGTGGAGTTTTCGTATTTCTTTTTTAATTCGTGCACGGGCTTAAAAAAAGAGCCTTAGCACTTTGCTTCTAGTAATTTACAAGGTGGGTAGGTGTTTGTTTTCTTGGTGTATGCAACTCCTTGGTATAACACCGCAAGGTATCCAGAGCTACGTTGTTGTAGGTGTGAGTACGTGTAGTTTGTGGGTGTAACTAGTGTGCTTCAGTTAGAAAAAGTTTAGCCTACTTGTCCTCCGACTGTAGGCAAGGACTGTACACGCAAAAGTGCCTACTCAAAGCTCGGTCACTCAAGAGGGACAGAGGAGGAAATAGTTAAACCTCTCTGTTAGGTTTGTTTAACAGTCAATACTGTCGACGAGGGAAATCTCTCTAATAAGAGCCGGATGATACTACTCTTACAAAAGCGGCACGATCTCTTACCCTTGTCTTAGTCACTACAGTCAACTTTCTTTGCAATTTAAGAGTCTTACGCGGACGTAGTGTGGTCACTTACCCTGCTGCTGCTTGCTTCCATAGACTTGCACTGCTCCTGTACGCTATAGAGAGAATTCTTCAGCGGTCGCGTGGACTGCAGCTTGCCTCTGTCGGTCCGTGGAGCACTTGCATTATGATGAGACCGGAGATGTGAGCATGTATATATAAGGGATGGCCAGAACCGGTTCCTGTTGGAACCGGTTTTCGGGTCTGAACGGATCCGGTTCTAGAAGATCCGGTTCCGGAACCGGTTTTTCGGATCCAGGTCTGGAACCGGTTCTTCGGATCCAGGTCTGGAACCGGTTCTGAAAACAACCGGTTCCGCTGGAACCGAAGCTTTGTTACCATTCTTACCTAAACGCGAGCTGCTGGCAAGCTGTGAACAGTATGCTAGATGAAATGGTGGAAGCGACAGGCAGGCGCCCAGGCGGCGGCAGCTTGTCTCATTTGGCTAAATAAACTGGGTAACTGGCAAACTCATTGGCTAAACAGGCAAACTGGCCAACTCATTTGGCTAAACACCCACTGCTGGACCAAAATTTTTTCTGGGGGCACAAGCGGGTCTGGGCGGGGAAGGCACAAGCGCATGGTCCTCTTTGCATTATTTTTGAAGGTGAACTTTGTGCCTCCTTTACGGGTCTTTGGGGGCTTTCGGATCCAGGTCTGGAACCGGTCCCTAAGATCCGGTTCTGGAACCGGGTTTTCAGATCCAGATCTGGAACCGATTCTTAAGATCCGGTTCTGGAACCGGGTTTTCAGATCCAGATCTGGAACCGGTTCCGAAAACCGGATCTCCGAGAACCGGTCCCGAAAACCGGATCTCCGAGAACCGGTTCCGAAAACCGGATCTCCGAGAACCGGTCCCGAAAACCGGATCTCCGAGAACCGGTTCCGAAAACCGAATCTCCGAGAACCGGTTCCGAAAACCGAATCTCCGAGAACCGGTTTTGAAAACCGAATCTCCGAGAACCGGTTTTGAAAACCGAATCTCCGAGAACCGGTTTTGAAAACCGAATCTCCGAGAACCGGTTTTGAAAACCGAATCTCCGAGAACCAGTCCCGAAAACCGGATCTCCGAGAACCGGTTCCGAAAACCGGATCTCCGAGAACCGGTTCCGAAAACCGGATCTCCGAGAACCGGTTCCGAAAACCGGATCTCCGAGAACCGGTTTCGAAAACCGAATCTCCGAGAACCGGTTTCGAAAACCGAATCTCCGAGAACCGGTTTTGAAAACCGAATCTCCGAGAACCGGTTTTGAAAACCGAATCTCCGAGAACCGGTTTTGAAAACCGAATCTCCGAGAACCGGTTTTGAAAACCGAATCTCCGAGAACCGGTTTTGAAAACCGAATCTCCGAGAACCGGTTTTGAAAACCGAATCTCCGAGAACCGGTTTTGAAAACCGAATCTCCGAGAACCGGTTTTGAAAACCGAATCTCCGAGAACCGGTTTTGAAAACCGAATCTCCGAGAACCGGTTTTGAAAACCGAATCTCCGAGAACCGGTTTTGAAAACCGAATCTCCGAGAACCGGTTTTGAAAACCGAATCTCCGAGAACCGGTTTTGAAAACCGAATCTCCGAGAACCGGTTTTGAAAACCGAATCTCCGAGAACCGGTTCCGTCGGAACCGGAACTTTGTGGCCATCCCTAGTATATATGGTGACTATTCAGAGACGGAGCTATGAATGGGGGATCGTGATTGGCTGACGGATTCTGGCACCTAGTTGGCTATTCTTGTGGCTTCGAGAAATGGCTTCTTTGAATGTATTTTTGTGTTACTGATAAGGGCCGAGCAGATAGGGCTGAGTTGAAACCCGTTACCTCTATTGAGAATGTTTCTTGAACTAAAGTAAAATCCACAATTTTTTTTTCAGAACCATTTCTGCGATTATAAAGGAGCTGGTTCCATCCCATATTGCCTCGCTCAAATTGTACCCCATTGAATTTGGTTCAAAGAGGGCGTGAAAACTAGGGTCATTCTTATGTCAACAGAAAACATTCAATGTCACTACATAAACATAGGCCTTACTCCTCATCCTCAACTCTGTCTTCCACTGATCTTTAGAAACAAGAGTTACTAAGAATTTCCAAGAAAACCATTTAGAAACAGCGTGGCTTTATATAGTATTACCAGAGGCTAGCTTTCATAAGATACGGACAGCGCATCTAACATCTTGAGGAAAAACCACTGCAGGTTCAGAATGCTGTTTTCTATGATAAAGGGATTCTCGGAAAACTCTATTCCCACACCCCGAAAACTCAAACATTTTAAAGGAATTTAGACATCATTCGCGGCAACAGCCTGACGAACAGCTGTTTAGTGTGATTTTTGTTTTGAAATACAGGACACAAAGACCAGTTGTTGTTTGTTCCAATGAAGTGATTATACTATAGATCGAATGTAGCGTATATCCGCGTACTTCTTAAATTTTAGGTGGCTATACGATAATTTCCAAAAATTAGAAAAATGAAATATTTAAGTTTTACGTCCCACGGTTATGCCGGTTAGGCTAAAGGAGACGGTGATGATGAGAGATGAGTGAAATGAAGAAAGTAGGAGGAAACGGGAGAACCCCTAGAAAACCCACGAGCACGGTGTTTGTCCATCACAAAGTCCACACGGCGCGAGCTGGGATCGAACCAGGGACCCAAGCACCGGAGGTGAACGCTCTACCACAGAGGCACCGCGCCCCCTCCAAAAATTAGAGGTGGGTATACGCCGTAAACCATCGTATACCCTCCATTACATCCCTGACCGCACCCGCTCTTAAGGGTCTTCACTACAAAGAAATTAAACTACCGCTAATTTTAGAGTTTTTCTGTAATATCTTGAAAACAAATAAAAATATTCGAAAAGCAGAAACGTAGTGAACTAGACAATGCGCTTTTGCATGTGATACCATTATCACAACTCATCTATCTGCTTTTGATTTACAACTGTAGATAGATTTAACATTTTTTGCGGGTTTTGTAAATAGCGGCATACCAAAAGCAGATAGGTGAATTGTGGTAAAGGTATCACATGCAAAATCGTATTGTCTAGTTCACTACGTTTCTGCTTTTCGAATATTTTTATGTGTTTTCAAGATATTACAGAAAATCTTTAAAATTAGCGGTAGTTTAATTTCGCTGTAGTGAAGACTCTTAAATGTTGGGTGAACAGCATTATACTGTTACTGAGTAACTGTCACGTGTGACGAACACCTTGCAGAAAACACAATGTAAATATCGGGAAATTCCTGACTTTACTTTTGTTCTAACATCACTTAACTCTTCTCCCCATATCTGGAGTCTTTTGACCCCATCAATTTTAATTTGTTTACAACTTCATTGTTAATTGGTGCTGGAAAATCATCGTCATTAAGCGAATTCTTTAATTCTTTGTGCATATTATCGCCTAAGATTAATTATTGTGATTTTTTTAGTTATATAATTTCTGATGGGGTCAAAAAAGATACTTGAGGGTCCAGATAGGTACTATGCGGTATCATGATATTATTTTTATTTAATCTTATTAGGATTACGCAGTGAGACACAATATTGTGTTGCTGTCCATCCCTCCGTTACTCAGCATGATAACGTGACGGATGCGATGTTTTTTAAAATTCTGTTGTTTGCAATATATAGCTAAGACTATTATCTCTGCCAAGTTCGTTAATACAGTCAGTCCATTAGGGGATAACGGAGATTTTAGCGGGATATAGGATATCTGAAATATATAGTCTATATCTTATATATGTAAACATTTTTTATTTTATTTTAATTATTATTATTTTGCAATAGATAGCTGAATCGATTATGTTGGTCGAGTTTGTTAGTGAAGTCTTGAAGAGTTCACAACGCGTTTTTATTGTTCATGCTTACGCTTGGAATACGTTGACCATACATTTAAATGCGGATGGCTAATCACAATGCACTGCAAACACGAAAGCAATAAAAAAAAAAACGCGCAGAAAACGTTGGCTTGAGTGTATTTGGTGCGTTTCGGAACAATAGACCGCCTGCTGTTTAAAAATGTCTAAAGGAAGGAAAAAAGGAAAGACGTGTTGTCAGGCAAGGGAACTTTTAGCACGAAACAGCTGCTTGACAAATGCTTTGTGCAGAGTATTGGAACTCTGCTATTATAGACTTGGACCTGGCGAAAAAAGAAAGAAAAGAAAACTGGCTCATAGTATAATTTATAACTCGGGTGAAAGTAAAATTATCGAGTAGCCACGTTGGTCGCGTTCGCTACGGGGAGTAACACATTGGAGACGTTTCCTCAAATAGCCAAGCACTAACGGATAACGATGACTTTAATGGCGGCTATCTGTATCCCATATCCAATACATATAAGCCAAGTTTTGAGTTCAGTGTTTTGTAACTGATAGCTAGAGTGATTATCTCGGCCGAGCTCGCTAATGGACACAATCCATTAACATCTTAACGCGTAACGGTGATTAACGCTCTCTATTTATATATCGTACATTCAAATATACACTGGAGTCCAAAAAGATAGCATAATCCTAGTCCACAGCCAAAAAGATAGCAGAATCCTAGTCCACATGGGCCAAACATACCTGACTGATCCTAGGCATCCAAAACGTGGACACCTGCGTGAAAAAAGTGTGCAAGGCAAGAAGAAAACACACAGCACACAGTCCCAACACCTTTATGACAAAACTCACCATAGTTGAAAATGACCCAATGTGTGTGGCGAGAAGACAAATGAGTTTGTGGTGGATCAAAAGCATCAGTAAGGCGTGTGGTCACCCCGCGCGGCTACACAGGCTGCACAACGTCGTTCCATGCTTCCGATCACTTCGTTAATGAGGTCCATCGGTATCCTTGGCCACTCCGCCCGAAGGACAGTACACAGGTCCGGAATCGTTCGTGGTGGGGGCTGTCGTGCTGCAGTCCACCTTCCCAATCCATCCCAGACATGTTCTATTGGATTCATGTCTGGGGACCGTGCAGGCCACGGCATGCGTCGAATATCTTCCTCTCCAAAAATCACCCACCGCACCTGCCCGATGACAACGTGCGTTATCATCCATGAATATGAATGATGGTCCAACTGCGCCCCGAAACACTTACATACGGTTCCAGCACCTCATCACGATACCTCTGGCCAGTCAAAGTATCCCTCTGAAAGACGTGTAGGTCAGTACGGCCATTCAGCATGATGCCCATCCAAACCATCACACCGGGGGGCGCGGTGGCTCAGTGGTAGAGCGTTCACCTCCGGTGCTTGGGGTCCCTGGTTCGATCCCAGCTCGCGCCGTGTGGACTTTGTGGTGGACAAACACCGTGCTCGTGGGTTTTCTCGGGGTTCTCCCGTTTCCGCCTTCATTCCACCATTTCACTCATCTCTCATCATCACCGTCTCCTTTAGCCTAACCGGCATAACCGTGGGACATAAAATTCAAAGATTTCATTTCATTTTATTTTTCCAAACCATCACACCCCCACCACCAAATTGGTTCATTGGCGTGTCCCCTATTCTCTCCATATGTGTTCGTCGAGAATCTGACTGCAAGCTGAATCGCGACTCATCCGAGAACAGAACGTGACCCCACTGTTCCATGGTCCAGTGCCTGTGTTTTTGGTTCCACCTCAAGCGGGCTCTGCGCTGCACACGAGAGAGAGGAACACACACGACGAGGCATCTTGCGTAAAGGCCAACCTCATGCAGTCGCCGCTACCCCGTTTGTCTTGAAACACGTGCTCCTGTAGCAGCTGCAAGCTCTGATGATAGTTGCTGTGCTGACATCGACCGAGTCCGACGTGCTCTTACCGACAGATACAGGTCCTGTCGAGAGGTTGTGACTCTTGAGCGATCCGGAATTGGTGCACGTGGAATGTGGCGGATGGTTTGAAACCTGTGCCACAGCCGTGAGATCACACTTTGTGGTATATGCAGTGTTCTGGACATTTCCGTTTGCGTTTGCCCAGCTTCCAGCTGTCCGATTCTGCCCCGCAAGACAGGGTCTAATGTGGGTCTTCGTGGCATATTGAAGCCTTCACGATGCACTAACACTATTGCCAACACGTCTGCTTTGCACACGATACAGCAATCGACTGTGGTGTGGTGTGCTGTTATCAGCTCTTCTTCGGGCATTTCTCTTCCCTCCCTCCAGCAGCCCTTGTATGACCTTCAGTACGTTTTGTTCTGTGTGGCAAGGTCAGTTCTGATCGCACTGTCCTATGACGGCTGTATGCCGCTGTTCCCATTATGTTCCCACGTTTTCCCATTTTTCGTAATTATGTTACCTTTTTGGACACCAATGTAGTTCACGTGTTCCTCTTTAGTTAGGACTTCCGGCTAGCCCAGGACTACAGCCAGGAAGAGATTTTGCGTGATTTTATAAGACAGTGAAGGTGGTAACGATAATAGTTGTGCTGAGAGTAATCGAAGTGATTTTAATAGTGACCACGCCGATATTTGAAATAAATTTACCGGACAAAATAAGCGTGGAAAGGTAGGTAGCTCTATATATTGTAGTGGTAACGAATGGAATTCAGATTTTCTTAGAAGTAATAATGGGTTACATAAGTATGATGCCCGTCCTCCAAATTTAAGCAAGTATCTTTCAAGATACAGTATATGTTTTAAGGTGGAGTCATAAAAGACAAGTAAGTAGACTATTGCTTTTAATCCAAAGGAACATCATTTAAATTTTATTCCGGTTTTGAAACATAAAATCAAGTACAAGTGCATCGGTGAGTGAAAATATATATTCCAAATTTAAGGAAAAAACTTGAAGTAACCATTTTGTACTCCATTAGTAGATACTTCTATTGAGCGTAAAATACAAAATTCAGTAACATGTTAGATTGTGCGTTTTTGTTGAGTAATAAAAAAGAAGAGAGGGAACGTTTCAAAAATGTTCTGTTGCCATCCAACCAATCAACTTCCCTAATTTGACCACTGGCGCGTGTCTCGTTAGTAAGCAGAAAAGATATCTGTACTTAAAACATAAGACTGTTTTAACCATAACTAGACTGTACTATAATAGTGTTTAATTTTCTTATTGTGTTCCTAGTTGCTTAAAAATATTTAGTGTCTGTTACCTCAAGAAAAAATGTATTCTTTCTTCAGAAGATACACAATTAGATGCAAGTAAAGGCCCTAACGAAGTATCCACATTCATTTACAACTTTAACTTCATCTGGTATGCTATTATAATAAAGAGCTGTAAAATTTTTAGTGATGCTGGTGTGGAGCAAAATCGGAATCTTACACCAAGTAGATTACTTTTGACTCTAACCATGAAAGATAAGTTTAGAATGATTAATCATTACTTGCCGATAACTTCTCTGTGATAAAATAAGCAGTAAGAAGTTTATACACAGTGGCGGCGGTTGGACGTTAAAAGTGGGGGGGGGGCAAGACATGATCTGAATATTTGTATTTCAATGTTATTTTTCCTGGTTGCTTGTAACAATTCGTTTGACGGAAGGTTGTATAATTATTAGGATACTGTCTTTTTCAGTTAAAATACCGTATATCCTGTTACATTTATTAAGTAAATTGACAAGAGCAACGCAAGTAGATACTAGCCCTTTGTACTCTTAACGAATATATAAGAAGAGATTTGATTCCTTGCTCATAAATATCTTAAAATTCTGTCTGGAAAATTGATCAGATTAGGGACCTATTTAATAACAAATTTGCAAAATAAATACATAAATGATAAAATAAATAAATAGGAAGGATAATATTGATCAAATAATCCTAGTAATGAATAATGAGAATTGTTTTGCAAAAGTTATATTGAAACTAGAATTCATGAACAACTTATATATTTTTAATTCCACGCATGCTATTATATGTGTTATTACTCTTAGAAAAACGGTGAATACTACAAGCATATGCTGCGACATTTAAAGAAATACTTTTGCAGTTTCCCGAAACATGTTCGTTGCCATTAGTTACAGTTTTCACTTTCTTGGATGGCTAAGCGGTTAGCGTACGCGCCTTTGGCGTGGGAGACCCGGGTTCGATTCCCGGCGGGAGCTCATGTGGTTCGGATTCCACGTTAATCAGTAGGTCCACGTCTCATATAGCCTCGCTGTTGAACGGGACGCTAAACTAAAATCAACTCAACTCACTTTCTTGGAATACGTCAAAACTCAACAATACTTAGGGTTACTCCATATTCCAGTTATACAAAATAATCCTAAAACCTAGAATTATGTTGAATTCACTAAATTTAATTGTATATACAAAATTGTATATGTACACCCCTAAACTCGTATATGACACTGCAAAACAATGCTAAAGGTAGAAGTTGTTTCCTATTATTATTATTATTTCTTTCTTTTTTTTTAATTAATATTCCTTCCTGAGCTCCTTCGTGGCTAAGCGTTTAATGCACGCGCCTTTGACGTGGGACACCCGGGTTCGATTTGGGGGTGGGAGACCCATATAGTCTCGCTGCTGAACGGGATGGTAAACTACAAAAAAATCAATCAAAATATTCCTTACTATTAGAAAGAAGAAAGGACATTTTAGGAACTGTCGATTTTTGTGCAATTAAAAAATAACTTATGAAGTACTTATTCTTTTGCAAAATGTTATCTCAGTTAGTTCCAAAGCGGCTAACATATCGAGCCCTTGCAAGAAAAAATAAAAGTACGCTCGAATCGTGGCTCTCCAATAGGTTATTTTTTGGGCCATTTTTTCGTGGTAATTAAAACGCAATTCCTGTAGCTTTTTAACTTCACGGGAAGATGACCAATACATACTCACGGAACGGCAAATATTTTATGGAACCATTTTTATTTTATGAACCAATAATACATACAAAACTTCGTATTTCCAAATGAAACTATACACATTAATGGGTCATTTCAAAAAATGGTGGGAACTGCCCCCCTTTGCCCCCCCTAATCGCCGCCCATGTCTATACACATTAATGGGTCATTTCAAAAAATGGTGGGAACTGCCTCCCTTTGCCCCCCCTAATCGCCGCCCATGTCTATACACCAAATCAGTATGAAGAAATCAAGGATGAGAAAAAGGCATCCTGTTAGTTTGAAGACAAACGTGTGTAGTATGAAAATATCCTGATCCGCAAGGATTGGTGACCACACTTAAAAAGGAAAGAAGAGGCGTAAAATTTTCTGTAGATCAATACAGACATCTAGTGTATATTAGTGAAGCTAGAGAGTGTGCGAAGTTACCTTACATTGCTGGGTTGCAGGATAGCGGCATATTTGAATAAATAAATAAATAAAAAAAACAAACAATGAAGTGCTTCTTTTCCGGAATACAAAGTATAACCTATAAGGGGAAAATCGAAATATCAAAGAGCTTCAAGTCACTTCAAAAGTTAAAATCTGTTTCTGAAGAGGTTCAAACGTTTTATGAATACATAATGCAATTACGAACTACCAATTCTGCAAACCCTGATCATTATTGTGAATAAAGACAAGCCGCCTTATGCAGAGTCGCTTTGTCGTATGATTAGCGTCATACTAAAGGCCTGACTACTGCAGGAAACATATGTTAAACTCTTTAGTATGACCCTAATCACGCGTCAGAATGACTTTGCATAAGGCCCAATCTGTCCTAATAGAGCATTTTCGTAATAAAAAATACATTACTTAGTATTAACTATTTTTTAAAATTTAATTATTTCAATCAAATTTTTATTTAATAATTTTTTTAACCTTGTCAACTGACTGTTACCAACTCTGTTTTCCACTGAATTGATAAGTATTTATTTATCAGCTGTAATTAATATCGCAGTCTAATATTGGATAAAATACCAATAGTTATATATTTCCTAGCTTCGTGATATTGGACAATTTTATTTCCAACTGAAATACCTTTGGTTTAACCTTAATTGTCCATGATCCATGACGTAGATAGTTCTAAACTGTCTGTGGATCGTACGGGTGATTTATAAACAATGAATATAGATTATAAAATAGTTCTTGCTTCCTGTGATTGCGTTAATTATAACACAAGATATAAAAGGATTTGTGGAACCTTATAAATTTTGCTAAAATGGCCAGTCGATTCCGGCTTTTCCTAGCAACTTCATGGATAGCTTAAAGGTTAATTATGTTATTTCTGAAAGTAAATAAAGAATTCTGTAATACTGTACATAAAAATTCGTTGATAAAACTAAAATATTGATGCGTTGAAAGATCGAAAAAGTTTGAAGGGGAACTTGTCAATTGCCCTTTTCTTTCCTTCATTACTTCCCCAGCCTTCCCTATAAACGGCTATTAAAATTTCTTAGTGATTTTTGTCTTAAAATATCTGAGTTATACTTTTTTTCTTTGACTTACTCTTGTATTCGTTTACCTGTCATTGAATGTTAATAGAACGTACTACGTACGCATCATAGTGGAACAAAGACTTGGCAATTGACCTTTTTTTTTTTTTTTTTTTTTTTACTTTATGTTAATTTGTGTTTTGAAGATCAATGGTTGGTCGTCCACTTCATTCTCCGGTTCTTTGGATTATGAATAATGAAGTAGAGAGAATATTTAACAATGTGTAACCTATGTCAGTTGATTGTTAAAAATAGACCAGCATTGTACGATTTCGGAATACTTTAATAGATTAATACTAAGTAGTGATTATTAGATAATACTTTACTCGCTGGGCAAAGGAATAATGCAACATGAAATGTTACATTACTAGTTGGAAGATAAACACACTCTTCGATAACGGTCACCTGATTGGGTCCTATACAGGGTGTTTCAAAACAAGACCAACAACGTTTGGGAGGTGATTCCTGACACCAAGATAAGACAAAAAGTATAGACCAATCTGGGTGTACAAACGCTTCCTTTCGGAGTTATAGACTACCGAAAACATGAAAAAGTGAACTTTAAAGACTCATAGCTCCAAACCTGTGGGACCTACCGTCCCGTAGTACCTGTGGGACTTGACTTAGGAACTAATATGTGCAGTATCCAAAAATCCATGTTTCAGAATCCTAAGGTACTCACACAACAATTTTTAGAGAAAGAGTTTGACTATGGGCAAATAACCTGAAGTACTGACCAACTACCTTTTGTTTAGGCGATTATTTGCCACAAAAGGGTAATCATCCTTTAATAGAAGACATCAATTGTACAGTATAGCCCTAATTAGCATTTAACGGGAAAAAATAATGTCTAAAGATGAGTTACAATATCATAGGTCTCATCGAGGAAACTTTTTGAGAAAACCGAGATAAATTCTTTCTTAAAAATCTACAAGCTGATACTTTACGATAACTACGCCAGGACACTGAGTATATTCTCATCGATAGGGCCGGAAGTTGATGAAATGTCATCCTTTTTTGCTATTGCGAACACAATGCCCATCAAATATACATAATATTACACTTCGTTCTGATTTTTTAAAAATAAGTGCTTATTCTTGCATATTTTGCCAATTTTCAGCTTTCAGATCATTTTTTTTTTCGATTTTAGGTAGCCTAATATTTTTGTCATTTCCCTTAAGTTTCGGTGATTTCTTTTTCATCATTTTTGGTTAACTTGTCTTGATAATATACTGAATACTTTGCTCCTAGGTAAACACATTTTCTCATAAGACAACAATTTACAAGCAAAATAAAGTTTTCGTTATATGTTGTTAAGTCAATGGTGATGTACTGCAACCATATCTAAAAGGAAGTGAGGGGAAAAAGAATGGGGGTTTTTCATTTTCATTAACCGCTTAACGGTTGAATTTATTTTAGAGAAACGTCCCAAAAAGGTCATATTATTTTATTTCATATTTTAAATCTATCATAAATGCGTGCTAACACGATCTATTTTAATTTTCATTCAGAACCAAATTTCGAAAGTTATAACCCCTCAAAATACTACTTCTGGATTATCCAGTTTTTTCGGGCACAATTGAAAATAAAATAATTGTAAGATTAAATGAATTTGCGTGCTGAAAAAATATGTTTTATTTAAACAAAAGCTTTATCTGCTAAGTCCTGAACAGAATCATGGCAAAATTTCTATCGTCTTATAAGTTGATAACTCGGGATAATCAACTATTCAACGTAATAACTCGGGATAATCAAGATTTACATATTACCCTTGAACGTAATAATTCTGGTAAAACCGTTAAGCGGTTAAATATTTCCAAGATTAATTTGTATATGTGTGTAATATTAAAAAAAATAGTTTCTGACGTTTAAATTTGTTACTTTTTAGACGGTCTGCATTTCGGTGGAAAGAGACAGTATGCCTAAGTAGTCTCCCTTCCCCTCCGAATGTATACCTGATTTTCACTTTCCGATTTTCTATATATAATTTGTTTAATTCTAAATAATAATTACACGATTTACGTGGCGGCACTATTTTTTTACCTTTGCAGTGACGCACAAGGCACGGAAACACACCATGCTACATAGTAGGCCAAGGTGCGAGAAATAAGTGCATTTTACACTGATTAATTTATTGTATTTATCTTATCCATTAAATTGTTTAAATTTATATTTTATTTGGTTATTTTCATTCAAAATCAAACTTACATATTTCGACTGAAGTAGTTAGGTCATTTTCTTTCTGGTATCGCGAATATGACGCCCATCATTTGGTATGTTTTTTGTATTCTTTCGTAGTTAGTTACATATTTAATCGCCATTTTTTTACAATTTTTAGGTTATTTTTCCGTGTTTTATAGGGCATTTTATGAGTCATACATCTATACTTTTAGATCATGAACTTCCGCCCCAACTTATCAACCTTTTTACTATGACACTAGTAGGACGATGGTATATTGGGAGAAATTTAAAAAGTATCTGAGTTTTAAATATACCTACTGAGAAACAGTAATTGTTACTGTCAACAGTGTATTTTCACTACTTTCCTTCTGTTCTGATTCATTCCTTTTTTTTCCGCCCCTTGTTTTGTTCTCGAGGGCACTATGGGCTACGGAGACTTATCCTTCAATGTCTACTACTGAGGCTACTATAGTCTACGGCAGCGTTTCCCAACCTTTTTCAACTTGCGGCACACTTCAGGGTAACTTGAATTCTCGCGGCACACATTATTATTATTATTATTATTATTTGAAAATATAAAATACTGTAGTATTTTTTTCTGATTACTGACATCCTTCTCACAGAGAAGAAAGCTCGATCATTGTTTCTTCCCAGTGGTAAATCATTATGCTTATTTTTCATTTTAATTTAAAAATAGAAAACAACTGCAATCAGATATAGGGCTCACGTTGTTAAAAATACACTTTCTTTTTCGAAAACTGGATCCAACCTTTCATTAAGGAGGAACACAAAATGTAGGTAATTCATATGCATGTTCACTTTGCCGGACGGATTGAATAATATTTTAAAATTTCAAGTTACGAAATAGTCTGCAACAATAAAGAAGCAATAATGGTCATAACAATGATAATAAATACTTTTTTTCAAAATTAGAAATGTACAGAAAAATGTTCTACAGAAAATTAAAAATGTTCTACAGAAAAGTAACACAGTAAGAAACTTTAAATTTTAGATTCATAGTAGTAATGTGAAATACAAATATACCTTTTTCTCTATGTCTTGCAATTTGATTTCAATAGAATTAACAATTTTGTTTCGATTTCCTCGCGGCACACCAGCGACCCATTCGCGGCACACTATTGTGCCGCGGCACACCGGTTGGGAAACGCTGGTCTACGGAGTTACCTGTTCCATCTGAGGCTTCTTTGGGCAAATATAACACTCTCTAACCGAGTCAGCATCGTATACCGAAGGAAATTATTATACACTGAAAACATTTCTTTGGTGTATTTAAAGACTTAAAGAAACTGTATAATAATTTTATAAAATATTTTTATAATAAAAGGG
Source organism: Thermobia domestica (assembly GCF_964235325.1). NCBI lineage: Eukaryota > Metazoa > Arthropoda > Insecta > Zygentoma > Lepismatidae > Thermobia > Thermobia domestica. The sequence goes on along the minus strand of NC_137459.1, from coordinate 108,162,057 downwards.
TGAAGAGTTAAAACTCGTGTGTACATTATTGACTACCTACAGAATATTATTATATTGAATCCCGTAATTTGGAAATCTATCGTAGTTTCACAACTGTTGAACGAAAGTAACATTTTCATCATCACTGTAAATTAACAGTAATTTATTAGGATAACTCACGTAATTACAAAAAGAAATGTTCAAAATGTGTAGCTTCCTTGGGAACAGTGACGTAGGCAAAGGAGGATTTGGGGTTTAAATCTCCCCTTAAGCAATGTATTGTAGAAATATAAACGTTTACTCTACCCAGGGCGTCGTGTACTGTACCCAGGGCCTCAGACATGCTTGCTAGCCACTAAACCAGCGAGAAGAGCTACAAAAAGTAACAATCAATATAAAAATAAACAAACAAATAATTTTTGGCTGCGTTCTGCGTTTAGGGTCACAGTGAACCTACTATTTCTTAATATTCCATTCCAGCAATTAATTTCACAATAATCATTTACGCCCCATAAAACTAATAACCTAAGAGGTCAATACAGTGGCCTATAGTCGAAAAGTATCATCTCTGGTGCGAGTGATCTTTGGTTCGATTCTATGCATGGGAGCGTGTGGTGAACATAATTTCCTATAGTCTGCAAAACGTTGCAGAGTGACGTTAACAACGAAAGTTTTCATTTCAATCCAGGACGTGTAGGATATAATACTAAAACATTAAAGATATTACTTGAAACCAATAATGGGACAGTACCTTCCAATAAAAGTGAGAATATTCTTGTAATTGTCTAGTCTGCTAAAGTTCTTGAGCAACGTCCAACATGTCGAAACTGTTATAGGCTTATTTGTGATTTGATGTGACGGAATATAATACTCATTTTTTTTTTAATGAATAATTCCTTTTCTAGAAATTTATTAATCTACGACTAGGCCACTATGTTTCCTACTTTTGATTTCTACGTTAACTAGATTTATTGGCGTAAATGCATAATGTGTAATAATTGCTAGATGAAAAATTAGAAACATAAAAGGATGTATTAAGCTAGCGGTTCCGAAACATTCTAGGTTCAGCATGTTCTTAATGTGTCACAATTTTCCACGGTCTTCCAGAGACAGAACATTGACCTAAAACTCAATTTAAATCTTAGCATCGACTGGTAATTTGCTGCGGCATCTAAGCCAAGATCAATGAACAAAAATTATGAAACTTAGTTAAAGAAGCGACCTCGGAACAAACTCTTAACCACTCTAAAGTAGAAGGATTTGCAATTTTGGATATGATTATGTGCAAACCTTTCATACACCTGGTTCTGAGTTGATCTTAGTGGATCTCTCATGTGGTCTTTCTGAGAATCCCTACTTTAAACCAAACTATTATACAATGGACATGCCGAATATCACGTCTTTGTTAACCAGGTAGCTTGTATAATTACAGAGGCTGATGAAATAGTCCCTTGAAGGAGAAATATTGTGGTTGAGAAGGCCTATATTCTGAGAATTTATCTTGCGTGATGGTTTGTGCATCCACCAACTACAGCTGATTCATGTCCCGGTGGTGGTTCGGAACCACGTTAGTGGTAACTCCAGTCTTTCGTAACCTCGGTGCTGCATAAGGACCGGTTACAAAAAAAACTAAACTCTCTCTCTCTCCCTATATATATATATATATATATATATATATATATATATATATATATATATATATATATATATAATATAATAATTGGGTAGACGACAAATCCGTAAGTGTGTGGAAGAAAAAAAAACACAAGTCACGTTGATAAAATATTGTAATCTGAACTCCTGCTAAGAATAGTTGTGCACATGTTGTAATATTATTACGGTATAGAATTACAATACATACTAAGAAATGTTGTAACTTGTATCATGTTCTATAAATCCCAATTCAGATTGTTTGATTGGTTTAAAGTTTAACTTCTCTTTATAGCACCAAGGCTATGTGAGTTATAGGCCTACAGCTTAACATTTAATATCAACCATACAAGTTCTCGTTAGGAATTGTACCCGGGTCCCCGCACCAAAAGTGCATATGCTAACCATATATATTTATAGCAACGAGGAAACTCTTTAATGCCAATGTTACCTGCTGTACACTTGACCGATGTTCATTTCGTTTTACGCACCTAAAACAGTTTCCTTTACACTATACATAAATATAACGAAGGAACGACATTTATGCACACTGAGAAACATTAATGTCTAGCTGAAAGTTGCAATATCAGGTATGCTGTAGTGTATGCTGATGTAATAACAATATCTATGTTATCGTTGTTTTATCACGTTTCGCTTATTTCTTTGTATATTGAACTAGCAAAATGCCCGGTCTACGCACGGGAAGAATAAGTTTCATTTTGGCCATAAATGGCACCAAAACTGTCACCAATCAACTTAGGGATCCCAAAAACTATGAATTAGACACTGATATCGGTCATTTTCAGTTATTTTTACATACACCATCCCTCTTGGAAGTACTAATGCAGGCTGAATTTGGATTTATTCCTGAGATCAATGCTGACACTTTCATTAGTGATGACTTGCAAATTCAGCTACCATTGCATGCGGGCCGGGAGTCGCGGGGGGGGGATACCGAGACATGTAAAAGTAATCCAAAATGATCGATATTAGTGTCAGATTCCTAGTTTTCGCGGTCGCCGAAATAAATGGTAATACTTCCACAGGCGTTGACTTCCAAATACTGCCCCCATGCGAAGAATGAGTATATTCAGCTAGTTATTAAATAAAAGAAAACTGGCCACAGCACTGAACTTCGTCGCTCTCATTTCGTAAAATAATGTTATACTACAGTTACTACTAGAGCTAGGATATTAGGTGCAAAATTTCGGTTAGAAAGGTGCAACATTTTGGATAAATGTACAAATTTCAAAAGTAAATATTCATACAAACCGTAGCAAAATTAATTACATCACATATATGCAGGGACGTCATTTGGTACTCCAAGGGGAGAGGCAATTGCCGTCTTTCCCTTAAGTCTTAGATCTATACACACTTCCAAAATTACAGTGGAAATTTAATATATTCCTGGAACGCTTAATTGATTACAGAAAACCGCTTCTCGCTAGCTACTGTTTTTGTTCCATGGCGATCAGTATCAAACTGGAAGTCGTTGATTTTTGTCATTTCCGTTTTAATACTAGGATTAGGATCGAGATGGCATATGATCCCGGGATACTTAAGTCATTGCAAAAGAACCACTTGTCAGTATATGTTACTGTTTTGACTATAACGATCAATGTTAAAACCGGAAGTTTTTTATGCGACTTCCGGTTTTAGTAGACTGACTGAATATGGAACATATTTTTGAGGGATGATTACAGTAAACCTCTTCTTGCTATCTATTACGGTTTATGTTCTGTGGCGATCAATGTTAAAACCCGAAGAGGTTAATTTGTGCCACTTCTGATTTGAGTAGTGTGTTAAGAAAGATGGTATTATTAGAACACTAAATCGATTCCCCAAAAAATCTCGCTATGTTATCATTCTTGTTCTATGTACATCAATATTGAAACTGGAAGTTGATTTCAGTCACTTTCGATAGTTAAGGATGAAGACTTAATGTATTTTTTGGACACTTAATCGATTGCAGAAAACGTTTCTTTCGGTTTTTGCTCTACAGTGATAACATTAAAGGTGGAATTGGTTAATTTCTATCATTTTAAGTGTGAATATTGAGTCCAAAAACTAACTTTTCCTAATTTTTGACCTTTCTATATTTGACTAAATTTGGTGATTATTTATTAAGTAATTTTGTTTTTTCCTCCCGGACGAATGGACATGGTAAATGTGTAAAGGAGTTTTTGGTAAACCAAGTGCAATTAATGTTATTTTTACAAAAGAAAATCTGTTTTGTAAATCAAAAGTGTTTTCTTAGAGTGAGCCTGTTATTTTTTGCAACTCTGTCGTCATAGTCCATGACTTCACAGTGTCGTCATCTGGCTGCAGAACATTCGGCTGCGTCATTTCTTCTTCGCTTGGCTGCTTTTTCTGCTGTTTTCTTTCTGCTTGTTTTGGATTGTTGGTTTGACTTGTCTAGTGGTTCAGGAATATAGACTTTTCCATTCGTTAAAGAATGACTGTGAGGGCCATTATTGTTCTGAATGTGGTTGTTGTTATGACTTTGTTTTACACGAGGTTGGTCGTCTGGTTTAGCTGTGACTGTGAGTAGCTTTCCTACCCATGTCATGCTTTTGTTGGTTGCTTTGATTGCTTACTGTGTTATTGCATGTTGCATGTTATAGTCTAAGTTCGTGGTTGCGAGTCGGCTTCTGATGTGTAGTGAGGGTTGTTCGGTGGCTTGCCTGCTTGCTGTTGGTGGTACTCATAACGGATTCATGGGTGGATATCTTCTTTACGTAGGCCTATGATGGTGATTTTTCTTCCTGTGTAGGTTTCGTTGGTCTTGGCGAGGAGGTATCGCTGGCTGTTCTGTGTACTGTGGCAACAAAAGTGGCGCAGAAGTTACTGTTAATCAGTTTATTGCAGTTCTTCACTGTGAGTGCATCCACAACGAGAGCATACTTGTGCTTTGTTGCATTGCTAACGTAACCATTCCATTTTCATTCCCTCATCATCCACTTTCCTTAATCATCGTCTCCCTTAGACTAACAAGGGATAATCGTGGGATGTTAAACTGAAAGATTTAATTTCATTTTTCATTTTATCTTCTGTTTACTATATGTTCAGGGCCGGCTCGTCCATATAGACAACCTAGGCGGCTGCCTAGGGCGGAAACATTTAGCGGCGCAATGGCAGACATTATTTTTTTTAAACGTGCGGTTTATCAACATTAGCCAAAACGTACGTGCGACAGAGCCCTACACAATTAGGGAGAGGGAACTAATGAAAAGTGGGATCACTCGAGATCGATTATTGCTTACCTATATGGAGCGGAAGCCATTATTGTCGTCATAATGCGTTTCCATGTTCCCATTATTTATTCTATAACTAAAGATGATCAGCATTATCTACATAAGGTAGTCAATGGAAACTTCAGGTCTAAAGCCCTACGTCTAGAATTATCCCTTCACATTCCTACTCATGTAACATCAAATGCTCACCTCTTCCTTCTTTCCCGCCCTAGACTGTCGATTATTCAAAGGTTCTTTTTCACAGAGCACACATTTATATAATCTGATACCAGCTGATGGTATTAAGCTTTTGACAGAATAATTACACAAATTCAAAATAACTGAAAAGAATTAAGAAAATTTATCTTTGCTTTGTGTTAACCATCTTTTATTTTATATTTACAATGAACATGGACATGCAAGGGCGCCGATCCTGGAGGGCCGCGCCCCCAAAGCTCATGTGGGCCCCCGTAGTGTATTTATGAACATACAATATTTGGCACAACTTGAATGCAATTTGTCTTAACATCCTCATATATATATACCTTCTGCGTCTGAGTGCTCCCCCCCCCCAAATTTACAGAGAAATCGGCGCCCTTGTGGACATGGTTTACATTTCAATAAAACTTTAATTTCCTGTTGCCCTGTGGCTATATTAGTAGAATTTCATTTCAAATGCCACAGCAATAAAATGCTTTATTAAAAAATAATTGGCTTATAGATTACTTAATTGTTAGGGTAAAGACATACCGAAGATACCACGCGCTCGAGGTCGAGGTTTAAGTTGCAGTCGCTGCCTCGATAATGGCACAAACCCATGGATTCAAATGATTAAGCGCATGCCGGAGATATACGCTACATCGCGACGTAGAGGTCGACCGCGATATTAATACCATAGAGAGGGGCAATGGGAGTAAGTTTTATTTTATTTAATTCTTACACAAATGGTAACAATGTGATGATGTGGTGAAAACGTCAGAGATGGCAAGGCTTCACTTTGGTTTGGATTTGATGGAGAAGGAGATTATGGAGCGCAGACATGTTTTTCACCTAGGATATAAAATATTCTAGAGCCGCCCCTGTATATGTTACTTTGATTAAATTGTGTGTGTCTTTATTGTGGTGCTGTTTGTTTATATTGGTCCTGCAAACGGCCGCTGGAGGCAGTTAAGTATTCTGTAATAGTGGTTTTCTTTCTTCTATTCTTCCATTGAAGTAGTATAAAGTCATCTTGGAGCGCTCTGGAACGCCTTCTTCTGGTGGAGCTGGTGCGGTAGCACTTTCTTAGTTTTTAACCTGTATATAGTCTTTCACTGCGTGTGATCATAATCGGTTATCACCTGTGTGAATATAAATTCTTCTATTGGTGTGGTTTCTGGTAGGATGTCTCTGAATTGGTATTCTTTATGTGTGGGTTTTGCAACGTTGTAATGGAACAAAGGATAATTTCTTGAGAGCCAAAGTCGCTGTCTCGGAAAATTTGTAGGATTATTTCCTTTGAGGTAGAATAGACTCGGTATCTCTAGCCTCATGTGTACATTTCTGTCTTTGTCTTCTACTCTCTCCTTCTGTGAAAATCTTTTGCTTACCCTCTATATTGAGGTATTTGGGCTCGGAACTATTTTTCATACTTTGTCTTAACCTCGCTCGGTTCGTTTTTTTTTTTTTTTTTAGGTGGGCGACTGGCCTCACTTATTCATCCACTTGTGATTTCTACTTTCTTTGCTGACTTCTCTTGATGGTATGTTCTTGTTCAATTCTTCTTTCTTTGCTTCAGTCTTCGTTGGTTGCTGCTTTTTCAGTTATTGGTTTCTTGTTTGAAATAGTTTTCCTAGGTCTAGGAACCTTAATGAGAAAATACTTTTGAAAGGGGACGCAGTTCAAAGGGCAAGCTAGATATGATGGGCCTGATAAGAGCTAAGAAGTCTCTATTTAGTTGTTTTGTGCTGCTGTCCCTGGGGGCCTCGGTGACTAGGTGGTAGAGCTTTCGTTTCTGGTGCGTGGGTCTCTAATTCGATCCCAGCTCGCGTCATGTGGGTTTTGTAGTGGCCAAATTGTCTGTGTGTTTCTTCTTAGAATTCTCTTTGTTTCCTCCCACTTTCTTCATTCCGTAATTTCATTCATTCTTATCACCACAGTCTTCTTTATCTTACACGTATAATCGTGGAATGTAAAATTGAAAGATTTCATTTTATTTTCTACGCTGTGTCAGAGAATGCTCCCGTCAGTGGACTGTCTGCAAAGAGTGTACAACCTATACGTATAACCAAAATCACTGTGATTATATATGATAGAAACCTGATTGATGGAAAATAAAACTTATTTCTTCAGGAAGTACTGTGTGTATGTATCAATCTTGTCTTTACTAAGCATAGTTTTCTTTTTCATACACAGAGTTATCTCGAAAGACTATTTCTGTATAGCGTCTTCTGCTGCGTCGTTGAAGGTGATTTCTTTATTCCTGAGGTTCTTGTTTCCCACTATTTGGTTTGGTGCTAACTATCTTCAGATCTTCGTCGTTAACCCTCCTTTGGGTTCTGAGTCGCCACACCACAAAGATCTTTAATTTCTTTAGATCATATTTGAAAGCCAAATTGTCAACGGTGAGCTATGAATTACCTCTATGTAATACAAGATCCTCTCTGCTACCCCCAAAAGTCATCACCGAATATAATAACAAACATAAAGAAAGAACGAAATAACTATTACGAGTGTTTCCACATAACATGTTTTTAAAATTTAAGCCTGAAATTCGTTGTTTAGACCAGTAATGAGCAAACTACGGCTTACGAGACAGAATCTTCCAGGAGGTGCATCTATCTGGCTCACGACATAATTCCTAATCTGACGAGTTTACAGAAGAATAGGGTTACTTCAAAAGAGTTGTATTAGAAACAGACTGACAGATGAGCATTAAGTTCACTTCTCAGAATCAGTATGCATCCCGCTTCGAACCAGATTATGAGAAACTTAAGTCATTTACAGAAATTGGTACTGCAAGAATTCTGTAAAATGTATGTACAATTGTTATTTTTAATAAATTATATTGGCCTGCCTAAAGTTTTTTTTTCTTTTTTCTTTAGCCCTCTCCTAAAAAGTTTATCCATCATTGGTTTAGGTCAAGAATATCCAAATGTAGAGCAGTGATGCAACAGGTCACTTGTTCATAACATTTGCCTATGTCACCCGGGCCTGGGTCTCGATTCTCAGACCCGATGACCCGGAAGCAGCCGAAATGCCATCTCTATCCTCTACAACATTATTGTAGAATTTTGTAGTGAATTACTGATGTCCATTACTCGAACAAGAGTATTCACATGTTTCCTTCCCAGTGGCATTTCTTAATAAAGATATGTATTGACTATTTAATATTTATTCGTCTTCTCATACTGAAAAGTAATGCAGTGGTTTTGAAACAAACTATACAAAAAGATTTAACAAAGCTGTTTGGCGTCAGCGGCATCTTATATTTTACATAAGATTTAGGGATGTTCTCAAATTTAATTTTGATGATCCCTCATAAAAGAAGCATGTAACTTTTGTGATTCTGACGCGTTTATACTCTGACATACATTGTAGTTAACTTTCAGTGCAATATTTTGACACACAGGCGCACACAACAAGAGAGAAAGAAAATTGTAGATTTGGTGATAAGAAGGGAGAGAAGATAAGTTTTTATTAGAATTACATTAGTAACCTCAAACACGCTCTACATGTGTTTGACGGTGTTTAGTTTTCTGTCACCAGGTTTGAGTGCTTTCATGCTACTGGTCATGAACTTCCATCACTGTTGTAAAGTACAGTTTTGTTTTAAATAAAACTTCGAAAGTTGTTCCGAAATATTCAACTACCAACTAAAATCAACGAAGAGAAAAACATCAATCGGTTTCATGTAGAACAGTGCTGAGAAGAAGTACCCTCAAAAAATTGAAACTAGATTTGAATAATGGAAAAACTTGCACTCTATATACGAGATTTGCTTTAAGAAAGAAGACTGGGTTGTTGTTAGGAAAAATGTATTATCCTATATAAAACTTATTAAAGTTTGTCGCCTTCGAAGTACTTCCCTTGACTAGTAACATACCGATACCGATAACATTTCTTATAGTCCTGGAACACTTAATTGGCTGTGGCATGCAAATTTGTCGAATTTCGTTTGTATCTCGTTAAATGTGTCGAAAGGGCGTTCTATCAAGGTGGACTTTAATTTGGGGAACAGGAAATAGTCTACCAAAGTCAAATAAGAGGAGTAGGGTTGGTGAAGTACAAGGGTTATTTAATATCTCGCCAGAAGATTGAGCACAAGGCGTGGCGAATGAGCTGGCACGTTGTCGTAATACAATTCCAGCTAGATTACAAGTGAGGCCTCTTCCGGTGGGGTACGTATTCCCGCAGACGGTTCAAAACTTCTACGCAATAGATCTGGTTCACTGTTGAATTACGTGGGCTGTTCACAATTATGCTTTGGCAGTCAAAGAAAAACACCAAGAGCAGTTTGAAGCTGATCGGATCTTCCGCGCTTTTTTCAACGTAGGCAAAATTTTTCATACCCACGGTGATGACTGATCCTTGGCTTCGAGCGTAACCGTAAACCCACATCTGTTACGGCGGTTGACAAAAAGTTTTCATCACATGTATTTTGAAGCAGTTTCCTGCTTACTTTCACTGTTCTCTTGCTCCTCGGTTAACATACCTGGTACGAATTTCGCTAAGATGCGATGCATTTTAAGTTTTTTGATCAAAATTCCTTGATGCGATCCCAAAGCTGATGCCTACATCTTTTCGTTATATCTCTAATATTAAAACACTGATTTTGGCGATCGAAATTACGAACATCATCCATAGAAGCGTTATATGTTGGTGTGTAAAGTCGTCCGCTTCGGATATTTCTATCAGTCTATGTTCTTCCTGTCTTGAACCGACTGTACCTCTCGGAACACTGAGATCGTCTCACGCACTAGCCGCCTAAAGTTTGATGTAGCGTGTGTCACATTTCCGTCACAGTCTTCCCCATGTTTGTAGCAAAATTTCAGACACGCATCGTTCATCCAAATTCTTCATCCTTCACCTGCAAGGGGCACTTCGTTACCTTGCTTTGTTATTTCAGTTTAGATATTTTAATATTAAATCTATCTATTCATAATTAAGTTGTGTGTATTAATTAATAAGTCAGGTCTGACACGTATTTATCTAATGCATTTATTTGGTTCTATCTATTTAATAATATATAATTTTACTATGTTTAATATATGTAAATGTATGTAAATATCAAATTAGTGCATTATCCCAATCATTTATATATGCCAAATTTTCTTTTAAGATTAAGATTCAGTTAGTTAGATCGAGTATTACCCTCGCTCCCACTTGATTATATACCTGGTAGAGAGGCTAGTTTTTTGAAGATTTATCTTTCTTGCTTGCTTTTCCAATAATTTTCCACTATTGTAGAAGTTTCTAGAACCGTTAAATACTTAATTTTTTTCATTTTTTCTATCCCCGGCAAAACATATAAAAAGGCGGATTTTTTTAATGGCTATGGCTGTTTCAGCTATTGAGGCCTGTAGAGTAGAGGGCTATGCTGGTGGCTGTTCAGTCCGAAGGGAATTAGCAAGCGAGCTTTTTCCTGGGAGTTTGTCCTTTAGATTAGTTACTGGATGACTAGTGGATATGTTAGTCCGTGGCTTTCAGTCCCGCTAAAGAAAGTGGTCTCTGGCCGTAACTTAGGTGAATTCCAGAGTTAGGAATAGGACTTAAAGAATAAAATAGGAATGTTGAGCTCTACGTCAAAGTAATGACTTAAATGGGCTCTAGTTACTGGTTAGAAGGAGTGAAAAGTAATTTGCTCTTGGGGTGACCCTAGGGAGAGAGTGAACCCAGGGCACTTAGGTTTTGAAACTCTCCAGGTGCTGGAGGTTTGTTTCCCATTAAAATAGAATCCAAGTTGCGATTTGGTTTCGTTTCCCTTACAGTCAGGCAATAGTGAGGCTTGGCTGGTGTTTTGTTTTCACACTGCGACTTTCGTGTTTGAAAGTATTAGTGTGTGTGTTCACCTTTTAACCTAGTGTCTTGAATGGAAGACGTAATACTATAGCTGGGCCATGAGTGACGGCTGCTACTCCTAATTCCCTAAGTTTACCTATCCTTAAGATTTTAGTTAGTTTCCTTTTTCTCGATTTCTCAGTGTGTTGAGAGTCCAAACCAGGTGTAGGCCAGACTGTTACTAACTTTAAGTGAAGTTAAGCAGTCTTTGAAAGTAAGGAATATGGACCTAGATTAGAGAGAGTACTAGTTTCCATATTACCGCAGTTCCCAAAGAATTATTAGAGAAGTCTTATTTTTATGTTTAGTGATATTTAAATTAGAGTTAGTGCTCCTTGAACTCTCATGATGAGTTTTTTTTGGGAAGCCGATCAAAATATTAAGATTAAATTTACAAGGGCGAAGTAGCGTCCTTTAAATCTCTAATTTCTAGTCACTCACCTTATCTTAATTAGAGAAACATTAAGCTTAATAAATCTAGTTATTCTCCGTAAATCCCTTGAGTTGTTATTTTTAACTCAATCGTGTTTTTGAACCTGTTACCTAGACAACAGAGAGCGGACGATTTATTTCTTTTGGAATTTATTTCTTTTTTGTTGTAAGGTAAAAATGGCAGACTCGTAAGAGTGGAGTGATAAAGAACCTCGTAAGAGTGGAGCGATAAAGAACCTCGTAAGAGTGGAGTGATTAGGTTTATAGTTTCGAATTGATATAAAGCGATCAGATCCGAAGCGAGCCGAAGAATATTAAAAGGATACAAATAACAGTATAACTTTAACAATAGAATAAGAATTATAAATCATCATTTTTCTTTTTTTTTACCTTACACACCCCATGCACAAATCTCCAAAATAATGCACATACTCACTTTTGGATAGCTGCAACTCCATTGTCAAGAACAGTACTTCATCACAGATGTGGTGTTGTGGTTGTGAAAGTTGCCGCTAGTCAGGAGTACTAGTTTCTGCGGATTATATTCACTGGTTTCGGCTCTGCACGCTTTTCCTGATCTAAAATCTTATCGAGCAAATGCTCCTTCCTTATGATTTTTAATATACCCGATGGAAAAGACCGATGAGAGGAACACTATTAGCCCCACATATCGAAATACCACAATATTCCTTAAGTTCTTTTCTACAAACTTGTACCATCACGCTAAAAAAAAATATTGCAGTTTATTTCATTTGAAACCACTGTATACATTCGCTTACATATATATATATATATATATATATATATATATATATATATATATATATATATATATATATATATATATAAAATCAGTTTAATTATTCATTGACACCTTCTAAATCTGTGTTAAGATTTAAATTTATTATATATACCCGATGGGGATTTCATGTGGTTCGAATCCCACGTCAGGTTGTAGGTTCACGTCTCTCGTAGCTTCTGCGCTGAAAGGGACGCTGAACTTAAATCCAAGGAATATAGACGTACACGTTGGATTGGGTAAAACTTCATTAAAAGATATGCGGCAATTGTATATATATATATATATATATATATATATATATATATATATATATATATATATATATATATATATATATATATATATATAATATTAAATTACAGTGTATAATCAAATTGTAACACGACAAAATATTACCAATAAACTTTTTAATTTCAGATCTTGCACCTGAGGATAGTCTCAGTTTGATTCGTCGCTCCCTGAAATCCTCCCTCAGCATGGCTTCAGGATCAAACTTCGAGGGTTCTGTCCCACACGTATTCGTAACTTTCGGTGCATCGGTAAGTTGGTAATCATATGTTTTATGTATGATAAAAATTATATATTGTTACATGCTCAATGAAATATTTGTTCAACTTTATTCCAAATACCAAACGATTTTTCTTACACAAAATATGTTGAGATTGTATCGTAATTGGTGTCAAAATTTTCGAAATATTATGATTGGCAAATAGTGATGATAGGTAAAATTTTTAAAAGATAAATTTGTTTCTAGACATTGCAATTCAAGAAAGTTAGCGGGAATAGATAGTGCTTTGCAAGAATTCTGCTTGTGAAAAATATCTGCTGATTCATTTTGAAATACTTCTAAAGCATGTAAGATAAAAGAAAATAAAGAACCTTCTTCAATTTGAGGCCAAACTTTCTGTTGAAACAAATAGGTGCATTTCAATAAATCGTAAGTGAATTGTTAGTCTGTTATCAGGAGAACACTGTTAGATATATCTTCTGTATTATTAAATCTAGCAGACAACTTGCTTTGATGCTTCAGTTATGATTATCTTATCTCGTTTCTAAACGTTTATGGTGCAATCAAGAAATCTGTTTTTCATCTAAAGAATTGATACAGTTCAACTAAATGTCAGATGAATAAAACATTGTGATGTATTAATTTAATTTTGTAGTCTTCAACAAATAACTGCCGCACTCTTGATAATATCTTACAACTGAGTGACTAACTAACTAACTCTATGGCTTGTGGAACCCGAAGGTTCAATGCCGCATTCACAAAAGCTTTCCATTGACTGCTGTCCTTAGCCAACTGGATCCAGTTTCTACTTTGTATTGCTATTTCTGCGAAGGTATCTTAACATTGTCATCCCATCTGCGCTAGATGTTCCTAATGGTCGTTTTCCGATTGGCTTCCCAGTAGGAACGCTTTCAAAGTTTTAATTTTCTTTCTTCCATTCTGGCTGCATTACCTGCCCACTTGAGCCTCCTAGACTTGATGACCTTAACATTGTTTGGTAAGCGGTCACTCAGTGTCAGTTAGCAGAATTAAATGCAGTTTTCAGTATTTTTAAACCAGTTGATTTGTTAAAAAGGTGAAAGAAAAAATATTTCATGGATTAAAGTATTATTTACAGTAGATGTTTTTGTTAAAGCAAAGGAGAGAAGTTGCTGAATGTGCAGAAGTTATTCAAATTTAGCCCTGAATTAGAGATTTACAAATCTATGAGATCACCACAATAAAGACTACAGAGCTCGACTTTCGGTTGGAAACCGATCGTAGAACATCGAACACGAAAAGCAAGTATACTAAGTATTTAAACTCTTGAAAACTCAAAGTTCGTTTACTTCAGAGCCGAGATCGCATTAGAAAGATAGTACCGCACTTTTTATTTTATTTTATTTTATTTTTTATTTATTAATTATTATTATTATTTTTTTTTACAATTCCGCAGATTGTAGAAATTAATGATACAATGTGAACGTTTTACTATATAATTTTTCCAGTCAATTACAAGATATGATGAACGAAAGTTTCTGTTTTCTACATATTCTTGTGCTGAAAATTTCGTTGCTTAAGTTTTCGATTTTTCAGTGTGGAAACAAGTCTTGCTGCAGTTTATTATCGCAAGATCTGTTGTAATCAATATCCCAAGAGTAAGTTTACAAGGCATATTTGGGAATAATCAAATATTAGTTTGTACATAAATCAATGCACATTGTGTGCTACAGTCAACACTTTATTTTTGAACATAATCGCCAATAAAATTGAGGCATTTGTATAACTATGAGACGAGCATATCAATGCCATTTTCATAAGATGTGGGGTCTTGACTGTTGAGTCAGTGTTGTACCACTCTTTTGACATCTTCGTCACTTTGAAATATGTCCCCACAAAGATGTTCTCTCAAGATTTGGAAGGGATTACATTATAATCAATCACTGGTCACTAGATCAAAACTGTATGGTACTCCGCCGAAACTGTTGTAATAGTTTTTGAGTGCCTGTGGCAGTGTGTTGTCGAGCATTATCGTGCAAGAGTAGCACATCCTTTCGTAGCAATACAGAACGTTTCCGGCGAATGGAGGGTCGGAAACGTTCCAACTTTGCACCATCAAAACAGTGGTGCAACGCTGCCTTAACAGTCAGGACCCCACCGGCGTCGGGATGTGGCGCCCCCATCGCCCAGCTCTTCGGAACTGCAATCAGCCACTGGTCCTCCAGGTTGGGGGTTGTGCCGGGCCCACCACCCGGCATTTAAAACCTGCGATCGAGCGTCGTTAAAATATAAGCCTCGGATATGGCTGCTCTTTCTAGAAGACAACCTTGCTATGGACTGGTTTTGCTTTTGGATTTTCTTGGATGACGCTGGACCCGGGGCCGTGGGACGGAGGAGTGCAGCGCATGCGCACCCAGCAGGACCGGAAGGAGTGATGCCCTGAAAGGGAATGCTGGGAGTCTGCGGTGCGGGAATCTCCAATGAACCATTGGTTCCTCCCCTTACACGGTGGGACGTGGGTCCTCTCAAAAGTACCCATCAGTCGGCGGTGCAAGTGGCTCTGCCTCCTTGTCATTTTGACTTGGTGTCACAGCTTAGCTTGCTGACAAGGGTCATGCAGGTAGGACCTGACAGCCTCGTTGGCCGCTTCGAACCACGACGGGGAAGCTGAGAGGATTTTGGGCTTTCTTCAGTTATGGCTTCGCATCAACCACCCACCCAGGATAGAGAGAGAGAGGAAAAGCTTGGTCTTGCACCAAGATATTTAATTATCAAAGACAGATCAACTGACACAGTTGGAGCCTTAAGTAAATTGTCACCCTTTATAGTTCATCGTCAGCTTCATCATATAGCCACAGGAACGTTTCCTCCTGGACATATTCGTAAATTACGAAATGGGACGCTACTTGTTCAAACGACATCAGAAAAACAATCTCAATTACTTTTAGCTAGTACTCAGCTAGGACCTGTTCCTATTCTGGTTGAGCCTCATCGGCAGTTAAATACTAGCAAAGGAGTCATCACATGGTTCGATTTGAGAGAGTTACCAGAGGCGGAAATATGTGCGGAACTTACGGATAGCCATGTGACAGACGTCCATTTAATTCCTACGAAGAGAAATGGTACAGTACAACCCACGGATTCCTATATCATTACTTTCGCTCTACCTGACCTTCCAACGCACTTGAACGTTGCTTACCACCGTTTGAAGGTCCGCCCGTACATACCACTACCGGTACCCTTACGGTGCTTTAACTGCCAACATTTTGGCCACTCAGCCCCTTCTTGTCATGCCTCTGCCATCTGTGGCAATTGTAGTTCCGCAGCTCATGGTCCGGCCCCATGTGCGGCCCCATCGAAGTGCGCTAATTGTAAAGGTGGCCACCCAGCTTGGTCACGTGACTGTCCTAATTTTATGGCTGAGAAGAATATCCGTGAACTGATGGTAATCGAGAAGTTCTCCGCAGCTGAGGCTAAACGAAGGCTACAGCCAAAAGTTACCTTCGGCACCAGTTTCTCTTCCCTTCTAAAGACCAGCAGATCACAAGGAACTCAGTCAATTCTACTACCCAGACTGACGTTGAGGTTCCCAGTGCGCCAGTCTCTTCCAAGGCGTCCCGTACCACTGCTTCTGTGAACCCAGGACTATCCCGCACGAAGCACCGATCATCATCCGCTTCGCAGCCTAAGCTTCCATTGAATGATCATTCGCCTCCACGAATCGTTAAGCCAATTCCTGCTTCTCAGCCTCCTGCCGCTCCGGCAGCTGGCTCTATCTCGTCTGCCCCTAATCACTCCATAACCCAGTTTTTGAAGCAGTCAGCCAGCCAGCCTCCTACCAAACCCCTCACTAAGAAGGAACGGAAAAAACAGCTCCAGGCTCAAGCTTCCAAGGCTGCCTCTCCCTCCTCCACAGCTTCTTCTACCAAGGCATCGAAGAAATCTTCACGCACCCAGTCTTCTAGCCCACCTGGGGCGAAGAAACAGAAGCATACGTCACGTAGTCCACCTAGTGATGACGAGTCTCTTATGGATGATATGGTGGAGGAGGAGCTCGATAATTTTACCCTTGTGGAAGGCCGTGAAAAAGGCAAGCGCAGTACCTCGCTTCTTGTTCTCGATGCTCGTTGAACATGTCTCTTCTTCAATGGAATTTAAATGGCTATTCCCCTCACTACGAGGAATTTAAGCAGTTATTGACATTGTTTCATCCTACCATATTCTGTCTTCAGGAAACGCATTTTACCTCTACTAGCAACTCAGTTCTCTCTGGTTACACTGTATATCGTCATGATCAGCTTACTGCAGGTCGTGCAGCAGGTGGTGTAGCAATCGGGGTCTCTGATGCTTACCATTCTGCTCTCATCCATGTGAATAGTGCTTTCCAGCTTACAGCTGTTCGTGTCTTCTTAAGACAACCTGTTACTTTTTGTTGTATCTACCTTACGAGTCATGACGTCTTCACTGCTGTCGATCTTGAACAGATTGCCCGACAGCTTCCATCCCCATTTCTGTTTGTGGGTGACTTTAACTCCTACCATGCTCTGTGGGGATCTCCTCGTACTGAGCCGCGTGGTCAAGAGATTTCCACTTTCCTTGACAACACAAACTCATTGCTCCTCAATGATGGCAGTCCCACACATTTTACTACTGCTACTGGTACCTACTCTCATTTGGACCTCTCCATTTGCAGTCCTCAACTTGGTGCCCATCTTACTTGGCGCGTGCATGATGATCTCTGTGGCAGTGACCACTTTCCTATTCTTGTGCATGGTCTTTCGCTCATCCATTCTGCTCCGTTCACTGCCTATAATCTACGTCGAGCAGACTGGGATCATTTTTCCGCCACTTTTCATTTCACTTTCGAACCTCGTTTTACTGTTGATGGTCATTGTGAGGCCTTTCAGCAGAGTATCCTGGCAGCTGCACACGACTCTATTCCTATCTATGCTGGTTCCCGGTGTAAACGCACCGTTCCCTGGTGGTCTGAGGAGATTCGTGACGCTATTCTGGCCCGACGTCGAGCACTACGTACTTTTCATCGTAGCCACAGCTGATAATTTGGCTCAATTTCGTAGTCTTCGTGCTCGATCCCGCTATCTGATTAAGCAAGCTAAGCGTCATAGCTGGCGCACTTATGTTTCTTCTCTTGCTGCTGGGAGCTCCATGACAGCGGTCTGGTCGCAAATTCGTCGTCTACAGGGACATGTTTCCTCCGTTGCGGTTCCATCCCTTATTATCGATGGTGTAATGGTCACTGATCAGGACAGAATTGCTGCTGCATTAGGTCGTCATTTTTGCGGATGTATCCAGTTCTACTCACTACTCAGCTGGATTCCTCACTTATAAACAACGCACCGAACGTACGCCACTTCAGTTCCGCTCTACAACCGCTGAAGCTTATAATCTGCCTTTTACTACTGCTGAACTTGCTGCTGTTTTGGATTCTACGAAGGACACGGCACCTGGTCCTGATGGCATCTGTTATGCTATGCTCAGGCACCTGCCTGACGATGGCAAGCAACATCATCTTGATCTGTACAATCGCATGTGGCTTGAGGACTCCTTCCCCGATGCCTGGCGTGAAGCATACATTATTCCTATTTTGAAGCCTGCTAAACCTGCCACGTCCAGTGGAAGCTACCGCCTGTGTAAACTTTTGGAGAAGATGATCAATTCCCGCTTAGTCTGGTTTCTTGAACACCATGGCCTCATTTCCAATCTTCAGTGTGGCTTTCGGCGCTTCCGTTCCACTACTGATCATTTGGCGCATCTTGAAAGTGCTATTCAGGATGCACTTCGTCATCAAGAACATCTGATAGCCACTTTCTTTGACCTTGAAAAGGCCTTTGACACCGCTCGGCGATATGGCATTTTGCGGCAACTCCATCTCTGGGGCTTACGTGGCCCCTTGGCTCTCTTCATCCAGAATTTTCTCTAACAACGTTCTTTTAGAGTCAAGCTTGGAGCTACTCTCTCTGCTCCGTTTCCACAGGGTAGTGTGTTGAGTGTCACCTTGTTTGCTGTTGCAGTGAACAGTGTGATGTCGCAGCTCTCCCCTTCTGTTCATGGGCTGCTTTATGTGGATGACTTTACTATCTACTGTCGCTCACGTGATCTCCGTACAGTTACTCGCCAGTTGCAGTTAGCGCTCAACCGCCTTCACCGATGGTCTACCACTACTGGTTTCAGCTTTTCTCTCACCAAAACACACTGCGTACATTTTTGTCGCCTTCGTCACTGTGCCTATGATCCTGAGCTGTTCCTTGGCCGTTCTCGATTGTCCTATGTGGATCATGTTCGTTTTCTGGGCTTGGAGTTTGACCGACGACTTACCTGGGCTGTTCACGTTCGAGACCTGAAGTACCGCTGTCTCCGCTCCATGAACTTACTACGTTTGGTGTCCCATCTTTCGTGGGGTGCTGACCGTGTGGTGATGTTGCGTCTATATCGTAGCCTCATCCGCTCCCAATTGGATTATGGCTGTGTTGCATATGGTTCTGCTCGATCTTCCATCCTACGTCATCTGGATTCTGTTCATCATCTTGGCCTTCGTTTGGCGCTTGGGGCTTTCCGAACTAGCCCTATTCCTAGTCTCTATGTCGAGGCTCATGAACCATCTCTTTCCCACCGTCGGGACTGCCTGCTCCTGCGCTATTACATTCATATCCGTGCCGTACCTGACCATCCTTCGGCCTTTGCCCTTGAGGCTGGTGCTCGCTATGACAGATATCAAGCACGACCTACTGCTACCCGGCCTTTTGGCATTCGTGCTATAGACCTTGGGGCTTCTCTTGGACTCGATGTCCCTTCCATCTATCCATTGGGCCTTCTGCCCATTCCTCCATGGACAGTTCTTTCACCAGTTGTCAGCTTTCATCTAACGCAATTTAAGAAGTCTGTTACCAGCAATCAACAATTTTGTCAGGAGTTCTTCTCTTTTCTGGATGCGTACCGTACCTACGCTATCTTCTACACGGATGGTTCGAAGCATGAAGATTCTGTTGGCTGTGCCTTCGTCACGGATGATCATAGCGCTGGCTTGAAGCTCCATCCTACTTTCACTGTGTTCACTGCTGAATTGGTTGCTATTCTGGAGACTCTGCATTATATTCGTCGACGCCCTCTCCGACATGTTCTCCTGTTCTCTGACTCCAGCAGCGCTTTACATAGTCTCACGGATGTGTCAACTGTGCACCCTATAGTTCAGCGAATTCTACTCTCTTGCCATTCCTTACGACTTGCAGGTTGCGATGTGTAATTTTGTTGGGTGCCTGGCCATGCTGGTATTCTAGGGAACGAGCGTGCTGACCGTGTTGGCAAAGAAGCTGCCCTTACAGGACCAGAGTATCCGTCACCGCTCCCCAGCTCTGATATTCGCCCTGTAATCAACCGGCTTCACCTTCAGCGCTGGCAGACAAACTGGGATGAGCACCTTCAGAATAAATTGCATGCTGTCAAGCCGCGACTTGGTGTTTGGTCCACGAGTTCTCGTCCTTCAAGACTGGAAGAACGACGATTGGCACGATTACGTATCGGGCACAGCCATCTGACCCATGGCTACCTGTTACGTCGTCAGAACCCGCCTTCCTGCACCCAGTGTGGTGCATTCCTGACCATCCGCCACCTTCTTGTGGAATGTGTTCCTCTTGCTCCTGAGC
Source organism: Thermobia domestica (assembly GCF_964235325.1). Classification (NCBI taxonomy): domain Eukaryota; kingdom Metazoa; phylum Arthropoda; class Insecta; order Zygentoma; family Lepismatidae; genus Thermobia; species Thermobia domestica. The sequence continues at coordinate 108,141,774 of NC_137459.1, read as the reverse complement.
GAGCCCGCCTTGGCTTACCAGCTGATCTGTCTACCTTGCTTGGAAACGATGTCCAGATGATCCAGCAAGTTTTCACTTACTTACAGCTTTTGCACGTCATGCGTGATCTGTGAGTGCATTTCTCACATTTCTTTTAATTAATTTATTTCTGCTTTTATCTACCGTTTGTGTTTTTTCATGGTGGTTTTATGCTTGTCATAGCATTTCCTTGCTTTTATCTTCTTTACTGCACTGTCATATTCATTACTAATTATGGGCTGCCCCACGTGTGTGCACCTATTGCCGAGCTGCCCCGGCAGAGAAGATTAACATGCTGTTGTGTACTAACCCGTCCTTGTGTTTGTGTATCGAGTTTGCACATTTCTTGAAACGCAAACATTTCGGACATTTTAATTCATAAATGACCGAACACCTTTTACTTATTCCAGACTTTGCTTTTACTTTATTATGTCTGTGATACTATGCTTTTTTGTTGTTGGGTACTTCATTTTACTGTCAGAGAAGGGTGCAAAAGACCTCGATGTCGACGCGCCCATATAAACCCTTTCAATCAATCAATCAATCAATCGACCACATAACGTGCATTGGTTTGTGTATACATAAAATATGGTTATTGCCAAATATGCCTTGTAAACTTACTTTTGAGACACCCACCATAATAGTAATAGTATATTTTCTAAAATTGAGTATTGACTTCCAAAGTTTGTCAGAAACTTGATAACTGTTGGATCACTTTGATTTCTTGGTGTGCAAATAACATTATGTACTTTTTATATAACGAAATAATGTAACCATACTTAAATTGGTACAATCAATCGGAGTTATCATTCTGAAGTTATAGTCACAGGAAAATAAACTATGAGAAACAACATTGATATCATTTTTATATATATTGAGAAAAATGTTATAGCCCCTTCACCCTTTAGAAGCAGAATTTTCTGCGACGACGGGCACGTTCAAAGATAAAGGAACTTCATATTTCAAGTTTCAAATCTCTGACGTAAGAGCTCCTGAGATTCTATTTTTGGCATTCATTTTTAACCTCTTCCTTCCCCTGAGCATATGTATTTTAATCAAAGTGACCTGACGAAAATCCCGGTTCGATGTATACGCAGAGTGCCACGAGCTTTTCAGCGTAGTCCTCAGCTGTTCTGGTTGTTGTCAATCAACCGCCTTACATGTAACTCGAGAAATTTTCGACACATATTATGAGTAGTTAACGTCCCGACCCTTTCAAATAGACCAACGAATCCTTCCTGGTTATTTGAGTCAGTGGCTTAAATTTTACATGGAATCGTTGTAAATGATCTATAATAATAATAATAATATTATTATTATTATTATTATTATTATTATTATTATTATTATTATTATTATTATTATTATTATTATTATTATTATTATTATTATTATTGACACCTCGATTCCTTTGTAGTGTGACGTCGGTGGGAATAGACCATATTATTCAAATAGCTCAAAAAAGTAATCGCACGGTGATGAATCAGGGGAGCGTGAAGGCCATTCAACGTCTCCGGAAGACGAGAAAATCTTCGTTAAAAACAGGGAAATAAGTGTTTCGGAGTTTTCGAAACTTTGCTTCTAAGGAGGAAGGGGATATCGTTTCTCCAATATTCAAATTTCTCTTTCTTTTCTCAGAAAATGCCGAATGTAAAAATTTGCTTAAGTTGAACTGAGAAATTTGGTACATAGGTTTCTAATTACAAGTAATGAAATGTTTCATCGTTTTAAAAAGTTCAGCTCCTAAGAGGGTCAATTCTATATCCAAATCTCCCTTTATGCACTTTATTTTGAAAGTGCCTAATACAGGTATTCATTTAACACTGAGTTGTAAAATTTGGTAAATACATTTTCAATTAAAGATAAGGAAATATATATTTTTTTCAGTGTTCCTAAATATTCTGCTTCTAAGGATGGAAAGTAATTCATTTCCATAATATCCAGATTTCTTTATTCAGAAAATGTCCAACTTAAGCATGCTCAAGTTGCAGGTGTAAAATATAAACTCTTAATTAAAAGTAAGGGAATACTTTTCGAGAAACTCCTAAGTGAGAAAAGGGGGAAATTTATAACATGTCCTAGTTTCTCTTTCTTTATTCCGAAAGTGGTAAGCATTGGGATTTGCCTAACTTGGAGATGTTTTGCGGTACAAAATCTATTCATTAAAAATACGTGGTGTAGCACTTAACAAATCCGTATTTGAAGGGGGACAATTTCTGCAATATTAAAATTTCCGGTTTTGTATTTATTAAATCTTCCTGTACGCGGAAAGGACCTTTCATTAGTATGGATAAAATGTAGCAACCATTGATTTTCGTACACAATGATTTCCCTTGCCTGCAGTAGTCATTTCAGATTTCGCGTCGGGGCTGGGGAGGGGGAGCAAGATTTTCCGATATACATAGTTTCACGTCTTTTATTAGTATATTATATTGTTGATTTAAACTCTCAAACTCAGGTTGAACTCAAACTCAAGTGGAGGGGGAATTGCCCGCCTGCCCTTCGGAAATGACGCTTCAAGTCCGTATTTAGTCACTATTTTTAAATTACTTAATAGGTATTTCAAGCTCTTTGGAAAATTAGATAAAAATGTCAATTATTAAACAATAGTTTAAATATTTGGACTGCAATTAATCAATGGAAACTACTAAGCTTGAAAGACGATCAGACCGACAGTGGTAAAAAAATAAAAATAAAAGAAAAGAATAGATGTTTGTTGGAACCAATTTTTTCAAAAAACTAACATTTCAAAAGTTCAAATTCCCAATCGTGTCAAAAATTGTGAAAACCTCTCTCTCGATTTCACAGCTCAACTGAGAAGGTAACCACTGAAGAAAATTAATCTGCTTTAAAATGTCTAAGAAATGAAGGAGAGAAGTCATAGAAAGCCGTTAGGTTATTGAAGGAAGCAAATGAATGGTTGAAAGCGGCCAATTTAAAATAAGCAATGCTCGTCAGTGCCGCCAAGGTGAAGTAGGAAGCTGACCAAAAGGAGCAACGTGCTGATAAAGTTAAGAAGAAAAATGTAGAAAAAAAAATATACATTAATTACCACATTTGTCCAGGAAAAAGAAAGAGTAAACATCTATGTTGCATTATCTTATAGTATTTTATTATATAATCTTATTGATATATTGTTTTATGTTTACAGTAGGTTACTTGCTTAAAATATTCATTGTAATATTTTGATTCGTCCAGTTTGAACTAACAAAACAGTTGAGTTAGCTTCAATAAGAGCACATACCGGCACATGCCTTTTTATATAGAACACTGTGAAAGGCGCGCCATGTTATTCTGTTCAATTCTGTGTAAAATTGTCCAAAATGTTTCAAATTTTTTGTCAAATTTCAGGTTTAGCTTTGACAGTTTGACAAAAACAATCTTAATAGTTTTTCAACAGTAAATTTTGGTATAGGTACTATTATATAAATATTGCAAGTTTTATTAATAATCTAACTAGTTTAACACAGTTTACAGCTGTTCGGTGAGGAATAGGATAACCAATTTAATATATACAGATGATTGAGTAACATATATAGGCTATTATACTGCTGTTACAGTATATGCTGAGCAGTAGTTTTCTCGTTAAAAATCCTTTTTGTCCGTTTCAAAATCAGGATTTGGTCAGTATTTTCATATCTAAAGTCAGTGAAGTCACTAATGTTGATCTAAAATCTAGTTTGCACTTCCTCATATTTTACAGGCTGTTGAACATCACAGCATCAGTCGTACGTGGCACTCGTTTTTTTCTGTCTTTTTCAGCTTAATATACTGGATTTTTTGTAACTAGGGGTGAGCATGAGTCGAGCTAAAACTCGACTCGAAACTCAAGGTAATTTTCTCGAGTCGAGTTCCGAGCCAAGTCAATGTTTTTGAGGTCGAGCTTCGAGTCGAGTTTGATAAATGGCTCGCTCGTTCAGTTCGTTTTGAAATCATGGCCTGATTAGACTGGAAAGCGAAAATCATGAGAAATGTAAGCACCAATGTGGAATACTTTTAGTGTTGCTCACGACAGGGGACACTACTCGCATCTCGTCTCGATAACGAGAAGACAATAGACTTTTATAACAAGACAGCCTCAAATGTCGTGAGCGTCAAAGCTGAGACCTGCACCGTCGAATTTTTGAGCCGAAGCAGAAGCCCAACCCGGATAGTGATATTAACCGGCTCGGCTCAGTTCAGCTGAAAGAAAAGCTCGAGCCAGCTTTGGTAGGATGAGCAATCGACTCGGTTCAATTGAGCCAATGGCTCGAGCAGGCTCGGTTGGGATGAGCCACTGACTCTACTCATTTGAGCCATCGGCTCGAGCCCAGCTCCGTTGAAACGAGTTCACCAGCTCGGTTCGATTCGGCTAAACTGAGCTGTTGGCTCGAACCGCCTCATTTGGGATGATCCATCAGTTCGGTTGGGTGAGCTGTTGGCTCGGCTCACTTTTCGGTTCGGCTTGATAGTGAATGAGCTGTAGCAGAGCCACTCGAGCTGTTGACAATCCTAAACTCGGACCGAGGAGTTTTGAACAAGTTTAGCCGGCGTCCTATAACTTTTAACAACTTTGGGCTCGAACCCGAATATTTGCTCCTCCGGAATTCAAATCTAGAACCTCGTGAACGACGTCCTTGCCTCCTGAGGACTTCTTGACGACGGACATCTGCAGTTAACTGGTTTTTGGTATGCAGATAAAAACCTCCTACCTTTCATGGTTATACTCTGTGTTGTGATAATAATAATAATAATAATAATAATAATAATAATAATAATAATAATAATAATAATAATTAGTAGTAGTAGTAGTAGTATCATTGATAGTAATTATATTGTCTATGTAGGATACTTGAAAATAGTATCTGAAACTACACACAGGATTTAGCTCGATTTGGCTCGGCTCGACTCGACTCAAAACTCGACCTAATTTCGAGTCGAGCTTCAAAGAAAACTCGCTCGCGCCCATCCCTATTTCTAACAGGACAGTGGAAATATCCAAAGTAGCTATAGCAGATACCTTGTAGTACGTAGCAATGGCTGTAGGTTTATATTTTGGATGTCTACTTACTTGTGTCAAGATAGTGTAATTTCGAGATTTATAGTTTTTTTTTTTTTTTCACACTGTGAAGTAGCTTTTTTTCTTAAGTGTGTTAAATCATCACTAATTTCATTCACTCTACTTTCAGGGAGACCTGGCCAAAAAGAAGATTTATCCCACTCTTTGGTGGCTCTTCAGGGATAACTTGCTTCCAGCCAATACAGTATTCGTTGGGTACGCACGATCGAAATTAACAGTTACGGAGCTGAGGGAGAAGTGTCACCAGTATATGAAAGTACGTAAAGTGTTTTTACTAAAACACACGGAGGGTCCCAATGGATTGGGACTCCCATGTACAGTGTACGTGTACGTGTGAAACACGTACAGTGTGTTCCGGAAATAAACAGACAAACTTTGCATACCTATTCATGATCTCGATACAAGAAAAAAGTTTATCTGCAATTTGAATGAAATGCCTAATTACGGAGATGGGCAAACTTAAGGTTTAATGAAATAAGTCTAATTACCTTATATTGACCCCATCTCCGTAACTCGGTGTTTCCGACCTAAGTTGCAGATAAACTTTTATCTTGTACTCTGGTCTTGAAAAAGTATGCAAAGTTTATAGGTTTATTTCCGGAACACCCTGTAGATGCTCAATTTTGAGTTTTGTATTTATACAGATGATTGCATGTGTGAAGTTCAAAATTATTTTTCATTATGGTGCAACTGTTCTCTCTCTCTTATCAATAATAATGTTACTTTATTTTTCACGATATAGAAAAGAGGCGACACTGCTTACAAACTACTGACCGTTCGAGCTGTCGATCAAAATTTCTGAGTTTCAGATCCACGATAATAAGAGACCAGTTGTACACAGACATCTCTTAAATTGCCTGTCCTAAAATGGCTACTTGTTATTAGCTGGGTTCTGTGTAATAATTTCGTTGATTGTGAGGCGGCTCTTGTGCAGAAGTTAAGATTTAACTTGCACTTTTTAGAAACTAACAAATTCACTGTTTAAAAGTTAAGTGTATAGAAAGTCAACTGATCGAGGGTAGTAGTTAACCCAACCCATAATACTACTTGATTTTTGATTCCTATTGTACCAACTTATCTTCTCTGTAACAAGGCTGTTCTAAGAAAAAAATATTTTAAAAGGAATAACCTTTAATGGAGAGGCTTGAAAACAAATGTAATTTTATTCAGTGTAAATTAGAAAATCTGGATGAGGAAGATTCTGATCCCAAATTCTCCTATCGATGTGGTATTGGTCTGTAACCACTTCACTTTTTCCTTGTTTTATAGCCAACTAGCTGAAATGCCCGCTTTTCGCACGAACGGTTTCTGGAAAGTATTTGAATCCTATTTTACTCCCTTAAAATTCTCATTTCAACGAAAGTGTAATCATAAATTCCGTAATTTCACACATTCTTAACTCCACCCTCATTCCCATCATACCTGCGGGAATGGGAGCTAAACTTGGACTTAAACGACATCCGTAGTGTCACTATTCATCTCAGAGACCCCGAAAACTATGGATTGGGCACTAATATCTGTAATTTCGATTATTTTACGTCACCCTCCCTCACCTATAGCTCTTCATCCCCATGCCGATATTGGGATAAAAAAAATACTAAATTAAGCCACAAACCACTCATGTGACAAATATCGTTATAAACGGTGGAGCATTCTAGGGCAAGTTGGCAATCAAACATTCTTACATTTCGTTTTTTATTTATATAGAAAATACCCCCTTTTCCCCTTAAAACTGAAACGTTCAAAACGCTGGGACATGTGTCCCCTTGTTTTTAGTGACAAGTTCATATGCAGAGTCCCGCTCCCACCCTTGGGATTTAAATTTTAATCAAAGTAACATGACAAAAACCCAGTTAAAGGGAATTGATAACTATATCTAAAAGTTAATTTCAATCAGTTCAACTGTTTTCCATGATTCGATTACAAACAAGATCACTTTATTACATACTAGCTAAAATACCCATTCTTCGCATGAGTCAGATAGAATATTTATGAAAACAAACTGAACAACGAAAGGAAACAAATATCGGTCACTTTCTACTACTTTTACATATCCCTGTAAACCCCCCTCAGACGTTTGAATTTAAAGAAAACTCCTGGCCCCCAGTCGATGGGGGCTGTATTTGGAAGTCATCTCCTGTGACAGTATCACTATTCATCTCAGCGACCACAAAACCTATGGATTTGACATTAATATCAATCATTTTGGATTATTTGTACGTGCCTCTGTAACCTCCCGCAGGTGACCCCCGGCCCACATACAATGGTAGCAGAATTTGAAAGCCATCTCTAATGGAAGTGTCGCCATTGATCTCAGCGACCGCGAAAACTATGGATTTGACACCAATATCGGTCATTTTGGATTATTTTTCACGTGTCTCGGTATCCCCCCTTCCGTGATCTCCGGCCCACAGCCGAATGGGGTGAATTTGGAAGTTAATGCGATCGGAGTTTCACCATTGATCTCAGCGACCGCGAAAACTATGAATTCGACACTAATATCGATCATTTCTGTTACTTTTACATATCCAGGTAAATGCCTCCCCCCCCCCCCGAGATCCCCTGGTTCGAAATTTGAAAAATACGCTTCGTTTGGTCTGGGGCCTGGACCGAGGTACCCGTGACCCAAATTTGGTAACTCTCGGTTCACTGGTCTGGTCTCCAGGCCGCACACAGACACACACAAACTAACTCTCTATTTTATTTAATTAGATTAGGTGAGAGATATTTCTGATTTTGCTTTGTAAACTTTCGAAAACTAGGGGTATATTTGAGGCGACTGGTATTAAAAGCCGCCAAATCCACTTTTTACCAAAATTGAGTTATATATCGTTTGTTATATATTTGATCTAAAGGATTCCATGGAAACAGTATTTTGTTTAAAAACTTAATATTTCATACTAAAAAACTAGTTCAAATATGGGACTTTGTACGCGTGTTCAAGGAGATTCACTGCACGTTTTGCGAGATTACTCAAAACTAAGCGAAATGGATTTGGCGGATTTTGATACTAGGCGCCTCAATTGTAAAGCTTGTAATTTAAATTATAAAATAGTATTTTCATTAAGCTTTGGCCTAGTTTTGAATTTTCTTATCGCTTTATTGGGCACTTACTAAAATATTACTATCGGACACTTACTATATTAATAGGCACTTACCAAAATAATTTACACAGTAAGTGCCTAATTTACTCGCGTAACTAAATACTTAAGGAAATTTAGTTCATACCAATTATTAGCTAAATATTGGTAGTAGTAGGGGCGGCTGCTGGTATAAATTACAAGGTTGTGCAACCGCGTGTGTAATATATATATATATATATATATATATATATATATATATATATATATATATATATATATATATATATATATATATATATATATATATATATAAAATATAGGATGAACCATTCTTTGTAACTTCTAAACTAATTGACAAAAATAGCTGAAATTTTGTACCAAGCAAAATCATAATGTGGAAAAAGTTTGACATGCTCGATAATATCAGCAGGTTAACTTTGCCATCTCAATATAAAGTTTTATTATTTCAAATAGCACTACGTCAAATTTCAAATTTACATGTAAAACGAAACATTAAAATACCACACTTTTTATTCAGTGGTAAACTAGCGGTCAAACACAAACGGAAAAGTACTATTTGATAATTCATACATCATGCTTTCATCCAGCATGTGCCGTTAGAAATGGTTATTTTCAAAAATTTTACGTTACTGACGTCAGATCGACTGTTTAGTTCCATTGTCGTATGTTAGTGGCCCCGAATTTCCAGTTTTTCGCGGAGCTTGCAGTATGTATATATACCTTGCCCTGTGGGTGCAGCCACTTTGGCAACCGGTCTAGTTTGCTTGTTTAATGGTTACATATTCTTTTACTTGGCAACGCTTGACTCAATTGACAGAGTGAGACGTGACAGCTTGGAAGAAGAGTACACACACACCCATTCGCAAAGAACAAATATACATCTGGTGGCAGGAATGTTTTTTCCAGGCATTATTTCGGGGTAGCTAAGAAAAATTAAATTGCTATTGCAAAAAATATACCAAAGTAGTGTTCCAGTGCAACTCCCACCCCAGTATAAAGAATGAATTAGAAGAGCGGCGTAACGTCAAGAGTCAGCAATGTAAGCGGGTTGTTCATAGTTTGGTGATTCCTTAGATAGACTCTGTCCTTTACTGATTGAGAGAGGCCAGATTATATATTACGGCAGCTGTGCAGGATAGTCCTTAGTACGGCGGTTTTGTAGGATAGTCCCAAGTGTTCATTATGAGTAAAACAGAGGAACTATCAAAATACAAAATAGTTTCTATTTTAATTTTTTTGCTCACTTCGGTGCAGTTTTAGAGAATGCTCATCATATCAGTAACTGTCTAATATCGGCTGTCTCCCAAGCAAACCGTTTCCCCTTGTTTTATTATTGTTATACGTACCAGCTGTGAAATCGGAGATCCCAACGTGAAGAACCAGAAATCTAATGATCTAGGATATCTAACGAAAAACAAATAAAATTCAGTTAATGATGCATAAAGCTGCAATACGCTTAAAATTTATGATACTCCTTCTCATTCCGCCCAGTTAAGTAATTTAAAACTAATCCTTCATGAATATTTTTCGTAGCTGTATAAGTAACTTCTATGAAATGAAATTTTTCAGTCTTACATCCCATGGTTATGCCATGTAGGATAAAGGAGATTGTGTAGATGAGAATGAATGAAAGAGTGGAAAGAAGAAAGAGGGAAGAAACAGAAGAATCCCCAAAAAACCACGGAGTGGTGTTTGTTCACCACATAACTCACTTGAAACGAGCTGGGATCGAACCAGGAAGCCCAGGTAACTTTTAATCTAGGAAATAACTTGACAGTGAAAGAATGATACTGGAGATTTTAAATCTCACCTTGTACAGAAGTCTACATATTCTTTTTATGATTGATCGCTACCTTAATTTTGATTTCATCAAATTTCTCAACGTAAAACATCGTTACACTTAAGAATTGAAATATGGAACAGTCAATAGGCAAACGTATGTGCAGCATGGTTTATAGAATGAATAATAAATCAAATAAATATTGATAATAGTAAAACTATCTAATACTTGCAATCGTGACACGTGTTTACTTTTCTACCTGGAAATATACTTCTACCACTTACAAAAAAGATTCCTGCTCTCAGAGTAATTTCAACATCAAATTTAGAAATTTTACAATCCACGGTAATTTCCATTGATTGAAAACAGACAAACCACTCCAAATATTAATATTTATTAAATGATCTCTCGAAGGAAGAAAACTTTAGGTTTCATGTTTCTTTACAGTAAAGCAACAGACAAGAATACATGATCACCGAAAATTGAATTTCCGTTCCCCTTTTTTTTCATATAAAAATACTAACAAAATGCCAATCGCCGGAGGAGAGAGATGCATCTGTGCCGTAAAGAAAATAGACTTCTTCGGAATATCATGACAGAAGAAATACTGTCTTCGGTAGCGATTACAATTTCAATCAGTAAGTAATTGAATTTAAATTTGATTTGAAATTAGATTCCTTTCAGTAGTGAGGCTACGTGGACCTAGAGCCTATCTCTCATCTATGCCCTTGGGAAGTATGCGAACTATACTTCGGCCCCACCCCTGCCACCCTCTGAAGGAGGAAATTCTCCCTTTGCGTATGGAAAAGAAGTGAATGACCTCATCTGTGTTGCCAATTTGTCATTCAATTGTTTGGTCTTGACGAGTGAAGATCGTAGGCTACTTAGAATGGCTAACAAGATAGAGGACAGCGAAGTCCGTGAAATAATTCATTTTGGCAACGCTTCCGCATCTAACAATTGAAAGATCTCGGCCGCAACAACTTCTCCCTCTTCTTTTGAGGGAGGTACGGGAAAGCACACATCGACTGCAGCGACAGAAGGGGCACAGATCAAATAGAAATGCTCTAGAGCTTGTAACGGATGAACGATACACACATAATTTTTAAATAGCCCCCACTACCCACAGTCCTGCGAGAACGGACGTCACCCCACTTCCCCCTTTAGAATATAAGAATTTTAAAAGGAGAGAGAAAGGAGAATTCCACTCCCCCACGGCTGAGAATAATGACGACTTGAAGAGTGAGGTTCAATACTGGAAAAGGCTTATACTATATGCTAAATGTCACTATTAAGATAATCAGGAATATGTCTACAACTACTTGAAAATGTAAAAAGTTTTCTAACAAAATGGAAAAATTTTATTATAACAAATCCGAAACGTGTTATATAAATAGTAATATAGAAAACATTCAACAATTTTAACAAGTAATAATATCATTAATCGAAATCGCCGTTAGCAAGTAACATTTTTCCCAAAAAGGATTTTTTTTCCAAGTGACAAAATTTTCTGAAGTATTATTATAACCAATCGTAAATCCAAAATATAGAATTTAGAAACCTATACAACAATATCATCAAAATGTATGGAACTTGAAGTTACTGCAAAGTGGCTTTCTTTGGAATGAAAATGTGGGAGGAAATGATTTCTTAAATATGGGTCAAAATGCATGAATTACGAGCAATAGCTCACCTGTAATTCTATAAAATCCTCTTTTTTTTCTTTCCTTTTCAAAGCGGACCTAAGACATAAATCATTCATTTGAAGTCTCCACTAGCCTTAATATTTTCCGTAATTTCAATATATTAAACTTCCTGACTAGCGACTTTACTTACTCAAGGCATAATTCTGCCTACACAAAACCAGTAACATGAACTATTCAATTAACTATTTTTACTTTCTTACTTTTCCTTTCGCAATATTTTTAGAAATATGTGCTTCCAAAATACATTGAATAATAATAATGTCTTCTAAATAATAACCATAGTCAGGAATTGTTATAGATTTCAAAAGAAGTTAACTAAACTATACGATTATACGGAAAAATATTAATTTAATGACCCATTCTTTCATTCAGAGGACCTAACACTCTTACCTCATTTTATACACTGCGAAGCGCTTCAGTCTTAAAGCCAGAACCTCGGCTGCAACGTGACGTCATCCCGATCGACGATTCGCGCAATCCAACCGAAGGTTAAGCAGTGCTTCCAACTCCAAGAGAAAGAACCAACTTAACAGTAAACTGGAGTTTCATCTCACAAAAATTTTCCTTTACAACGTTTCATTTTATTATGAAACTTGGGTGGGTTACATAATATCCGAGGGTCGGTCAAAAAAAATTCCTAACCATAACAAATCCCAAGTTGAATAATAAAATAATTTCAATACATTACCAAATCTTCCATAAATATTCAAATGCTAACGCCTTCTTTACAAACTTCTACAGTAAATTTTCCAATTCCTTACATAACATATACAAAGGATGATGATGAGGTATTTACAAAATGAAAAGGGTTGGCCTCTCACTTTCTCGGACGAGGCATTCCTGCAGGAATAAAAAAAATATATACAACACACAAAATTTGTTCGAACAAACATCCTAAAACATATAAATAAGTACAATATTAATAATTTACTTAACCTCAATTCTCACATCAAATCTTTTTTTTTTCTGTGTTACCTTATGGGTTAGGTTGATTAACTTGTCTTGGTGGAAAATATTTCTTACAAAAACGAACATGACGTTTTATATGAACATATGGTCTTTCAATATTTTCTAGCCAAACTGTATTTGGTGTAGGTTTAGAAATAAGGCGATATGGGCCTTCCCACTGAGGGGCGATTTTTGGATTGAAATGTTTCTCTGCTGAAATTTTCATGAACCTTTTAACCAATACTAAATCATCAATATTTAAATTAACAGGACTATGTTTTTGACTATATACCTTCGCACTATGTTTCCAAGCGCGTTCAATGTTATTATTTATATTAACTAATTTTTGCTCTTTATCCTGGTCATCGTCTAAAAGATCTAAATCCATCAACCATTTAACATCTAATGGATGGTAAAATTTCCGTCCCATATAAAGTTCACATGGACTAGTCCCAGTAGTTTCATTCATACTTATGTTAATAGTAAAAGCAATTTTAGATAGTAATTGGGCCCAATTCTGTTGAGACTTATCAACATAAATACGAATTAAATTTTTAATCGATCTCACCGTACGTTCGGCTCTGTTCGATTGTGGGTTATATGGGGAGAATTTTACACTCTGTATACCATAGCTATACAAGAATTTTAAGAAGTAATCACTCACGAAATAAGAAGCGCCATCACTTAGGACTTTACCAGGAAAGCCGTATCGAAGAAATAATTCCTGCAACTTATTACAGATGATTTTTGAGGTTAGTCGTCTTAAAGGTTCTAAAAAGACAAAACGACTATAGGCGTCAGTGACAATTAAAATATATTCAAATCCAGAACTACTAGGCAATTTCCCTGCAATATCAATAAACCAGGTATAATTTGGGTGCATTACCTTTTTTGTAAAATATTGACCCATAGCTTTTCGATTAGAATCTTTACAGGTTTGGCACAAATGACAAGATTGTATAAAATTCTTAATGTCAGAATATAAAGTAGGCCAGGTATATTTTTCAGCGACCTTAGCAATGGTTTTTCGATATCCCATATGCCCTCCATGAATTATTGGACAATGAGAATACTCAATAATCGACTGAATTAAAGAATTAGGTATTACAATTCTAAATCCATTATTCCCTTTACCTTTTGTCTTTTTAAACAAGATCTTATTTCTTAATACATACGGAGGAACTTCTTCCTTTTGCTCTAACCTATTGATAATCTCTCTTAATTCAGGATCCTTCCTCTGGTGATCTGTAAGAGGCACATTAAACACAGGATTTTGCCAAATATTAATGAAAGACAAGTTTACTGTTTTATTATGATCTTTTATGACTTCCATTGTATTTTCATCTTTTGTATAGAATTCTAGATGGTTTCCAACCCTTGAAAGGAAATCGGCTATACTATTTATTTTTGACCTTACATGGACTATACGAAATTTAAACCTCGAGATTTTCTCTAACATAGTTCCATATCTCCTTTGTCTTTTATGGTTATTAAGTAACCAAGTTAAACTCTTACTATCAGTATATACTACAAAGGGATTTGCTAAGTAATACTCGAATTTTTCCAAAGATAAAGAAAGAGCCTTAAGTTCTAATTCGTATATATTTTTACTCCAATCAGATTGTGGAATTGCCCGACTAAACATAGATACAGGTCTAAGATTCCCTTCCGAATCGTATTGGCTGAGAACCCCAGAAAAATGACGCAAAGAGCTATCACAATGTATTACGAAGTTGGAATTCATATCTGGGACTTTTAAAATAACCTGACTACAAAAGGCATCCTTTAATTTTTGTAGGGCTTCATCATGAACTTTAGTCCATTTAAAAGGCTTTTTTACAGATCTTAATTCTTGAAGAGGAGCAATCAACTCTGAATACCCATAAATAAATTTTGAATAGAACGAGAAAAATGAACATATTCTGTTCACTCCTTTTCTATTCTTTGGTTTTGGTATCTCCTGGATAGCTTTAATTCTCTCAGGGTCTATTGACATGTTGCCATTTTCAAAACGAAACCCTAAATATTTAATACTAGTTTGAAATAGACAGGACTTCTTTTCTGAAATAGTAATTCCCCAATTTCTTAGTCGAGATAATACCTCCTCCAATAGAGCTTTATGACTCTCAATATCTTTGCTAAATAAAATTATGTCATCAAAATATATCTCTAAATTCTTACCAATTAACCCTTCAAAGACTTTTGACATCAAATTACTTAAAACAAAAGGTGATAACACTAAACCCATTGGTACCGATTTATATCGATAGATTTTGTTTTTTGTCACAAAAGCAGTAATATTTCTACTCTCTTCAGACAGAGGAATTTGATGAAAACAGGATTTACAATCAAGTTTTGAAAAGATATTATTGTCCGAAATACTAGATATTACATTCTCCATGTTAGGAGAAGGATAGCTGTTTACCATCTCCTTTTTGTTCACCTCTCCGTATGAAATTACAAGCCGCCTGCTTCCGTCTGAATTTGTTACTAGAAAGCAGGGTGATGTGTAGGGAGAATAATCTACTTCCTCTATAATATCGTCTTTTAAAAGCTGGGCAATAAAAGAGTCTATAGAAAACATTCAACAATATAGAAAACATTCAACAATTTTAACAAGTAATAATATCATTAATCGAAATCGCCGTTAGCAAGTAACATTTTTCCCAAAAAGGATTTTTTTTCCAAGTGACAAAATTTTCTGAAGTATTATTATAACCAATCGTAAATCCAAAATATAGAATTTAGAAACCTATACAACAATATCATCAAAATGTATGGAACTCGAAGTTACTGCAAAGTGGCTTTCTTTGGAATGAAAATGTGGGAGGAAATGATTTCTTAAATATGGGTCAAAATGCATGAATTACGAGCAATAGCTCACCTGTAATTCTATAAAATCCTCTTTTTTTCTTTCCTTTTCAAAGCGGACCTAAGACATAAATCATTCATTTGAAGTCTCCACTAGCCTTAATATTTTCCGTAATTTCAATATATTAAACTTCCTGACTAGCGACTTTACTTTAGTTTTATCAAGGAAAACAAGAATCAACATGTTTTAACTCAAGGCATAATTCTGCCTACACAAAACCAGTAACATGAACTATTCAATTAACTATTTTTACTTTCTTACTTTTCCTTTCGCAATATTTTTAGAAATATGTGCTTCCAAAATACATTGAATAATAATAATGTCTTCTAAATAATAACCATAGTCAGGAATTGTTATAGATTTCAAAAGAAGTTAACTAAACTATACGATTATACGGAAAAATATTAATTTAATGACCCATTCTTTCATTCAGAGGACCTAACACTCTTACCTCATTTTATACACTGCGAAGTGCTTCAGTCTTAAAGCCAGAACCTCGGCTGCAACGTGACGTCATCCCGATCGACGACTCGCGCAATCCAACCGAAGGTTAAGCAGTGCTTCCAACTCCAAGAGAAAGAACCAACTTAACAGTAAACTGGAGTTTCATCTCACAAAAATTTTCCTTTACAACGTTTCATTTTATTATGAAACTTGGGTGGGTTACAAGCTTAACGCGAGATCCGAACCACATGATCTCCGCCAGGAGTCGGACCCAAGTCTCCCACGCCAAAGGTGCATACGCTAACTGCTTAGCCACGAGTGAGCTCTGCAGGTAATAGAAAAAAAGGCAGCTCGAAAAGAACGAAGACCGGACTTTCTTTTTAAATAACGAACGTTATTCAACGAAAAATAGTAATTTCGTGCATGGGTATATGCATTTTTTTTTTCGTGACCACCTCATTTTCTATTCATCTTTTGTTGTACAACATTGGTATAGAAGTTTTGTATATAAATAATGTATAAACGTACATTGACTGTGATTGGTCGTTTTGTTTGAAAAAAGCAATAAATATAAAAATAGAGCGTGAAAGGATTTTCCTGTATATATTTCCCAAATATTATTTGGATGTAACTCAAAAGCACCAGAGGAGGGAACAGTCGCGTGTACGCACATACGTTTGATGTTCCAACTGCTGCTTCTGGAAATCTTTCTTTCAGTTTAATGCCCCACGA
Source organism: Thermobia domestica (assembly GCF_964235325.1). Classification (NCBI taxonomy): domain Eukaryota; kingdom Metazoa; phylum Arthropoda; class Insecta; order Zygentoma; family Lepismatidae; genus Thermobia; species Thermobia domestica. Next base: position 108,125,111 of record NC_137459.1, on the reverse strand, counting down.
TTGTGCCCTTTAGGCTAAGGGGAACGATGATTAAAGCGAGTGAATTGTGATGGAAGAATTGGTGGAATGAAAATGTGGGAGGAAACGGGAGTAACTTGGAGAAAACCCAGGGATGCGATGTTGTCCTCCACAAACTACTTGACCAGGAATCGAACCAGAGGTAAGCGTTCTACCACTGAGCCACTGTACCTCCCTGCTGCTTCTTCAGATCACAATCCGCTACTGAGTAGCAATAGTAGTAGTACACAATGTTCAAAAATCCTGTGCACCTACTTCTGTTTTAAAACCTTACTGTTCTCCATAATCGGAAGTAAATCAAACAGATGTGTATCTTGCTTACCTGTGCAAGATTTTTTATTTTGTGACAAAATACTGAACGGTCTTGCGTATGATTGTGAAAATAAGTAGTTTTAAAGAGAGCTGGGTGACTAGGAGTTATTAAAACAACTATTCATAACGAGTTATAGAAAAACAGTACCAACATTTTTGTAACTGATATCGGTGCCTTAAAGAATTCAGATGATTTATGCTGGAGTATGGGCATAGTTATATATGACGCTAATTTTATTAATTTTAGTTTGTTAATATGTGGATTTGATAAAATTTTGCATTTGGCACATGAATTATATATATATATATATATATATATATATATATATATATATATATATATATATATATATATATATATATATATATATATATATATATACAGTTGTATACTACTACTACTTCTTCTATTTTGAATAAAATATGATCCAATGTGGTTAGGAGCATACTAAATACATGTTTATTGCAGGTACAACCTGAAGAAGAAGCAAGGTACGAAGAATTTTGGAAAGTAAATCACTATGTGCCCGGTAGTTATGATACCCGTCGTGACTTCGAACTGCTTGATCAAGAACTGAGAAAGCAAGAGCGAGGACCTGTGGCTAACCGTTTGTTCTATCTGGCACTCCCACCGTCTGTCTTTGAACCAGTGACCGTCAACATCAGGAATACTTGCATGGCTCAGAAGTAAGAATTCAATAGCTTGCAGTGTAGTAAACTTACGATATGTTGCGGATAATATTGGGAAACTAATTTCTTAACATCAAATCACTCGGTCGAAGAAATGTAAGAACTTTTTAGGCCAGCCATCCCAAGTGTGACAAACTAAAAAGTCTTAGTTAAGATGCGCAGGCACTTGAGTTCTAAACTCAGCTGAACTATCTTATCTAAACAGCTGCATCATATGATGTGCTTTACGATGACATGTTTATATTACTATACTGTTGACACATCGGACTAGGGTGCAAAATCCTGAGATGGGATTCTTAGTCACGTAGTATTTTTTGAAAAAAAAAAAATCCCCCACTAATAAGACTGAGATATGAATCAAGTGATGGTATAGCCAAAAGTTTGCAAATTATAGTAATTCATATGTCATTAACATGAATTTCATATATAATTTATATAATTATCAATTTAATGGAAATACCTGAGAAAAGTGCAACTTACCAAATTAATATTGTGTTGGACTTTTTTTAACCTTCAGAAAAGCTTGATGTGACGTGGAATGGAGTCAGTTGCGAGCGGCAGTCAGTGGAATATTTTTTTCCATTCCGCATGTAGTGCATCACTAAATTCCGTGAGATAATGGGAGCGGAAATCTGCACTGGAGTTGCGTCTCCAAAACGGACCCCAGATGTTCCATTGTGTTCAGGTCGAGGGATTGGACAGCCTAGGGGAAGTGTTCAATGTCATCCAGATGTTCCTTAACCCATGCCGCAAGAGCTCAAGCTGTGTGAGTGGGTGCATTATCATTTTGAAATAAGCCGTCATTGCCCGGAAACATCTGAACCATAGGATGTAGATTGATTTCTAGAATGGCAATACAATCAGACAGTGACGCGGCTGGTAAGCGTCAGCACGGATCCACTGAAAGTCAGGATATTGCGGCTTACAGCATCACAGAATTGCTGCCATGTTTCATGCTTGGACGGAGACACAGCGGATCATACGTTTCTTCTGGTGTTCTCCACACAAACATAGCCCATGGTTTGAAATAAGGTAAACGGTGAATCACTCGACATATCACACTTCTGCAGTCATAAGCTGTCCATGTTGCACGTTCGTGCTACCATTTACTCGTTCAAAGAGTGATGGTTCCTTATTCGTAGTTTCTTACGTGCATCACGACCCTGTATGTCCAAGTCATGTTAACTCGAGGCTGATTGTGATTGTCTAAATAGGCTGTGGGGAAATATTGCTAGAGTACCTTCATCACCTACATGACAGTTGCACGAAAGTTCTGAGTGACAGTCCTCTTTAATGCTCGGCGGGAGCTGTCACTGATTGTTTTCTTCCGACCATTGTATCTCATCACCAGTGTTTTTTTCCAATAGTTTTGTAGGCCATCATCACTTTGGACGTTGGGGCCGCGGTGAATCAGTCATAGAGCGTTCATTTCTATTGCGTGGGGTCCCTGCTTCAATCCCAGCTTACGTCAAGTGGGCTTTGTAGTGAGCGAACACAGCATGCGTTGGTTCTCTCGTTTGCTCCCACTTTCTTCATTCTACTTTCATTCCTTCTCATCATCACAGTCTCAGAGCGCTTAAATTCTGCATCATACACACCAAAGGTGAATGTGCTCACCATTCAGCTGTTTTGGAATATACATTAAATTCATATGTAATTCAGTGTTCTCCGATTACATTCTGTAGCGTCGAAGAACGGATGGCACATGCAGATTAGTGATGAAAGCATTGGTGGAATATGGAATGTGAAGGGATCTCGAGAAAGAAGGTGGATTTAAAAAAAAAAAAGTCATAATGTTTTCCACTATAAGGTATCGATCCAGAATCCCTCTACAACAAAGGTAAACGCTCCAGGACGAATTTACCGTGCTATCTGGTAATTTGGTATTCATATTGTGATATCAGATGAATACTTTGATTTAAATTTTAGATTTGAAGTAAATAGTTTTAGAAGTATGTATTTCAAAAAATTTAATTTACCAATTCAGGGAATTTGTTTAATATTCTGGATAATTTGGTATTTGTATTTACTATACTAAGTTCATGCTCACATTGCCGAATTCTTGTAATACTTTTTTTTTTTTTTTTATCGATTCAGTTTTTGTTTCCAACTTCATTCTGTTTACCGTTTGTTTTATTTGTCGAACTGAACTACTATGATTTTTCTTTGTTGAGACAACAGTGCGAGATAACTGGGGAGTTACCTAAAGTTAAGAAATAGTGAATTCAATTTTCGAAGCCAGAAACCACTACAATAATAACCAAGTGATTTCTCCGCGTTACCCGCGTTAAAGCTCTAACTGCAAGTAAGCATGCAGAGATTAATTTTCAGAAATGTAGCATTACCGTTTATACCACATTAATTTAATGAATTACCAGTTTTGCGTGTTGCTGTATCTTGGATTATGACATTGGTATTTAATGGGTATTTTAACTGCATGTAAATCCTGTCTCACAGGTAGTGTTACTTGTATCTTCATTTTTTAAAATTCTGTTGACAGGGGTTGGACTCGAGTTATTATTGAGAAACCGTTCGGAAGGGACGCAGAAACTTCAGCTCAGTTATCAAATCATCTTGCATCCCTCTTCAAAGAAGAACAAATATATCGTATAGATCACTACCTTGGAAAGGAGATGGTTCAAAACTTGATGACTTTAAGGTGAGTTTATTAGTTTTACTAGCAGTTAATATTGTATCAAAACTTAGTGCTTCTTTTCTTCTGCCCTTTTCCAACACAAAAATCCAGATATCAGTGAAGCTACAATAATTTCGTACACGTCATTGTGCCATGGACTGCCTTCACTATAGATTGAATATGTTTCATAATTGTAGACATTAGAAAGTGTAACTGGGTCGATTTACTGTTGAATTATTTGGTAAAACTTCCATCAAAAATATAAGTTTAACATTCTCTTGGAGTGGTTAATTTCTCCTTATGACTTCGTTTCTGTATATTACTAAATAAGTAGTCTGTCTTAAGAATCTTCATTCATACATTTACTTATTCAACTGGCCTTTGGTAACATATTGTCCGTTGAATAACCTCGTTAAGAACTGAATTATTTTTTGTTCTCAGATTGAAAATTAATAATAGTCATTGTTGTATCGTTACAGATTCGGGAACAGAATTTTCAGTCCTGCATGGAATCGTGAATGTATAGCTTCTGTTCATATAACATTCAAGGAACCATTTGGTACATACGGGCGAGGTGGTTACTTCAATGAATTTGGTATTATTCGAGATGTCATGCAAAACCATTTACTCCAGATTTTGTGTTTAGCCGCTATGGAGAAACCAGCTTCCGTACACCCTGATGACATACGGAATGAAAAGGTATATAAAAAAAGCATGTGTTGTAAAAGATTTGTATTAATAACCTCTAGATATAAAACAGAGGCTGCTGATAAAGGCTTGAGAGATCCATAACATTTAGATTTATTTATACGAATTATGCTTTAACTGTCAGAAAAGAAAATTTGGTTGAGGTACAAATTGCAGCGTAACGTGAGTAAAATATTTGACAATATGAACATATTAATTCATAAAGAAAAAGGGACAATATGTTTGTCTTTTGCGAGAAACCCCGCTATAGATTTCTCAATATTTGTAACGAGGAAACATTTTGTGGTGTCACACGAAATGTGGAATGAGACTATGGTCAATCGATTTATGTTAGTGAACACGAAAATCCAAAGGCGGGAAAAACCCTCGATCGCAACCGTTCCGTACTTATGGGGGGAAGAGTATGAGCACTGCCAACACAACACGTTGTAGATGAGACGAAATATGGCGCGAGTTCGATGAAAATATGCATAGAAGCACAGCTAAACATATACTACAATATGACATTACATTCGACTGACAAGTGAGGGCAGAGGCGTAGCACATAACGACAGAGGAGGGGGCGGATAAGCGCAAGTAACAATGCTCATATAATTGAGGAAAACGAAGAAGCGAGACGTCAGGGGAATTGTACAGTAATAATACATGGTCAAGTAATCAATCACAAACTATAGACAGCTTGTAGACGTCATAAAGCAGAAATGTAAGAAAGAGAGCTATGGAGGGGATTGACCGTAGAGTCCGGGCCCTCTCTCCTCGTAACGTCCGATATGTATAGACTGTTGTGGTAGTAAGGGCAGCCCTTGGTCTCACTCTTGGCCACTGGGTCGCTGCCTCAGGACCCATGGTTCCTGGCCCAGGGTCAATGACTTAGGGGTACTTAGGACCATCCCTTGTAGATTTTTGCAGAGATACCTTGGCCCAACCCGTAAACTTTCAAAGGTGTGCACCAACTTACCTATGTCTTACGAAAGGGAATGGACCCCTGTACATGCCCATATAACCATATAGGGTAATAAGACCTCATCAAAGGGGATAAGTTAGGTCAAAACCTCCGGAATTTAATTTTTTGGCAATTTTTTTACCCATGAAAGGGAATGAGATGGACCCTAAAACTTAGAGGTACATACCCTGGTCCTACGCTACCACATCCTATTTTTAAATTTGGCAATTTCCAAATTTTAAGGGTGTGGTCCTATGCACCACTGCCAAAATTTAGGGGTGGGCCAAGGTACCCCTGCCAAAATCTACAGGGGGTGGTCCTAAGTATCCCTAGGTCATTGACCCTGGGCCAGGGACTATGAGTCCTGAGGCAGCGACCCAGTGGCAAAAAGTGAGACCAAGTGCTACTCTTACTACTACAACAGTCTATACACATCGGACGTTACGAGGAGAGAGGGCCCGGACTCTACGGTCAATCCCCTCCATAGCTCTCTTTCTTCCATTTCTGCTGTATGTTGACGTCTACAAGCTGTGTATAGTTTGTGATTTCTTGACCATGTATCAGTGGCGTAGCACACTTTTGCGGCCCCCCCCCGCAAAGTATAGAGAAGGGGCCCCACTTGTAAAGCCGACACAAGTAAGGTGGAAGTTCTACTTCTTTAAAACTTTATTCATTGCAAGACTTCGGGGCCCCTATACATCGGGGCCCCTCCGCACTGCGGGGGTTGCGGGGGCAGCTGCTACGCCACTGCATGTATTATTACTGTACAATTCCTCTGACGTCTTGCTTCTTCGTTTTCCTCAATTATATGACCATTTTTACTTGCGGTTATCCGCCCCCCTCTTCTGTCGTTATAAGCTACGCTTCTGCGCTCATTTGTCAGAGTATTGTCGAATGTAATATCACATTGTAGTATATATTTAACTGTGCTTCTATGCATATTTTCATCGAACTCGCGCCATATTTCGTCTCATTATCCACAACGTGTTGTGTTGGCAGTGCTCATACTCTTCCCCCCATAAGTACGGAACGGTTGCGATCGAGGGTTTTTCCCGCCTATGGATTTTCGTGTTCACTAACATAAACCGATTGACCATAGTCTCATTCCACATTTCGTATGTCACCAGAAAAGGTTTCCTCGTAAGTATAATCTACGGTCTGAATAATCTGAATAATTAGCCTCACTGTCTAAGCTTTTTCACACGATCTTTGTCCTTGTATCCTACAAGGAAATATGATTTGTCTGTGGTTAATTGCGTTTCTATAGGAGTGACAAGTCTGAATTTAACTTCGCTGTCAGGAAATAGTAATAGTTTTGAAGATAGATTATAGGATGAATGCAGCTTACTGCTACCTCGTCTCAAGACAATAGATGAAGCACAGATAAGCCTCGTGGCAGATTTGACTGCTGAGTTGAACTGTGGGAGGCCATTTTTATATTTTAGATTTCGCAATTACAATGGTTTCTTCGAGCTTCCTCGTGGCAAAAGAGTTAGCACACGCACCTTTAGTTCTGATGCCACTTTAAACTGTAGGTCCACGTTTCATATAGCCTTGCTGCTAAAAGGGACACTAAACTAAAATCAAATAAAAAATAATGCTTTGTGTAAAATTTTTGATTTTTTATTTAAAAAAGTGGCTGATATGAGATTAGTGCATAAAAAGTAAAGTCCACTTTCGGTGATTTTGGACATACTTCATCCTTAAGAACTCTTATCTGAAGCTTCTTATAGAGCTGTTCAGATATCCCAAATAACTCTTACAAGATTTTCAAACAGTGTAAACTTTACCGTGTAATTAAGTATGTCGTACAGACTTTGTGTACTTTTCTCACAACTTAGTGTGACTTGATTCTCTTGTGGTCTAAAAGCCCAATATATGAAATAGATAATAATATATAAGAAGTCAAAATATACGGCAGGGCACAGTTTCAATCAGTGCTTTCAAAAATAGGCGTAGGTAAGCAGTTCATGCCTTGTAATCGGAAGTTCTCGGATTCAAATGACGCACTTGATCATTCTGAATTGGACTATTCCAGAGTTTAGCTCAGTCACATAAGCTAAACTACGGGTAGGGCTTCAAACTTTGTTCCAAAACTTTTTCCATATTTCTGTATTGGTAGAATTACGCTTTTATTAAGATAGTTCCAGATGCAACTGTGAAGCTAGTTTTCATTGAACAGTTAGCAATGAAACGTGAGAAGAAATCTGTTATCGACTACATTTAAATGTGCACTCACGGAATTAATTGGCTTCAGCTTTGATGAGCACCTTGGTGAGCATCGGATTTGTAATTCACAGATCTGTGTTTGAATCCAGGCCGTCCTGCTTTATTTGTACAGTTCAACTGATTATAATTAATTAATTTTGTTTACTTGTTTTATACAGCTTGTTGCTGCTCTTAATGCAATAAATAGAAAGGGCATAAATAGACACTATTTCTTTGGAACAAGTCGTAGGTTCTGTCCCACACCAAAAACATTCTTATTTTTGAAGTCCGTAAACTAGAATTTCAACCTAACCACTTATTTTATTCATGATGAAAGTGTAGAGTCAATAATTACCTCCTCTGAATAACTTTCAAACGAACATTGTTTTAAAATTTATTTCAAAAACATTCACAAAACTTGGAACAACCTGATTCACGGTGTATTCTGATTTTTGAAACTTATAATCTCAGTTTAGTATATTTGTTTCAACATGGTTGTGTGCGAATGGAATAATTCACATGATGAATATTTGGTAGTTGTTGTTATGAATAGTTCTTTTACCTCACATTTTTCGCACAATAATTTTGAATTGGCGTAATAATGAAGTGCATGCTTATACCCACTTTTTATTCCATGGGGGCCCGGTGGCTCAGTGGTAGAGCGTTCACCTCCGGTACTTGGGGTCTCTGGTTCGATCCCAGCTCGCGCCGTGTGGACTTTGCGGTGGACAAACACCGTGTTCGTGGATTTTCTCGGGGTTATCCCGTTTCCTCCCACATTTTTCATTCCACCATTTCATTTATTTCTCATCATCACCGTCTCCTTTAGCCTAACCGGCATAACCGTGGGACGTAAAACTAAATATTTCATTTCATTTTTTATTGCATTACGAACAACAACCTGTATTCAAGCAAGTAAACAAAATAATTAAGAATGATATCAGTTTGATTGTAGAAATAAAAGTTTCACGGCCTTAACTTGAACACAGATGTGTGAATTACAAATCCTACGCTTAAACTACTATGCTGCGGAAGCTCTTATATAGCCATTGCGAGATCACAAGCAAGCTAGCGCCAATTTCAATTTTACACTTTTGGTAGAACTTCTACCCCAGTTTTCTCGTTACCCTTTGAGATCAAAAATTTGTTATTTCGTAGATGAACTTATAAATCAATGAGATACATGTTATCTCTCTTTAATTTATTCATGAATAAACCCAAATGAAATCTGCATATCGTTTAAGACGTGTTATACCATTGCCAAGCTTTGTAGGTAAAATGTTGCCACCTCAAGGTTCTCATTAGAAAAAAGCACATTAATTTCGTGAGTGTACGATCCTAGCATTCACATGGTGATTCTGATGAAAGATCGCTCGAAGAAAATTGTTTGCTGACCGCGGGATTTGATTTCAGAATCTTCCGATTGTGAATCGAGAACGTAACCATTCATTAATGCATCCTGACAATTCTTTGTTTGAAATTAACATCCCGTGTTAGCATCGAGACTTTATAGGACGTGGAACTAGTTCAGCGGAGTTCCAATCCACACTTACTCTAGTAGGAAACTTATCTTGTGGCTGATACAAGAAAGAAAAAAAAAAGCTGAAATTGAGAACTTACACAATCATGTTTTACACTCTGACAATTATTTTCGAGGATTATAATGGAATGAATACATATGTATATTTTATATCTGTTTAGGTTAAAGTACTGAAGTGTATACAACCTCTGAAACTAGAAGATGTTGTGTTAGGACAATATGTGGGCAACCCGGAAGGAACTGGAGATGCCACAAAGGGCTACCTTGATGATCCGACTGTTCCAGAAAATTCAAATACTCCAACGTTTGCTTTAGCTGTGTTATTTATTAATAATGAACGCTGGGATGGTGTTCCATTTGTACTTCGTTGTGGCAAAGGTAAGATAATAGCAGTTGTTTTAAAATATAGTTTTTTCTGTAAAGCTATAAAACTGCAAAAAGTATTTTTTATCAGAAAAAGTGCATGCATATCCTCAAATTCTAAATTATATTGAAATGTAAATTATTTACAGTAAATATAAGGTTTCCTACTATACAGCGAACCAGTGCACATGAGAACTAATAATAAATTATGCTGATTGTCGATTTTTCTTAACAAAAATAGCATATGAACTAGAAAATTTAGCGGTAGTTTGTGTATTTCAAAGATACCTGTATAAGTGTGTATATATATTCTGATTTTGACTGGTGGAAGTCTGGTGTAATTTCTGTGTATGTGTACTTTATTGAAGGATAAATGATACTGAAGCTTACCATTTGTTTTCTATATTTCTTTGTACGAACTGAGACTGAAACGAACATAACTTGCTGTTGTGATAAGCTCATATACACCTTTCACATTATTCTTAGTGAGTAGTGTTTAGGGACTACTCAAATTTTAACTCTTCCATTAGTACAAATATATTTCGACTAAATTTATTCGTAAAGTTGAATCTCGTCAGGTCAATATGTTACCTCATTAACCATTAGTAGAAGCACTACTGCATGATATACACTATGTGGTGTACTAGGAATGAGGATAAGAATTTCCAAACAATTAGCTGTATATATATATATATATATATATATATATATATATATATATATATATATATATATATATATATATATATATAATATAAAATACAAAGCTACGCGAGTAATGCCTCGATTTTCTTTCGAATAACATTTACCTACGCTCATTAATAATGCAGTGAATTCTACTTTGGTTACTGCAGTTAAAGAACAGTTTCAGAAATTATGGATTTATGGTTCCGAAACTGGCCCTTTTCGAAAGAAAAGGACAAATGAACCAGATAAATCAATTGGACTGGTCAATTGGCGTATTTTCTTTTGCACTTTTGTTTATAACCAACTTTTGACAGTTTGCTATCTGTGTGGTTTTCTTTCATATGATCATGTGTTCAAAATCATCCTGTGTGCTTACCTTAAAAACTTTGATTCTGAATCTTGAAATAGGCTAGAAAGATTAGTTCGTTGACTTCAGCTCCAAATTTTATAGCATATGTTATTTAAAGAGAGGATAACCATTTCCCTTTTCAACAAGTCTATAATAGTTATGTTCAAAACAAAAAGACTTGCTCTTCTTTGTGTTGATGAGCAGGGTATTTTGATATTAACTCACAGTGGTTTCCAAAACACGAACTCATTCGGTTACTTACAGTTCTACATGGGGATGATAATACAGGTAAATGTAATAATAATAATAATAATAATAATAATAATAATAATAATAATAATAATAATAATAACTCTACAAGGAAACTAAAATAAATAAGCATTTTAATAAATACGTATGAAGAACTATGTAATGCGAACAAGCACTTTGCGCTGCCTGCAGCATTCCCTTTTTCTTTTCTTGAGCTCCCTCGTGGCTCAGCGGTTAGCGTACGCGCCTTTGGCGTGGGAGACCCGGGTTCGATTCCCGGCGGGAGCTCATGTGGTTCGGATTCCACGTTAATCAGTAGGTCCACGTCTCATATAGCCTCGCTGCTGAACGGGACGCTAAACTAAAATCAACTCAACTCAACCCTTTTTCTTTTCTTTCTTTCTTTCTTTTTTTTAATGGGCAGCTTTGATTCTATTCTGTTCAAAATATTTTGTGTCTGCTACAGTTAGTTATCAATTCTAAATAATCTATTAATTTCCCATTTTGTGATATGTATTGATTTTGAATTACTTGTATATTGAAGCACTGAATGAACGAAAGGCTGAAGTTCGAATCCAGTATAGAGACGTGCCAGGAGATATCTTTAATGGACAACCTAAGAGGAATGAGCTGGTAATACGTGTTCAACCTGGTGAAGCTGTGTATGTGAAACTGATGACGAAAACACCCGGAATGAGCTTCGATATGGAAGAAACTGAGCTGGATCTCAGTTACGGAAGTAGATACAAGGTTTGTGACTTACCATTTAGTGTACAACTATTAATATTTAACTCCTCACAGAATTAGTTTGATAAAAGAACACTTTTTATAAGTTATCTAGTTATTTTTAGTGCGGTTTTGATCTTTATTCATTTTGTCACAGCTGCAAATATTGTTTGAAGGTACAGCAGTTTCAATTTTCGATGCATAACTTTTTTCGCTAGTCTAATTGAAAAAAAAAAATATATATATATATGTGGAAGAAAAGATAATTGTGTCCCGTTTAACTTGAGTAATTTCGTTTATTTTGTTTTCGTCCAGTTGATTAATTGTAGGTAGAGCCTCCTTTCTACAATGGGCAGATAATTTTCTTCTTACTAATAGGTACTCTATGTACTTGAATTTAACCATATACTTTTAACATATACTATTAACTTTTTTTCGACATTCACCTTTCTTCAATCACTTTTTTTTTAACTTGAAGTAAATGATGTTCATAATTTAAACTACAATTAAAAATAATTAAAAATTTAAAAACTAAAAAATGTTCGTGTTTGCTGCTGTTAGTGTTTCCAGTAGTTTTGTTGACAGTTTAATTTGTGACAATGTCTATACCTAGTTTATAGATGTTGAAGATAATCACCATTGACAGTTCGTACATAGTCTTTAACGCTGTAGAACAGGGCATGTGGTTTCCACAGCAAGGGAAATACATGTATTTCCAGTCGCACCTAATGTCCATGACTTTGTTTTGTACATATAGTTCAGAGAAATCTAGCATGTTGGTTTTGAGAGAGTGTTAAATCGGGTTATGTAGATACATATTCGCTACCACATCGTTCTGCCCACATTCTAAGGAAATTTCATCCTAGGATGCCCGTGTCTCGATGGGATGTGATGTGGTGATACCCCGTAGCAGTCATCTGAGTAGAGGTGCTAAACAGCTGGCATAATCCTTTCTTACATGCTAAAGTAGTTTTACATCTGTCACTGTTTCTTCAAAGCAGCATAGTTTTGTAAGTCTTTTCGCAGACAGCGCACTGCACTGTTTAACGCAGGAAGATTAATCGCTCTCTCTTCTATAGGGTGGCGTCGAGCCGACTGACACATTTCAAACTTGAATATTACGCAGGCGTTATAACTTATATTGGTTGGTGAGATGGAAACCGAAAGAGAAAAGAACGCCACGTTAGTCATAATGGAGCACAGAACATAGCGTTGCCTCAGTTCGTGGTTATTACGAAACTGTCTGTGCTAGAAGTGCAACTTTTTTTTTTTAAGACGAAACTTTAATGTTCGTCCCTCCACGTTCTAAGGAGTTCGCACTGTTCTTGGCGCTCCTTGTTTCACATCCAACATACTAGCTGTCTCTTCAAACTTCTTCACCCAAGCCAATATGGTACGAGACAGAACCTTACGATATCGACCAACATTATTGATACCACCAACCAAAAGTATTGATAGTAGTGTGTAAGGGAATGATTTCTCCCTTTTGTTCTCTCTCGAGTCTTTGGAATCAAAACTTCTAAGCTGGCATGATTTCGTTTAAGGAATATATATATATATATATATATATATATATATAGATAGATAGATATAGATAGATATATATAGATAGATAGATATAGCTTAATCTTTCCCGAATAATCTTTGTTATCGAGTGTATTGTTTTGTACTTTTAGAAATGTGTTTCCTTTGTTAATATAGCCTTTATTCTTTGTATTTGACAAGAAATTTGTCAACATATTAATTTCATTTGTACTTATGTTTGACGTATATTTCCGTCTTAATGAAATTTCTAGGCGCGAGAATTTTCTCATGCAAGATTAATATAGATCTCCCCATAAGGTAACTTTCAAACCCGAGTTTTTCACTCTAAACGCGGATTGGCTAAGATAGGCTGAGCGCAGCTTCCTTTGTCAGTCTTATCTTATCGTATAGGGACATTGCGGAGGAGATAGGTGATTCTTGGTGCTCCGTTTAAGAAACTCACAATGGAACGGAAGGTTGATGCACTAGTGTTTTCATAATGTGCATAAAATAATAGGTAATATTTATTTAAAACATTTATTTGAACAAAGGGCCCAGATGAGATTCTTTTTTGTGAACAGAAATTTAAACAGAGCCAAAAGGTCATAGGGAGAAGAATATGATCTTTTCTTTGGAAACTCATTTTCATCTGAGCCGCTCTTACAGATGTTCTTACGTCGAAAGCTAAACCAGCCTAAACATTATTTTTCGTTAGAAAATTATGTACTTTCGTCTATATTATTATTATTATTATTATTATTATTATTATTATTATTATTATTATTATTATTATTATTATTATTATTAAGTGTCCGTAGTTCGCATGGAGAAAATAATGTTTATGTAAAATCTTTGAAAGTAAAAAAATGTGTGAAATATATAACGACGAACAATGCCTTCGGTATTGCTCCTATCGATTCTCAGGCCGACTCACATAAGAATAAAGTTACTGCAAGAGAATTCAAAGATCTAAAATAAATGTAACCTGCACCATATGAAAAAGGATTGGGTAGCTTACCTCTAAGGACTTATGGCTTACTGTATAATTCTTACATAAATTTTGATCCCTCTCTCAATTTTCCTAGAGCCAAAATCGAAGAAATGGCTTCGTATGTGATTATGTCTGGACTCATTTCTATGCAAAAATGTGATGGCAGACACATTATTCTCTATATATTAATTTTAGTGAATAAAAGATCTTTGGTATGAAAAAACGTACAACAGTAAACTAGCGACTCCTTTTCCATTCAAAAAGAATTTACAATAGCAGCACGTATTGGATATGTATCTAGCGTCCCTTTCAGCAACTAGGCTGTATGAGACGTGGACCTGAAGCTCAACGTGGGATCCGAACCACATGAGCACCTGCCCGGAATTGAAGCCAAGGGCTCCCATGCCAAAGATGCATACGCTATCCACATAGCCACGAGAGTGCAATAACATGTAACTATGTGGGGTAACATGTGTTGAGAATTTGAGTGAATAATATTTAAACATTACACTGCTGATTGTAAAAATAACATCATGGAAGGTATGTGAGAATGAAATGAAATCGTTACATAGATTTGTTAATGATTATACAGAAATAATTACAATTATTGAACTGTCTGACATATCTAATCTTGATAAATCAGTATGACGTAAAGTATCTGCATGATGACTTAGAGCCTCTATATAAAAACGCATCGAAGGAAATTTGCCTTGGATATGTTCCTGAGATATTTGCTTCCACGTAATTTGTGTGCGAATTCACAAGACATCGCGAATCTGCTGGAGGATCCTGACAAACAAAGTGCCTACCAACCATTTTCCACACGTTTTATTTACTACAGATGAGTGTACAGGGTAGGGAAGCAGTAGTACTCATCGTGTGGCCGGACATTGTGCTATTGAAATGTAGAGTTGTCTGAAGGAAAATGTGTAATCTTTGCCTGTAGAACTTCCTCATGTGGTGGTCACTGGTGAGGTGGCCCTCAATGCGTAGCATTCGAAACCCTATTTTGTACTCGGTGGCGACCCACACCAACTCAACAGGAATCTTTGTCTGTAGACATTCCTCATGTAATGGTCACTGACGAGGGTGCCCTCAATGCGTAGCATCCGAAACCGCATTTTGTACTTTGTGGCAGCCCACATTAACCCAACTATCGTTCAGACGCTATAATACTTAGCAATGCACACTGAAAGACTGCGCTCACGACGATAGCGTCTAACGTAAATGCAGTCATCATTGTAGGACAGGTTAACGAGTAAGACATCACCCATTTAGCATTCCAGCGACAGTGTGCTTGCAGCCATGCAGTCTGAGACGTTTGTGATTTTGGTTCAATGAAACCCGACGTAAAAGCTTGCGTGTTGCTAGCGTAGCGTTCAGAAGACACCCTCGAACCATCAACGCAGACATCTCCATATCAGTTATCGTGCTCCACTGTTGAGCTAACACTGTGAAGGACACTGTCTAGACAAAATGTCTATCATTTCGTAGTGTGGCCACATTGCACGGTTCTCCCGACCGTCGGTTCCTTTCTGTCTATTGTTCACATACGCATCATTGTTGTGACAGCATGCTCTTTGCACGCACTAATTTTACGATACGAGAAGCTACTTTTCCGTAGGCTACCCATAGTTTCCGTTTGAACCCGATCGTCTATTTATATTGCGACCAGTGACATTTGTCCATACATTTCTGGTTTGCTTGTGCACGCTCCACTACCTGAGGGCTGCCTAAACCACTCTCTTGCACTACTGCTGTGTATACCGAACCAAGGGGTCTGCTCGCTTCTCTCATGTCTGAAATTGTAACCATTCGTACGTCATACCTTGTTAATTTTCAGTGTGCTTAATACACGGCTAACAATTTCTCATTTAAACTAATCTTTTAAATTTTGATTCTATTGAAAGAAGTTATTTTATTTTTTCCCCTTTTTTTCTCCCTGCTGCACATCCTTTCCAAATTTTAATTTACTTTTGAAATCCTGGAAATTCGTATTCATCCTACAACTTCTATTACTCTAGGTTGCATATATATATATATATATATATATATATATATATATATAGGGTGGCCCATTTTAATCTTTCCACGAAAATATCTCGAAAACGGTTGACCATAAATGAACTGAACAAAAACTCAAATAGGAAATACCATGGGGGAAATCGAATGGTGATGTCGCGGTGCCCCCCACGGTCGCTCTTCAAGGGGGCCCAGGGCCCAACTTTTAAAATGTTTAATGGAAACATGGGACGAGTGATACCTCCTTCGATAGATCTTCATACACTAAACAGCATTGTGGCAAAAGATTTTTCATATGGGTCACCGTTTTCAAAATGTTCGCCAAGACATGGTGCCTGTATCAGATAAAATGTCCAGTACCACTAATATGAAAACGGTTGAAGATAATAACGGATGAACAGAATAAAACTCCTATAGGAAATCACAGAGGGTGTTTATCATTCCACGGCTCGAAAATATTGCAACAGAGAAGATGATGATTAGAGTAAAAGTGCCATAATGCAAAGGAGGAAATCTAATTCCTAGAGAATCATCGTTCCAAAGTCCTCCGTGAGTGGGTGAAGCGGGACGGGAAGGAACGGTGAAATTGCAAATGAGAACCCTAGTTTTGCAAATTGTATCTACACAACAAAATTATCTGAAATGTGTTTTTATAAAAGAGAGATGTCTGTAATGGAAAAAAGTAGGTAAAATTCTTGTTAAATGGTACCTTCCATTTTCATTGCAGGCAATGATTTGTGCAGAAATGAGTCAACTGAAATGCGAAACCAATTTGTCGAACAATGCAATTTTAAAACAATATAAAACAATTTTGCTCAAAAGTCGTCCGCACAATATTGATTCATTACAGTACCAGTCAATTGTACACCCAAATGTTTCAGACAAATCATATCTATTGCAAGTAAAAGTGGGGTTCTCATTTGAGATTTTACCATTCATTCCCGCTTCACCCGCTTACGGAGGGAGATCGGAAAGATAACTTTCTAAGAATTAGATTTCCTCTTTAGCATTATGTCACTTACACCTTAATAATCTTTTTCTCCATTGGATTATTCTCGAGGCGTGGAATGATAAATACGAGTTTTATCCTGTTCTTTTATCTCCAACCGTTTTCATATTAGTGGTACTGGACGTTTTATCTGATACAGGCACCATGTCTTGGCGGCCATTTTGAAAACGGTGACCCATATGAACAATCTTTTGCCACAATGCTGTTTAGTGTATGAAGGTCTATCGAAGGAGGTATCACTCGCCCCATGTTTTCATTTAAAATTTTAAAGTTGGGCCCCGAGCCCCCTTGAAGAGCGGCCCTGGGGGCACCATCACCATTCGATTTCCCGCATGGTATTTCCTATTTGAGTTTTTGTTTGGTTCATTTATGTTCAACCGTTTTCGAGATATTTCCGGAGAAAGATTAAAATGGGCCACCCTATATATATATATATATATATATATATATATATATATATATATATATATAATATCTTAACTATATATAAAACTACATGAGCTGACATAAATTATTGAGCACTTGCTGTAGGGCTACAATGATTAAATTTGGCATGATTGTAGCTTTCCGGAACTAACCGACAGGAAAATTGCCAAAAGTGAATATTTTTAGTTTTTAATTGGTCTAAAGGTGAAGAAATCCCCATGTTATTTAAATGGGCGTTTTCTTAGGATACAAAATCTTATCTTTTAAATAGCTGAAATAGGAAAAAAACTTGAAATTTTGGTAGAATTGTGGATTTAAGAGAGGCGAAGCCGTAGGCCGAGTAAGCGTGAGGATCAGGGGGCGAAGCCCCCAGTTGTGCCAAATTCAGGAAATGTGATTAAAGAGCAGATGCACAACATTCACTCTTAATGCAAAGGCTGATACCTAAGAAATGCGAGGCCGTAGGCCGAGCAAACGCGGAGGCCTGGGGCGGAGCCCCCAGCTAGCCAAAGGCTAGTATATATATATATATATATATATATATATATATATATATATATATATATATATATATATATAATATTATTTCTGATTGAAATTACTTTCGAGTGTTACAAATCTATATCTAGAAGTTAACAGCATATTTTCTCAAAACTCTGCTTATGAAGGATATTCTATTTGAACACTTCCTTTTAAGAAATTTCTTGACAATGTTAATTATACTCAATATGTTACTCATGTTTACAGTGAGTTAAAAAATACAATGCTTCTTTTATAAAATAGCATTTGTTTTGTTTTAAAAATAAAACCATTAATCTGTACATATTATATACAAGAGTAAAAGTGACTCTGTTATCAATGCTCAGGGTATACTACTGTTGCATTCTGCCCAATTTTCATGTTTCTAGCGTCTTTTGCCACAGAAGTACGGGATAAGTTATTATTTTTGATAGGTACCCTGCACTGGGCAAAATCATTATTATTATTATTATTATTATTATTATTATTATTATTATTATTATTATTATTATTATTATTATTATTCTTTAAATACGAGAATAGAGTATGGCACGGATCTCTGAAACTAGGAAGATGAAGTTCTGCTTTTAAACTCCTCATTGAAATTGACTGAACAGGTGTTTCAGCGCTTTCAAAAATTCCACTTGTATAGGGGAAGCAGGGTTAGTTTCTAAAATGTCGAAATTTCTGTTTTTATACCTATTAAACCTTATTTTTTCCCGTGCGAAAAACGGGAACTTCTGCTTGGATACAGCAAATGCTCTCACTGCACTGACTTCCCCCCTCCCTTCTATAAAATAACTGATTCGAAAATAAACTATAGTAGACACTGTGCTCAATATATGAATCGGTCACGACTAAACGGGGTATGCATCATCATATTTAAATGGTATATATCCCCTTTTAACAATGACTGATCCTTATATGTAATTTTGACTACTCGAAACTTAAGCATAGTAGTTCTCCGGTATTGTCAGTGAAGGAGGAGTTAGGAGTCGAAGCTTGAGAAATTCACCCAATCAATGTAGAAGTTTTAGATGACAGCTTTTTAAAAGTAGGGTAAGTTGGGAAGATTACTGGAATCACACTGTCCTTAAATAATTAATCAAGTGACTTTAAGATAGGACAGTTGTACTCTATTTGGCCCATTCGTAGATAGATTTTACTACAAAATAAGTGTAAATATGACTGGTCAAGAACTCGCAGATAAATCTAAAGGAAAGAGAAAAATCCACTCTAGCAGCTGAGAAAAGATAAAGATACTAATAAATTTTCACGCCTTCTTTGATGTAACTTCTTTGCTATATTCCAAGATACTAATGTGCATATTTTATGACTTTATAATGCCCGTGACTTCGGAAATTGTAGAAAATAGATCTGTCAGAAATAAATGAACTAATACCACTTGGGATTGTATGATTAGTGTGCTTATACTATATATATATATATATATATATATATATATATATATATATATATATATATTACATATCTGGTTAATAGCATTACAATAAGTTAAAAAAAAAATCACGCACTATGGCAATTGAGTTCATAACTAGTTTATATACTCAGGCAAGTTTGACAATCTGTGATATACACCCACTATAACAATTGATATCCCCAAGTTTCTTGGCATATTCGGTTTCCTCCAACTATTTTTTACAATAAATCGCAGGGACTTACGTCATTACAGGCCCAGGCAAAATCTTACTCTCTTCCAATCCCTGAGCGGTCCTGGATTTGATTCCCGGTGGGGGGCACTCGGTCGAAAAAGTATAAAAAGTTTTTTCAGGTCAGCCATCCTGAGCGAGGTTTTCCTCAATTCACACCAAGCAAATGCCGGGTTAGTATCTAACTTATAGGTCCCAGGTCGCTTCCTTCCTTTTCCCCAGATAGTCTGCTCGCCGAGGGACGTCATCCGTCAATCCTTTACTCTCTTCCAACCCAGTGCCCAGAAATGTCCAAGTGTCTTTGAAGTGAAAGTATATAGTACATTGATGATCCGTCATGTTGAAAAGGAAAGCCCAATTATTCCAAGTCTGGTAACAGTGCTGCATATATTAACCTTTGAAGACATTTGCATGTGCTCGTTAAATACAGATTTTCTGTATCACGACTCAATGCAGTTATTCATATATTGTACAATCTAGAAGTGACTTCATTATCCACACAAGTAATGAAATTATTATTATTATCATTTCTGTATTTATTTATTTTTATTTCTTGTCTCACAAGAATATAAGGGGTTAAAAACATTTCAACTATAACTTTTGCAACGACATACATTCATGCTTTACTGTTTTAAAAAATAAATAAATAAATAAATAAATAAAACACATAAGTATTATTATTACGTACATGCATTTTTTTAGGGTGTAAAAATGCCTGATGCGTATGAACGTCTACTTTTGGATGTATTTTGTGGGTCCCAGATGCATTTCGTACGGTCTGATGAACTTTCAGAAGCTTGGAGGATATTCACCCCATTACTTCATCAAATAGAGCGGGAAGAAGTCAAACCTATTCCATACGTGTAAGTATACTTTTAAGTATTATGATGACATTTTAAGTTTATAACCTTAAAGTAGTTCTTTAATTTTAATGTAGGCAATACTACCAGTTGGAGTAAATAACACCTGTTCAACAAGCTGCTTGCGATTGGGTCTACTTGTCAAGTCTTCAAAGAGCACCCCGAGAGAAACATCTTCCTCTCCTTAACTACATGAAGAGACATACAAAATTAGTTTGGCTTGCTGTTATTTCTCTTAAAACATAAACATATTGAAGTTTCAAATTTTTATTGTACAAACATCGCAAAAATATCCTGAGCAAAGTTGCAAACCGAGAATAGACCAGTTGAGAATGCTCCAAGAGCACTGCCAAACGAACTTAAAAAGAATGGAGAGGTGGAGCGGGAAGGATAACTCTCATTGTTCCTACATGTAAAAGTAAACCTTTTTATCCGCATCTTTTGTTTCTCGCAAAAATTCGCAAAATATAATCTCTGACTTATGGTTCCCGAGATATGGCTCCTTAAATCTCCCGAAATTGTACATTCTTTGGTCAATATCTCGGGAATGGTAACAATGACGCGAAAAATTCAATCACTTTCTCACAAAGAAAGGACATGAACCTGTCAACGGGACTTCCTAATCAAACCTAGTTCATTCGATAAACATAAGAAAGATATCTTCATGCACAAAAAATTAGGTGCAATTGACAATGGAGTAAGTCCCTGGGGCTCATTAACCCCGTTAAAAAAAAAAAAAAAAAAAAATCGTAGATTCGCAGTGAAATAGCTATTACATCAACACTGTTCATGGGAAAGTCATGGTTTATAGTTTATTCTCTCCAGCATGAAACAGTATTTCCAGAGGTGCTATGTATTGGAGCCCATAATGTACTTGAACAGGGAAAATTGGTAGGGATTTCTGAAGGAAATTTTCCCGACATCCTCCCATCAACTTCGGACCCCTCTGAAGTGGTCCCGGATAAAAGCATACAATCCAAATGTATCTTGAAAAATACTATAGGGGATAAGAAATGTGTGTACCAAGTTTTGTATTGATAGACGGAACAGATATGAGGGAAAAGCCTCTATACTAATACATGCTTTCCCCTCATACCTATTCTCCCCATTTTCCCTGTTCAAGTACATTATGGGTCCCAATACATAGCACCTCTGGAAATCTTGTTTCATGCTGAATAGAATTAACTATAAACCATGACTTTCCAATGAACAGTGTTGATGTAATAGCTATTTCACTGCGTCTACGATTTTCTTTATACTAACAGGGCTAATGGGCCCCAGGGACTTACTCCGTTGTCTAATTTTATGTGCATGAACATGTCTTTGTTTATCGAATGGGCTAGGTTTTATTAGGAAACCCGTTGACAGGTTCATGTCCTTTCCTTGTCAGATAGTTTTTGATGCTCTATGGAATGGAGGGCTTAAAATTGAAAAAATCGCAAATAACAGACAGAGAATTCAGTAACGAACTTTTTAAGTTCCTTGAAAATTCATAGTCGTAGCTGTGACACCTACGGACATCGTTAATTTCATTTCTATAGCAGTAAAGGTTCACACTGAAATTCTGGTACTGATTTCCCTGACTTTTCATGTAAGTAAATTTTCCCTAACCCATAACACTACGAACATTATCACTTGTGGTTAGGTTTAGAGAAAAGAAAAAAAATTAAGCTCGACCATTCCCATGGCCGCCCAACGCTCTCCTTTTGAAATACAGTATGAGGTAACTTTCTTACTGTAAATACTTATTAAGTCAAACACTCTGTCTTTGGAATACAATAAAATGTAAAACACTAGTCCCAAACAATAATTATACACCGGGCTCAGTGGTAGAGCGCTTATCTCTGGTACGTGGAGTCCCTGGTTCGATCCCCGACTAAGTAAGTTTGTGGGTGGTGGATAACATTGTATCCGTGGGTTTTCTCGAGGTTCTCCCGTTTCCTCCCACTAATTCTCCCATTATCATTCACTTCCCTTAATCATTGTTTCCGTTAGTCTAAAGGGCAATAATCGTGGGACATTAAACTGAGAGATTTCATTTCATTTCAATAATTATACATTAACGATAACTTGATTATCTTCACATTCTGAATAGACTTATAAACAAACATGTATTATAATTTATCCTGTATCTTTATCTACAATCAACAAACCTAACTTACATTTTTCTGTGTAGCATCTTAGTTTTTTATTAAGTTATTTTTCTTTCAAAGTTTGAAATTTAACACTATTTGGCGCATCTTTATTTCTAAAGATAATTTTATTTTTAGCGCTTCTCAAACTGCTTTACTTCTAATTCGTTTTAGCCCTTTTGTTTTCTTCTTTTTGAATCTCTCTTGATTTCTTGAGGTGTTCTTCCTATCTTCTGAAGGGGCGCACGGTGGCTCAGTAGTAGAGTGCTTACCTCTGGTGCGAAAGGTTCCTGGTTCGATCTCCGGCCAAGTTGGTTTGTGATGGACAACACTTTCCTGTCCGTGGGTTTTCTCGAGGTTCTCCCCTTTCCTCCCATATTATTATCCCACCAATTCTTCTATAATCATTCACTTACCTTAATCATTCGTCTCCCTTAGCCTAAAGGGCGTAATCGTGAGACGTTAAATTGAAAGACATTTTTCATGTCTTCTGTGGGAGAAAAAAACGATCCTTATGTGAAATATAGAGGTTTTATCAGACTTTATGCATATTTTGGACCATTTTCCTGACATTTTAATTTTACTGACTTTCGCGGTCAGTGTGAATCCTGCAGTATTAGGGTTAGGGAGACTGTGATGAGGAACGAAATTATGGAATGAAGACTGTGGGAGGAAACGAAAGAACCCCGCGAAAATCCAGCACAAAGTACGCTTGGCGCGAATCGGGATCGAACTATGGAACTTACGCACCAGAGATGAGTGCTCTACTACTGAACCACCGCAGCCCCACTATCGAGATTGTTCCAATTGTGCTTGGCCCTAGATCCATATTAGGAAAGAAAATGTGATCTATGAATCGAAGCCAGAAGAAAGTATGAAGAGATGATGAATGGACTATTAGCTTCTTTAGGCGTCCGATGAATAGGCTTGGTGTATGAAGGGTTGGGGAGGGGGGCATGCGAATGAGTATGGCAATAGTGCACTTAATTATATTCAAATGTGAAATTTCTGGTTAGGACAAACTGATCGAGTTAGACCAGAATTATATGCTGTTTTTGAGATTCGTGGCATGTGTTTAAAAATTCTTAAAGAGCGCTGAGGCCGTGCCAAACGGAGGGCAGTTTCTGCGCTGTGTTGTGACCCCATTATCATTTTACCTATAAACAAGGGGTCCACTAGAGTAGCCATAAATTATTCAGACTACTGGTTCGACGTTCTACACGAATTTTCCAACTTCATCCATTACAGTCTTCTGAATAAGGCCCCCACGAATGATTAGCTCACTAAAATTCAATTTTACCTAGCTCACCATAGCTGTCCACTTGAGGGCCTATCTCAACTCATCTTACTTCAAAGAAACTTAACATCCTTAATTGTATCTTCTTCCCGAAATATACAAATCCAGCAACTTAGGAAGACTTCTTATTTCCAGTACTGGTAGCCCCGTCCCCCATTTCTGGTCGACTTCTACCATCGGACACACGTCCAGGCTCTCTCATCGTATCACAAAGACTAAATAACTTTCTACCTATTATTCTGCCCACCATCGAACGTCTGAACACCTTAAGATTTTTTTTTTTTTTTTTTTTTTTTGTAATTCTTAAATCTCAAACAAAACTTGCCATATTTGTTACATTTATCGGGCAAATTTTTCTTTCATAATAAGGGGATAAATTCACCCCCTTATTGTAGGTCGCTTTCAATTCCAAACAGTGGGGGTAGATGGGAAACTTCAAAGAAAATATACGCCATATTGCATGAAATTGGAATAACTTTGACAAAATTTACCGTGGATAATTATTTTATTGCGGCATGTATGTGAGGAACGTAGTTGCGAGTAAATTTACCATTCTTAACAGACTTCAAAGAATGGAAATTCTTGAAGTACAAAGAAAATATACTCCATTCGTCAAAATCAAATAATATGAATGTAAACTATCATGAAACATTGTTTTATCACTTTATGTATATGCACAAACTTTAAACTTGGGCCTGTTTTTACCCTCTTATTTTTAACTTTTAGGCCCAATCAAAACTTTCTTGAAAGTACATGTAAAGTTTCATTAAAATCGGATGAATTTTGTGCAGGTTATCGTGGAACAGAAATGCACGTTGAATCGAATGGAGCAAAACAAGCATACGTTTGAGGTAACTTATACCAGGCACTAAGCTGAAGATAATTTATACAGAATCAAAAGTATCAGAGTGGCAGCTCTGCTGTTTACGAAAGTTTTAAAATTCTATTAGTGATCGATGAGTGAAAAAAATGCTTTAAATAAATGCTTATTTTATTGTTATATCGGAGAAGTAGGAAATAGTTTGATCAGGGATTTTTTTATTAACATTAATTAAATTTATCCCTCTGGAGAAACTTTCTTTTGTGCTACCATCTACGAAAATAATCATAAGCCAAAATTGTCCTTGCCTGTGAAAAGAAAAAAAAATCTTTCATGATTAAGCAATTGCGTTATTTTTCGATCCTCTCTCTTACAGATATGGTTCTCGAGGACCAAAAGAAGCCGATGAGATGTGCCAGAAACACAACTTCAAATACTATGGCTCTTACAAGTGGGTGCATCCAAGTTTGTAATCTGTTAGAAGACTGGAAGAAAGATTGAGAACAAGCTGCAATAAATGTTGCTACTGTACATTCCGTTGACTGTCTAAGATAAAGACAAAAGATTTTTATTTTTGTATTCAGATTTTTGGTTAAACTAAGTATGTTTTGAGTATTTTCTATACAAGTTTCTTAAATTGTAAATTATAAGATGTCAAAATGCAATACGTTTATCGGAAGATGAATTTTTCTTGTAAATATATAAATAATTTGTCGTAATTTTGAAGCCGGTTGTAAGCCGCTTCATTTCGAACACGTATTGTCAGTCGTATTTATACATTCCTTGTTTTAACAGGTTTGGTTTAAATTATGTACAAGAAGAAATTTGAAGTATAGAGTAATGGTATAGTGTTAATTTTATTATCATCGAAAGCATTTACATTTCTCATATTCAGCTGTATTCCATGTCAATATTTAAAGAGAAAGTGTTCAGAATGAATCACGATTATTTTCACGCTAATAAATTATATTTTTCCTGACCCAGAAGCATTTATGAGAGTTATTATTCAGATTATAGCATTTATAAACTATTGAGTCTAACAAGCAGTTTTAAGGCTGTGCAATGGAGTTAAATGTAAAACAATATCTTATTGTACTGATTTCGTAAAACAATATAAATGTTGACATAAAACATATAAGTGAACTTAATGTCTACATTGTATGATTATTCATCAAAATTGTGCTTGAAAATTGTCTGTGAAAGCTTAAAGTTTACTCGTAAATGTTTATTGTTTAGTTAATCGCAGAATTGTTTGCTTACTGAAAAACTTTTTAGCCGACTACAGGGGCTATCTTAGTATTAACACGTGATTTGTGACGTAACAAAGATAAATTGTACGTTTTATATTCGTGTTAATGTGTAAAGAACTTAAAAAGCAAAGATTACGCGATTCAATTTGACTACACTAAATTAATCATTTTATCCCAAATTCGAAGGAAAAATAGTGTTTCGCCTAGCGTTAATGAAACATGTATAACATGGAGAATCCTGAGCAAAAAAGTTTTCGTGACTAGGTAGTTAAATAATTACTGCACAAAAATCGCAATGGTTCCTATATAACAATAATAAATCGGCCAAATATATCTAGTGAACCGAAAATAAAGATTAAATTCAAAATGGTAAAATATTATATAGATAGGCCTATATAATGAAAGAGGAAACAATGGATTTTTTTTTTTTTTAACACACCGGATTCTCTGTAGATGTGCATTTTTTGTGAGTTATCGGTAAAATATTAGTTTGATTTCCATCTGTTACGCCTCTTCACAGATTAAAGATATCGGATGTTAAATGTAAGTAACTGGGGTTCAGTTGGAAGAACTTCACGGAGACTCATGTGTAGAATGTTTATCTACCACAGACAGCCACAATAGCATCGGCTATATGCTTATAAGCTTCGGAGAAATTTAACTGCCAACTGTCCAGTTAACTCTGTGTGAAGGCTGGTAATCTTCTCGTAGCTAATTAATTGCAGTGGTGTTATACACTAAATAACTAACGAATGATAATTCATGTGGACGCAGATTGTATCTCAGTAACTGCTACTGTCTTTGTAAAGCGAAAAATCTTAGAAACAGGATGGCAGTAAACCTATTTTGTAGAATCAGTAAGGTTGTCAAAACACCTGAAGGGCTACACTATGGTTGAGTAAGTCTTAGAAATACTGACTGCATTGAAATAGTAATAAAGTTTTAAAACATTTGTGAATTAGCACGTACAATTTGAATAATCTTGGAAGGTAAGCACAACTATGAATTTTGCAGAAATTACTATTACTGATTCTCAGATTGTCTTCGAAGATCTAAACCATTCCATGTGTGAAACTTAGATGTTCAACTGCAGAAAAACAACTTCTGTTTTTCTTGCAAAAACTTATCCGCGAAAATCTGTGTTCTGCTTTACGTTCAATATCGGTATTAGGTCATACTACCCAAAATTTTTCCGTATTAAAAATCAGATGCCATGTTTATACAGATGAATCAACTACAAAATTTAGTAATTTACATATTTTCCTATAAATAAAAATAAGTAAACTTACGGACTTGTCCCTTAGATGACGTTGAAGTACTAATAAAACTGTACAAAAAGAAAAAAGTTGTGATCAGAAAGCTCTACACCTAGTTGAAACAAAGAAAACTAGACTTTCTTTTTTTTTTTTTTTCACTGGCCTTTATTTCAGAGAAATTTATTTCTTGTACCATAATTAACAGAACTGCTTGTACGATGACTTTTCTTAGAAAAGCATTTATTAATTTTGCACTAATCTATTTAATTTGCCCCTCAAAACAAATACTTGAATTTATTATCAAAACTTTAAACCAATGACAACTGTATAATACTACTGTATTTACATGCAATATTAAAAGAACACATGTATTGTCATGATACATAATACAATGACAATTATTGTTCAAAAAAGGTGTAATGAATTCACTCATCCAGGCTACTTTTAACAATCACTCATATTCAGTTAATTGAAGTATCATAAGTATTATATAGAATAAGTTGCTATACACAACTATGTTGTTCCTGTAGGTAAATTTTTGCGAAATAAACAGATCATCCTTACAACAATTTTTGTACACAGTCATTAAGAATACTACAACCACAGAATGAATCATATTAACATTATGTACACAAGATACAAATAACATGCTCGAATGAGCTCTTATTGGCTATGTTTACAAAGATTTCTACAATAGTTATTTACAAAACTTTTTAAAGTATTTCTTTCCGGAAATATTGCCCAATGAGATTTATTAAATAGATATGAATCTTGCGTTATCTTGTTCTATGCTTATAGTGAGCTAGTACTAAGCATAGTGTCGTGCATAGAAGCACGATACACATGTATTAAAATTTCAGTACAAGTATGTGATGTATCTGCATCCTTTTAATCTATACGAAACAATCTCATCACTTGCAGTTATAAAACTTCCCCTTAAAAAAATTTTCCCTAGGGGGGTTCTACACTACTTTAGTATTAGAACACTTACAGTTGAGATTTCGATACAGTGCAATTTTTTCCTAAGCAACTATGGGCCACTTTGTATTTAGTACAACAAAATATCCTCTGAAGTAATTATATAACCGAAACTATTACGTTTAACAGGTCTCATTATAATGTTTTCAGATTTGACGCTTTGAGTTCTAACATTCTGTAAAACACGTTATGCAAACCAGAATTAGGTGTTCTCTCTTCTTTAAAGCTGTGTTTTGGTCTCAAGCACATTAACTTTCTTTGGCCATGCATTAAAGCTCATGTGAGCAATAATGAAACATCTATCCGTTTGGTGGCAGACTATACTGTTCAAACAAATAATGTTTTTGTGAAAGAATCAAAATTCTGCCAGTTATGTGCTTCTCAATGGAAATTTCTTCTTTTGAGTATCATTTCTCAATAGCTGAAAAATTTGTGTGCTGGGATTAACATAGAGCACAGAACACTTGTTAAGTGAGCGCAGAATGTGAAATATGGAATCAATCTAGAACTTCCAGGTCAACAGAACCAGATGAAAGAGTCAGCCGCGCAGAAGAAAACTGGAAAATACGGGTCTTATTCTGTTCAGTTCCCTCATGGGTAAAATTTTCAAGTCTTCGCTTTTAGGATAAAAGATCCAACTCAATTTTGCTGAGAATGAATGTGGTTCGGACTCCATTTTAAACTGTATATAGGCCACTTCCCACATAGCCTCGGCCCTGAAAAGGACTTAAGAAAAAATTAAGATACAGTTTAACCTTGTTAATCCGAATATCTGTTTGCTCGAGCTGTTCGGATTACTAAGGAATGAAAAAAAGAAGCCCGAAACAAGCTTAAAATACTTACATAAATTTACTGAAAGTATGTACACCGTATTCTGAAGCAAGTTTTCCTAAACTTTCTCAATTGTCCAGTCGCTTGATGATCTTGCACTTGTCCTCTAAGTTAGAGTAACATGTTTCCTTTTCGACGACATCTTGGCAACGCACGCATGATTCAACGCAACTACGTATTGTACACCCCTGAAAATCGACTGATCTAACTAATCCCGACAGCTTTGTTTACTTTTGTTTATGGTTACATCGTTGTGACAGAAAATCTAAAAATACAGTACTATGTACAGGCGACGACTGAAGGCCGTTCGGAGTTCCGTGGGTACGGATTAATGAGTTTTTACCGTATATCATAACCTAAAGCTATAATATGGGACAGCTACTACTTGTAATGAACTAAATATTACGATAATCAATGCTTTACCGCCGTACCCTATGGTCGAGTGCTTAAAACAACTGACTCCACAATACTACCAGTAGAGATATTTCGTATAGAAACTAATCGTATTTACCAAGTAGCTTATGCCAAACTCTTCTACAAATCTTAACTCGCTTCATATATGTAGTATAAAAACCTCATTCTTACAATCTTCAAGATGGTTCTTTCTTCTATGATGGTTCTTTCTTTCTTCTTCTAGAGTTATGACCTATATTCTTCTTAGGACCAATATTGCACATGACTTGATTACTTTCAATATTTAAATCATAAGGCATCAAAAAACTATGTATTCACCAAATCAATAGTCCCTTGCTCAACCTTTTCAACTAACTATTCTTTTAGCAATTGCTGCTTAAGCAAGATACGTTCAACGTCAAACTATTTTATTCTACAGTACTGAAAGTTTGTTGTCGGAGGATGCCATGGGTGCTCACTAAGAATGAACGGATGAAAAAGTAGCAGAAGGTGAAAATATAGATCTAATTAGACTGACCTGGTTATCCTAAAGCCTGAAGAACGTTATCCGAAGACTTCATTGTGCTGGATTATCAGTATATGAAAGAATCTGAAGATGGGCCATCGAAACACGTGGTGAAAACTACATTTTCTTACATGCACACAAGATGGTCGGAACAATAAAAGAGTATCTACGTTTGACAAAAAGGAAGATTTTGTCAGAATAAGCACGGCTATCTTTGCTCCACTTCTTTTTCGAAATCAAAATGACACGTAATTTCGTTAACGGAAATAATAGTTAGGCATAACGTTTTCCACCTTCCTTGAAACTGTCCTCTCAGGATTATGTTTCTTTTTTCCCAGAAACTCGCTACTTCAATATATAAACATCATCGAAAAAAAGTACATTAAATCACTTTAAAGTGCACCATAATACTATCACAAATGTTCAATCGGTGTAACGAAACTTTTCGGTATACGTCGCTCCCGTATACTAATGACTGTAGGCTGGGAGAACAAATATGTAAATATAGAGATAATTTACTCATCATATGCATACTCTTACACTTCAATAGTTGTTTAGATAGTTTCTGTGAATTATTTTGTACTGTGCTTCAGTTAAGAATTTTTTACCGACTTCTAAAACATGATTCTCAGAACATTCCGGAAGAAAAAAAACTTTGTAGTGCTTACAAAATACAATAAAATAATAGTTCATACTTCTGAAATTCTCTTCATTGTAGGGCAATATCTCGAGAGTCTGTCAACGTTACTACTTATTTTCAGACCTAATACATAACTAGGATTTTTTGCGAGTTCTATTTTATTGTAACTCATAATTAATTTTAAAAGAATGAGTTGTAAAATTTCATTGCTATTATTATTTGAAAGTTCTGTCAACATGGTATGGCGTTGAATGAACACCCTTAAGATTTTGCATATAAACTGTTTCAGAAATTCCTTTTGTGTTAATTCGGCCACAAGGGAAAAAATGGATATATATATATATATATATATATATATATATATATATACTGTAACACTGTGAAGTATCAAGGACATGGAAGGATAATAAACTGAGTATTTTGTAAACAAAAAGAATTTCAAATTATATTAACGAAAAGACCATATATGGTATAATGAGAACATTAATGGAATACACATTTCTAGCATGTTGTGAAATCTTCAAAGATAGGTGTAAAGCACCAGGGGAGAAATAGGTTAAAGCTGAAGCCATTCAATAAATACGCATTACACACTAACTAAATGGCATCAATTTATGACATTGACAAATCAAAATCTGTAATATTAACACGTACGTAACTGACACCTAGCTATAAAAAGTCTTTGACAGTGATCCCCCCACTTTATAATACATCATCATCACAAATTTTCAGATTTTTCGACTCCGTTAACTTTGACTACTAAAAGAATGTTAACGTACACTTGACTAGCAAATATATGTTGCACAATGGCTGGTCAAATGAAATGTTTACCTACCATGTAACAACCCACAAAGAATATTAAAGCTAACAATTATTGTGTTAATATAGTCCCTTAACTGACTAGTTGACATTTCATCTTTAGAATGTGAAGATTTCTTTCAAGTTAAAATATTATTCTCCTAACAATTCTCCTAACATTTGCTATATTATGAATACATGCATTAATCTCCTGCAAATTATCCCGTTGAAACTTAACGAAAAAGTTTTAAAAATATATATAATAAACGGTAAAGATAATTCTAAAATTTAACTTTTTTTTTTCATCCTGATTATTAATTTATATAAAAGACTAGGCAAAAAGTTATACACACCTACGAAAGTGAAAACTGGACTTAGAGCATAGCTGTGTTCTTACTTGGTATAACACTTGTAACGTGACTGGAGTCGGTGCTATTAGTAGGTGAAACTACTTAACCAGGATGATTGTCGGTGCCCTGATGGTAGGTCGAAGTATTTTCGTAAGTGGGGCAGCAACAGGGTTTTCAAAGGCAAGTTTCTCGTGCGCATCACGAATAGATGAAGTAGCAGAAAATTTTCAGCAACAACGTGGTTTCTGGGCGTAGGAAAGCTACATGAGCATAACTAACAACGAACAATCCCAAGGGGATTAAGGAAATGTAATGGTATGAGAACTGTTCTGTTGGGATGGACTAGGTCACGTTACTCAATGCAACTGCCATTTGCAGCGGGATATGCCATCCTGCCTGCGTGGCATAGTATTCCACAAGAACTATACCAGGATCCTGTAACATCCTTACCATTATAAATCTAGGCTTTCCTGCGATCCAGGGGAAGGTCCACAACGTATTTGGTAGGTGTATATAATCTTTTGCCCACTCAGTGTATAAAGAAAAATAATAAACATAATTTGGTTCTTTTCATAATTCTGAACTAAAATATGTTAGATAACTGGATATTTTTTGTTAATAACTATACAACCAGAATTATCGGCTATGTTCAAACTTTTTGGAAGGCTCAACTCTAAAACAAAGAAGAAAACACAAGGCCATCTATTAGAGTTCATGAAGTCCTTCAGAAATAATAAGAAGGATCATTGTGCTCATATTATTTTGTCAATGATCACAATGACTTTTACAGTCACCAGCAAAAGTGCATGTCTCCCCTCCATGTTATTTTGTCAAGAACTTCAAAGCAAATTGACAATTTAAATAATGTTTATCACCGTGCAGTAAATTGCAGTCTCCCTGTCAAAGATTATACCAAAAACTAGTAAACTCCTTTCAAAGTTTGACAAAAAAATATTTTTCATCAATGGCACTTAATAGGTAAATTACAAAAAAATCCTACCTTCAGAAAAATAAACAAATTTGAACTAATCTTACACCACCAATATAAGCGATATTAGGCAGAAGTATTTTTTTTCGTGGATTAATTACGTGATCCCTTTGGCATTTGAGCAGATACGCTCAAAATATGATGAAACAAAATGTATAAAACACCTTCCTCAATCTGTGCGTACTTCCTACATAAACTTTACAGACATTGGTTCGTATTCTTTGAATACAATTAATTAAACGTAGGCCCTCAAATTACAAACCAGCCTTTCATGGAAAGATATCTTACTGTATTCCCAACTCTATAGCACCATACGAATACATTTTATAAGACTATAATTAGGAATTACAAGATGATGCAAATATACTATCACTTCTTCGGAATCAATGCCTCCAAACCAAAATGCATTACTGAAATAATACACAACTCAGAAGAGACATACAAGATTCTAGATTCCTGAGTATAACTGGTTTACACCTTTCAAGAAATCCTCCGAGTATTACAAACGAATTTTAAACTTGTTCTAACCATAGTGAAACCAGTATGTCAAGTTAGCCACAAACAGAAAATTTATATTTTACATAAATATTGACTCGACACTGAATTCGTCATGTACATTAATAAACGAGAGGTTTTATTGTTTGCGAAGACAGGCTAAGAAGTTTTAAGCATCAATAAATCACTCTGGGCGGAACTGTTTTTGTATAGCAATGGCTTCTTGGATTTCTTCTTAAAGTCCTAACAATTATTTACGCTATTAAAAGAAGTGTACACGAATCTGGACCATTTTAAATACAAATATTTTTTCTGAGAGTTTACCTTCGCCCAATAAAATTATATGCAATATAATAACTACTTTCTTTCTAGTTGTCGAAGGACCAGTCAACTTCACTTCATTAAGAGTTCTTCAGTAAAGTATGTTCGTAGCATTACGAGTTCTTCAGCTTACATTAACAAAAACGTGGCAACGAATTTTACTCGAATTAATTTGAAAATTAAGACTGCACTACAATTAACAGCTGTTTAAAAATTAATAATTTTACTACAAAGTGAAATGGCAGACATGGATATTCATAATTTTTAAATAATTACTTAAAATTATAGACTTCAAATAGAGTTTATGTTGGATACACTTGAGTATACCACACTTTCGCTATGAATAAAAAAGGCTTCTGTCAGATTACAATGTTAAGAACCATTACTGTGTAACATTTCTTTTAGTCTTGGATGATGATAAATAAATTACATCTTGGATTGATTATCACTTTTCCTTCACTTTTTTTAAATTTCTTGCTGGTCTAAGTTTCCTATCCGACAGAAAGTTGAGACCACAGTTGTGATCCAGTAGTTTATCCATGAGATAAATCATATTACTAGCAAACGAGAGATTAGTTGAAACAGCATACGGGAGTATGTGGGGAACATTCTCATAGAATAACTATGCGTAATGTTGCCACCAAACCTAAGCATTCAACTTCCCAGCATACTATCATCAAACAAAACGCGTGTTTCCTTTCAGATGCTACTATATACTTCTAACAATTTCATATGTTACAAAATCAATTTCGAACATTCAGGGAGAAGATTTAAACTATGAATTATTTGTTGTAAATGAAAATTTATGACTATAAAAGATGACAAAACAATACTGGAAAAAATCAGACCATCAAAAGCTGTACTATTTCATTTAAGATTTTCTTTTTTCTTTTCAAATCAGGGAAAGTAATAACTATCTGAAACAAAAATAAGGACATAAATATTTAATTTAATTACCAGAACATAATCTGTTTCAGTCGAAGATTGGCTCATTATCTGGACCGCATGATCTACTTCAATATAATAAATAAATAATGAAAAAGAAATATGCACATATCACAATACATAATGAACGGAGAATAACAAAAGAAATGCGGACTGGTATATGAACAGCGATTTCAATAGCTGAGCTCCATTTGTACTGAATGTTATTATTTCTGAACTTAATTATACACTACCAAGACTAAAACTATATGAGCATGAATTGTGTCACAAAAACTTCATAACTTTCAAAACATTTTTGTCCCTCATTTATGCTTTACACCCCTAAATCACAGTTATGTGAGAACTACTATCTACTATTAACAACTGTGCACAGAAACAACACAAAAGAAATTAATATCTTAAGAACAAAAGAGCTCATTTGTTATCAGGAAAAGGTGCTTTTCTTCCATATTTGATGTACTCGAGATTTATCGTCAAATAAACTTCTGACCATCAGAACCTGAAACAAATCAATGAGGGAAATTAGTAAGTATTCTAGTCTTTAAGTATATCATAATTCTACCTATTCGGCACTAACAAGGAACCCTCGCAGTGTTGCACTGCGATTTTCATGAAATTTTGTAGGTAGAAAGTAAACCTAAAATGACCGAATACGGATCTTTTCTTTTCTGCGGAAAAACGGTTTAAGGGGGCAAAAGTCCCCCCCCCCTCTCTGAAATTGTTTGTAACCAGTGCTCAAATCCACAGAAAGACACGAACAATTGAAATGAAACTTCATACACAAATAGTAGACATAGAATGAGTGAACAACTCTTTTCTCTTTCCTACGGAAAAACTGTTTGAGAGAGCAGAAGCCCCCTCTAAACATGTTTCCAGACGAAAGAAATATTTTGGTCAATCTTTAGCATACTCCCTAAAAGTGCATGCATGAATTCAACGAAATGTCACGCACATATAGTAGACACAAAATACAAGAACACTTTTTTCTTAACCAGTTTAAGGGGGCAAAAGCCCCTCTAAAATTGTTTCTAACCAGTGCTGAAATCCGCAGAAAAACATGAACAATGGAAATGAAACTTCACACACAAATAGTAGACATGAAATAAGCGAATTTGTAAGTTTTCTTTTCTACGGAAAAAGGCATAAGGGGGCAAAAGCTCTCTTGCGAAACATTTTGCAATCAGCTCAGAAATCAACAAACCATGAACATTTCAAGTATATATAAAGATTGAAAACGTCATATAAACTAACGTTCATTTCCTTTTGTACAACTGAAGACAGAAACTCACCTATTAGTTAACAGACGATTTCGATAGATCGAAGTGTGTCACATTGATTCATAATTAGTGAAATTAAAAACGAGAACACCATTAATACAAGAACATTATTTCTGTTAGAAAGCGTTTCTCCAATTTACGCTTTGTTTGCCAATATAATCTTGACAGTAATGGTAATCAACAAAGAAATGTTGTAAACAAAGTTATTTTTTGCACCATGCGCAACGAATTACTGCTACCTGTCCACAAATATCATGTCGGAGTTGCATTCGTGTCAAAGCAATACTATACGGGCGTCTGAAATCCTTCTGGTCTTTCTGTTGTGAACCAAATGTGATACCACGGGTTTTTGAAGATGTCTATAAACCTTGAACATGAAAACTGATTATGAATCAGTGATTGTAATTTTATATTATTACTAGCATATATTACCCGCTTCGCTGGGTTAAAATGAAAATCTAATGCACAACTCCGTATCTCATGTGTTTAGTACCCGTGAAATATGCTGTTTTCGTTTCT
Source organism: Thermobia domestica (assembly GCF_964235325.1). Lineage (NCBI taxonomy): Eukaryota > Metazoa > Arthropoda > Insecta > Zygentoma > Lepismatidae > Thermobia > Thermobia domestica. The sequence continues at coordinate 108,088,846 of NC_137459.1, read as the reverse complement.
AATGGCATAGATTTAAACAGTATCGGAAAGATCATTGGTCATCTCGGCGACCCCGAAAACCAGGGATTCCACACTAATATTGGTTATTTTCGATCATTTATATATATAGATATAGATTTCCCCTTCCCCAAGTTGCGTGGTTGAATTTGAATTTAAATGGGATCGAAAGTATAGCTGTTCATCTAAGAGATCTAGAAAGCTATAAATCCGACACTGATAGTGGTCCATTTTCTATTATAAATATCTTTATCCCCCTCCCCAAGTGGCGGGTCAGATTTTGGATGTAAACCGGATCGGGAATGTCACTGTTCAACTGAATGATCCCGAAAACCATGGACTAGACACTAATATTGCTCATTTTCGATTATTGTTATTATTATGTATAGCTCCCCCTCCTCCGTGCTGCGGCACACGGCATCAGAATTATCACTTTTAATCTCAATTACTCCTGAAACTATGGATTCGGCACTAATATTAGTCATTTTCGATCATTTTTAAATGTTTATCAACCTCTCCTATGTTGTACCTTCCCCACCAAGGATAAACTAGGATTGAAACAGCTTCAGAAGTGTCACTGTTTCTCTCATCGACCACGAAAACTGATTTCAACACTAATATCGGTCATTTTTGATCATTTTTAAATTTCTCTCCCCCTTCCCCCCTATGGTATATACAGATCTCCGTCCCCCTCCTCCGTGCTATGGCACACATCAGAATTGTCACTGTTAATCTCAGCTACTCCTAAAACTATGGATTCGACACTAATATTAGTCATGTTCGATCATTTTTAAATGTTTATCCCTCCCCACTAAGTTGTACCCCCTCAAAGATCAGGGCTGAACTTGGATTGAAACAGCATCAGAAGTGTCACTGTTTCTCTCATCGACCCCGAAAACTATGGATTCAACACTAATACCGGTCATTTTTGATCATTTCTAAATTTCTCTCCCCCTCCCCGACCTGCATCGTCAAAGTGAATAGCCTAAAGTAATCCTTGTTCATAAACTCATGTATGTTGAAAATTTGATTGAGATCGGTTGGGTGGTTCAAGAGTGATGAAGTCACAAAGGCAGTCATTTTAATTTTTTTTTTCACATATCCTCCCCTCCCTAGGTTGGCTCGTCAAAGAGAAACGATAAAAGACACCCAAGCCTCAACCCTCATATATGCTGAAAATTTGATCGAGATTGGTTGGGTGGCTCAAAAGTTATTAGGTTTTATTAGTTTTTATTTATACGTCCCCCTCCCCTCCCCCAGGATCTACCGTTAAAGTGAAATTACAAAAATGTTTCCTTATCCGAACCTCATGTATCTTGAAAATTTGACTGAGACTAGTCGAATAGTTCAAGAGTTAAGTTACAAAAATAGTCACTTTCAGTCTTATATAAATTGATTTTTATATATCTTCCCCTCCTTCTCCACCCTACGTTGTTCCGTCAAATTTAAATCACAAAAACGATCCCGGGCATGAACCTCATCTATGTTGAAAAGTTGATGAAGATCGGTCGAGTGGCTCAGGAGTTATTAAGTTTTATTTATTTTTTATACCTCCTTCCCTCCCCTAAATCACAATTCTACTATCAAAGTGAATAGCCTAAAACCAGCCCAGCGTCGAACCTCATCCATGTTACAAATTTGATGAAGATCGGTCGAGTGGCTCAGGAGTTATTAAGTTTTATTTATTTTTTATACCTCCTTCCCTCCCCTAAATCACAATTCTACTATCAAAGTGAATAGCCTAAAACCAGCCCAGCGTCGAACCTCATCCATGTTACAAATTTGATCGAGATCAGTCGGGCGGTTCAGGAGATTTAGTCACAAACATAGTGATTTTCAATTTTATATATATAGATCTCACAAGTGCAAATTAATATCGTGTCGCTGTAAGATAACTACATCCTCAAAGCGTCGAACAAAATTCTTTCACAAAGGAAGAAAATAAACATCTAATGGTTGAAGTTTCCATGTTAATCCTTTCGGTATTGTTAGAAGTGTTACATCCTTGTTTTGTAGTTGAACTGTTTCGGCAGTCTTGACTCCTTTTACAGCTAACGTACGGCCACCATTCATTTCTAGATGAAATCCACTTTGATCGGAATTATACACGTAAGTCCCCAAATTGGAGAATAAATTACTTCACTTCGTTAACAAAGGCATTTATTGTAACTCTTGTCGTCCGCAACTTCTTCCGCGTATGTAGTAGATACAAATTTAGTCTCTTTTGGAGAGACGACGATGTGTGCATTTCTAAATTCCACAATCATGTTTGTAATGTTTTAAAGGATATCATGTGAAGATTACTGCTGGCCTGTACAGCCCATCTTCGCAGATCAACATCATGTCTGGAAAGCGTGCTTGCATAGCTTCTTGGAGCATTTCTCGTACATACTGTAAAACTCGCGACAATTTCTGAGTTTCTCCAGCTACCATTTGTTTTTTCCATTGCTCCATTTGTTGACGTGAGGTGACTTCCTATACTTGGAATGAACAGACTGTAGGGATAGCTGCCTTTTCTTATCACTTTTCCAATACGTGACTACTCTCTCTGTACAAAAAATTGACGGTATCCACATCAGTTCCACTGGAGTCGGTTTAAACTAAAATATTTTAGTTTATCCTCTTCTACTACGAAAGATTATTTTTCCATCTTCTTTAGTAACAGTTAAATGTTTCTTCTACAATATCTGAAAAACTACCATCTTCCATACACTTTTCAATTCAATTCTTAAGAATGCTTGCAACATGTCTTTCCTGGGATGTAATTGGTGATTCCGGAAGCTGCATTTCTTGCAGCGCCATTAACAGCAGATTTGCAATATTTGTCGAATTAAGAACCACATAGTTGATTTTCTGCTCTATTGCAGATGTCAGAAAGCATTTGTGATTTTTGCCTTTTATATGTCCTTTACGTTATATTCAAGACCAACTACACAAGTATTCAAGATCAATATCAACTACACACGTTATGCTATGAAAACGTGAGACCTCCTTTCGTTAAGTCCTGTATTCAATAGGTCAATTGTACATTCACACGTGTCCACTTACACTTTTTGCATATAAACATTGGACATTATATTGTATGTAATCTCCATAAGGTTATCTTGAAGATATTTAGGACAATATTCCAAAAAATAAATGAACAAATGGTACCTAGCAAGCGTGAAGTATACTTGAAAACTTATCATTAACAACACATCAGTTACTGTTTCAAAGAAATTATATGAAAAACAAGCAAATATGATGTGGTTTGCAATTTGCAACAATAATATAATGACATCTTGTTAACAAACAAGCAGCTTGACTGCCTACAAAGAGCCCTGTTTATGAGATACACAAAATCCATCAATATTCCAGTTCGATCCACAGACTGGACAGAAAGTTTTGTGATGTACATTGCAGAACAACAAATGTGCATGAAGTATTATTCGAATTATTTGTCTTTCTTTAGCTTTCACGGCCAGCTAGAAACAAATCGGAGAAAGATTTTTTTGCCCTTTCCTCCGTTTCTCCGCAGACAAGTAACATATAAGTTTTTTTCTTATTTTATGTATACTAGTTGTGAATGAATTTTCATTCAAATTGTTCCTGTCTTTCTGTGGATTTCAACGCTTGCTCGAACAAATTTCAGAGGGTTTCTTTTCCCCCTTAAACTGGTTTTCTGAAGAAAAGAACAATTACGTGTTCGCTTATTTTATCTCTACTATATGTGTGAAATTTCATTGAATTCATGCATGCACTTTTAGGGGTTATGTTAAAGATTGACGAAAAATATTCCTTTCGTCTAAAAACATGTTTAGATGGGGCTTCTGCTCTCTTAAACCGTTTTCCCGTAGGAAAGAGAAAAGAGTTGTTCACTCATTCTATGTCTACTATTTGTGTATGAAGTTTCATTTCAATTGTTCATGTCTTTCTGTGGATTTCAGCACTGGTTACTAAAAATTTCAGAGGGGGCTTTTGCCCCCTTAAACCATATCTCCGCAGAAAAGAAAAGACCCGTATTCGGTCATTTTAGGTCTACTTTCTGCCTACAAAATTTCATGAAAATCGGAGAGCAACACTTTGCGAAAGTTTCTTGTAAGAAACATGTTATTTTTATAGAACAATGTGTTTAACATACACTATTGAACATTTGACATTTTCCACTTTCAAAATTAAAATATCTGCAATGATTTTGAAGCAATAAATGCTGCAGTTGTAGATAAGCATTAGTAACTTCTCTTTTGTTGAAATATTCCAATAATATTTGTCACTAGAAGAGAACAGTAGGTAAGTGATAGTGAGGAGAAATCCTACAACCAATATATAAATGTTTATGACAAACCTTCAACCTATTGAATAACAAAAACAGCTTGGTTAAAATTTATCTTTAAGCAGGGTGTCTACTGGAGTGGACTTGGATATTTCCAGTGGTCTACTCGGAAAATTTCCAGCATATTGCAATGAACTATGAAGTAACGTGAGTGGCATATACGACTGTATGCGGATATTTAACAGCCTGTAAAATATGTGGAAAAAGCAGTCTTTTTCAATATTATAATAGATGTGCAATAAACTAGTGCGTTGAAAAAACAGAAGGGTAAGTATTTTCTAGACGTTACTTCTCTCAAAATTCTTGGCGCAATATACTCTGTTTTTCCCTTTACTCATCTCTCTCAGCTAACCTTTTTCACTGTATTACATATATTTAGACTTTTCTGTACCAGCCCCACCGGGGGAAAGCAGTTGCCATGGCCCTTCTCCCAAATGGCGATTTACACGTGCTATTGGGTCTGGGAAGAGATACCGAGTATCTCAACGTGTTCGTGGTACCTCAATACGCTAAAGAGAGGTAGTCCCATATTGCTTGGACGATCCTACCGGGAGGGGAGTGTCGGATTCCTGCCTTCAGGAGGACTGAACGGAAGTGGGGAGGGACCAATCCCAGGAATCTGAGTAACGGCTCTGATTCGGCGAAAGGGAGGAAACTCTGTAGGATATGGGGTATGCACCAAACTCAAATGGTGACTTAAAACGTACCATTGGATCCGGGAAGAGATGAGGAAGCATCTCGACGTGCGCGTGGTACCTCTAAACGCGAAGGCGGTTGCCAGTTGAACGATAGAGGTAGGCAGGGCCGGGACATGAGCCCCCTCAGGCATTGCCTAAGGTTTCCGGAATGGGTTGGACTGTGTCGGGCTGTGGTCATACGTGGGATTCGGTAGCATATGGGAGCTAATCCCAGGAACCTGGGTAAAGGTGAACATGTACGGGAGGTGAGCTTGCCTTGAAACGCTCGGGCACCATGCCTGAAGAGCATGGTAGGGCTTGACTCGCTAGCAGGACCGCCTCCACCAGTAGGTCAACTGGTAGGCACTCAGACTTCGGTCTGCCGCGGAGTGGGTGTAATATCGCTCAGAGAATAGGGGTTACATCGCTTAGGCGAGTCAGGATTAGAGGACAAATCCTGGCGGTGCACTTCGTGCACGAGGACTCAGGTCCAAAATTGAGCAACTACGGGCGGGGTGCTTTGTTTGACGGAACCCGTCCATCAAAGAGACCGAACGGTCGCGGGCATGCTCTCCATGCATGCAATTAAGCGTGGAAATAGTAGACCACTAGCATCAACGTGTTTTCTGTACCAAATGGAAAAAAAAATGTAATGAAGTTATATTCCTGATGAGCTTCTCACAGCCTGAATCATCCTTCTGGAAATATTTACATATGGAACATCTTCATGGGCACAAACAGCATCATACATACACAGTTTTATTACACGTTATTTTGGACATTATTTAGTTTTAATGAAATTTCCTCATTGGAACCATTTTCTGTGCATTCTAAGATCGTGAGAATATCCACACTCAGTAGATCCCAGGTAGGTCGCTGCAAGGTGGCTGGACAGTAGTAGCCGAATTAAAACGCGCCCGCAGACGACGCCTCTAGGTATATGGATAATATTTAAAACCGTTACTCATTAAATAGTTTGTGAAAAAATGAAAGTGAAATGAAATCTAAGTTTTACGTCCCACGGTTATGCCGGCTAGGCTAAAGGAGATGGTGATGATGAGAAATGAATGAAATGGTGAAATGAAGAAAGTGGGAGGAAACGGGAGAACCCCAAGAAAACCCATGCACGCGGTGTTCGTCCACCACAAAGCTCACATGGCGCGAGCTGGGATCGAGCCAGGGACTCAATGCACCAGAGGTGAACGCTCTATCACTAAGCCATCGCGGCCCCCTAAATAGTTTGCATTAAGTATAATTTATCTGAGTTTGATTCTTATGTATGATTTTCCCATGTTAACTACAGATATGTGTGCGAAATTCTTATGTTGCTTTTCTATCGTGTGCTCCCTTACTTCTATAATTGGTACCGTTGTACTAGAAATTTATTTTTTAGTCTTCATACCCACATTTTTCATTGGCGTCCGATCAAGGGAAGAACTCTGTCGACTACATTTTTGATTACGTCTGAAACTGGAAAGAGTGTCTTCTTCAAAACAAAAACAGTGTTCACTCAAAGCTTATGATAGTTCTTGTCTCATGAAAAAATCCCCTTGCTCAGTAGAACGGAGTTCTTCTCCAATATTTTAATGAGGTTATTTCTCAATTTATAGTATGTTTAAACAATCGAATTGATCCTGAAGAGTATTTCGAAGTATAATTTTTGTCTTTCGGATGAATCATTTATATCTACACACGAGTTAAACCCATTGATTTGCTCACTCAACACTAATCTCCAAAACCGTTATGAGCAGGAATTTATATACTGTACAAATATTTTCCTTAAACCCTAACTTCTAAACAAGATGAGATTTTGGGAAACTGTGCCCCTAAGAAGGAAGGAAGGATAAAATTTCTCTTGCCCTTCACCATATCTCCGAAACTGTTGGACCCATGATGTTTTGCGAAATTCAATTCCCAACTATTACAAACTCGTTTTAAAAATTGTAATAGTTGATTCAAGAAGACAGTTGTGGAAGTTCTCACACATAGAATACAACTTCATATCAAGTGGTATTTTTTGGAAAAATAATGTCATTCTAGACTATAAGTTATGCCATGACAGCATAAGATACTCGAGATATGCTATTGAAAATATGAACAGTATTACCGATGTACTAAAGGCCAATTTATTTAGTAATAGCAATAGTATTGCTTTTAACTTTGTCATAAAAAGTAAAACTATTACTAGTATTAAAGTGTCAAGAACTACAAGTTTTGTAGATAAAAAAAAACCTGAGTCGCGATTGATATGACAAATTTGTCAAATATATAATGATCTTAGTAATCTAGTGGTAAAAAAGGCACTGAGGTAGTATCATTGAAACACACCTGTCAAATCAATCTGAAATATATCACGTGAACACAAGTACAAGAAACAAAGAAGCGAAAGTGCAAATTCTCGTGCATTACTTGAATAAATTACCGCGAAGACGTGTAAGTTACCCGCTTAACGTAGTAAGATACTTACGAACAGCGCTGTGTCATCACTGTACCGTTTATTTCTAAAGTGAATACCCAAATAAGACGTGATTTTTCATGACTGGTCAAAATTCGAGAAATTTACTATATGAGGGATAAACATATCCATTCAGTGACCAAAGAAAGTGGTGAAAGAAAGCACATATTACTTTTAGAAAATATAAATTTGAAGGTTAAAGCAAAAGCTTCAAAGATAATGAAACACTTTCTAGGAAACTAAAGAATGCGTAAGTAAAATTAAAGAACTGAGAGTGTGAAATTTAAGGTAATTAAAATATACTGTGACTGGATTCTTCTTAGAATCAAGTTATTTTGATACGGAATGTCTTACACAATTTGTGTAATTCGTTCATAGCTCTTTTTCGTAACTTATAGCGGTCGTAGTGTTCGAAGCTTGAACTACGACTACGCAGGAGCCCAGAAAAAGGAGAAATCTGTGATACAAATGAACTATGCTTCCAAGTGTGAAACTGAGGCATTGTACTCAAGTAAAGATTCATACTGAAATTGTAACTGCACTTGATGTAATTTGCATACCTCATTACCATTATCTTAATTATGCATTATTAGTTGTATCTTTAAGCACAATCGACTGTCTGAGAAATATGTCAACCAACCCACTGTCGTACGATCGTAATCAGGAAGGCAGGATGAGCAAACGATGAGAAGTAACTTAAATCAACTTACCTGTATGAGACCAACAGTAAGCATTACACATATCTGGATCATCGACCAGTAGTTTACACGTGTGAAATTACTTTCTGCGACGTTCCTATCTCTCGCTTCAAAAGCTCGCACTTGATCTTGAAGATGCCGTATCTTCTTTAAATGAGCATGTACCCTATTTATTGACTCCTGCAAAAAATAATTAACATTGCAAATATATATGATTAGACATATTTGTTTCTCAAATATGCTTACCCCTAATTATTTCGGACTTCCACATTCCTGTAAACATCTTTTACCGGATATAAAATTTATTGAATTTTATGTCCCATGGTTGTGCCTTTTAGGCTAAAGGACACGATGAGAAACAGATAGGAGTTTCAAGGGACCAGTTCTCGTAATGAGGGTCTGAAGGCTGACGGTAGTGGAGTGGATGTCGGTAAACGATTTTAGGAAGTAGGGAATGTTTTCGGTTGAGTATAGAATAAACAATATTCATTAGTTCCTGTAGCGAATGCCGGTTAGAACATGAAAATTCCTACTGATGTTGTTCTTTTTCTCACGACCAATTATTTGGTGATAATCAAGGTTAGGATTTTTTGAGGAAATTTTCATAGGAAAAAAGGAAGGGAAAAGATGCTAAAAATAAGATGAAAAAAGGGGCAAGAAAGGATAATATTTCCGTCAATGATTCTTTATTATTTTATTTAATTAAAATTAAAATAGAAACTTTATACGTATCTTATACATTCTGACATTCTGTATTATCTATATATTGAGTAGGATACCTATATCAGTTGTCACTATAGGAAGGAAAATCATATAGTAGTTGTACTTGACAATACGCAGCTCCAAATCGTTAAATGTACGCACGTCTCTTTTTGGAGATAAAATGTCTTTGTAGAAGCTGAAGGATCTTATAACCACAGATATCAGTGAAGCAACTTCGTATTAAGATCTGGCAAATTCAACAACATCCGAATTCTTCTGAAGACTAACCTTATTTTTTTTTTTATTTTTCAAAACCATGTAATTTCTTCCTCACGGAAGCAGATATTCCACTGTTTTGCTGTTCGAAGTGTATAATGGTAGCCATTACATATTTATGACTGGATAGAAAACAGTTCCAACTGCAAATCATGTGCTCTCTCTAACTGAAGTAGTTTGGGCGCCTTGAAAATTGCACCTGGGTCGTTTGAATGCAGAGAAACCACAAAAAGTATATATATATATATACATAAATCTCACCCAAGATCACACACTCAATTAACAATCGCAGCAAGTAATGAACAGGAAATTTGGAAGGATCACACCTGTGGTTTTCTTGTAGGCAACAATGTAATTTGGGGCACTCCGAAGAATGTTGTTCTGGGCAGAGATGAACCGATTCACAATATCGTATTCTAATAACGAACTCTCAAAGTCTATAAAAAGCATGTGCCAAATTAATTGTATGTTTTATTTTGGGAACATGGTCGTTAACCTTCGAAACCATCTCTGCTCCGTAACCACTAACAACACATTTCCGAACTGAACTCTGTACTGTACTGGCAATGGTTTTCTCCATGAATAACGTAGGGCTTACTTCCTTCCCTGACAGGGGGAACACCAAAACGTTCAAAATATACCTTCCCAATTGTGTTTGCAGGTTCAATTTTTAAGTAGAAGTGAATGAAATGTTGTGTTGTGTTGCTGAGATGTTCCCCTCCAGACATCAAAGTAGACATTTTATTCGCCCTAATCTAATGGCATGCTTCCTCATCCACTTAAGGCATAATTTCTCCACATGGTCCCTTGTTCAATTCCCGGTGGGGGTGTCTTGAAATTGAGCTTATTACTGTGATACGGATTCTACTTTAAACTGTATGACAACGTCTCATATAGCCTCGGCGCTGAAAGCCACGCTAAACTCCAATCCTATTATCGCAGGAAACAAATTTCGTAAGAGAAGTGTAAAGCATTTCTGCTTAAATTAATGCACAAGAGCGAAATAACGGGACCTATTGATCTTTGGTGTGGCTAAACCCTTTCCTAAATTGCAAAGCTGCACATTTACAAACATTGTCGGTAGAATAATATAGACATCTCAATTTAATACGAAAGAAACTCAGTTTAAACTAAGAACAATGATGCGTAATGTAAACAAACTGAAAGTATAACTAACAATGTTCTGCATAAGAAGCTAGTTGCTTCTATTGTTCTGTTGTAAGCTAGTATAACAAAATAAAGTAATTAAAATGAAATACGATTTTTATTTAAAATAACTGGAACAATACTTTAGAAAATAGCAGTGAAAAGAAAAGGAGTAAGAAATTTAATTAGGGGCGAATTAAGGTGATACATGTCCCAAAGAGGGAAATGTGCTTGATTTTTTTTTAAATTTCCATCTGGAAGGCAACATCTGACAGATTGAGAACCTTCTGAGAGTTTTTTTTTCTTTTTCTTCCTCTAACACTCACTGAAAAATCCCAATCCTACGATAACGCTGACGGGTATCCCCATTTGGAAAGTACCGACAAAGAGGATCGGAGGTGTTTGTTGAGGGAGTATTTTATGCAAGAAATACAGGTTTGCCAAGATAGGGAACGTGCGATATGATCAATATACGACGAAGTTTTAGTTATGAATCATTTTTTTCGCTACTTTTATTCTTATATATATATATATATATATATATATATATATATATATATATATATATATATATGTTCATTTATTATCCTTTACTCTTACCTATCAATCTGCCCATTAGTTTTATCTTTATATTAAATTCCCTCCACTGTCAGAGCCTGGCAACAATGTTACATGACTCTTTATTCCAACATGCCATGTATCTGCACACTTCACAGCTTCCTTTTCTTTTCTTCCTGTTTCTTTCCCTATCTAGCTGATTAAGCATTTACCAAAAGCGCTTATACTGTACCTTTCTAATGCATGTGATTACGTTTCACTACTCTGGTTTTATGTAGTAATGGACTGCCGCTTTCTTATATTCAAATATGAGGAAAAATATTCTCACTTCTATTTTATAGTGGACCGCGGTGGCTCAATGGTAGAGCGTTCACCTCTGGTGTATGGGGTCCTTGGTTCGCGCAAAGTGAACTTTGTGGTGGGCAAACACCGTGTACGTGAGTTTCCTCGGGGCTCTCACGTTTCCTCCTAGTTTCTTTCATTTCTCATCATCACCATCTCCTTTAGCCTAACCCGCATAACCGTGGGACATAAAACTTTATATGTATATATAAAAAAAAATCATTTCATTTTCAATTTTATATTTTTAAAAATATAAAGTGATATTTCAGCAAGAAATATTGTTGACTTATCACTTTAAATGCAGAATCGCACATGCGTCTTGGAAGGTCTATATAGTGTATGCACATCCAGTTTGCTGAGTTACTGAATTCTACATAACTAGAAAGCTGTTTTACACCGTAAGCAAAGGGAACATCAAACAACACAGAATAACTGAGAAACTTATTAAAATGAAATAATATCTGTATCGGCGTACAAGACACACCCCATTTTTTGAAGTTGTTTTCAAAGAATTTAAAAAAAAAAAAGTGCATCTTCTACGTCGGCAAATACGGTACTTACAAATAAGTAACATATTATAATTAATTGAAAGTCTACAGTCTAAAAACTTAAGTATATTATTTTACCAAATAAAATATGTATGTCATATTATTAAGAAAAAAAGAAAGAAAGGATCATTCTTGACAGGATTCGTATGGTTCTTCCGTTTTCAGCATTAATTATCGACCTGATTTGTAATGAAAAAACGGTAATTTTGCATCTCCGCATATATACACACAGTGCAATTGGCTCGTGAAAGCACTGACTTGAAACTAAACATGTCAAAAAGTAAAACAAGACATTTACATGCCATATTTATGTGTACAACAAATTAATTTAAATAAGCTTGTCACAGTCCAGTAAACGTTTTCCAAAACACAATTGAACACAATGCATGTTTCTGAAGGCTGCCAGAACATCTGGTGTCACTCCCGGGACTCTCTAGAGGTCATCCCATGGTCCCATCTTATTAGTAATAAGTGAATGTGAGAGCCTGATCATCTGAGTCATAAACTCCCGAAGTGTAAACGAAATCCTTGAAATATTTACAAAAATAAATGAATATTATCGAGGCTACCTGCGAGTAGAACACTCGTCACGGTTATGAATAAAACGGTTGATTGTAATTGTGCATGTGTATCATGCAAGCATGCCAATAGCAGTTAATTGTAAACATAAACGACGCGAAACCACTGTGCGTTTGCTTGTAAATAAAATGCCACCTAGATATGCAGCCTTGTGTTAGTAGCTTCGTAACATTGCTTTGTGTTGTCCGAACAATCCTAAAGAATATACAAAGTTAAGTTGGAGCTTGGTTTCGGAGCTAACAAAGCTACACTCATCTCATTCGAACACTCCCCTGGCTGAATTGAGGAAAACATCTATGTAAAAGAATGTATCTGCATAAGCCTTGCGATAACTAAAATTACATTCGAAAATTGAGTTACTTTTGAAACTGGTTATGCCTGTAACGAATGATTATGTTAATAAAGATTGAGTTCAGAAAGGTATATACCTGAATATCTTGAATTTTCATATCATACAATTCCTCGGCACTTAGCCCTTCATAAATTCCAAGCTCAGAGTCCCAAAAGTCATCGCCACCATCTTCATTTTCCACAATAATTTCAAAGAAAACAGTCTTACTATTAAAGCGGCTAAACGTGTTGTCCCAACATATCCTATAATCTCCTTCCTCAGTAGCAGCATGCCTAGAAAAACAATATTATATATATGAACAACAGTATTAAAAGAATCGTTTTAAATCCTAACACACATTATGCGCACAGACTTGTAATTTTCTGACACTGTATAGTAACTTACCATGCCAAGGACCTCGCTTCCCAGATCTATAGAATATTATGATAATCGATCGATGTGTGCAAGTGAATATATCTGCAATGAATTCATAATTACTCAGTTCTTGAATACGTGTAATCTTAATGCTTGATCATTCTTTCATTCGACTTCACTATTTTTCGATTCTTCATGCATCCTTTTGAACCTCAGATGAAAAACTGGTCACTGGTCATGGGAAATTAACCTTATTTCCGCTAATTGCTTTAGTACCGTTACCAATTCAGGACGTTTTTTCGCAAGTCTTTGTTGTTGATTAAAAAAAACGAGGCTCATTCTCTTAATATGGACTGGTATAATAAGGTGTGATTCAGCATAAGTGTCGCGAAATCGTAATCAAGATAGAAAGCGCCATACTCACGATAAACAATTTATTCTTTATTTGCACGAACAGAAGGTACAAAACGCTGCAAGAAAATGTTACAACTTGGTTGACATGGATCCATGCCTGTAGTCTCCACCAGCTTGCTGCGGAACCTCATGAACAGCCTTTTTCTGGACTTTTCTGCCACTCGCTTTCAAATGGTTGCCCACACGCGCTTGAAACCATTCAAATTCTTTGGAGGCGTCTTCCTTTTCTTGTATTCAGCCTTGCATAGTGCCCAATATCTTTCGATAGGTCGATTTTGGGGCACATTGTGGGGGGTTAATGTTTTTGGGAACGAAGTTGATGTTGTTGTCCTCTAAAAGCTTGGTCACTGTACCCGCATAATGTGAAGTTGCCACGTCTGGCCAAAATAATACATTACCCATGGTCCTCTTCTTCCCTCAAAATGGCAACAGCCGTTTCTTGATGCACTCTTCTGTATATATATCCTGGTTCATGGTACCGATGGTAATGAATGGTTCGGACACATCACCGTCTTCAGAAATGGTTTGCAAAACCAAGTATTTAGCTGGAAAATTCGTTTTTTGTTGCACTCGAGCTTCGTATGGGATAGCATGTTCTGAAACTAAGCTATAGTACTCGGTTCCAGTCGTTTCTTTGGGATCCGCGAACACGTATGTTTCGTCATCCATTACAAAAAAATGTTCTCCGCCACTAGGAACTCATCTTGTATAGTTTTCTTGTGCCCCTTTTGACTCGCTCCACTTGATTTTTCACGTAGTTTGGTTTATGCTGCTTCTTCCTAGTGACAATCCCACGCGCTTTGCCAACTCACGTTCTGAGCATGATGGGTTTTGGACCAATAGTCTCTTGAGCCTTGCATCTAGCTTGGTGTTTGGTTTCGGTCGGTATGACGGCTTTAGATCAGTGCTTCCAGTATCCACGAAACGTTTTATGGCTCTCTGGGTTGTCCTGTCAGACACACCTTGCTACCGGAAATGCTCTAAAGTTGCTTTTCGATTGCCGTTTTGGCTCTGGAAAAACTTGCCTATCGCCTTGCTCAGGTATTTTGACTCTTCACGCTTCATTCTGCACCCACTCTTACACTACAACTAGCTGGCTAGAAACTGTGATAAACACACTTTACAAGGACCTATAGATGGCACTTCTCGTGCAATTTGTTCCGTGTTGGCATGGCGTTACACCACACTACACTTATGCTGAATCATGCCTTATGATATATATTCTGCTTGCTGCCATTCTGTTCGCCTGTTTTCATTATTACAGACTAACATTGAAAAATCCAGCAACCTCCGAACTTGAGGGGTGCCAGATTTTGGATGGTTATATATGCTGTATACATTTAATAGAACATGATGATCTGTGCAACTCTTTAAAGAAAGAAGATTAGAAACTAAATGAAATGTATATAAAATTTTAGTTCAGCAACGAAATAACACAGTTCTATAAATTTTAGTTCAAGTGAGTAAAATAGTTTCACCTCTTTTCTTTACTGAACCTATAAGGACGCTATGTAACAGCAAATAAATGATAAGATAGATTGAGGAGGAATACCTGTTAGCATGTCCAGGCAAGATCCAACAATCGATTATTGAGTACAGCGTTATCAAAACTTAAACAGCACCTCCAGGAAACAGTGACACCCCAACGCGGAAAATTTGAAAATGCACTCCGAAATCCACGCCGGAAATCTGAAGAAACCGGATTATCAGTATCGCATTTTTGAATTTCATCCTGTATTATAATTCCCTCCTACACAAAGAATATTGTGAAGACTAAATATAAAACGAAAATGGTGATTTGTCACATTGCGTATTCGAGAGGAATAGATTTTTTCAAGATCTCCAACAAATGAACATGTGAAAAGTAACCAATTTCGGTAGTAGACGCTAAGGTGTATAACAATGGCAAAGGACTAGGCAAGCGAAAGCAAGTACGGCATGTGTAAAAAAAAAGTACAATTCGACATTATATAATAGTAAAGAGCAGGAAATAACCGATTAGTATTCCAATCTACAAGTACTTCATTTAGTTACAACTTCCTGAAGGTAAGTATTTTTTTAAGGTGCTACACGTTAGCTGAAAGTTAAAGGGAACAAGATCAAGACAAGAACACTCAGTCATACAGCTTTCAACTTAGGTGCAACCACTCCCTGGTTCGATCCCTCCCTATACGAGTTTGTTGCAACATAAACAAGTACGTGGATTTTCTTGAGATTCTCCTGTTTTGTTTCCTTTCACATTCTTGTTTCAGCAATTCGTCCGTAATCATTTGCTTTCATTAATCATTCATAATCTTCATCCTACACGTCATAACGTGGGACGTTAAACCAAATATACAATTTCATCTCAACAGCCAGATCCTACAGAATAGGTTCTGGAGTCGGAAATGAGTGAAATAGTTTACAGTAGTTTGATTCTCATGATAAACATTGGTAAAGTTTCTCAACATTGCTTAAAATTTTGTAATGAAGAAAATTTGCGGTCATTAAAAATACCAATATTATATATATATTGCTATTTTGTTATAGAAACAAAAGGACGCCAACAATATTTTTACAAATTTCCAACAAGTAGGTCTCATATCTTTGGAATAGTAAGAGATAACATGTCGCTATAAACTGTATTGAATACCATCTATGTAATTAAATGTGATACTCATCTGAGCAATTTTTCGAAACTAAGCCTTTTAAAAAAAGTCAAAGTTTTCATTCCCTTGTAATTTCTTTCCTGTTTATTCGAAATACGTAAGACATATTTTGTTTATTCTATTCGAGGATAGCATTTAGTATCTTCCCCCAAATTCATCGACGGCTCCGGAGCCGGTACTGTGACTTATAGTGAGCCGTTGTAAACGACCTCGTCTACGCGTATACTCACCATCACTGACGCACCTGCTCCTTACAGATCCACTCCTTCGCTAACGCTCGGGCCTCCCTGATCTCACTCGGTTAGATAGCATTCGGCCACTTAGCATAAGTTGGTTCGTGTTTTATGATGTAGTTTTTATGCCATACGTCCGCATTGTATACTCAACACAGTTACAAATAACGAACCGTAATCACTACCAAGTGATATGGAGAAGAAAATAAAAAATACCCCTATTCGATACTAAGGACCTTTGGATGTAATTACCCGGTCCGTTTCACTTGCATTATTACTGTAGAGGTATCTAAAATTTGAATGCTAGCAATACTGTAGTGTCGATAGTTTGTAATAGTTGTCAGATTGTAAGTTTTCGTTTAAAATGTAGATTGAATTATCTAATAATCTGACGTAACCATTTCAGAAAACTAAACTTTACGTTGGGTAGGTAAGACTGTTAATCTGGTGGTATTGCGAACTATGTCAAACAATTTTCCCTGCTAACACTTGCACCGTACAAAATTTCAGGGTGGCGGTAAATATGGTAGGCGGAAAAAAAATATCACGAAGGGAAAACAACAGGTAAAAATGTAACATGCACGTAAGAAAACATTTTCATACAGCACTTAGCCGGCTGTCCTTTGTAAAGTACCTGTTTGGTTTATTGCAATGATACCTCGATTATTTACTCAGTTATATGCAATAAGGGTCCCGATAGGAAAAATAACTATAACGGTTGCTTATGCATTGCTTCAACGGTTGTATGTCACTTTGAAGTAGCAGTTTACAATGAAGTTCGAAATAACCTTGGACATGATGTCTCTAAACAAGGATGTTTCTTTCATCTACGACAAAGTACTTATCGTAAAATTCAAGAATTGGGTTTGTCAGGACTTTTATAATAAAGATGTAGAGTTTTCTATGTTCTGCAACCAAACTGACTCACTGGCCTTTCTTCCATGTAAAGATGCGTTGCAGGGCATGCAATACTTAAATCAGATAGCTCCTCCAGAAGCAGAGGATAATTATGTTGTTTCAATATATGTATTCGGTTCATACAGATTAGGAGGGGAAGAAAACCATGAGAGTAAGACGCATTCCGCCACGGTTTCCTCCCTAAAATTGGTATGTGCATCAGGCTACTCTTGGAGAGAATCCAAGCACAAATATTTCAGGCAAGGGATCGAATAATAAGTTTTCCCCATTTACTGAAAGATTTTAAACATGACAATACAAGGTAGAGTAATTTATACATGTTGCATGTACGAGTAATTTATAAGGCTATAGTACAACGAAGCTACATGCCCATATGATGCTGCCAGTTCGTCTATTGCGTACCTTTTTCTTCTTTTGTTAGCAGGCAGTCGTTCATCAATGATTTGGAAAAGAACAGGTATTATTGGGACTGGACTAGATATGGCGCAATTGTGGATTCCCATATAATTAAGAATAGTTTCTTTTCTTCACGAAGTATTAGAGTTCGCATTAATCACACGGCTATGGTAAGGGGCATTATCCAAAACTATAACTGATATCTTCTCTAAGAGTTTTAGTACGGAGTATTCTCGAAAATTTCTGCGTTTACTGCCCTTTGATAAATCGACAGAATCATCAGACATTTTGTTGTGTTATAAATAAAGCACTATCCACAAAAGCAAATCGGCCACCAAAGTGCGTAATAACGATCCTCTCCCCTTTTTCGTTCGAAGGGAGCGCGGTGGCTCAGTGGTAGAGCGTTCACCTCCGGTGCTTGGGGTCCCTGGTTCGATCCCAGCTCGCGCCATGTGGACTTTGTGGTGGACAAACGCCGTTCACGTGGGTTTTCTCGGAGTTCTCCCGTTTCCTCCCACTTTCTTCATTCCACCATTTCATTCATTTCTCATAGTCACAGTCTCCTTTCGCCTAACCGGGATAAGCGTGGGACGTAAACTTAAAGATTTCATTTTCAGTTTTTCGCCCGAAGTTGCAACTATGCAATTGTCAAGAGTCGTCGGACAATTTTTTCATTTGGCACGTGTTGCTATCATACCAAGTTTCGTCTAAGTATACGTCACAGTATCCCGCGGAACGGTAAGCTTTAATTTCTTCGAGATAACGGTATATCTAAGCAGTAACTTCATTGAACTCACATTTTGCGCTTTTTTCTTGACGAAAACTCCATACTATGTAACACGACGTAATGCTCTGATGGAATGAGGAAATTCATAGTCTCGAATGTCTTCACAAATCATTACATTTCTTCCCAAAAAATACATTTCAAATCGGATTATTGGAAGGGACAGTCCCTCCAGTTCCAAGATTGGGCGGACATGACCCCTCATACCTCCGGGTTTTGCGCCAGTGAACTATTGATGGCTATAAACAATAAATTGAATCTTGCTATAAGGAACGAAGTTTATTGAGATAGCATTTTAAGCTAAGATTTTTTTCCTTCTTTCTATTCAAAACAGTAGAAAAAACTGTTTTAACTTTAACTCCTTTATATGTATTACTGCTCATTCATGGATGGAAAAGACCTAAGTCAAATTTTCTTTTTTTTTTTTCTGTTTGCAAAATCCGGAAAACTATAAAACTCAAGAGGAAAAAAGGAAAATAACCCTACTACCTGCCTTAAGCTGTAAATCAGCGTTTCCCAACCGGTGTGCCGCGGCACACTGGTGTGCCGTGAATGGGCCGCTGGTGTGCCGCGAGGAATCGAAACAAAATTATTAATTTTATAGCAATCAAATTGTAAAACGTAGGGGGAAATGTATATTTGTATTTCACATTACCGGTACTATGAACCTCTACTATGAATCTACAATTTTAAGTTTCATACCGTGTTACTACTCTGTACATTTCTAATGTTGAAAAAAAGTATTTGTTGTCATTGTTATGACCATTATTGCTTCTTTATTGTTGCAGACTATTTGGCAACCTGAACATTTAAAATATCATTCAATCCTTTCGACAAATTACCTACATTTGTGTTTTAAAAGTAAAAGAGATTTGTTTGTTCGTTCGTTCGTTATTTAGCGATCTTCTTTCTTAGTAAAAGGTTGGATACAGTTTTTAAAAAGAAAGAGTATTTTTAAAAACTTGAGTCCAATATTTCATTGCAATTGTTTATTATTATTATTATTATTATTAAATTAGAATGAAAAATAAGCTCGAGCTTTCTTCTCTGTGCGAAGGAGATCAGTGATCAAAGAAACAATACCACTGTGTTTCATATTTACAAATATTATTTATAAGTGTGCCGCGAGAATCCAAGTAACACTCGTAGTGTGCCGCAAGTTGAAAAAGGTTGGGAAACGCTGCTGTAAATTGTAGCACCAAAATTAGGACTCTTGGAGGAACTGAGAATGAATATTTACCCTTTTAGAGGCATTTACACTCTGCGCTTTTCTTTTTTATGTCATTCTGAAGGAAAGGGGATCCTTTTTTCTTTTTAAAAAAAATGAGACCTTCCTTAGTTCAGTTTTGAAATCTGGCAGCATTGACTCTTTCGCGAACCCCAGTGAAGTTTGCGGTTGCTAAGTCACAGGGGATAGAGGAAAGCTTTTTCCTCTTCCAGGAAAAATAGTCGTTTATCCATGGCCCCGACTGTATACGTATATGTTTTATATATTTAAGTTTATTTTTTTCATTCCTGTTTCTGTTAGTTTTGTATCTTATTTATTCTTTGAACGAATCAATCATTGCATATACGATTCACCCTAGAATTCCTCTGCTGCCAAAGGCCAAACATCTTGCGACGTGTTTTTTTTTTTTCTGTCGTTTCGTTTAAAGGGTTTTGCCCTTTCTTTGGGTCTTGCGAGATCAGCAATTTAACTATTACTAAACAAATATGAGTTTCGTGCTATGAAAGAAAGCACATACATTTAAAATGTTCTTGTGTTTGTTCCCGGCACTACTATAGAACCATAAGCATTCTCCAAAAAGAAAACAATTCATAATTTATGGCACTCAAATTATGCTAGCAAACTTGGTAACATAGCATTACTTCTTTCTCAATTACTATAATAAGTAGAGCTGCTGTTTATTATTATTTTGAACTTACACGTAGTGCAAATTCAGAACTGTTCCTTCAAGAAAACTTGTCCGCGAGGCAAAATCAAAATCTGAAAGGTTGCACTGAGATAGGTCTTGTTAAAGGAGTGCTCTGCACAACAGTGACATATAATTGCAATTAATCTTAAGCTCTGGGAAAGGCGGATCGCTAGCTCCGGGGGAGAGAGGCAAAATCTTTCGAAACACAGGTACCATTTAAAGTATCAATTAAAAAAAATATTCCCATTGACAAGTTCCATATAAGTTAAAATAAGGAGGGTATTATTCTTGAGTAATAGCTAATAATTTCTCTTTAATAAAGTTAGAAGTTTTATATTGTCTTTGTTTTAGGTAATTCATGTTCGTACCCTGCCGCGGATGTTTTGAATAGTCAATATTTTGGCTCTCCACGCTATATACTCTTGGTTTATATATATTGTCAATAGCATATGCTATCCATATTTTGATTGTCAAGTTGTCGCATATTTCCATGTCACATTACAGATTAACCTAAATGTATATTGTCAAAAAGGCTAGGCCAAATAATGTGGAAGTGAGCACGCCTTCAGGACAGTGACAAAGTACAAAATAATGATATGTGCCACCAATGTTTTGGGTCTCGACAACTTGGCTGTTGATGTGATACTAATTTTAGTAACGAACTCTCACCTCATTAAACATTCATTTACTTGTTATAATTTGACTATAGCTTAGATTTCTTTTACAATGTGAGATGTCTATGGACAACCTTACGGAAAAGTTATAGCGTCCTTCCTCGAGATATAGTAAATAAAATAACCAATGGATTCTTTGTATTCTATCACAGCCCATACATGTAACTCCCGTTCCTTTTGAGGATAGTACCAAGTACATTACTACTCTAGTAATTTCGCGAACGAAAGTAATCCAACATCATTAACTTACCTGTATGTATTTTCAGCTCGTTTACTATCACTGACTAGAATTCTTCCTGAGGGAGAAGCTATATGAAAGTTGATATCCAGATCCCCTTGTCCACCATCTATTACCTACCGACAAACGAAATTACAATTAACACACAACTCTTAACAAGTATGTATAATAAAACTAAAATTAAGGAGTCTAATTTTACATCTGTGTAGGTATAGGTCTTTACTACATTTTCACCCCTCCCCCTTTAAATTTTAAAGAACATTTTAAACAATGAGAAACACCAAGAATGTAGAGAGTGGGCCAAATAATACTTTTACGGGTACTAATATTCAAATGATGTTTGAATTAAGCTGCGTTGCTGAAGAATACTTGGCGCGTGACTCAGTTGTAGATGAGGTACTTTTGCAATTGAACGATTCCCGTTTTAAATACCCACAAAATAAAAAAAAAAAAAAAAAAAGAATTAAAAAAAAGTGTAGAGCAGCGTTTCCCAACCGGTGTGCCGCGGCACACTAGTGTGCCGTGAATGGGCCGCTGGTGTGCCGCGAGGAATCGAAACAAAATTATTAATTTTATAGCAATCAAATTGTAAAACGTAGGGGGAAATGTATATTTGTATTTCACATTACCGGTACTATGAACCTCTACTATGAATCTACAATTTTAAGTTTCATACCGTGTTACTACTCTGTACATTTCTAATGTTGAAAAAAAGTATTTGTTGTCATTGTTATGACCATTATTGCTTCTTTATTGTTGCAGACTATTTGGCAACCTGAACATTTAAAATATCATTCAATCCTTTCGACAAATTACCTACATTTGTGTTTTAAAAGTAAAAGAGATTTGTTTGTTCGTTCGTTCGTTATTTAGTGATCTTCTCTCTTAGTAAAAGGTTGGATACAGTTTTTAAAAAGAAAGAGTATTTTTAAAAACTTGAGTCCAATATTTCATTGCAATTGTTTATTATTATTATTATTATTATTATTATTATTAAATTAGAATGAAAAATAAGCTCGAGCTTTCTTCTCTGTGCGAAGGAGATCAGTGATCAAAGAAACAATACCACTGTGTTTCATATTTACAAATAATATTTATAAGTGTGCCGCGAGAATCCAAGTAACACTCGTAGTGTGCCGCAAGTTGAAAAAGGTTGGGAAACGCTGGTGTAGAGAGAAGTTTTTAGGTGAAAGGTCCGGAAGGAACACACGCTTGGAATTACAGTACTTGTTGACACTCCATTTTTTGGCTGGGCTTTTTATTGTGTTCCTGCAGATAAGTGCTGTCTGAATCCTTGTTTTGCGTTATCGTGCACAACTCCAAAAGTTTGAATTAACTAGCCTAAAGGTGGATGTATCTCAGACTCTTGGCCGCTGGGCTAGTCTCCTGATAATATGTGACTGCTAGTTTAAAATCAACCGACAGACTAACTGTCGGCAACGAATTTCCCGGCAAACTCTAACAACTAAGTCCAACTCACTCCAACTAACTCCTCGCTTCCAGATTTTTTTTTTTGACGTGTTGCTGATGAGATGACTCTTGTATTGACAGGCACTTGATGTAAGATAAGTTCAATAATTGAGGAAGAAACACTCTCAGCCTTTATCATATTAAAGATGTACACTGATATAAGTAACATAATGTACACAAACAAATCTTTAATTCTACCAGAAATCATTAAACTAAGAAGTAGGGCCTAAACACAACACGAAATTTTAGACTAAAATGAATTTTTTTTATTAAGATCTGTTTTTCTGTGTAATTTCATAGTATTAAAAGAAATAATAGTCGTTTTCAAAAATCTTTACATAATGCAAAAATTTAGGTGGCCCACAATAATGACATACACTGAGCACCCAAACTTCTCGTATCTAAGAAAAGGTTTGTAAATATTTATATTAGTTTATTTTATAGCAATTTGGAGACATTATCTGGCTCAAATCCATTTTTAAAATTTTTTTTTCATTAAGTATTTCACTAAAATGTTTAGAACGTGAGTGAAGCATATTGAAAACACTTAGAAAGTAACTTTTAAATTGTTTTTAGTATAATTGCTGATAGATGCTGTATAAGATAAATAATTCAAACATGAACAGTCATATTTTGTACTACGAATTTTTGTAATTTAATCAGACAGTTTCAAGCAATCTTTAGATGACATCGATAAAAGTGTCCGCGAACATTGAATCTATCTGATTCAGTTAAAAAAAATCGTGATACAAGTAAGACTGTTCATATTTGTTTAGTGTACGTTATTTAGTGTACGTAATTTTCTTCTAAGCATAGCTATCTTGAATCGGAGCTTCTTTCCTGAGAACAAAAAATCTGTACACACTCAGCAATTTCGGGAAAAAAAAAATCATGGTTTAAATCCGTTACTGGCTGACATATCTTAACGGCACTACGTCCGACAGCAAAACTAATGTTTTTCACAAGATGATGATTTCCTTCATTTTTCATATCAATTCATATACATGAATCTGAAGCTTCCGGTTATACATACTTTTGCATCACATTAAAAAAGCCGATAAATCGGTATAAAGAAATGAACTGACGTGAGAGGAGCGTAAATCAAATCCAGTAAGGAAAGGTTCTACTTCCGAAGCAAGTGATTTAAAACACATGAGTTTAGGAATATGCAGTTTATCTTTTTTACCAACTTGAATGTGTAAGAGAAGATATGGAAAGACGTCAATGACTAAACTGAGCAGGCCAATGCACAAAACAAAACTTCACTCGAAGATTTTCTAAGAAACTATATATTCGGCATGGTCATAAATATTCAACGATTCTCTAGTCCGCTACCTCAACTGCAGCCTTAAATGCTCCATATATACATTATGTAACCCAGAGCTTCCTATATAAAGTAGGATGGCATTTAGTATAGTAAAATCGCTCAAACAGTCCCCAGGCGGCTACAAAGGAAGCGGAACACCATTGAAGGAAACCACGCGTTTCTTGGTTACATGGGAGGGATAATTCAACATGTCCTTCCAGTTGACCTGCTGAAAAAGAAAGCGATGTTGCAATTTTCACCCTCTTGCTTCTTCAGTAGTCTTCGCAGAAAGACAGATTTATCTAGTTTTTCCGTAACTTTTGTTTTCATTGCATCCTCCTCCTTCCGTCTCCTTTAGCTTGAAGGGCATAATTGTGGGACGTTAAAGTGAAATATTTCATTTAATTTGAAATGAAATGAAATCTTTGAGTTTCATGTCCCACGGTTATGCCGGTTAGGCTAAAGGAGACGGTGATGATAAGTAATGAATGAAATGGTAGAATGAAGAAAGTGTGAGGAAACGGGAGAACCCCGAGAAAACCCACGCACACGGCGTTTGTCCACCACAAAGTTCACTTGGCGGGGCTGGGATCGAACCCGGGACCCCAAGCACCAGAGGTGAACGCTCTACCACTGAGCCACCGCGGCCCTTTCATTTAATTTGAATTCAATTTGGATATGTTGTAATGAAGAGAAAAAAGAAATCAATCATTAGTTTCATGATATGTGCTTATATTACTCTTAAATATAGCATATTGTTAATATTGTGTAACTTCCATAACGATACCGCTTGTACGAACCAAACATGTTAAGTGGTTTGCCCCTGTCCTCCCCCCCCCCCTTCCCCAAGGCAGTGCCGCAAAAGCTCGATGAGAAAAAACACAATCTTTCTTTGCCACTCCCAGAAATCCGTCCTTGACCGTCCCTGTCCATACTATTATACTGAATTCCTTTAATGATTGTTGTGTTTATTATTATTATTATTATAATATTATTTATCCATCGATAATAAAAGTTTAGCGGTGGCAACAACGTATTACTTCGACACCGAACACGTGCCGTTTATGGCTTATTTGGAGTGTTATTCATGGGGGCGGTTAGGGTAAATTTTCTGCTTGAGTACAAAGGAAGCCGGTTGGGGACCAATAGAACGTCTCGACTATATCTCATCCGGGTTAACTTTATTACGCCCGCCCAGCACGTATAATCACTCAGAAACGTGATATTACACTCTAACCTTAAGCTAACCTGTTCCCACTCCTACCCTACTATACCCTTTTGAAGCGGCCCTACTTATCGATGCGCAGCTGGAGCGGTATAGTAAAGTTTACTCTCTCCTCCAAATCGTTTCATGACTCCAGAACCGAGTACCCTGTTCGTATAAATTGTGATAAAGGTACAAAAATAAAATAAAATGGCCCTGCCGGGTTTTTAACCCCCTTCGCTCGCTCAGCTATATTTTATGAATTAAGTAACACTATATGCAACATTGGGGGAGACACTAAATATTAACCATAAAGTATTACAGGGTCATTTGGCCAAGTCTTGATAACTCACATGGGATATAGTATACATGAAGCTGTATCAGTTCCTGAAGGAGCAGGACGCTCATACTTTTAGGGATTATTCATTGAGTATGTACGAACTTACAAAGGGGGTAACAAAGCGACTTTTATTTACTTATCAACTGATACGAATATTAAAAAGAACGTACCTGTACTTTATATCTGCATGTGTAATGCCCTTGTACTGTATCTATGACTATGTGTGTGTGTGGGGGGGGAATTAAACGCATATCGCATGTCTTGTGCACATGGATACTTTTTACTATTGCACTACGTAGAAAATTTATGGTATTTCATGTAGAAGTGGTAATAGAATCATCTCAGGGGGTTCTCATGTATACTATTACCCTAACATGAAGGCATGCAGAAATTTGAAGTTTACATTGGTATCATCCAGTGAAATTTCTGGAATTCCTAGACTTTTCCGTTTTTCAAATATCCTGACATGTCGGTTTTCCAAGTTTCTCCACATGCTAAATTTGTATCCAGAAAGATTTAGAAAATTATTAGTGAAAGAATTATCATGTTTAACAATTATTTCTCGGCGCTTCTCGTAACTAAATTTATCCCATGTAGATTACCGGTATGTGCCGACGAAAGTATAAAGGCACGAGAATACGATATCCACGAAGAAACGTGAGTTGCAGTTGCATAAATTTGTCCTTTATTCTTAATCTGTATTGTACTGCTAATGTAAAGGGACTTACTTGATATTCTAAATCAATTACTTCTCCTTGCTTCACAGTCTGATAAAAACATTCCTGACTTCCAGGGTCAATGCTGATTGTCATTTCCCTTTCCATACTATAAACAAGGCACAAGTGCGAAATTAAAATTAAGTTTGCAAGCCCGTCGAAAGAAAACTTCATAGATACCATTTTAGTATTAAAACCAGATCTAACAATCCACTATAAATCCCAACCAACCACACCACAACCTCGCATTACCATACCACCACCACCTATATTTACGTACAGTACAGATACGTTTCTCAAAAATTCATACACCGCACAACACTTCCAACGAGTGTACAGTACACCGTCCAGTCACAGTCAGTGTTGCCAACAGCCGCACAGAGAAACTGGCTAAATAGAACTTCAAAAATGGCTAGAAATGGCTAAACCTGTATTGCATGACTAATATATATATATATAATCTGATATGATATGATATGATATTAAAGAAATGAAACTTTTGAGTTTAACGTCCCAGGCTTATGCCCATGAGGCTAAGGGACACTATGATTAAAACAAGTGAAAAAGATTAAGGAAGAATTGATGGAATGAAAAGTGGGAGGAAATAGGAGTACCACGAGAAAACTCACGGACATGATGTTAATACCATATTACACGGGCATGATATTACACTACATTATATCAATGTCTGTCTCGTTTTGTAAATTTATGTGCATAATGTATGTATATTTTTCTTCTTATTTTTATCTACACGTTATCAAAATCTTTCCGCATCACGAGAAATCAATGAAGGATGCGATGTAATAACATTTACAACATATTTATTTTTGGAGTATATTGCGTAATGAATTGCGTGTCTTCAGATATTGATAAATGCTCTTCATAGTATTCTCACAATTACTTTATCAATTTATAGTCTTCATATTAGGAACATGTAACAGAGCATTGTTTCAGAAATGAGACTTAGGTGCACTAGTGTTGCCCCACGAGACTCTAGAAATTTCTCATGTTGCCTCGAAAACAAGGCGATAATTTTGTTATGTTTCTCGTTTCCCCTCTTGAATTTGAAGATGTTCTTCTTGTCTCGAAATCGAGATGAGAATAGAGATAAGAAATTTCTCGTTTTGTAGGAACACTAAACAGAACCATTGAGGAAGTGTTAATTAAATATTGCTATTGAGGAAGACCTAACAAGGGAACTTAAGGGTGGCGCGTTATTGAACTCGGGGGCAGAAGAATGGGCAATCCTGATATAATAATCTATTTTTAATAAACATTCATCTCCTTTAGTCTACACGGTATTATTATGAACCATAAACTAAATACATCATTTTGTAACCTACCAAGATTTCTCTATTCTTAAATCATTCTATACATTTTTTAAACTTTCGCATACTAGAAGTAATTGTGAAGGTAGGTTCTCTGTATAATATTTATTATTAGAACTCCCGCCTACCCTTTTCATAGGCTATCAGATGCAGAAAGATATTTAGTAAAAGCAATGTGTTAAGCCTTTTTTGTAATGTGGTTGTTCTGCAGTTCCTCCTCTAAAGTAAACTTAAATTTGCTTATATTTGATAACTTCGTAGAATTTCCTTTCCTTAGAAACTTCCTTAGAGTACATACAGTCATGTTCAAAAATTCCTGGCGATCCACCCTTTTGAAAAGCTTTGCACTCTTATGCATAGTTGGAATTAAATAAAGAGTCCTGGATATTCTTTGATCAATTCGGGATCTTTATTTAGAATCAAAATATTAGTTTCTTACGTATAATTACCAGAATGTCGTCCTAAAGAAAGGTGGGTGGCGAAGATGCTTTGAACAACACTGCACATATAAATTATATGTACGTGCGTTCATAAGATCAGGAAATTTGCTTTACTTTCCTACCAGAAGATCTATTTTACTATTTTTAACGTAAGGAAAGACTGTAAAAGATTTTTTTTTAAAGTCAAGATATTTAAGCACACACCGCACAAAATGCGTCAAGACATCTATTTGAGTTGTAGAAAATAAAGTACATAGAATATATTTATACAGAGTAACACATCACTGCAGTAATTAAAGCTTTGTGCGTACTATCTACAATAATCCATTGTTCATTTTTTTTTTAAGTTCCCTTCCCACCTTCTCTTTGATGTTTCAACTTGCATCTCGAATAAGCTAACCTAAAGGAATCTCCCATGTTTCTAAGAATGAGAGAATGCTAAAATAAACAAAACAGAACATAATTCTTTCCTAAATGCTAAACCTGTCGACCAATAGAAAAAAAATATTGTCAGCAAAGAAACTTTTCAAAAAAAATATCACGTTCACAGCCATTGAGTGTAGTGGGCGGGAACAACCAGCGCTTTGACCATTTCTGAAAGTGGCGAGTGATCTAGATGTGTGTGAAGAAAAAAAAAACTGAGAAGACAGGAAACAGAGATTTACTTTACGAGATCTATACTGTTGTTATTGATATTTGAGAAGATGAATGGGAAGTTGGAGAAATAGCTAGAAATGGCTAAAATTAAAGTCAATGGCTAAACGAAAATTTCTCTGGCAATTGTCTCCTCAAAATGGCTAGATTTAGCCATAAAATGGCCAAATTGGCAACACTGGTCACAGTACGCAGTGTTGTCAAATTCAGAATAAGAGACTTCCCGCTCAAAACCTTGAAATTTCCCGACCGCTTGCAAAATTTCCCGCCTAGAAAGAAATAAGTTTCCAATATGTTAAAAATCAAAAAGTGGAAATGTATTCACCAAAAAGTGGCGAACTTCCATCTTCTTCGTACGAAATTCACTGTAAAGAGTCACTACCATCAGTATACATAGTCAGACAGAATATGCAGTTATTATGCGCAATGGATGCACATTAAACGCATAGGCAAATAAACTTTCCAAAATATATTTAAAAAATAATATTGGAATACAAATACAAACTAAGCAAGACGACGAGTTTCTGTTTGAAATGTAACACTATATTCCTATACCTGAGTGTCTAATGATGAAGTAGATTTGTCGTTATTTTCCACTTAAATCAGAGATACTGAGTGGCGGGAATTATGACTTGGAGTTGCTCGGAAAGTTGTGCAGTCTATGTTATTTGCCTGGAAGCTCGACCAGACAACAGCAATAGCGTTAACACAGTCAGATCCAATCCGATTTCTTTTCTTTGGTTTTACATCGGTCACAGTGGAGAATGTCCTTTCAGCCTCTGCATTCGAGTGTGGCAGTGATAAAACTATTTTTGCAAGAGTTGCAAGATTTTGAAATGGCAGAACATTTTCAAAACTATTAATTTCCCCAATGGAATGCCACATTTCATCAATATTTAATTCTGCCTATGCTTTCTGTTTTCTTTGTCAGAATCAAGGGCCAACGGTAAATTTCCCCATTCAGCGGCCGCAACCTCAACATCCAGAAAAGTTGAAAAATTAGAAAATAAAACCGAAATTTCCTTTAAACTTTTTCGGATTCAGTAATAAAAATGGAAGGATCGAGAAAAATCATTTCTTTGAAAATTTGGTCTTGAAGGGGAAATCTAATTTGATTTTCCATTATGTTGACTGAATTTAGCATTTTCAAACAGAATTTCCCGCATTCCTGCCAATGCTAAGAATCTTCCGTTTTGCGGGAAATTTCCTGCCGTCTGACAACACTGACAGTACCACAGGCTACGCGAAAGTGACGATTTCAGCTGGAGTCCATTAAAATGAAATTTCCGTTTGATGAATAACAATCCCTTCCCACTTTTAGCTGAGAAAAAAAGGCGCGTGTTTTCCATACATCTGTCAAAATCAAAGTATGGTTTAAAGTAAATGCTAATAAACATAGTGGAAAATAACATGCTTGGTGGAAAGAAAAATCAGTTTGGGACAGATTTACAATAGGGGACACGCTAGAAATTCATTTAAGAAATCTCTAAGCCTAATACCATAACGGTAAATGATTTTTTTTAATAAACTGTCTTTCATTCTCATCAGCAAGATGGGCGGGCGATTGTACAACTGTAATTTGTGGACACCGGAATAAAATAAGTTAATCCTTTGCCTTTGAGAGGCTTTGGGCGAGTTCAGTGAAAATAAGCTCTGGTGTAAGTGGCGATGAAAGGCAAGTATGAAGTCCATGATAAGTGATATAGATATGGATTGTTTCGATAGATTGAACGCTCGGTATTGCAATAATCTCATTGGAATAGAAAAGAGGAGACAGAACTGATCCTTGACGTACTCCTGTTCGTAAGAGAAATTCATGTGATTGTCCCTGATCGAGTTGTATAAATGCACGGCGTCGGTAAAGAAAATTCGCTATCACTCGGACGTAATGAATTGGTAGAAGATCTTTTAGTTTATATATTAGCCCCTCGTGCCAGACGGTATCAAAGCCACGCTATATGTCAAAGGAAATACGCACAGATGGAAGATACTTCTTATAGTGGTTCACTATAAGGGAAGAGAGTTTAAATATCTGATCACTAGTAGCAAAGAAGGGTCGAAATTCTGCTTGAGTAAGAGGAAGGATATTACATTGTGTGAGAAAAGGGTGGAGCCTTTTAACCAAAATCCTTTCCAATTTTTACTGAGAAGGAAGTCAGGCTAATAAGTCTGTAGGAAGTAGCTGGCAGCGGCGTAGCTTAAGGGAACGCCGGTATGCTCGGCATCCCCTGTTAATAAGAAAAAATACGCATTTCATTGTATATAAATTGTTTGCTTGTTATTATCACAATTATTTCCACTGCAATCTTCTGGATGTGCTCTCTCGCCTTACTTTGACAAGCGGAACCTACGCATGCGCGTCACTCAGATGCACATTTTCTGTCTTTCCTCTTGTTGTATGCTATGTTCCTTGGGCATCCAGGCCTACTGCAAGCAACGGGGTTTTCGTCTGCTTTCTGTCGAATACGCATGCCCAACTACTTGCTTTCTTACTCTCTTCAACCCTTGCAACTCTACATTTTGCTTTAGATATACGCTGGCGTAATCAAGTACTTCCAACTCTAGGGCCTTATGCAGAGTCGTTCTGACGCGTGATTAGTTACATACTAAAGAGTTCGACTAACATAAGTTTCCTGCAGTAGTCAGGCTCTTAGTATGACGCTAATCATACGTCAAAACGACTCTGCATAAGGCCCTATATATCTTGAACTAAGTTATAGTTTCTGTACAGAACGTACGAGCGCTAACATCAAGGAGATAGGACAAAACAGAAATGGTTAATTCAATGCCTTTTTGAAGCATGCCGGTTATGTAAATAATAGTATAAAAATAGTTATGCTTTGATAGTAATTAAATGCTTCGTAATTGTAATCGTAATTAAAGGCAAACTCTTAATCTTCATTATGAATACATAGTACGTCCAGTGGCATTCTGTAGAATCACGATCACCGATCTGGTAGACCAAGAGAGCCAGCATTCCCCACCCCTCGCTAAGATTGTTTGGGCCCTTCATAGCCCAGTCAAAATAGGTTTTGTGTCGGAACAAATTCCCGGAGAGCTGGATTTTTTCCTGTTGATAGACTATGATGAGACATGTAATTTCCCAGAAGTCCCCGATTCTCCCCCTTGTGTCCCCCCAGTTCCCCTTAAAGGTAAATTTGCCGTCTCAAAAAATTAGCCATAACTCCGAAACCAGTGGAGCAAATGCTTCGCAATTTTTTTTTTATTTTCTTTGTCTAATGTTAGGCTACAAAAAAGGTGTCTTTTTTTTTTCTCGAGAAATGTATAGTTTCGTGGCAATTGTGTCTTAAAGAGAAAACAAGTTTTCTGGCGGGAAAAATTCCCTTTATTTTTTTTTCTACGAGGTAAAGTAAAAAATGTTTCAAATGAAAGTTTTAGACCGAAGTCTAAGCTTTAAAACGAGGTATAAATTGTCACAGTACGTAAAGCCAGAGCTGAGTATTGTAGCTTTGAACGTCATAAGAATATGTTTCAAGCCTCGTAGGAATAAGATCAGAAAATGCCAGTTTTGGTTCGGGGGACCTACCCTACCCTACCCTCATATTGGGTTTACCATTATCCACCATCTATGGACCCGCCGTGTCCCGGACTGGCAACAGCCGGCAGCTTTCTTATATTATGAGTTTAATTTAATTTCTATACTTTTAAATAAATTCATAACAAGAACAGCATCACGGACCATCCTCCCACCACTATAAGCTAAGAATACTGCGTGCAATGTTTTCTAATATTCATTTTAAAATGAAGCCAGATTATTTGTGTAATTGATCTTCAACATCTTCATTGTATCGAGGTACATTGTTGCATGATAACCCATTACAGTGCTTACACATAGCTAAACAAGTAAAGTCAGATATTCTGCAGCGACAATAATATCCACACGCTGTCTTGCAAGAGCATGAAATTATTACTAGGAGGTCATCAGGAGTAAAAGGTTTCATACTTAGTATCGGTCTTAAGACTCTTCTTTTTCCAACACTTTCTTTGATATATTCATGTTTCCAACCCCAATCAGTAGGATTAAGTTTGTTCCCTAACCACAATTGCACCTGTAAGTACACTCTGAACAGGTGCTAACGACACGCTTCTGAGGTCGGTGGTAATTTTGCTAAATCAAAGTTTGACTTCAAAGAAGCCTTTGCAGTTAGTCTTGTAAATCTGAAATAACGAGCTTCGTTTAAAGTTGAATATTTACTTAGCCCGTACATTGAAAGAACAAACTTTTCTCCACTCTCGACAAGAGTATCTTTTGATGCATCTTGTTGCAGGAATCATTCTGCCTCACATTTTGCCTCTGTGTTTTTTTGAATTAATTCAACTGCTTTTGTTTTCCCAATTCCAAAAAATGACGAAGTTGTATCACAGCCACAAATAGCATGGGCAAAAAGGAGAAGTTTGTCTATATTTTTGTTGGATCTTTTCAATTTATCGATATCAAAACAAGTGCTTGACGGGTTCTTTCCTCCAACATCTTTTCGAAAGAAAATGTGTCTCTTCTCTTACGCTAATGCAACTAGCAATATTAAAATGTCCGTGTCATTTCCAACAACAATCACTCTGGAAAAGGTATCAAGTTTGTCAATTCCAGTTCTTACAATTTCAGTATCAGCATCCTCTTCAGCTATAACTACTGCTAATCGAACCTTTTCGAACTCTTTACATGTGCATTCAATCAATTTCTTTTTGTTCTTTCTGTTAGAAAGAAAAGGTTCTTTTTATACGACACATTTAGTATTTTCGTCGAACTGTATTTCGCGTGAGGAATATTTCAGTGTCCTCCTTTGGTGTTCTTCATCTTTCGTAGTCGCCTCTTCTGGATAACCATCGAACACCACCGTACAATTATTTCCATACTTGGACAGTACAAATGAGCACTAGTTCCTAACAATATCTCCATCCTTAGGCCATGAAACATAATGAAGGAAACCTCCATCGATAACTATCCCAGCATCTTCTAAGCATGGTTGCTCAACGATTCCTTCTGAAAATGCTTTAACTATAGACGATTTAGTTCCTTTTCAAAGATAAGTATTATCAAAAATCGATGAAGGTAGAGAAGACAATTCATATTCTAAATACAGCTCAGTTTATTGGGGCTGCCTCATACACATAAAATTCTATTAAAAAGCTGTTGTGGGTTTATGTTCACTTTTAATGATCGAACCGATACAGACTGGCTTCAGTAATTACCATGTCTTTTCTTTTCAATTTTAGCTCTCCAAAACTCTTACCTTTCATTTTTCCATAGCTGCCAAACCCACTTCATAACCTTTATCACTGTTAGCACTATCATTTGACACAAAGCCGGAATGTAAAGACACGAGATCCCCTAAAAGCTTGGTAAAAGGGTTGTGCTGTCTCAGCCAAAATGTAAATTTCTCAATATCCTTGTTATCTCTTTCTTTCCTTGATTCCCGCAGTTGTTCAACACGCTGTTCAGTAAAATTTAAGGCTGTTCTTGCAAATTTATCTAAGGTTTCTTGTATCTTTAAACAGTAGGGTGTTCCATGAATCCATTTTGACAAATCCGTCTCCTTTAGCCTAACCGGCATAAGCGTGGGACGTAAAGCTCAAAGATTTCATTTCATTTTTTTCCATTTTGACAAAGTACTATCTGTTATTCCTCTTCCATGCGTCAGACCTCCCACCGCTTTCATTGGACGCTTTAGGCATTGTTCTATTATTATGTCTGTCCAAGTTCCCGACCAACATTTCCCATTCCTGCGAATGGTAAAATAACCTTGTTTAGTAAATAATTCGTATTCTTCTTTTGATAGTTTAGATTCGAGTTTCAACATTTGCTGAGCATATAAATGCACGGATTTAGCATAGGGCAAGTGGCCTCCAGCATGGAAGTATGGAATGCAGTCACATTTGCCGAAGCGTACTCAAGTATCTTAACGCCACAAGAGACAAATGTGACAGTAGCAAATCAAAACTCAAACCAACAGAACACGAAAACGCACAAAGAGGCCGAATGTGTATAAAGTTAGAAACACAGAAAAAGAAAATACACTATAAACACTAGTAACTGACAAGTGTTTTACTTCAAGCCTTGCTCTCTGAGACAGATGTACCGCACAATTTCTTCGCAAGTGTCTCTATACGAGGTGATATTGTTTGCACACAGCTTAGACGTAACAAACATTCCAGGTGATGGTTGGACAACGAACTTCTCTGGTTTGATTTCGTCAGTCGTTTTGAAAATAATTACTCACACACATACGTCGAACCAAACATTGACATAATATTGGCAGCATTACTATGCAGTCGCGGAAATCGACATCGAGGGAAATTCCTATACAACTCTTGTAAATTGCTTTTCTGATGGAATTTCTCTTTAAATTC
Organism: Thermobia domestica; assembly: GCF_964235325.1. Taxonomy (NCBI): domain Eukaryota; kingdom Metazoa; phylum Arthropoda; class Insecta; order Zygentoma; family Lepismatidae; genus Thermobia; species Thermobia domestica. Next base: position 108,053,802 of record NC_137459.1, on the reverse strand, counting down.
CTTGTCGCACACTAAGTCTATAAGTTCCAACTGAACATCAGAAGGAGCGTCTGCAATGCTGGTAGAGAATGGGATGGCAAATACCCTGAAGCTCATCTCCAAACATTTTATGTCCTGAAATCTGGTTTCAAACTCGTCCTTAAGGTTAAGCAGCAAACTGCGGTAATGAGTCAAGTCAAGTAGTTTACCGGATTCTTGTAAGGTGCCTAAGCTGGGAAAGTGAACCAAAATCTTCTTTTCAAATTGCTGCGCCCAAAGGGATAACTTCACATTGAACGCTTCGACGCGATCGCACATATTTGTAATTAGCAGATGTTGACCCTGCAATGAGAGTTTAAGAGCATTGAGATGAGTAGTTATGTCTGTCAAAAACGCAAGGCTGCATCTCCATTGGTCGTCTTTCAGTTCTGGCACGGAATGATCGTTCATATCGAGAAACATATCAATGTCGTTTAGTAACTGAAAGAACTGGTTTAACAAGTTCCCACGGCTCAGCCAGCGCACCTCAGTATAATAAGGTATGTCTCCGTATGCACTGTTTAGGTCTTCGAGGAAGGATTTAAATTGGCGATGTCTTACTCCATGTTTTCTGAGGTAGCTGGTGGTACGAACTACAACGTCCATGACATCGTTCATCGTTACACTCTTTGCACACAACTGTTCCTGATGCAACATACAATGAATTCTCCTGATATCATGCGACACCCCAAGCTCTTGCAGTTTTTGTTTTAGTCGCGCCACGAACCCTGCTTCCTTCCCAACCATAGCAGGTGCTCCATCGGTCGCTACAGAAACCAGTGCATTCCACGCAAGGCCTGTATTTTCGACACTTTCTTCAACACACCCAAGAATGTCAGCGCCCGTTGTGGTGCCCTTCATAGGTATTATGTGCAACAGTTCCTCTCGAATCTCCAGATCACTATGTACACCACGAATAAAGACAGCAAGCTGCGCAGTATCTGTAACATCCGTACTTTCGTCGAGCGCCAGGGAAAATACAATAAACATTTTCGAAAGTTCCGATAGCTGGCTCAAAACATCATCTGCAAGATGTTCTATGCGTCGCGTAATAGTCTGTCGGGAAAGTGAAACCGATTCGAACTGCTGTATTCGAAATGGACAAAAGTCTTCTGCTGATGTTACTATACACTCCTTTATTAGGAATCCGTCTGTGAAAGGGCGCAACAATCTCGCAATATACAACGCAATTTTGTAACTCACCCGCACAGAGGCTTCACACGTTCTCTCCCCGTCTTCATTTTCCGATGCGGCCTTATTCTCTTTCAACTTCTTGAATTTTTCTTTGCGAAAATGTCCTTCAAGTTCCCGTATTGCTCCAAGTGATAAGTATTGTAGTGACGTTGAAGGTTGAACTTTTTAAATCCGTGTAATGTTTTAAAGCACACTAAATATTGGGCTACACCGTCATCTTCGACAAAGAGATAATCTTCCTCCCACTGCGTGTTAAACTTAAGTGTAGGTGTAGGGCAGCGTCGTTTCGCCATCTTACCGTTTTCAGCTCTTTACAATGACTGTGCTCATATACAGTGTATGCAGAAAATAATGAGACTCGCCCCTGCGTGGCATTCCATTCGCTAGAGGTAAGCTACCGGAAGGATTGTGATGGATGATCCAAACAGTTAACGCACTGTAGTACTACGCTCACAAACAGTATGTGTCCAGAAAATAATCAGTCTGGCCGTCGAGTGGCGCTCTATTCGCTAGAACCAAGCTACCTGGAGGGATTCTGGTGGATGATCCAAACAATTAACGCACTGAAGCACTATGCTCACATACAGAGTATGCAGAAATTAATGAGACTCGCCGCCGCGTGGAATTCCATTCGCTAGAAGCAAGCTACACGGAGGGATTGTGGTGGATGATCCAAAGAGTTAACACACTGAAGCACTATCCTCAAATACAGTGTATGCAAAAGTTAATGAGACTCGCCGCCGCGTGGCACTCCATTCGCTAGAAGCAAGCTACCCGAAGGGATTGTAGTGGATGATCCAAACGATTAACGCACTGAAGAACTATGCTCATATAGAGTGTATGCAGAAAGTAATGAGACTCGCCCCCGCGTGGCATTCCATTCGCTAGAGGTAAGCTACCGGAAGGATTGTGTTGGATGATACCAACAGTTAATGCACTGTAGTACTACGCTCACAAACAGTATGTGTCCAGAAATTAATCAGACTGGCCGTCGAGTGGCGCTCCATTCGCTAGAAGCAAGCTGCGCGGAGGGATTGTGGTGGATGAACCAAACAATTAAAATATTGAAGTACTATGCTCAAGTAGCTAGATATGGTTACTACGAGCGCAATTTTGACTCTTTTTTGTGACCAGCGCAGAAGGATCCAACTAACTATACATAGCGGAAAGTATTCCCATAACTACAATGTTAAAGTGAGATCGCATAAGCTTTTATGACATTTAAAATCATAAAAACTTACATCTAACTAAAACTAAAACTACAACTAAATTATTCTACGCACTTACAAATATAATCATATCCATAATCTTCACATCTACTACATCTACCAAAGCTACAGAAGTCACTTGTACATTCTTTTTTAGTTTGCGTTGCAATTGATTTACATGTTGTACAATAATATCGAAAGTAGTCTAATTTTATTATGTTTTGCTTAGGCGTTTATTATATAAATGAATTGCATATATTTTATTTCATTTCTATCTTATAATGACCCCATGGTAGGGTATTGATCCCATCCTTTAAATCACATCTCTTATCATCCACACAACTTAAAGCTAACTTATTTACTTCTATACTGTACAAATCGTGCTTATAACTTCTAATCAAATTCATCTTCTTATAATATTCTCTTTGGCTAATCAAACAGTCCTTATATTCGTTAAATGTAAGTTCTTTATACACGACACTCTTCTTAACACCTTTAGCCTTCTTACAACACTTTTCTTTATCGAACTTACCTTTAAAGTCTTTATCTGTTAAATCTATTTGAGGTGCTTTTATACTGTACATCTTACTTCTTAAACCCACAAACTCTTCTATGATTGTGCCTTTAATCTCATCCTTCATCTTACCAAGTATTTTCTTATTGATTTGTGGTATCTTATATTTGTTATCTTTAGGGTAATCACTCGTGTCGAAGTAATCAATGTAATTTTTCATGTCCTCGTACACATCTTCTGTTTGGATATGGTATATATAACTATTGGTATCTGTATAACATACTTCTATTTTGTCTTGATACTTAGGTTTCATCACAGTATAATGGAACTCGTACATTAAATATTTTGACAAATCTAGAATTGACATACCAACATAAATCGGTTTGTTAAATTGCACTTTAATCTTGTTCATGTGAACTGCTACTAAATTTTCCGTAAAAACTGTAGTACTCTTATAATTTGGTTTTGCTACAAGCTTCTCGTATTTTTTCTCATCACTTAGAAGTTTAATATTAACTCTCTTTCTAATATTCTCCATAGTCTTTCCAAATACTGAATTATTCATGAGCTTATAGAAGTCTTTTTCAAAACCATTTGTTGCTTTCGTTCTCATCTGTGTGTTTAAATCAATATATTTGTTTAACCAATCTGATTGTTTGAACTCTATTATTCGTTGTATCTTCTTAAGTTTCAATCCAAGTGACAAACATTGTTTTAGGTTTCGATAGTGAATTACATATTTCTCTTTGTCATATAGGGTTCTTAATAGCTTCGATTGTTTTGAACCAGGCGGACATATATTTTGAGGAGCTAATGGGTAGTCTTTGTGATAGTCATGTAATTCTTTAGGATATTCAAGATCAACTTCTAATATGTAGCCAGTATCAGAGTTATACTTGTAAAATCTATTTCTCTTATCTCATCTTCGCTTAACCATCTAAATCCCTTATACGGTAAATATTGACTCATTGCCCACCCATACAAGTTATTGGCATCTAGATACATTAAGTAAGAATCTTCTTTATTCTTATCATAATCTTCCATATGCTTATTATTTGCTTTAACATATCTTTTTGAGCATTGACTAATCCCACCTCTTATACCTTTCTCTACCATTAATACCATATCATAATCCCACAACAATTCTAATTTTATATTTGTCATCTTTAACATTGCATCCCAAGCTAAACCTGGTGCTGTCATATACCAAGCTGGATCAAGATCATAAGTAGAGACCGGATGTTTAGGCACTAAAAACCTAGAAAATAAGCAGGCAAATAGGCACTAAAATTTAAAAAAATAGGCAGTAAAATAGGCACTAAAATGTAGGTCGAAATAATGAAGGTAAATACTCAATAACCATTAAAAAATAGATTCAAGTCATAAATAATGCTCAAAGAATATAGAAACATACTTCTTTGTCAATATCTTCTTTTATTGTATATATAAAAATGAAGCTTGTTATGGATTCCATATATACTGGGTGAACCTGGAAGATGTGCACATACTTCGGGAGGTGATTCGTGACATCAAAGGAATACAAAAAGTCCTCTTACATGTTATGGAATTCCGCGTCGTATACGAGTGACAGGGGGGGGGCAACTTGGAATCGAAAATCGAATCCTGACAATTGGAGCGAGACATAAAAGTGTGCACGTACTTTGGGAGGTGATTCGTGACATTCAAAAGGACTTTTTGTCTTCTTTTCACGTCTTCTTTTGTCAGGATTCGATTTTCGATTCCAAGTTGGCACCCCTGTACTTGTACACGACGCAGAATTCCATATGCAACACGACTTTTTGTCTTCTTTTCATGTCACGAATCACCTTCCAATGTATGTGTACATCTGTCTGTTCCATTCCAATTGTCAAGATTCGATTTTCGATTCCAAGTTGGCATCACTATCACTCGCACACCACACGGGATTCGACAAACTACAGGTGAACTTTTTTGTCTTTTTTTGATAGCATTAATCACCTCAGATGTGCACATCTTTGAAGTTCACCCTGTGTATATATTGTAAGGTACCACGTGCTTTTGTTTACAAACACCTAATATACGTATATATGTATGTATTATTTATGTTATATAAATTATATATTTTCCCAATAAAGGCTTGTTTTGAAGAAAATGCATAAAATAGGCAACATTAGGCACTAAAGCAATTATTTAGGCAGTAAAGGTCGAAATAGGCAAAACAGGCAAAAAAATTGGCTTAAATCGAAGGTATAACCCCCTATATAAACTTTAAAATGTTATTTTTGATCATATCTTTAATGTTACAGAATAGGCATTTTGCCTAACATCCGGTCTCTAATCATAAGCTTTAAGACATGTTTCTCCAAAGTTCTCAAACACATCTGCTAACAATAATACATCTGTTTTCAAATATAAATCATGGTATTGTCCGAGATTCTTAATGTTAAACGTTTCCCATACTTTCTTTGCATGTTCATAATCTTCATCACTTATATGTGTGTTCATAAGCTTGTTGAAGAATGCTTCCTTTAGGGGTAATTTTCTTTCTCTAAACCTATTCTAATCGTTAACATAATCATATGGGTAAACACCTTTCCTTATTACAAGTTGAAACTGTTCTTGATTAGGATAAAAGTGCTGGGTATGTATCATTTGTTCAGGTTTCAAGTTCGATGACAATTTGTCTAAACTAGAAGCCATAAATCTAAATGAATCTACAAATTTCAATTTAATAGTTCCAACCTTTTTACTGAATGATATGTATCTTTCTTCATTATTGGGGATTAGATCTATTTCTTCTTTATTACATCCAAGTTCTTTTATAAATAAGTGTGAGTCATATCCTGTCAAGTTATGTATGATCACTGGTACAAACTTTGGTACTTTAACTTTTAAATTGCAGTTATTACATAGAGGTGCTACAAATTTTCCTATTATATGATCATGATGCTTAACTTTATAATTTTCTTTAGTATACTCCTGCTTACAGTAATAACAACATTTAGATTTATTGAATTCTATTCTCTGACTTTTTGTTAATGGTAATTCGTTATTTTGTTTGTATATGTTCGATATGTGTTTAGCTTCTTTTGTTAACAGTCTCATAAATTTATTAGGAGCGTTCTCACCTCTATACAAAACAGGATTAGTTTTACTTCCATCGCTCTTTACTACATAATAACAAAATCCAGATGGTTTATGTTGTTGATATTTTTTGTATATGGCTCGTTATCTGGATAGCATTCTTCACAACCCATAACTTTATGTAACAAACATTCAAAATCAGCATAAATCACAAATGGCATTTTCATTGTGTATTGGTAGTTTTTAAATTCAACACATTTACCTTCTTCAGGCATTATTATTTTTACCGGCTCATTTAACGAACAATCTTGCTCATGTTCATTTAAAGCATTTTGAGAGTAAAAGAATAACAAACATCTATCACATAAATATTTTCGAGCTCTCTTTTTAGTTAATTGTGTACATACTAGTCTGCTTAAATCCTTAATCCTACAATAGTGTGTTTTAACTTGGTCTTCATGTTGTTCTTTAATATATAATAAATTGACATGATTTTCTTGCTTGTTTTGTGTGTGATGTAGTATATAAATTGAATAGTCTTTATCATATGCATAAACATTTATAGAAATATTAAGTAATTTTTCAGCTCTTGGAATATCGCATAGTTTTACAGGAAAATGAATATTTTTTAATTTTTCTTCTAAGTATTTAACAGCTTGATTGTACTTGGAAGGTCGTTGTGGATCTTTATTAACTGGGTATAGTGCAGAACAAATTGAATATAAGAAACATTTTTCATCTTCGTTCTTTACATTTATGACTGCTTGTTTATTTTTAATTTTATCAGGTAAATCTATGTATGTTGATCCTCTATATGGTGTATATTTGACGATTGCTAGTTGTAAAAAGTTAATGTCTATAAGAGTCCAGCCAGAACCTCTAGCTTGGAACTCATCCATTCTTGTTCTTAATCTTTGTTTCATTTTAGTTATTTCTTCTTTTAAATTACTTGATTGATATATTTCTTGGTTTTCAGTGTTAAAATAGAAGTTTTGAGTTTCTTTACCTTTCTTATATGTACAACTTATATAAAGATTAGCTTTTAATGAACTATGTTTACTTAAGCTAATTTGTAATCTGTTTAATATGGCTTTAGATGTTGCAGTAATATATTGTTCAAGTGGATCTTGTGGGTTGTAATTTGTTGTAAATTCCCATGTTTCTAATCTTGTTTTCATTGTCGTTTCTTTGAGTTTTACATCAATTGGTACTGATTCAACTTTGATTTTTGGTTCTTCAATTATTTCTTGTTTAAATTGGAATATATCTCTAATCTGTCTTCTGCTTTGTTCATCATCATATTGTTTAAGAAGGTTTATTAGTTCATGTTTTCTTAATCGGGAATATCTTTTGATTCCCTTTTCTTTACATTGTCGTCTTAACTCTATTACAGTAAATCTACTATAATTACTCATCTTTTAATATATATAAAATCTTACTACTCAATTTTTATCTTCGCCGGATTATTTCTAATCATTTTTGTACTATTTTTAGTTCCATATATCCTAATACAACACTTAACATTGTATACTCCTGCCATTGTCTACATATTACGCGTTGTATTAGAACACGACTTTGATTAGAATAACCCATCAAAGTTACATATATACATATTAAAATTAAATCATTTTTGTAAACTTACTCATCATCGTCATAATCATCACTACCATATTTATATTCATCATCACTACTAAAATCAGATGTTTTTTGTTGCTTTATTAATAATTCTTTTTCCTTTAACAGTATTTGCTTCTCTAGTAGTGCTGCTAAGAGTTTAAGATCATGATGAATTAGTTTAAGTCTATCATGTAATAAATCAAATTCTTTCTCCATATTTATTATATAGAAAACCAACAAAAATGAGATAAATTTAAAAAATCTAAGAATAAAAACGAACAGGTGAATATGACTAGTGCTAAGGAAATATTATCTTACAAACCTATATTTGATTGTGTATGTAAACATTTAGATATTGGAGGTTATAATGATTGAGACAAAATAAATTTTAGCATCTCCATAGGTATGTTAGATCATTTGTTCAAGAAAGCCACTAAAGAAAAGAACTCATTTCTTATACAAAACATTCTCTATACAAACGTTATGAACTTGTCTGATGAGATATTAGATTCACTGACTGATGAACAATGGTTATCTATAGGTTATGATGATTATGAGGAGGAATATAACTATGATCACATTACAGAAGATTTCATACGCAAATATCAGGAGAAAGTTAATTTGAGTGAAATATGTTCATGGAAAAAATTATCAGAGGAGTTTATAAGAGAATTAGCTGATAAAGTTGATTGGGAGATTATTTCGGAAAGCCAAGACTTATCAGTAGACTTTATAAGAGAATTTGCAGATAGAGTTCATTGGAGAGAAGTATCGTATAATCAAAACCTATCTGAAGAATTTATTAATGAGTTTATAGACAAAGTTGATTTTGATGCTTTATCTTATGGAAGCAAACTCTCTGAAGCCTTTATACGAGAACATGCAGATAAAGGTTTTTGGTGGCGCTTATCTGGAACTCAACAATTATCAGAAAACCTTATAAGAGATTATGCTGACAAAGTAGATTGGGAAATAATTTCAATGTTTCAAAATTTAACAGAAGGATTTATTGCAGAGTTCAAAGACAAAGTTCATTGGCATAACATTTCAATTTATCAAGACCTATCTGTAGAGTTTATACATATATTTAGACACTTTGTGGATTGGAGAGTTATAATAAGAAAATACCATAGTAATTCTGATTTAGGTAGTATATTGAATTTAGCATTCTATGTTACAACAGATGGTTTGTTTAATGTTTAACTAATTACCTTTTATGACTATTATATCATAAAAGTCGTAACCTTAATTATTAGATATTAACCTTAATTATCAGATAATAACCTTAATTATCAGATATTAACCGATCATATAAACAATCAATTTCTTTAACCAAATCTTCTTCTGATAAGGATGTCCAAAATTCATTACCCTTACCTTTACGAATATCTAGTTCTTGCTGCATTAAGTTGAATAGCTTAATACTGTTAGGATCTCTAAACTTTTCATATAGTATTACATGATTCGGATATTTTTCTTCTGCCTCATTAAGAGGCTTATATAGACTTCTCTTTTGGCATCTGATAGCATAATAAGGGAAACGATCATTAGGTTTGTTCTTCTTATATATGATTAGGCAATTATCTTTTGAAACATCATCTGTATATGGTGCTGCAATTTCTTTTAAGCTCTCATTTTGAATTCTCAATCTCTCCATTGTTTGTTCTATTTCTTCTACTTTTCTTTGCAACTCTTCTTGGTTTTCTTGAATCTGTTTAAAACTAGAAACGAAATAGTCTTCGATAATATCATAACATTTGTCATGGAAGTCTTGTGATACCGATAAAGCAATAGCGAGAAATATTTTCTTATATACATAAGTACCTGAAATTAGATTGTTGATTTCACTACCAGCTAGTTTTACAGTGTAGGATGAGTTTCTGAAGTGGCCGGAATCCTGGGAACTTCGAATTTTGTTGTAGTAATCTAATAACTTTTTTGATCCTTTATTTTCTAACCAGTGATCAAACCTTTTTCCACCATCTTGACACAGTTTAATAGCATTGAAGTATCCTGTACTCTTATCTATAATCAATTTAAAATCATCAAAAATACCATACCAATAATTGTTCTTAATCTGTTCATAGCAAATATCGTTTAAACTAAGAAAATTATCTATAGTACTCATATTTATTATATAGAAAATCATTATTTTTAACTTTATTTTGTTACCACCTGTTTTTTTTGGAAATATATGCTATGAGAGTAACGTTTTGTTACCTTTATCTCATTCAAACCAGCCTTTTATGGTTATTATTCCATAAAGGACAAAAATTTATATTTACACTACAACATTACTCTTATCTACCCAACTATTGTGCGAATCATCAAAACCTAGCCATTTAACGTATACTTTATCACCTTTCTTTCTTAACACCTTTTCTACCAAGTATTCATCTTTATGTTTCGTCTTTAATAGTTTTGGTTCGTAAAATCTACATTGCACATCTTCTTCTTCTAAATCTTAAATTCTATATGCAGGTGGATTAGATGGAATAACTTCGCTAATGACAAATACTTCTGTTGACCAATTAGGTGTATATCCTTTCTCAAATAACCCTTTGGATTTACTTATACGAACATAATCACCTAATTTGTATTTGGGTTTAACACGCCTATATTCTTTCTTATACACTAACTCCAATATTGTTCGCTCATTCTTCTTATTAACTTCTATAGGATTTAAACCAATTGTTCAATGTACTCTATTATTATACTCACTAACCAATGTTGGTAATATCTCTATCCATTTATAATTCCCTTGTATTGTGAACCTTCTCCACATGTTTTGTTTAAGTGTTCTATTAAATCTCTCAACAACAGAAGCTTTCTTACCACTATAGGTTAAATAATGATTAATCTTATTTTCATCCATTAACTTCTTAAACTCTTTATTGTAAAACTCTTTACCTTGATCAGATTGTAAGTTACTAGGTTTTCTCATTCTTAATATGGATTCAAATGCTTCTGTAACATTCTTACCACTCTTATCTTTAACAGGAACAGCAAACGCATATTTCGAGAACACATCTATAATCGTTAGCAGATACTTATAGCCTTTATTTAATTTGGAAACTCCTTTTAATACTCCACTATCCATTTCAACAAGATCAGCTTGCCAAAGATCATCGATACCTTTTATAACTTCACTTAATCTGTCAAAGTTTTTTCTAGATGGTTTGTGAATTTCTTCTATAATGTCTTCTCTAACGCCTTTACCATCATATAGTCAATCATTCTTTTTAACGAATTGAGATTTAGTAACACCGCATAAAGAGCAAATACCTTTCTTTAGATATATTCCATTCTTTGTTTGTTCAATTTTAGTGGTATGTTTCTCCGTATCTGTCAATTTCTTACACTTAACACAATACATCATCATTATTTATTGTATAGAAAATCAACAAAAAAAAATTAAAATTTATCACTACCTAATACTATACTTTTAACATTATCGTCATCATCACTTGATTCGTTTTCACCTTCATCTTCTATTTCTATATACATAATAATCAATAATAACTTACCTTCTTTCAATTCAGAATCTTTAGATGGTCTAATTGTTAACTGATCATACATATTAAAGTGTAATGGAAAACTTTCAACTAAAGCATCATTTAAAAATAGGTCTATAAGATGTTTATTAAGACTCGATTCTATATGCATTAACCTACCTCTATAAAGAAATTTGTAGGCAGCAGCTAAATTATATACAAAAAAGGCTGGTTTCCCAAGATCATCTTCTGCCAATCGACATGGAAATTCAACAATTTCTTTTCGTGTAAGTAAATTAAACTCTTTTTTCACTGATTCAAGCTGTTCTAATGTTACAACATCTTGTTTATCAATAGCATTAGATACATTAGCCAATCTTTTATTCTTAAAATCAACCCAGGATGTAAAAACTTCTCTAGATTCTTCTTTTATACTTTTAATGTTACCAAAAATATCAATATTTATTATATAGCAAACGTCCTTAGGAAAGCTCTCTTTCTATGTACATTGCAACAAACAATAATTGACCTTCTTCCATAGCTGAATTTTTATTTGGTTTAATTGTAATTATATCATTCTTGTTAAAGTTGAAAGGTAAATTTTCAATCAAAGTATCACCCAAATATACCTCTAGAAAGTATTTATCCAAACTTAATTCTATGTGCATTATTTTTCCATTATAGAAAAATTTGTAACCATTAGAGAGATTAAATATTCTAAAGATTGGATCTTTAACATTCTTAGTTCTCAATCGATATAATAGAGGTATAGTTTCTTTCTGCATAATCAATTTAGTAGTATTCATCCTAATCTTTTGAAAATCTTCTTTCTTTATGTATGTGTCTTGTAACGTTTCTAATGCATCTTCAAATCGTTTTCTATCGTTCTCTAATTGAGCTTCTATTGACCTAAGTTGACTTACGCTAACAACATCATTTAAATTCTCCAACAATTTTAATTTCTCTTCACTAATATCAACATTATCTTCTCTATCTTTAACATTACCAAATATATCCATACTCATTTATTATACAGAAAATGCCCATCCTAATTTTTCAAAACATTTCTTTAACATCTCTATTTGTCTAGATGAGTGTTTAAAATCAATATCAACATGAACATCGTGCTTTTTCAACAGATAGTACAATACACATTTTAAGTTAATAAACAATACTCTTTTCGGATACAGTTCTTTAAAGGTTTCGTAGAAGTTTTCGAAGTCGTTTATAAGTGTTTCTTCCATATGTCGTAAGTTTAATGGTTTTTTGATCGGTAACGTGGTAGTGTATTAAATAGACATCATCATAATATTTTGTGTATTTGTCTTTCTTTAGTACTTCTAGAACATCTTTTGTTGATATTAAATCTTTTGATACATCTCTAAATTCATCATTTAACACCTTGAACAGGAATAATTCTATCCTGTAAAGCTTGCAAACGAGATAACTGTAACTTAAATCTTTTTGTAGTATCATACCATGGTTTTCTCACACAAGCAGCTCTCATTCATTCATTAGTACTGTAAACCCAACCATTCCCTACAGAACAATAATCACAAATGTAACTACTCATACCTTTTGTTAATGACTTACTACCACAATAACTGCATTTTAATGGTCCGGAGTTATAATTTGATAACATGTCCTTTAAGGTAATTATTGGATATAACTTTACCAATTCTTCTTCCGTATACAAAAATTTAGGTATTAACATTTTCCATAACTGAATAAATGTATATGCGTTGTTTTTAACTTTTAAGTCTATCTTACTAACATCCCGAAAATACCAACAAAAATTAAATCTAACTAGTGCATCTAGTTCATCCTCATGCTTCTCAAAATAATCTAAAAATCTATTGTGTATAGCTTCCATATTTATATTAAAACAAAACTTTTATGAATATAAATCATAAAAGCACTTAAACTTATTCATTTTTAATCATATACATAACATCACTAAAAGAATACCCTTGATTAAGAAGATTTAAGACCTTAACACAAAGATGACCACATATAACTGAATTAAAGTCTTGTATTCGTTCATCATTGTAAAATAAGTTTTCAGTACCAAGATATTGTACTAGTTGTTTAGGAGGAACACCACCATAAGAATCGAACAAGTACTTTATGTTGTTATCTTTCCAATAGCATATCCAATGAGTACCAATGTTTTCTGATTTATCGAGGTTAACTATACTACAGTCATTTACATATGGTTTTTGTGGAAGTTCGTCACTCATAAATACACCTCTAAATCGTTTTATCTTCAATTCTTTAACCAACCTCTCTATATCGAAGTTGGTCAATGGTTTTAGTTTTTTGACTTCTTTGGTTTACCTGCTCCCTGCTTTTCTTCCATAGCCATATTGTGCCTTTTTTGTTCTTCAAGTTCTTGTTTATTCTTCTTAGCATCCAGTACAGTTTTAGTACTCGCTGCTGCACCACCTGCTAATGAGCCAATTGCTCCTAAAGCTGCTAAAATGGTCGGAATTGTAAAAATAAAACCACCCATATGCTCTTTCTTAATCTTTTTCATTTGTGCAGTAGTTAAAGTTAAATCCATTCCTTTATCTTCTTTAATTTTCTTGGATTTATCACTAAGTTGTTTCTTTGTTAATACATGATCGATATTTAAATCCTTTAGTTCGTTATAAGGAACACTAAACATAAAACCTTTAATAGAACACATCTTCCTATTTATTTAAGAGAAAATCTTAGTTTTTAAAATACAGTTGTTGTTGCTCCACCAAATTCAATTAAGGAACCATTCTCATCTGTTATCCTTATCTCAAATTATCAACCTTGTCTTTAGATATACGGAAAAATAATGGATAAGTAGGCTCATAAATAATACTATGTTTAAACTCAGCATCTGTTTTAAATGATGCTATAATCCCTGTTTCTCTGTGTGTGTATTCTGTATCTTTAACAAACATACCATCTGCTATGTTACAGTGAACATTAATTGTATCGAATGGGTGAAACTTTGGTATCTTATCTCCAACGTGTTCTGTGTTTTTAGCCAAGATTTATCACTAAAACCTAATACAGTATTAATGGTATCTAAGGTTATATCACAATACTCGCTAAATATTTTAACTCTATTTTTCTCTCTGTCCTCAGTAAATTTAATATTTTTAAAAGCATCAGAGCATGGAAGATTTGATTTAATATATTCTTCTAACCCTTTTAAATTATATTGACCAGGTTGGACTATGAGTTGTTTTGTAAGATTAGGATGAAGGTTACTGCAAAATGTTAATTTATTTCTTTCTGTAATGTTTGGAGTTAAGTATGTTGTGTAAAACCCAACTAGTCCTATACTTAAATAGTTGCTACTGTTGTCTAATTCGTAATGGAGTTTGTTCTTTAAAACAGAAGTATCGCTCGTTAACTTAAATACCTTAGCCATTTATTATATAATAAATGAATGAGTTTGATTTACCTAGAAATATTCCAAGAGAGAAAGTAATCAAGTTAATAGAAGATGTAATTCAAAAGTTAAAATACAGTTTAAAGAAGAAAAAGAGAAAACTACGAATTGTTAAATATGCATATTACACTTTGATCACCTACACCTGTAACAATTTACTCAATATTAACAACGTCTCTTGCAACTGGAAGTGCTAGTATAACAGGTTTGTCTTCTAAGTTAAACATAAGCAAAAGAAAAGATGGATATAAAACCGTTGTCACTTGTATTAACTCATTTAAAGAACAGTTAGAGATGATAATAACATTAAATGGCGAAATGGATAACGAATATATAAAAGATACGTTGCTTAAGATCAGAGAACAACTTAAAGATATAAGATCATAAAAGAGTCGATTTTCTCTATAATAAATGAGTAAGAAAACTATTAATTGGGATGTAAAAGAGATGATAAAAGAGACAACAGTTAAGAAAAGAAATGGAGAGCTTATACCTGATGATATTCGATGTCTTATTGTGGGTCCATCTGGGTGTGGTAAAACTTTTTTATTTAATTTTTTATTACAGCCAGGTTGGTTAAACAACAATTACTTCTATATATATTCTAAAAGCATGAATCAGCCAAAGTACGTGCAATTAAAAGATCGATTTGAAAAAGCAGAACTAGAGTTCAATAAGCAAATAGCAACGTTCTTAAGCGGTAATGACCGTATTGTACCTATTGATGAACGTGAAAAATACTCTATAGTTGTGTTTGACGATTACATATTAGAGAATCAAGATACTGTTATAAATTACTTTACAAGAGGTAGACATAGACATTTAGACTGTTTCTATCTTGCACAAACTTATTCAAAAGTACCTAAACAGCTTATAAGAGATAACGTTAACTTCCTATGTGTATTTAGACAAGATGATACTAATCTTAAACATGTGTATAACGAGTTTGTTGGAGGAGATATGTCTTATGATAAATTTAAAGAGATATGTTCAAAATGTTGGCAAGAAGATTATGGTTTTATAGTAATTGATATGACAAGGAAGGTAAACAATGGTAAGTATAGGAACAAAATAAAACACTTTATAAACGTTTGACGTTTTTCACGTTTATTGATGTTTTTTCACGTTTATTGACGTTTATTGACGTTTGTTCGTTTTCTATATAACAAATGGATAAGAAAGAAATTAATAAGAATATCAAGTTAAAGGAGTTCTTGATAAAGGGCTTCAAATCTTGGAAGAAAGAAAGAGCAGGTATATATGATAAATTTAAGACGCAAGAACAACCCGTAATTGATGCTATTGAAAATTTAAGAAGTGAAATCAAAGAAGTAGCAGAACAAAATAAAAATCTAATAACTGAACGTGTTCCAGCTGTACATAAGACGGCTTCAGTAGATCCTAGTCTACTAGAAACACCTAAAAAGATAACTTATGATAGTCCTCCAAGTAGTAGTGATACACCTATAACAGGAGAAATAAAGCTGATGAGAAAACAAATTAAAGACAAAGTGGAAGGAGTAGAGCCTTGAACAACAGCACAATCATTTGGTAAGATTGGAACGAAATATTATAGTAAAAGAAATGATATTGTATTTGAAATAAGAGCTGTTGAAGAAGATGTAAGAATAATAAATAAGATAGGAAATTCTGAAGTTAAAGTGAATGGTGATGATTTGATAATTAATGGTAAAACTTATAAAGGAACAGAAGGACTATGGGAATTGCTAACTATGAATACTAATAAAACCATTGAAGATTATGATGATGACGATTTTGAACAGTACAAGGAAATAATAATAGAATCAGATGCTGCGTTCCAAAAATATAATCGAGATAAAAAAGTAGCATCTAATAGAGGTTCTAAGTACATTAATATTATCAAGCCTATTTGGGATGATTATATTAAACCATCTTTACCTCCAACTCCTAAAAGGACTGGTGAAGGAATTAAACAATATACAGAGATACCTAAAGAATATATATGGATTGATGATGTGAGAAAGTTAATTGATCGGCTAATAGTTATAGATGGAGAAGAAAAGGCTGGTAATAATAACTTTTATAATGAGAAAGTAGGTATAGTGAGTATGATTAATAACAAGCTTTCACAATTTATTCCTAATGATCCGAAATGTATAGATTATTTGATTAAGATCTTAAATACGTTACCACCACGATTCTGGAATGATGAGAAGCTTGGAAAAGGATTAGTAAATGATTTGATTAATAAACTCCCATTTGAATTACATATTCCAGGATTTTCGTATTGTGGTCCGGGAACTAAGCTACAAGAAAGATTAGAAAGAGGTGATAAAAGCATTAACCCATTAGATGAGGCTTGTAAAGAACACGATATATACTACAGAGACAATAAAGATACAGAGTCAAGACATATTGCAGATAAGGAACTAGAAACTAAAGCATGGAAAAGAGCATTTAGTAGTGATGCATCAATTGGTGAACGATTAGCTGCTTTTGGGGTTGGTACTGCTATGAATGCTAAGGTTAAGTTAGGATGGGGATTATAAGTTTTTAAATGTTATTATGTATGATTCTTTTATGGGTATATCCCATAAAAGCGTTGTTTCAAGATTTTCTTTATAATAAATGGATAGTATTGAGAGTTACGAGTTACACAGTTTTAAAGCTAACACAAGAACATTTAATAATTTGAATGAAGCTAACAAAGATATTGAGTTTGATTTCGATGTGGGGGATGGGTTCATACATCCACACAAAGCAGATTGTCATATGACTTTTGAAGTTGTTGGTGCATCAGTTGGAGGAACATTTGGTGCAAATGATACTATAAAACTTGTAAATAACTTCTTACCATTCTTCTTTTCTCAAATTGAGGTTAGAAAGCATGGCGTTGTTATAGATAAGATTGAGCTACCAGGAATAACATCTACAGCTATTGGAACATTGAAGATTTCCAAGCCAGAAGTTGAATATCTAAAACAAGCAGGATTTGAAACAGATGATAAACTTGGTCTAAGAAAGGACTTTAGCGTTTTGTATCCATTAAAATTAATTCCAGGCTTTTTAAGTGATTATAAAGAGGTTATGTGGAAAGGTGGATTGAGAATAACATTTACAAAAGCTAACAACAATAACGATGTCTTGTACAAATGGGTGGGAACAGGGGCAGGTGCAGCAGCTCCTCATGATGGAAAAATAACAATAAAAAGTATGGGGATAAGAATGCCTATTGTTGAATACGAATCTAATTATGAAAACAAGCTAAAGTTGAATATTCTTAAGGAACCTAAAATCATGTTTTCATTCCATACTTATCAATGTGTTCAGAAGACTGTTGTAGGTTCTTTCTTGGAGTTCGATGTTACTACCCAATTTAATTCTAGACAATTTGATATGCCTGATTTTGTAGTTGTAATGTTCCAAACTGATAGAAGTGGCAAACAAACAGCAGATGTAAGTAAGTTCGATCATTGTAAGGTAAAGAATATCTATCTTAAGAATGGAAGGAATGAGGTATTTCCAAAAGAATCAAGAAACTTAGATATTGCTAACAGGGATTATTTTAAGATGTACGAAGATTATACTGCATTTAAGAGAATAACATGTGGTAATACCGAAATGTACTATGATCCTAAGGAGTTTATAGATAACAGACCAATGTGATTAATTGTAGTAAGAGGAAGAATGTATCGGTAAATGAGAGAACAAACATAAAGATTGTAGTAGACTTTGGAGAAGCTGTGGCTGGTAATACTATATGTTATGCGATTTTATTTGGACAAAATAACTTCACATATGACCCTAAGAATGAGAAAGTAGTAGAAGAGTTTTAGATAGTTAAATGTATTTTTTGTGATGTTTATGGAGGTTTTTCCATAAACGAAATTAGCAAAAAATGATTAAAATATTTTGGTGAAGATAAAAATTGAAGTGTGTTCATTGATTTTCTGTATAATAAATACGATGGCGAGTCATATTGAGGTTTTAAATAAACTTGGAAGTCTTGAGCAAAAACAAGTTATTGGATTAAGAGAATTAGAATTAGATACAGAATATAAGATTGTGAAAATGGAAAGGATTAAAACTAAGTTTGGAAAGAGCATTTTAGTTGAGTGTGAGGAGTTTAAGGTCTTTCTTCCACCTAGATTTACAAAACGCTTAACAGATAAAATGATTGATGAGATCGTTAAAGATGGAATAAAAATCAAATACACTGGTCTAAAAGATAATTATCCAACTGTTGAGTTCTGTATGTAAATTTCAAATGGGGATTGGTTTTATGAATTTCAAATGAGAATTGGTTTTATGAATTTCTCATAAAACGAACATTTTCCTTATAACAAATAAGCTATGGCTACTTATTTGAATAAAAAAATGACGTTAAAGCATTGAGATTCCTTCGCATAGGTGAGTTAGAAAAAGGTAAAGCGTACAAGATAACATTATGGAAATTGATTCAAACACAGCGTTATGGTTAAAGAGTTTTAGTACATTTAGATGAGAAATATAAGACGTTATTACCACAAGGATATAATGACGAAACTGAGCAAGTGTTGAAGGATTTGAAAAAATATAAGCTGTTTGTTAAGTATGAGGGTTTGAAAGATTTAGATAATAGTTATAAAATACATCAGTTTCACTTTAGAAATGAATCCAAAAAATAGCAGATTTCATTATCAATATCCGAACTTGTAATTTTTAGTATGTTTTAAGTGTATAAGTGTTTTTATAGTATCAAGACTATAAAAAACTAAGACCATTGGATATACAGAACATAATGTCATTTAAATTTTAAAGATACATGTATAAATAAGGGATTTATTTGAGTTTTTTGTAATTATATCCTTAGAGTTATACAACCTACAAGACATTCGATAGATAGTAAATTTATTTCTCTATAGATTGCCGTTTGAATTTTGAAAATCGGTTAATATTTGACGAAGTTATAACAAATTCAAAATTTTGGGAATTTTTACGGGTTTATTTTTGAGTTTTCGCGAAAGTGTTATTCTTTAAAAAATCTTAGAATTTTATGCAGATTATGCTAGTATTTTCTATTTTTCAAATATCTGATTTTTTTGCAGTGTGCCAACTCAATTTTTTTTCTGAAATTTGCCAAGTTTTTTATTTGATGAGTTAGCACATTATAACTATGGAGGGGTAAAACTATCCTCTTAAAAATATTTTGGGTAAACACTATAATATTTGGTAAGTGGGTTGGCAACACTCACATTTTTTTCTTTTTTGAACATTGATGCTTAAGCTGAATTTTGCCAGCTAGGTGACCATATTCAAGCAGTTACTCACTTACTCAATAGATGGTGTTGCATATCATTTAGTTTATCACTGATTGCCGATGGGAAGGAAAGAGAGAAAGAGACTCAAGAGATATTTTGTTGAGGATTCAGTGACGTCGTCTAGCAGCTATTATACTGCGTCATCGGAATACAGCGCCCTCTCGCGCGTGAGGAGAAGGAAAAGAAAATCAGATTGTATGTCATGCTCTATGAAGGAAAGAGAGAGGCTATAAATCAAATGCATATATGTATACTCTTTGCTTCTCTCAACTGAAACTTGTTTGTAAGCTGAATATATGTATGTGCGTGTGCTAGAGTGTGCAATTGATGCCTGCAGCGCTTCATGACCAAGATTGTATGTATGATGATGAAATGTGGTGAAACAACTTCCTTATATAAAGAGAGCGCTGCGTTACTTTTTATAGTATGACTAGTGAATATAACAGACAATGTATTAGAAACGTAAGTGAAGAATTTTCTTTTATAGGTTAGCTAAAGATATTGCTAGTAATAAAGATGTTAACTTGATAGTAGAAGCTCTTCATTCTCTAGATTATAATGATTTAAGTAATTTAGCAACCATTAATATATTATTCAAAACAGCCTATAAAAAAGCAGAAGAAAATTTTTTAAAGCACGAAGAACCATTTAGAAAAAATTGTGTCCTAATGTATTTGAAGAAATAAAAGCAGAACTACATAAGACCTTAATTTGGAATAACGTATTTTCTGAATATTCTGCTATTAATATCGATTCATTTAATAACTTATTAACTTCAATTCCTCTTATAAATGAATCGAACATTAGTACATTTCATTCAGAACTTTGTAGATTTGAAATAGTTTTTAATTCAATTTCGTCATTAGTTGTTAATGTTCGGGGAGCGTTTTATAATTATTTAAAGGAAACTAACAAATTTAGTATAGATAATATTATTCCGTTATTTAAAATATCATATATTTTAATTTATAAGTATATTCAAGCTTATATTTTAATAAAAAAGTTTCCCCAAATTTTAAAATCGAAATTAACTTTATCAAAAATTGCTAAATATAATACCAAAATAGATAAATATATAGAAAATACAGAGGAACTTGACATTCCATATAGAATCCCTAGTCCTTCCCTTTCAATAAAAAATGATGATAAACTTTGTGAAATTAAAATCCCATCTCTGTAATTATTTCAATTTGTTATGTATTAGAGCCCTTGTGAATTTCATAGCCATAGTTTTGGTGAAACAGAGCAATATATAACAAATCATTTCCTTCAATTGGTTTCTATCTTCTAAATTTATTTTCATCACCTTTTAATGTTACCATAGCTCATCTCCAGTCGAGTTGAGAAAAGCAGAGAGCAAATTGTAAATAATTTAACGATTTGATTTTAAATGTCATAAAAGCCTATGCGATCTCACTTTAACATTGTAGTTATGGGAATACTTTGCGCTATGTATAGTTAGTTGGATTCTTCTGCGCTGGTCACAAAAAGAGTCAAAATTTCGCTCGTAGTAACCATATCTAACTTGCTCACATACAGTGTATGCACAAAGTAATGAGACTGGCCTCCGCGTTGCGCTCCACTCGCTAGAAGCAAGCTGCCCTGAGGGATTCTGGTAGATGAACCAAACAATTAAAACATTGAAATACTATGCACATATACACTGTATGCACAAAGTAATGAGACTAGCCGCTGCGTGGCGGTCCATTCGCTAGAAGCAAGCTACACGGAGGGATTGTAGTGGATCATCCAAAGAGTCAACGCACTGAAGTACTACGCTCAGAAACAGTATGTGTCCAGAATTTAATCAGACTGGCCGCTGCGTGGCGCTCCATTCGCTGGAACCAAGCTCCCCGGACGGACTGTTGTGGGAGATATAAACGATTAACGCACTGAAGCACTATGAACTTGTACAGTGTATGCAGAAATTAATGAGACTGGCCGCCGAATGGCACTCCATTGACTAGAAGCAAATTCCCCGGAGGTATTGTGGTGGATGATCCAAAATAATAATGCACTGAAGTACTATGCTCCCAAACAATGAGTGTCCAGAAAATAATGAACCTCACCGCCGCGTGGCGCTCCATTCGCTAGAAGCAAGCTCCCCGGAAAGATTGTGGTGGATGATCCAAAAATTATCGCTCTGAAGCCCAATGCTCACATACAGTGTATGAAAAAAGTAATGAGACTCGCCGCAGGGTGGCGCTCTTTTCTGGTCATCCAAACAATTAACGCATGGAAGAGCTATGCTCAAAAGCAGTATGTGTCAAGAAAGTAATGAGACTCGCCGCCTCGTTGCTGCCCATTCGCTAGAAGGAAGCTCACCGGAGGGATTGTGGTGGATGCTCCAAACAATTAAAGCACTGAGGGACTATGCTCACAAACAGTATGTGTCTAGAAAATAATGAGACTCGCCGCCGCGTTGCACTCCATTCGCTAGAGCCAAGCTCCCCGGAGGGATTGTGGTGGATGATATAAACGATTGACGCACTGAAGCGCTATGCTCACATACAGTGTATGGAGCAAGTAATTAGACTGGCCGAGGCGTGGTGCTCCATTCGCTAAAACAAGCTACCCGGAGGGAGCGTATTGCATGATCCAAACAATTAGCACATTGAAGCACTATGCTCACAAACAGTATGTGCCCCGAAAATTAAGAGACTGGCCACCGCGTGTCACTCCATTCGCTAAAAGCAAGTTCCCCGGAGCGATTGTGGTGGATGATATAAACAATTGACGCACTGAAGCACTATGCTCACATACAGTTTATGCAGAAAATAATGAGACTGTGATTCTCGTGTCGCTCCTTTCGCTAGAATCAAGCTCCCCGGAGGGATTGTGGTAGATGATTCAATCAATTAACGCACAGAACCACTATGCTCACAAACAGTATTTGTCCAGAACTAATGAGATTCTCCGCCGTGTGACACTCCATTCGCTAGAAGCAAATTCCCCAGGGGGATTGTAGTGCTTGGTAAAGACAATTAACGCACTGAAGCACTATGCTCACTTATAGTGTATGCAGAAATTAATGAGGCTCTTTGCCGCGTGGCGCTCCATTCGCTAGAAACAAGCTCCCCGGAGGGGTTGTGGTGGATGATCGAGACAATTAACGCACTGATGCACTATGCTCATATACAGTGTATACATAAAGTAATGAGACTGGCCTCCGCGTAGCGCTCCATTCGCTGAACCAAGCTCCCCGGAGGGATAGTGGTGGGTGATCCAAAGGATTAACGCACAGAAGAGGTATGCTCAAAAGCATTATGTGTCAAGAAAGTAATGAGACTCGCCGCCTCGTGGCGCTCCATGCGCTAGAAGCAAGCTCCCCGGAGGAATTGTGGTGGATGACACAAACAATTAACGCACTGAGGCACTATGGTCATAAACAGTATTTGTCCAGAACTAATGAAACTCACCGCCGCGTGGCACTCCATTCGCTAGAAGAAAGTTCCCCGGAGGTATTGTGCTGGATGATCCAAAATATTAACGCACTGAACCACTATGCTCACAAACAGTATGTGACCAGAAAGTAATGAACCTCACCTACGCGTGGCGCTCCATTCGCTAGAAACCAGATCCCCGGAGGGATTGTGGTGGATGATCCAAACAATTATCGCTCTGAAGCCCTATGCTCAAATACAGTGTATGCAGAAAATAATGAGATTCGCCGTAGGGTGTCGCTCCATTTGCTACAATCAAGCTCGTCGGAGGGATTGTGGGGATTATCTAAAAATTATCGCACTGAAGCATTTTGCTCACAACCAGTATGTGCTCAGAAGAAAATTAACACCACCTCCGCGTGGCGTTCCATTCGATAGAAGCAAGCTCCCCGGAAAAATTGTGGTGGATGATCCAAAGAATTATCGCTCTGAAGCACTATGCTCAGATACAGTGTATGAAGAAAGTAATGCGACTCGCCGCTGGGTGGCGCTCCATTCTCCACAAGCAAGCTCCACGGAGGGATTGTGGTGGTTATCCAGAAAATTAACGCACGGAAGAGGTATGCTCAAAAGCATTATGTGTCAAGAAAGTAATGAGACTCGCCGCCTCGTGGCACTCCATTCGCTAGAAGCAAGCTCACCGGAGGGATTGTGGTGGATGCTCCAAACAATTAACGCACTGAGGCACTATGCTCACAAACAGTGTATGCAGAAAGTAATGTTACTCTCCGAGGCGTGGCACTCTTTTCAATAGGAGAAATCTACCCGGAGGAATCGTGCTGGATGATCCAAAAAAAAAATAACGCACTGAAGCACTATGCTCACATTTAATGTATGCACAAAATAATGAGACTGGCTTCGCGTAGCGCTACATTCGAAACAATCAAGCTCCCCGGAGGAATTGTGGTAGATGATCCAAACAATTAACACAGTGTTGCACTATCCTCACATACAGTGTATACAGGAAGTAATAATACTCGCCGCCGCGTGGCACTCCATTCGCTAGAAGAAAGCTACCCAGAAGGATTGTGGTGGATCATCCAAATAGCGCACTGAAGCACTATGCTCACATTCAGTGTATGCACAAAATAATGAGACTGGCCTCCATTTGGCGCTCCATTCGATACAAGCAAGCTCCACGGAGGAAGTGTGGTGGATGGTCGAAACAATTAGCACACTGAAGCACTATGCTCACATACAGCCTTTTCAGAAAGTAATGATACTCGCCGCCGCGTGGCTTTCTTTTCAATAGAAGAAAGCTACCCGGAGGAATATTGTTGTCTGATCCAAACGATTAAGGCACTGAAACACTATGATCACATACAGTGTATGCAGAAATTAATGAGACTCGCCGCCGCGTGGCATTGCACTCGCTTGAAGCAAGCTACCCGGAGTGATTGTGGTGGATGATCCAAACAATTAACACAATGAAACACTATGCTGACAAACATTTTTTGTTCAGAACTAATTGTACTCGAAGCCGCGTGGCACTCCATTCGCTAGAAGCAAGCTACCGGCGGGATTGTGGTGGATGATCCAAACGATTAACGCACTGAAGCACTATGCTAACATACAGCGTATGCAGAAAGTAATGGGACTCGAAGACGCGTGGCGATCCATTCGCTAGAACAAAGCTCTTCGGAGGGATTGTGGTGGTTGATCGAAACAATTAACGCACTGGTGCTCTATGCTCACATACACTGTATACATAAAGTAATGAGACTGGCCTCCGAGTGGTGTTAGTAGATGGTGGGCACTTGAAAACCGGTAGCTGAAAAATCGCCTTTTTTTCTATGGTCTCCTGAGAGCAAGGACTCAATTTTCCACTGTCTCACGATACGCTATGACCCACGCACCGTCCACCCATGGTCTTTTACGACCTCCATGTTAGGGGTGTATTCATTCTCTTTTATGAGTATTTTTAAGGGGGTGTACTCGTTCCCTTTTATGAGCATATTTTTCAACCCTTATTTTAACATAGCAGAGAATACGAACACACAGCAGAAAGGGTGAACTCGTTTAACATAGCAGAGAATACATGGAGATTACAAACATAGCAGAGAAACACTTATGGTGTACTCGTTCAACCCCTAGCAGAGATAATAAAAGAGTATGGCATATTTTTCAACCTCTATTTTAACATAGCAGGGGTGTACTCGTTCCAATTCTTATTTGAACATAGCAGATATTACATAAGATTCATTCTTTTTTATGAGTACATAATAGAGGGCTGTACTAGTTCAACCCCTAGCAGAGGTAATGAAAGAGTATGGCATATTTTCCAACCCCTATTTTAACATAGCAGATTCAACACAGCAGGGCTCAGTGGTGGACAATATAACACATTGAAGATGTCAAAAATTTTGATTTCGAAAAAGTTGAAAGTTGCACGATGTTTATCAAACTCGGGTAGATGATACGTTTGATGATCTTAAATCGAATGCTGTTAAAATTTTATTTCTATCTCTCACCGTTTTCCAGATATAACGATTCGAATTTTTCAAAATTTTACTAACTTCGACCCATCTGGTTTCTGAGTTTTTGAAACTCTGTATATTTGTACTCCACTGTAAAGACCGGTCAAAATTGTGGCTCTATCTCTTGCCGCTTTCGAGATATGCCGGTCTAGAGGCAAAAATTTCGATTTTCGAAAAAGTTGAAAGTTGGGCGATGTTTACCAAACTTGGGTAGATTATACATTTGATGATCCTAAATCGAATGCCGTTAAAATTTTATTTCTATCTCTCACCGTTTTCGAGATATGACGACTCGAATTTTTTTTGGACACCTTGGCCCACCCTTGTCGTACAAGATTGAAACATGGTTCCATGGGTTCTTCATGTCTAAAAACGGCAAGCGGGTTTATAAAGGGGAGATTTTTTCGATTATTTTTTGATATTTTTGACCGTTTTCGAGATATGGGCCATTTTATGATTTTTGGACACCCAAAAATGAACTCTGGAGTATTTCTTGCATTGACGCCCTGAAAGTGGAGAAGCAATGCTTCAATATGTTATGTTTGCTCCATCTCTTACCGCTTTCAAGATATGACGATCCGAAGTTTTTTTTGGACACCTTGGCCCACCCTTGTCGTACAAGATTGAAACATGGTTCCATGGGTTCTTCATGTCTAAAAACGGCAAGGGGTGAGGTACGGGAAGATTTTTTGATTATTTTTTTGATATTTTTGACCGTTTTCGAGATATGGGCCATTTTATGATTTTTGGACACTCAAAATGAACTTAGAAAATATTTAGCACATATCTTAGCCGTTTTTGTTTTTAGCCAACAGTAAATAGTTTTATTTTGGCCAATGAGATACTTGACTTGTAGATTTTGCTCCAATGAAAAAGAGTTTTATTTTAGCCAATCAGAGGAAAGCAGAACAACTATATAAGGGCTGAGGTTCGGAGCAATTGTCAGTCAGTTATTCGTTGGATTGCAAAAAGACAACATTGTGTGCAAAGTGAGAGAACATTGAAGTGAATTTTGTGTGAATTAAGGGTAAGTATTTTTTTGAACTCAAAATTTCGGGTGGTGATTTTGAAGTGTTCCTCTTAACCCCACCCAAGACCGATTATTTTTTGAAATATACGTTGTGGTGAATACGTTCGTGAAAACCAGACGTCACAGCGGTCAAAAATAAGCAAAATATAGATTTTTAAAGAAATTAGGCATTTTTGAACTTTGTCAAAATTTCGGGTGGTGGATTGTAAGTGTTCCTCATAACCCCATCCAAGACCGATTATTTTTTGAAATATACGTTGTGTTGAATACGTTCGTGAAAACCAGACGTCACAGCGGTCAAAAATAAGCAAAATATCGATTTTTAAAGAAATTAGGTATTTTTGGACTTTGTCAAAATTTCGGGTGGTGGATTGTAAGTGTTCCTCATAACTTGCGCTATAGTTGGTTGGTTGATGAAATATTCGATGTTTTCAATCATGCTAATTATGAATATTATATCTTCTTTCCCATAAATAATAGTTTATGTGGGATACGCCTAATAAGCGATTTTTTGGATGACTTTGCAATGTAAGAAATGTAATAATTTGCTTTTTCTCTATTTTCAGGTTTAGAAAATATCACTAAAACGTTAGGAAGAATACGTTATTGGAAAAACACTTCTTGGTGTACTATAGTGGGAACATCCCTAATTACAGTAAAAGCATCAAACAGTGGAAATACGTGAGATATAGTTTTTCGTAAAAAACTACTAAATAATAATTGCTAGTTGATAGAGAATATTTTCAGGTTTAGAAAATGTCACTAAAACGTTATTGGAAAAAACACTTCTTGGTGTTCTATAGTGGGAACAGCCCCAATTACAGTAAAAGCATCAAACAGCGGGAAAAAACTACTAATAATAATTGTTAGTTGATAGAATATTATAGTACTCTAAGCAATAAAAAATGGAAAGTTCTAGTAATATTACAATCATTAACAAAATAACTAGAAAGTACAAAAAATTCCGAATGAATGGTACAATGATAACTGCACAACTTGCGAGAACCCCTGAAGGGGAAACCCAATTACCTGGTTGCGAAGTGGAATTGCTCAACTATTGAATATGTTGATGGAAGATGTAGATTCCCACCATCAGGTAGGGCTGACATTATGGAATCAGAATAATCCAGATAGATCGTTTTGGTTTTCATTTCGAGAAGCAGCGAATGTCGGTGAAGACTTCGTCTGGGAGGCTCTGAATCGAGTCATTCAGTCAAATGCAAAATTTATGGAACAAGATCGTTTTGTTATTGATTTTCATCATGTGGCTTTACCTATAGGCGAAGGGAGGAAAAGGCAAAATTTTTCCTCTGATGAAGAATATACGAAAAAATGCAAGGGTATAGTCGTTATTATTAATAAAGATAGTAGTTGCCTTGCTCACGCCCTTGTAGTTGCTAAAGGGCTCATTGATAACAGAGGGAATAAAAATGTCTCAACTCTATTATAATCAAAAAAAGAACTTTATGTCTTTAGAAGCTAAACTATTGTGTAAGAGTTCCGGCGTTAATTTGATGCATGGTGGTGGCATATCTGAATTAAAACTAATTCAATCATATTTAACTGATTATACGATTACAGTGTAAGAGGATTTGACGGGGGAGAAAACATTTTTCGAGGGCATCGGTGGTGAGAAGAAAATTAATTTACTCCTGATAAATAATCATTATAATGTTATTACCAATTTATGTGCTGCATTTAGCTGTTCATACTTTTGCGAAACATGCCATAAGAGATATAATGAGAAAGAAAAGCATATAGGGCACTGTAAGGCATTATGCCCAAAATGTAAAAAAAATCCTCCATGTAAGAAGACAGATGAAGTATTAAATTGTAATAATTGTAACAGATGTTTTTACGGTAACGAATGTATGGCGTATCATATAAAATCAAGTTTGTGCTCACAGCTAAAATTTTTTCATGTAATTCATGTACTATTTGCAACAGAAAGGAAAACATTTTTTATGGTGAAGAGTGTGTTACTGATTTTCTGGAGTATTTATGTAGTAAACCATCCAATATTAATAAAGTTATATGCATTGCACATAATGCTAAAGGATATGATGCACATTTTATTCTGCGTGCAATGATATCAGCGAAACGATGGACTCCAAGCGTCATAATGAAGGGGTGTAAAATAATGAGTATTGATTGTAAATATTTAAAATTTATCGATAGTATTAATTTCTTCCCGATGGCTCTATCAAAATTATCTGATGCATTTGACATAAAAGAAACAAAAGGTTATTTCCCCCACTATTTTAATACGAAAGATAATCAAAGTTATGAAGGGCCTATGCCCGACCCTAAATTCTATGGTTTTCAGTATATGAAGGAAAAAGAACAAAAACAGTTTATAGAATGGTATGAAAAATCCTCAAATCAGCCATTTAATTTTAAAGAAGAATTAATTCGTTATTGTCGCATGGATGTTAACCTTCTACGGAAGGCATGTGTTAAATTCGTAGTAGAATTCCAGCAAATAACTGATGTTAATCCACTAGTCGAAGCAATTAGTATAGCCTCGGCTTGTAATCTGGTATTTCGACGCAAGTTTCTCAAAGAACAGACTATAGGTATTATTCCTCATAATGGTTATCGTTGGTCACATCAACAGTCCATCGAAGCGATTCAATGGTTGGTTTACGAACAAGAAAGACTAGGTATTACAATCAAGCACGCAGCAAATGGAAAGGAAATGGTTCTAAAGGGTGTTTTAAAAGTAGATGATTATGCACGTATAGGTGAACAGATCCATGTGCGGGAATATGAAGGTTGTTTTTATCATGGATGTGTTAAATGTTTTAAGACAGAGCGTAATAAACCTATATATAATGATCCACATACTACTCTTGAAATACGCTATGAAAACACCATTAGAAAAGTTAATCATTTAAAAAACTTGGGCTACGTAGTTCATGAAATGTGGGGGTGTGAATGGAAGAATGAACTACGTAAAAATCCACAAATTGCAGAATTGGTGGCACATCACCCCCTATGTAGAAAAGATCCTATCAAACCTAGAGATGCTCTATATGGGGGGCGATGTTCCGCTGTTAAATATTATTATAAGACTGCCCCCGGAGAGGAGGTGCACTACGTGGACGTCATTTCGCTATACCCCGACTGTTGCAAGGTGAAAAAATATCCCATAGGGCACCCAAAAATCTATGTGGGTGCTGATTGTCCCGCAATAGATAAATTTGAGGGTATCGTGAAATGTACAGTACTTCCTCCCCGGGATTTGTATCATCCCGTTTTACCGTATCGCAGCAATCATAAACTTTTGTTCCCTCTGTGTCGCAGATGCGCGGACACTCTAAATACAGAGGACTGTGAGCATAGTGATGCGGAGAGGGCCCTCACTGGGACGTGGGTGGTGGACGAAGTACGTAAAGCCCAAGAGAAAGGTTATAAAATATTAGAAATGCATGACGTATGGGAATATAAAGTAGTGCAATATGATCCTGTTAAAAAAGAAGGTGACTTATTTACAAATTATATAAATTTGTTCATGAAATTGAAAACAGAAGCTCATGGTTGGCCTAAATGGTGTAAAAGTGAAGAACAGAAAAGTAAATATATTAAAGATTATTATGAAAGAGAGGGAGTACAACTAGACAAATGGAAAATTGGTAATAAAACCAAAGCACGAAAAAGTATTTGTAAATTAGCCCTAAATTGTTTATGGGGCAAATTTGCTCAGAATGATAATATGACGCACACAGAAATTATTCGGGAACCTGCCATGCTGAGGTAACACAGGTAATTCCAATTGATGAAGACGCAATATTATTAAAATACAAGATTTTGGATGATGCAATTATTCCATTAAAAAATACTAATGTAATATTGGCTGCATATACCACTATGCATGGTCGCTTAGAATTATACAGTTATTTAGAGAAGGTAAATAAAGATGTGTTATATATGGATACTGATAGTATTATTTATATACTAAGAGCTGGAGGTATAAAATTACCTCTTGGGGATTATTTTGGCGAGTTAAAAAATGAAATAGATAATGTAGGTCCCAATGCATATATTAATGAATTTTGCAGCGGCGGGACCAAAAATTATGCGTACGAGGTATTCAGTGGAGGTACAACAAAGACCTGTTGTAAGGTGAGGGGAATTACTCTAAATAGTGAAACAATGAAAATTGTTAATTTCAAACAAATTAGAAATATGGCTCTGAATGATGCCCCTCCTGTAACTGTGTCAAATCCTTGCAAAATTGCTCGCACAAAAGACATCAAAATTATCAGCAAAGTGGAAACGAAAACCTATCAATTGGTACACACAAAACGCAAAAGAGTTGAAGGAAGTTATGATACAGTGCCTTATGGTTTTAAGAGAAATAGACTATTGTAAAAAAATAATAAGTTGTGTAAATAGATAATTATACATTATGGATAAAAAACAACTTTTAAGTTCTTTCTACTTCATCGATGATTCCACTGATCTTTGCGTATATTTGAAATATAGTAGCGATTATAAATTTTATGTGTTTGTAAAATTACGCATTGTTAATGAATGTATTGTGTTATCAATTAATGAATGGTCCAGGTTTTTATCATATTCCATGTATATTCCATGTTATTTTTGAGAAGGTGAGAATGCAACTGAATACGCACTAAGTGAGAAAACGAAAGTAATACTTGACGCTAATAATGACGAAGATAATTTAATGTATATTTGTGCAAATGATGATAATAGTAGAGTTGAAATAGATTTTTCTACATGGAAAAAATATGTTACTATTTCCCATGTATTGATGAAGCAATTTCTTCATGTTCTACACTTGCTCCTCTAATAAGTAAATATCTATATGAATGTGTTGTGAAGGGTAAATTTTCTAAAGTTACTTTTGTTGAAGATACTGTCACAGCAAATCGTATTCAACTAGAATTAGTTTCTATGTTATTGGGTGATTGATAAATATTTTATTTTTTTGAAGAAATATAAAATAGAGAGAAAATGGAGTTTCGCCATCCTTTCACTTGCATTATTGCAGGCCCCACTGGGTGTGGTAAATCATATTTTGTAAAAGAGTTTTTAAAACATTATGCCAAAAAATGGAAAAATATAGTATGGTGTTATGGTGAATGGCAACCTCTGTATGAAACTCTATCCTCAGGTTGTACATTTAAAGTAGGGCTCCCCAAAATAGATGATTTTTCAGCACAAGCTGGCCCACATCTTGTAATTATTGATGATTTAATGCGAGAATGTGATACACGAATTGTTGACTTTTTTACTAAAGGTAGCCACCACCGAAATTTAAGTGTTATTTTTATAACACAAAATATGTTTCATCAAGCTAAAGGTATGCGAGACATATCATTAAATTGCCATTATATAATATGTTTTAAAAACCCCAGAGACCAGGCTCAAATTAATTATCTAGCACGACAATTATATCCTGGTAACACAAAATTTGTACAGGAGGCCTATCAGGACGCAACACGAGATCCTCATAGTTATTTGGTTTTTGATTTAAAACAGGGCACTCCCGACGAACATCGTGTTCGAACAAAAAATTTCCCCTCAGATTCTTAGAATTATGTTTATGTACCAGTAAAAAAATAATCTCAATAACTGTTATATTTTAATACTCAATTTTAGTACAATAGCTACAAAGAAAAAATGATTAGCAAAGAGAGTGCACATTTACTAAAACTTTTAGCAAAGGCAAAACCTAAAGTACGCCAAGCAATTTTACAAAATGCTGATCCCGATTTAATTTGCTCTATTTGTGAATGTTCCTATAACGTATTACAAGGAAATGTTCCGTTAAATAAAAAAGAGAAAAATAGATTAAAAAGATATAGAAAGGAATTGAGGTATTTAGCGAAAAAAGGTCCATCATTAAAACAAAAGAAAAAAACGAATAATTGTACAAAAAGGTGGGTTTCTTACTGCTTTGCTTGCACCTATTATTGGAGGTATACTATCTACTTTAATTAAATAATTATGCAGCATGCTTGTTTTAATTGCACCAGAAAAATTGCACCAATATCAAACTATATCTAATTTAGATGATGAGATGAAAAATATTTTAAATAATAAAAATATGAGTGTTGAAGAAAAATGGATACGCTATAAAGAGGTGTTACAAAAATATTTACACATTGTGCAAAAACCTACTGCAACAACATCAACTAGTGTTGGTACTAAGAAGGAGGAGGAGGAGGAGGAGGAGGAGGAGGAGGACGATGAAATACTATCTACCCTCCCCGAAAATTGTCTGCGTAAAGCAAGACCTTTATTACGTAGATTAAAACAAAATTCCAACATTCATTGGGATGACAATGGTAATGTTAATATTTATAATAAATTAATTCCTGGTGCTAATATAGTAGATCTAATAGCAGATTTTGTCAGGTGTCGCAAGAAAAATATTCCCCCTACAGGTTGGGAACCCTTCGCTGTGCTGTTAGCAAAATCCAATATACCATTAGAGTATATAGGTAACCCACAGCGCATAGAATATATTCGTAAGCTGACATCATCATCATCTGCCGCTGATCCAAAACAGGAAGAAGAAGAGGAGGAAGAGGAGGAGGAGCCACCACGTAAACGTAAAGTTGTCAACAGATGGCGTGATTATAAAATATGAAGAAGCTGGCCGATATTTATTATAACCCTTCACACCCTGCCTCGTTTTCAACTGCTACGTCATTATGGAGAGCTGTGAAGAAATCTATTCCTTTACAGAAAGTGCAACAGTGGGTAAAAGAACAGCCGACTTATACACTGCATAAACCAGTACGCAAAAAGTTTCCACGTAATCCCTATTTAGTGTTCAATATTGGCGATCAGTGGCAAGCTGATTTAAACGATATGCACAGTCTGCAGAAGTGATTGATTTGTTTAGTCGTTATGCATGGGCTGTGCCTGTACGTACAAAAACTGGTGAAAACATTATAAAAGCATTTAAGCAAATATTTGCATCTACCCGTCGTAGACCCTTACGTCTACAGAGAGATAAAGGTACAGAGTTTGTTAATAAACCATTTCAGTTATACTTAAAAAAACAAAATATTAAATTCTTCACAACACAAAATCCCGATATTAAGGCAAGTTTAGTGGAACGTTTTAAT
This sequence comes from Thermobia domestica, assembly GCF_964235325.1. NCBI lineage: Eukaryota > Metazoa > Arthropoda > Insecta > Zygentoma > Lepismatidae > Thermobia > Thermobia domestica. The sequence goes on along the minus strand of NC_137459.1, from coordinate 108,019,923 downwards.
CGAACTCTTAAAGAACGAATGTGGAAATATTTTACAGCAAAGAAGACTTAACGCTACATAGATGTGCTATCGAAACTTGTTCAGGCGTATAATTCTAGACCACATAGAGCTCATCAATTACCACCTGCCAGTGTGAACCAAGACACTTTTCAACAAGTTTGGAATAAATTAATAAAACCGATGCCACATACTAACATTGCAAAATATAAAAAAGGTGATACTGTACGCATTACTAAAGCAAAACGTGATTTTGAAAAAGGGTACAAAGAAAAGTGGACTGTAGAAATATTTAAAATAAAACAGGTGATACATAAGGAAAAGAAAGTAGTTTATGTGTTGGAGGACTTAAATGGTGAAGTAATTGATGGTACATTTTACGAAGAGGAATTACAAGGAGTGCCTCTGCCGAAACTTTATGAAATAGACGAAATTTTAGAAGCTAAAGGTAAACGTGTACTTGTTCGTTGGCGGGGGTACCCCCTTCCTTTAATTCATGGATTCCTGTGTCGCATTTGAAAAACATTTAGCCACAATACAATATTATAAACGACTGTTATACTTGTGAATATAGAAAAAAATAATAATAATGAATGATCCATACTTTAAATACTATACGCATCAAGCAGGAAGTGGTTATAACGTGTATAGGGGTGCACCATATCAAGAAGGTTATGGTATTGGAAGTTTTTAGGTGGTTTATTTCGAAGTGTATCTCCGTTAATTAAACAAGGAGCAAAAACTGTTGGTAAAGAATTGTTACGTACAGGAATTAATGTAGCTGGAGATGTATTAGGTGATAATAGACCTATTGACGAAGCTTTAACATCACGTTGGCAAGAAGCTAAAAATAATTTAAAAACTAAAGCTCAAAATAAAATAAATCAAGTGTTGGAAGGATCTGGAAGAAAACGAAGAAAAGTTCATTTTGCAAAGACTGGTGGTAAAAAGAAAAGGAAGAGGGAGAGTGATATTTTTGATTAATATGGAACAGACTAGCTTTTATCTTACATTTCCGAGTAACAGTTCTATGGAGTATTTTCCACAAAATACTTTGTCATGTTATACTACCAAATTATATCATCCATTGGTGCTAGACAAAGGTGAGTGGGAGACGGCAGTTGTTGAAGTACATTATACAAATTCATTTCAGAATGTTTCCAAATATACTAATAATATTTATTACCGTCTCATGAATAAAAAAGCTGGAACATAACTAAAATCTTACCAGGACACTATTATAATGTTGATGATATTCTATCTCAAATTAATCATAAAAGTGATATATTAAATTTACAATTAAAAGTTAAAGCATCAGTAAAACGAATCGAAGTCAGTAGAGTAATAGAAGATCAAGAGAGGCATATAGAAGTACGTCTATCTCCTGAACTAGCCAGAATACTAGGCTTTGATCACATTCAACAAGAAGATATTGCAGTTGTGCATCATGCTCGTTATCCACCTGATTTACAAAAATCGCTACCTACACTTATGTATATTTACAGCGACATTGTAGAACCACAAATGGTGGGTGACATCGTAGCTCCATTGTTACGAATTATAAATACAAATATTACAGAGTATGGTATTAATAATGTACATATTTTTGACAATCCTCACTATGTCCCCGTGCAGCGTAAACAATTTGATCAAATTATTATTGATTTAAGAGATAGTACAGGTGATCCACTTCCTTTTCAACATGGCAGTGTATGTGTAAAATTACATTTTCGCAAACGTAATACGATATTATAAATTTTACCATGTGTGAACATTAATAGTAAGAAACAAAAAAATGCAGTGTGAGTGTATGAAATCAGAATTAAATTTATTTGCTGGTTTACCCACTCAAACCAGTATTATAGGTAATAAAATAGTTCCATATAAGCCTGTGGCTTCGATAACTGATAATGCACCAATAGAATTTGTTGTCCCCGGCCATGGGGATGACTATATAGACTTACCGCACACAATGTTTTATATTAAAGGTAAAATTACTAAATCAGATGGTTCTAATTTAACTTCTGCCGATAAGAAAATCGGCCCTGTAAATGATTTTCTCAATGCAATGTTCAGTGAAGTGCAATTATATTTAAATAATCAACTTATTTCCTACTCTTCACATAAATATCAATATCGATCGTATATTGAAAAAACTACTAAATTATAATGCTGAAGCTAAATCAACGCATCTTCAAACATCAATGTGGTTTAAAGATACTGCAGGGCATATGGACAGTGTGTCCGATAGTAATGTAGGATTTAAACAACGTTTTCTTCTCACTACTTTAAGTCAGTCATTTGAATTATTGGGTTATATTTATGCTGATATATTTAATCAGGAGAAATTTTTACTGAATGGTGTACAACTGCGTATTAAACTAATTCCAGCTAAACCTACATTTTGTCTAATGGGTGACGCAGATGCTGATGGAAAAGTTGTAATGCATCATTGCTTGTGAAAAAGGTTGATGTGTCACCGGCCGTTAAAATAGCACAAAATAAAGTATTACAAAATCCTAAATTTAGAATAAAATATCCTATAACAAAAGTGCAGGTGAAGACAGAAACTCTGCCACAAGGAATTATGGATAGTACACTTCCAGATCTGTTTTCAGGCATAGTGCCTAAACGTATTATTATCGGATTTGTTAGTAATACTGCTTTTAATGGTACTTATCAGACAAATCCGTTCAATTTTCAACATTTTAATATGTCATTTTTTACATTGTATGTTGATGGAACGCCTGTGCCATCCAAACCACTACAACCTGATTTTGATAATAAGTTATATATACAAGCATATTCCACGTTATTTACAGGTTCAGGCACTTATTATTCTAATCAAGGTAATAATATTTCACTTGCCGAATATCCAAATGGTTATACTCTACTGGTGTTTGATTTAACTCCCGATTCTAGTGCTAGTGCTGCATTTCATACTAGTCCGCAACGGCAAGGAAGTGTACGCCTAGAGGTTCATTTTAAAGAAGCATTGCCATCTCCTGTAACAGCGATTATTTACGGTGAATTCTCCTCAGAATTAGAAATTGATTTCCAGAGAAAAATATATATTAATTAAATAAAAATGTTAAATACACTTGAACTTTATGAGGCGCTACAACAAAATCTGCCTAAAAACCATTTTATTGGAGTATATGCTGCAGATGAGCTACCACTGTTTATTCATACATTTCCAGCAGCCATAATTATAAATACACATTCTAGTGATAAGTCTGGGGAACATTGGGTTGCTGTTTATATAACTAATATGCGTGTGGGGGAGTATTTCGATAGCTATGGTATTCCACCTTATATACATCATCATATAAGGTTTTTAAAACGAAACTGTCTGTATTATACATGGAACAAAAGACGAATTCAAGGTGATTTATCTCAATTTTGTGGACATTATTGTTTTTTATATCTAACATGCCGTGCGTCTGGTTATTCACTACGCAATTTCTTAAACAAATTCTCATTTACCACTATTGATGCTAATGATACTATGCTCTATTCATTTATGAGATGGTCACTGGCGCGAGATAAGTTCTCCGTAAACCGTGTGTGATGGTCCCTGGCGCGAGATTAAGTTCTCCGTAAACCATGGTCACTGGTGCGAGATTAAGTTCTCCGTAAACCATGTATGTGTGATGGTCACTGGCGCGAGATTAAGTTCTCCGTAAACCATGTATGTGTGATGGTGGTTGACATGAGATTATATATATATATGTGTGTGTGTGTAAATAACCAGACGTCGTTATTTTTTTAAACTCTGCTAAAATGTCTACAAAATGAATAACCTAACCTTTTAACTCCGCCATTGCCGGTCCCAAGCCCTGAATGAGAAATTAGGAGGGAAGGTTCTAACAGAACGAGTACTTATGTATTATCTACTATGTTCAAATAGGGGTTGAAAAAGTGACCATAAAAGGGAACGAGTACACCCCTTAAAATGTACTCATAAAAGAGAATGAATACACCCTTGCTATGTTACGTACTCTTATGTGTTATCTGCTCTGCTGAGTGTTACGTAGTCTGATGTTCGTAGGGGTTAAAAAAGTGATCATAAAAGGGAACGAGTACACCCTTATTATGTTATGTATTATCTGCTATGTTAAAATAGGGGTTGGAAAATATGCTCATAAAGGAGAACGAGTACACCCCCTAAAAAGGGCTCATAAAAGGGAACAAATTCACCCCTAACATAGAGGTCGTAAAAATCGTGAGCTGACGGGGCGTGGGTCATAGCGTATCGTGAGACAGTGGAAAATTGAGTCCATGTTCTCAGGAGACCATGGAAAAAAAGGCGATTTTTCAGCTACCGGTTTTCAAGTGCCCACCATCGCTAGAACCAAGCTCCCCGGAGGGATTGTGGTGGGTGATCCAAAAGATTAACGCACTAAAGTACTACGCTCAGAAACAGTATGTGTCCAGAAATTAATAAGACTGGCCGCTGCGTGGCGATCCATTCACTGGAACCAAGCTCCCCGGACGGATTGTTGTGGGTGATATAAACGATTAACGCACTGAAGCACTATGAGCTTATACAATGTATGCAGAAAGTAATTAGACTCGCCGCCGCATTGCGCTCCATTCGCTAGAATCAAGCTGCCGGGAGAGATTGTGGTGGATGAACCAAACAATTAAAACATTGAAATACTATGCTCACATACAGTGTATGCACAAAGTAATGAGACTAGCCACTGCCTGGCGCTCCATTCGCTAGAAGGAAGGTCCTCAGAGGGATTGTGGTGGATGATCGAAACAATTAACACATTGAAGCACTATTCTCAAATACAGTGTATGAAGAAACTAATGAGACTAACCGCCCGTGGCAATCCTTTCAATAGAAGAAAGCTACACGGAGGGATCGTACTGGATGATCCAAAAAAAAAATAACGCACTGAAGCGCTATGCTCACATTTAGTGTATGCACAAAATAATGAGAATGGCGTGCACGTAGCGCTCCATTCGCCACCAGCAAGCTCCCCGGGGGAATTGTGGTGGATGATCCAAACAATTAACACATTGAAGCACTATGCTCACATACAGTGTATGCAGGAAGTAATTATGCTCGCCGCCGCGTGGCACTCCTTACAATAGAAACAAGCTAAACGGACGGATTGTGGTGGATGATTCAATCAATTAACGCACTGAAGCACTATGTTCACAAACAGTATGTGTGCAGAAAGTAATGAGAGTCGCCGTAACGTGGCACTACATTCGCTAAAAGCAAGTTCTCCTGAGGGATTGTGGTGGATGATATAAATAATTAACACACGGAAGCGCTTTGCTCACATGCAGTGTATGCGGAAAGTAATGAGACGGGCCTCCGTGTGGCGCTACATTCGCTACAAGAAAGCTAACCGGAAGGATTCTGGTCGATGATAAAAACAATTAACGCACTGAAGTACTGTGCTTGCAAACTGTATGTGTGCAGAAAGTAAAGAGACTGGCCGCCGCGTGGCGCTCCATTCGCTAGAACCAAGCTCTTCGGAGGGATTCTGGTTGATGATCGAAACAATTAACACATTGAAGCACTATGCTCAAATACACCGTATGCAGAAACTAATGAGATTAGCCGCCGCGTGGCACTCCTTTCAATAGAAGAAAGCTACATGGAGTGATCGTTCTGAATGATCAAAAAAAAAAAAAAAAAAAAAACGCACTGAAGCGCTATGCTCACATTTAGTGTATACACAAAATAATGAGACTGGCGTGCACGTAGCGCTCCATTCGCTACCAGCAAGCTCCCCGGAGGAATTGTGGTGGATGATCCAAACAATTAACACACTGAAGCACTATGCTCACATACAGTGTATGCAGAAAGTAATGCGACTCGACTCTGCGTAGCGATCCATTTGCTAGAAGAAAGCTACCCGGAAGGATTCTGGTCGATGATAAAAACAATTAACGCACTGAAGTACTGTGCTAACAAGCTGTATGTGTGCAGAAAGTAAAGAGATTGGTCGCCGCGTGGCGCTCCATTCGCTAGAACAAAGCTCTTCGGAGGGATTGTGGTGGATGGTCGAAACAACGCACTGGTGCTCTATGCTCACAAACACTGTGTACATAAAGTAGTGAGACTGGCGTCCGCTTGGCGCTCCATTCGCTAGAACCAAGCTCCCCGGAGGGATTGTGGTGGGTGACCCAAACGATTAACTACTGAAGCATTATGCTCTTATACAGTGTAAGCAGAGAATAATTAGAATCGCCGCCGCGTGGCGCTCCATTCGTTAAAAAAAAGCTGCCCGGAGGGATTGTGGTGGATGCTCCAAACAATTAAGACATTGAAGAACTATGCCCACACACAGTGTATGCAGAAAGTATATAGACTAGCCGCCGGTTGGCGCTCCATTCGCTAGAAGAAAGTTCCCCGTAAGGATTGCGGTGGTGATCCAAATTAACGCACTGAAGCACTATGCTCAAAAAAAGTATGTGTCCAGAAAATTATGAACTTCAACGCAGCGTGGTACTCCATTTGCTAGAAGAAAGCTGCCGGGTGGAATTGTGGTGGATGATCCAGTCAATTAACACACTGAACCACTATGCTCACTTACAGTGTATGCAGAAAGTAATCTTACTCGCCGACGCGTGGCACTCTTTTCAATAGGAGAAATTTACCCGGAGGAATCGTGCTGGATGATCCAAAAAAATAACGCCCTGAAGCACTATGCTCACATTTAATGTATGCACAAAATAATGAGACTGGCTTCACGTAGCGGTCCACTCAAAACAATCAAGCTCCCCGGAGGAATTGTGGTAGATGATCCAAACAATTAACACACTGATGCTCCATCCTCACATACAGTGTATGCAGGAGGTAATGATACTCGACGCCGCGTGGCACTCCATTCGCTACAAGAATGCTACCCGGAAGGATTGTGGTGGATCATCCAAATAGTACACTGAAGCACTATGCTCACATTCAGTGTATGCACAAAATAATGAGACTGGCCTCCACCTGGCGCTCCATTCGATACAAGCAAGCTCCACGGAGGAATTGTGGTGGATGATCGAAACAATTAACACACAGAAGCACTATCCTCACATAAAGCCTATTCAGAAAGTAATGATACTCGCCGCCGCGTGGCTCTCCTTTCAGTAGAAGAAAGCTACCCGGAGGAATATTGGTGTCTGATCCAAACGATTAAGGCACTGAAACACTATCATCACATACACTGTATGCAGAAATTAATGGGACTCGCCGCCGCGTGGCATTGCACTCGCTAGAAGCAAGCAACCGGCGGGATTGTCGTGGATGATCCAAACGATTAACGCACTGAAGCACTATGCTCAGATACAGCGTATGCATAAAGTAACTAGACTGGCCGCCGCGTGGCGCTCCATTTGCTAGAACAAAGCTCTTCGGAGGGATTGTGGTGGATAATCGAAACAATTAACGCATTGGTGCTCTATGCTCACATACACTGTATACATAAAGTAATGAGACTGGTCTCCGCTTGGCGCTCCATTCGCTAGAACCAAGCTCCCCGGAGGGATTCTGGTGGGCGATCCAAACGATTAACTACTGAAGCACCATTCTCTTATACAGAGTAAGCAGAGAGTATTTAGACTCTCCGCCGCGTGGCTTCCCATTCGCTAAAAATAAGCTGCCCGCAGGGATTGTGGTAGAAGATCCAAACAATTAACACATTAAAGAACTATGCTCACACACAGTGTATGCAGAAAGTATATTGACTAGCCGCCGGGTGGCGCTCCATTCGTTAGAACAAAGTTCCTCGTACGGATTCTGGTGGTGATCCAAACAATTAACGCACTGAAGCACTATGCTCAAAAACAGTATGTGTCCAGAAAATAATGAACTTCACCGCAGCGTGGTGCTCCATTCGCTAGAAGAAAGCTCCCCAGAGGAATTGTGGTGGATGATCCAAACAATTAAAACACTGATACACTTTCCTCACATACAGTGTATGCAGGAAGTAATGATACTCGACGCCGCGTTGCACTCCACTCGCTAGAAGAATGCTACGCGGAAGGATTGTGCTGGATCATCCAAATAGCGCTCTGAAGAACTATGCTCACATTCAGTGTATTCACAAAATAATGAGACTGGCCTCCACGTGGCACTCGATTCGATACATGCAAGCTCAACGGAGGAATTGTGCTGGATGATCCAAACAATTAACACACTGAAGCACTATGCTCACATACAGCCTATTCAGAAAGTAATGATACTCGCCGCCGCGTGGCTCTCCTTTCAATAGAAGAAAGCTACCCGGAGGAATATTGTTGTCTGATCCAAACGATTAAGGCACTGAAACACTATGATCACATACAGTGTATGCAGAAATTAATGAGACTCGCTGCCGCGTGGCATTGCACTCGCTAGAAGCAAGCTCCCCGGAGGTATTGTGGTGGATGATCCAAAATAATAACGCACTGAAGTACTATGCTCTCAAATAATGAGTGTCCAGAAAATAATGAACCTCACCGTCGCGTGGCGCTCCATTCGCTAGAAGCAAGCTCCCCGGAAAGATTGTGGTGGATGATCAAAAATTATCGCTCTGAAGCCCTATGCTCACATACAGTCTATGAAAAAAGTAATGAGACTCGCCGCAGGGTGGCGCTCCTTTCTGGTCATCCAAACAATTAACGCACGGAAGAGCTTTGCTCAAAAGCAGTATGTGTCAAGAAAGTAATGAGACTCGCTGCCTCGTTGCTGTCCATTCGCTAGAAGGAAGCTCAGCGGAGGGATTGTGGTGGGTGATATAAACAATTGACGCACTGAAGCACTATGCTCACATACAGTTTATGCAGAAAATAATGAGACTGTGATTCTCGTGTCGCTCCTTTCGCTACGATCAAGCTCCCCGGAGGGATTAGGGTAGATGATCCAATCAATTAACGCACAGAACAACTATGCTCACAAACAGTATTTGCCCAGAACTAATGAGACTCTCCGCAGCGTTACACTCCATTCGCTAGAAGGAAATTCCCCAGGGGGATTGTAGTGCATAATAAAGACAATTAACGCACTGAAGCACTATGCTCACATATAGTGTATGCAGAAGTTAATGAGGCTCGTTGCCGCGTGGCGCTCCATTCGCTAGAAGCAAGCTCCCCGGAGGGGTTGTGGTGGATGATCGAGACAATTAACGCACTAATGCACTATGCTCATATACAGTGTATACATAAAGTAATGAGACTGGCCTCCGCCTGGCTTTCCATTCGCTGGAACGAAGCTCCCCGAAGTGGTTGTGGTGGATGATCGAGACAATTAACGCACTAATGCACTATGCTCATATACAGCGTATACATAAAGTAATGAGACTGACCTCCGCCTGGCGCCCCATGCGCTAGAAGCAAGCTCCCCGGAGGAATTGTGGTGGATGACACAAACAATTAACGCACTGATACACTATGCTCACAAACAGTATTTGTCCAGAACTAATGAAACTCACCGCCGCGTCCACTCCGTTCGCTAGAAGAAAGTTTCCCGGAGGTATTGTGCTGGATGATGCAAAATATTAACGCACTGGACCACTATGCTCACAAACAGAAAGTAATGAACCTCACCTACGCGTGGCGCTCCATTCGATAGAAGCAAGCTCCCCGGAAAGATTGTGGTGGATGATCCAAAATATTAACACATTGAAGCACTATGCTCACAAACAGCATTTGTCCGGAACTAATGAGACTCGCCGCTGCGTGGCACTCCGTTCGCTAGAATCAAGTTCCCCGGAAGAATTGCGGTGGATGACAAAGACAATTAACGCACTGAAGCACTATGCTCACATACAGTGTACAAATAAAGTAATGAGACTGGCCTCTGCGTTGCGCTCCATTCGCGAGAACCAAGCTCCATGGAGGGATTTTGGTTGGTGATCCAAATGATTAACGCAATGAAGCACTATTCTCTTATACAGTGTATGCAGAAAGTAATTAAACTCGCCGCCGCGTGGAGCTCCATTCGCTAGAAGCAAGCTGCCCGGAGGGATTGTGGTGGAGGATCCAAACAATTAACACATTGAAGCACTATACTCACATACAGTGTATTCAGAAAGTAATGAGACTAGCCGCCGGGTGGCACTCCATTCGCTACAAGAAAGTTCCCCGGACGGATTGTGGTGGTGATCCAAACATTTAACGCAGTGAATCACTATGCTCACAAACAGTATGCGTCCAAACAATAATGAACTTCAACGCAGAGTGGCGCTCCATTCGCTAGAAGCTAACTCCCCGGAAGAATTGTGATGGATGATCCAAACAATTAACACACTGAACCACTATGCTCACATACACTGTATGCAGATAGTAATGATACTCGCGGCCGCTTGGCACTTCTTTCAATAGAACAAAGCTAAACGGAGGGATTGTGTTGGATGATCCAAAAAATTAACGCACTGAAGCACTATGCTCACGTTCGGTGTATGCACAAAATAATGAGACTGGCCTCCACGTAGCGCTTCATTCGCTACAAGCAAGCTGCCCGCCGGAATTGTGGTGGATGATCCAAACAATTAACACACTGAAGCACTATCCTCAAATACAGTGTATGCAAAACGTAATGAGACTCGACGCCGCGTGGCACTCCATTCGCTAGAAGCAAGCAACCTGGAGGGATTGTTGTGGATGATTCAATCAATTATCGCAATGAAGCACTATGCTCACAGACAGTATGTGTGTGCAGAAATTAATGAGACTCGCCGTGGTGTGGCACTACATTCGCTAAAAGCAAGTTCTCCGGATGGATTGTGGTGGATGATAGAAACCAATAACACACTGAAGCGCTTTGCTCACATGCAGTGTATGCAGAAAATAATGAGACAGACCTACGCGTGGCGCTCCATTCGCTACAAGAAAGCTCCCCGGGGGCATTGTGGTGGATGATCCAAACAATTAACACACTGAAACACTATGCTCACAAGCAGTATTTGTCCAGAAAATAATGACACTGGCCGCCTCGTAGCGCTCCATCGCTAGAAGCAAGCTCCCTGGAGGGTATGTGGTGGATGATCCAAACGATTAACGCACTGAAGCACTATGCTCACATGCAGCGTATGCAGAAAGTAATGAGACTCGCCGCCGCGTGGCATTCCATTCGCTAGAAGCAAGGTACCGGAGGGATTGTGGTGGATGCTCCAAACAGTTAACGCACGAAAGTACTACCCTCATAAAACAGTATGTGTCCAGAAACTAATCCGACCGGCCGCAGCAGAACGCCCCATTCCCTAGGACCTTTCTTCCGGGAGGGATTGTGGTGGATGATCAAAACAATTAACGCATTCTAGCACTACGCTCACATACAGTGTATGCAGAAAGTAATGAGACCTACCAAGGCGTGGCACTACATTCTCAAGAAGGAAGTTCTCCGGAGGGATTGTGGTGAATGTTCTAAAAAATTAACACAATGAAGCGCTTTGCTGACATACGGTGTATGCAGAAAGTAATGAGACTGGCCTCCGCGTGGCGCTCCATTTGCTACAAGAAAGCTCCCAGAGGGATTGTGGTAGATGATAGAAACAATTAACGCACTGAAGCTCTATGCTCTTCTACAGAGTATGCAGAAAATAATTAGACTTGCCGCCGGGTGGCGCACCATTCTCTACAAGAAAATTCCCCGGACGGATTGTGGTGGTGATCCAAACAATTAACGAACTGAAGCACTATGCTCACAAACAGTATGTGTCCAGAAAACAATGAATCTCACCGCAGCGTGGCGCTCCATTCGCAGGAAGCAAGCTCCTCGGAGGGATTGTGGTGGATGATCCAAACGATTAACGCACTGACGCACTACGCTCACATACAGTGTATGCAGAAAGTAATGAGACTCGCAGCCGCGAGGCATTCCATTCGCTAGAAGCAAGCTACCGGAGAGATTGTGGTGGATGCTCCAAACAGTTAACGCACTAAAGTACCACCCTCATATAACAGTATGTGTCCAGAAACTAATCCGACTTGCCGACGCGTGGCGCTCCATTCATTAGGACCTAGCTCCTCGGAGGGATTGTGGGGGATGATCCAAACGATTAACGCACTGACGCACTACGCTCACATACAGTGTATGCATAAAGTAATGAGACTCGCAGCCGCGAGGCATTCCATTCGCTAGAAGCAAGCTACCGGAAAGATTGTGGTGGATGCTCCAAACAGTTAACGCACTAAAGTACCACCCTCATATAACAGTATGTGTCCAGAAACTAATCCGACTTGCCGACGCGTGGCGCTCCATTCATTAGGACCTAGCTCCCTGGAGGGATTGTGGGGGATGATCCAAACAATTACCGCACTCTACCACTACGCTCACATACAGTTTATGCAGAAAGTAATGAGACTCTCCCTGGCGTGGCACTACATTCTCTAAAAGCAAGTTCCTCGGAGAGATTGTGGTGGATGTTCCAATCAATTAACACACTGAAGCGCTTTGCTGACATACAGTGTATGCAGAAATTAATGAGACTCGCCGCCACGTGGCATTCCATTCGCTAGATTCAAGCTACCAGAGGGATTGTGGTGGATGCTCCAAACAGTTAACGCACTAAAGTACTACCATCACAAACACTATGTGTCCAGAAACTAATCCGACTGACCGGCGCGTGGCGCTCCATTCGCTAGAACCAGGATCCTTGGAGGGATTGTGGTGGATGATCCAAACAACTAACGCACTCTAGCACTATGCTCACATACAGTGTATGGAGAAAGTAATGAGACTCGCCGTGGCGTGGCACTTCGTTCGCTAAAAGCAAATTCTCCGGAGGGATTGCGCTGGATTATCCAAACAATTAACGGAAAGAAGCACTATGGTCACATACAGTTTATGCAGAAATTTATAAGACTCGCCGCAGCGTGGCACTCCATTCCCTAAAAGCAAGCTACACGAAGGAATTGTGGAGGATCATCCAAAGAGTTAACGCAAAGAAGTACTACGCTCAGAAACAGTATGAGTCCAGAAATTAATCCGACTGGCCGCCGCGTGGCACTCCATTCGCTAGAACCAAGCTCCCCTGAGGGATTGTTGTGGGTGATCCAAATAATTAACATACTGATGCACTATGCTCTTATAAAGAGTATGCAGAAAATAATTAGACCAGCCGCCGCCTGGCGCTCCATTCGCTACAAGAAAGTTCCCCGGACGGATTGTTGTACTGATCCAAACAATTAACGCACTGAAGCACTATGCCAACAGACAGTATGTGTCCAGAAATAAATGAACCTCACCGCCGCGTGGCGCTCCATTCGCTTATACCAAGCAACCCGGAGGGATTGTGGTGGATGTTCCAAAAAATTAAATTACTGATGCACTATGCTCACATACACTGTATACGAATAGTAATGATACTCGCCGACGCGTGGCACTAATTTCAATAGAAGAAAGATACCCGGAGGGATTGTGTTGGATGATACAAAAAATTAACGCACTGAAGCACTATGCTCACATTTAGTGTACGCAGAAAATAATGAGACTGGCCTCCACGTGGCGCTCCATTCGCTATAAGCAAGCTCCCCGGAGGGATTGTTGTGGATGAATATAGGAATTAACGCACTGAAGCAACATCCACAAATACAGCGTATGCAGAAATTAATGAGACTTGCCGCCGCGTGGCACTCCATTCGCTAGAAGGACGCTACCCGGAGGGATAGTGGTGGATGATCCAAAAAATTCACGCACTGAAGCACTATGCTCACATTCAGTGTATGCACAAAATAATGAGGCTGGCTTCCACGTGGCGCTGCATTCACTACAAGCAAGCTCCCTGGAGTAATTGTGGTGGATGATCCAAACAAATAACACACTGAATCACTATTCTCACATACAGTGTATGCAGTAAGTAATGATACTCTCAGCCGCGTGACACTCCTTTCAATAGAAAAAAGCTACCCAAAAAATCGTGCTAGGATGATCCAAAAAAAAAAAAAAAAAAAAAGAAAACGCACTGAAGCACTACGCTAACATTTAGTTAATGCACAAAATAATGAGACTGGTTTGCACGTAATGCTCCGTTCGCTACAAACAAGCTCTCCGGACAAATTGTGGTGGATGATCTAAACAATTAGCACACTGAAGCACTATGCTCACATACAGTGTGTGCAGGAAGTAATGATACTCGCCGCCATTCTCGCTCCTTTCAATAGAGGAAAGCTACCCGGAGGGATTGTGGTGGATTATCCAATCAGCGCACTGAAGCACTATGCTCACATTCAGTGTATACGCAAAATAATGAGACTGGCCTCCACGTAGCGCTCCATTCGCTGCAAGCAAGCTCTCCGGAGGAATTGTGGTGGATGATCCAAACAATTCCGAGGCTTGGCACTACTTTCAATAGAACAAAGCTAAACGGAGGGATTCTGCTGGATGATGCAAACGATTAACGCACTGAAACACTATGCTCACATACAGTGTATGCAGAAATTAATGAGACTCGCCGCCGCGTGGCATTCCATTCGCAAGAAACCAACTACCCGGAGGGATTGTGGTGGATGATCCAAACAATTAACGCAGTGAAACACTATGCTCACAAACATTATTTGTCCAGAACTAATGAGACCCGACGCCGCGTGGCACTCCATTCGCTAGAAGCAAGCTACCTGGAGGGATTGTTGTGGATGATTCAATCAATTATCGCAATGAAGCACTATGCTCACAGACAGTGCGTGTGTGCAGAAAGCAATGAGACTCGCCGTGGCGTGGCACTGCCCTCGCTAAATCGAGTTCTCCGGAGGGATTGTGGTGGATGATTGAAACAAATAACACACTGAAGCGCTTTGCTGACATACAGTGTATGCAGAAAGTAATGAGACTAGCCGCCGGGTGGCACTCCATTCGCTACAAGAAAGTTCCTCGGACGGATTGTGGTGGTGATCCAAACATTTAACGCATTGAATCACTATGCTCACAAACAGTATGCGTCCAAACAATAATGAACTTCAACGCAGAGTGGCGCTCCATTCGCTAGAAGCTAACTCCCCGGAAGAATTGTGATGGATGATCCAAACAATTAACACACTGAACCACTATGCTCACATACACTGTATGCAGATAGTAATGATACTCGCGGCCGCTTGGCACTTCTTTCAATAGAACAAAGCTAAACGGAGGGATTGTGTTGGATGATCCAAAAAATTAACGCACTGAAGCACTATGCTCACGTTCGGTGTATGGACAAAATAATGAGACTGGCCTCCACGTAGCGCTTCATTCGCTACAAGCAAGCTGCCCGCCGGAATTGTGGTGGATGATCCAAACAATTAACACACTGAAGCACTATCCTCAAATACAGTGTATGCAAAACGTAATGAGACTCGACGCCGCGTGGCACTCCATTCGCTACAAGCAAGCAACCTGGAGGGATTGTTGTGGATGATTCAATCAATTATCGCAATGAAGCACTATGCTCACAGACAGTATGTGTGTGCAGAAATTAATGTGACTCGCCCTGGTGTGGCACTACATTCGCTAAAAGCAAGTTCTCCGGATGGATTGTGGTGGATGATAGAAACCAATAACACACTGAAGCGCTTTGCTCACATGCAGTGTATGCAGAAAATAATGAGACAGACCTACACGTGGCGCTCCATTCGCTACAAGAAAGCTCCCCGGGGGCATTGTGGTGGATGATCCAAACAATTAACACACTGAAACACTATGCTCACAAGCAGTATTTGTCCAGAAAATAATGACACTGGCCGCCCCGTAGCGCTGCATCGCTAGAAGCAAGCTCCCTGGAGGGTATGTGGTGGATGATCCAAACGATTAACGCACTGAAGCACTATGCTCACATGCAGCGTATGGAGAAAGTAATGAGACTCGCCGCCGCGTGGGATTCCATTCGCTAGAAGCAAGGTACCGGAGGGATTGTGGTGGATGCTCCAAACAGTTAACGCACGAAAGTATTACCCTCATAAAACAGTAAACTAATCCGACCGGCCGCAGCAGAACGCCCCATTCCCTAGGACCTTTCTTCCGGGAGGGATTGTGGTGGATGATCAAAACAATTAACGCATTCTAGCACTACGCTCACATACAGTGTATGCAGAAAGTAATGAGACCTGCCAAGGCGTGGCACTACATTCTCAAGAAGGAAGTTCTCCGGATGGTTTGTGGTGAATGTTCCAAAAAATTAACACAATGAAGCGCTTTGCTGACATACGTTATATGCAGAAAGTAATGAGACTAGCCTCCGCGTGGCGCTCCATTTGCTACAAGAAAGCTCCCAGAGGGATTGTGGTAGATGATAGAAACAATTAACGCACTGAAGCTTTATGCTCTTTTACAGAGTATGCAGAAAATAATTAGACTCGCCGCCGGGTGGCGCACCATTCTCTACAAGAAAATTCCCCGGACGGATTGTGGTGGTGATCCAAACAATTAACGAACTGAAGCACTATGCTCACAAACAGTATGTGTCCAGAAAACAATGAATCTCACCGCAGCGTGGCGCACCATTCGCAGGAAGCAAGCTCCTCGGAGGGATTGTGGTGGATGATCCAAACGATTAACGCACTGACGCACTACGCTCACATACAGTGTATGCAGAAAGTAATGAGACTCGCAGCCGCGAGGCATTCCATTCGCTAGAAGCAAGCTACCGGAGAGATTGTGGTGGATGCTCCAAACAGTTAACGCACTAAAGTACTACCCTCATATAACAGTATGTGTCCAGAAACTAATCCGACTTGCCGACGCGTGGCGCTCCATTCATTAGGACCTAGCTCCCTGGAGGGATTGTGGGGGATGATCCAAACAATTACCGCACTCTACCACTACGCTCACATACAGTTTATGCAGAAAGTAATGAGACTCTCCCTGGCGTGGCACTACATTCTCTAAAAGCAAGTTCCTCGGAGAGATTGTGGTGGATGTTCCAATCAATTAACACACTGAAGCGCTTTGCTGACATACAGTGTATGCAGAAAGTAATGAGACTCGCCGCCACGTGGCATTCCATTCGCTAGATTCAAGCTACCAGAGGGATTGTGGTGGATGCTCCAAACAGTTAACGCACTAAAGTACTACCATCACAAACACTATGTGTCCAGAAACTAATCCGACTGACCGGCGCGTGGCGCTTTATTCGCTAGAACCAGGATCCTTGGAGGGATTGTGGTGGATGATCCAAACAACTAACGCACTCTAGCACTATGCTCACATACAGTGTATGGAGAAAGTAATGAGACTCGCCGTGGCGTGGCACTTCGTTCGCTAAAAGCAAATTCTCCGGAGGGATTGTGCTGGATTATCCAAACAATTAACGGAAAGAAGCACTATGGTCACATACAGTTTATGCAGAAATTTATAAGACTCGCCGCAGCGTGGCACTCCATTCCCTAAAAGCAAGCTACACGAAGGAATTGTGGAGGATCATCCAAAGAGTTAAAGCAAAGAAGTACTACGCTCAGAAACAGTATGAGTCCAGAAATTAATCCGACTGGCCGCCGCGTGGCACTCCATTCGCTAGAACCAAGCTCCCCTGAGGGATTGTTGTGGGTGATCCAAATAATTAACATACTGATGCACTATGCTCTTATAAAGAGTATGCAGAAAATAATTAGACCAGCCGCCGCCTGGCGCTCCATTCGCTACAAGAAAGTTCCCCGGACGGATTGTTGTACTGATCCAAACAATTAACGCACTGAAGCACTATGCTCACAGACAGTATGTGTCCAGAAATAAATGAACCTCACCGCCGCGCGGCGCTCCATTCGCTTATACCAAGCAACCCGGAGGGATTGTGGTGGATGTTCCAAAAAATTAACTTACTGATGCACTATGCTCACATACACTGTATACGAATAGTAATGATACTCGCCGACGCGTGGCACTCCTTTCAATAGAAGAAAGATACCCGGAGGGATTGTGTTGGATGATCCAAAAAATTAACGCACTGAAGCACTATGCTCACATTTAGTGTACGCAGAAAATAATGAGACTGGCCTCCACGTGGCGCTCCATTCGCTAAAGCAAGCTCCCCGGAGGGATTGTTGTGGATGAATAAAGCAATTAACGCACTGAAGCAACATCCACAAATACAGCGTATGCAGAAATTAGTGAGACTTGCCGCCGCGTGGCACTCCATTCGCTAGAAGGACGCTACCCGGAGGGATAGTGGTGGATGATCCAAAAAATTCACGCACTGAAGCACTATGCTCACATTCAGTGTATGCACAAAATAATGAGGCTGGCTTCCACGTGGCGCTGCATTCACTACAAGCAAGCTCTCTGGAGTAATTGTGGTGGATGATCCAAACAAATAACACACTGAATCACTATTCTCACATACAGTGTATACAGTAAGTAATGATACTCTCAGCCGCGTGACACTCCTTTCAATGGAAAAAAGCTACCCAAAAAATCGTGCTAGGATGATCCAAAAAAAAAAAAAAAGAAAACGCGCTGAAGCACTACGCTAACATTTAGTTAATGCACAAAATAATGAGACTGGTTTGCACGTAATGCTCCGTTCGCTACAAGCAAGCTCTCCGGACAAATTGTGGTGGATGATCTAAACAATTAGCACACTGAAGCACTATGCTCACATACAGTGTGTGCAGGAAGTAATGATACTCGCCGCCATTCTCGCTCCTTTCAATAGAGGAAAGCTACCCGGAGGGATTGTGGTGGATGATCCAATCAGCGCACTGAAGCACTATGCTCACATTCAGTGTATACGCAAAATAATGAGACTTGCCTCCACGTAGCGCTCCATTCGCTACAAGGAAGCTCTCCGGAGGAATTGTGGTGAATGATCCAAACAACTAACACACTGAAGCACTATGCACACATAAACTGTATGCAGGAAGTAATGATACTCGCCGCCGCGTGGCTGTCCTTTCAATAGAAAAAAGCTACCCGGAGAAATTGTGGTCATTAATCCAAACAGCGCACTGAAGCACTATGCTCACATTCAGTGTATGCACAAAATAATGAGACTGGCCTCCACGTGGCGCCCCTTTCGCTACAAGCAAGCTCCACGGTGTAATTGTGGTGGATGATCCAAACAATTCCGAGGCTCGGCACTCCTTTCAATAGAACAAAGCTAAACGGAGGGATTCTGCTGGATGATGCAAACGATTAACGCACTGAAACACTATGCTCACATACAGTGTATGCAGAAATTAATGAGACTCGCCGCCGCGTGGCATTCCATTCGCAAGAAACCAACTACCCGGAGGGATTGTGGTGGATGATCCAAACAATTAACGCAGTGAAACACTATGCTCACAAACATTATTTGTCCAGAACTAATGAGACCCGACGCCGCGTGGCACTCCATTCGCTAGAAGCAAGCTACCTGGAGGGATTGTTGTGGATGATTCAATCAATTATCGCAATGAAGCACTATGCTCACAGACAGTGCGTGTGTGCAGAAAGTAATGAGACTCGCCGTGGCGTGGCACTGTGCTCGCTAAATCGAGTTCTCCGGAGGGATTGTGGTGGATGATTGAAACAAATAACACACTGAAGCGCTTTGCTGACATACAGTGTATGCAGAAAGTAATGAGACTCGCCGCCACGTGGCATTCCATTCGCTAGATTCAAGCTACCAGAGGGATTGTGGTGGATGCTCCAAACAGTTAACGCTCTAAAGTACTACCATCACAAACACTATGTGTCCAGAAACTAATCCGACTGACCGTGCGTGGCGCTCCATTCGCCAGAACCAGGATCCTTGGAGGGATTGTGGTGGATGATCCAAACAACTAACGCACTCTAGCACTATGCTCACATACAGTATATGCAGATAGTAATGAGACTCGCCGCAGCGTGGCACTCCATTCGCTAAAAGCAAGCTATACGGGGGAATTGTGGAGGATCATCCAAAGAGTTAAAGCAAAGAAGTACCTTGCTCAGAAACAGTATGTGTCCAGAAATTAATCCGACTGGCCGCCGCGTGGCACTCCACTCGCTAGAACCAAGCTCCCCTGAGGGATTGTGGTGGGTGATCCAAATAATTAACATACTGATGCACTATGCTCTTATAAAGTGTATGCAGAAAATAATTAGACCAGCCGCCGGCTGGCGCTCCATTCGCTACAAGAAAGTTCCCCGGACGGATTGTTGTACTCATCCAAACAATTAACGCACTGAAGCACTATGCTCACAGACAGTATGTGTCCAGAAATAAATGAACCTCACCGCCGCGTGGCGCTCCATTCGCTTATACCAAGCAACCCGGAGGGATTGTGGTGGATGATCCAAAAAATTAAATTACTGATGCACTATGCTCACATACACGGTATACAGATAGTAATGATACTCGCCGACGCGTGGCACTCCTTTCAATAGAAGGAAGATACCCGGAGGGATTGTGTTGGATGATCCAAAAAATTAACGCACTGAAGCATTATGCTCACATTTAGTGTACGCAGAAAATAATGAGACTGGCCTCCACGTGGCGCTCCGATCGCTATAAGCAACCTCCCCGGAGGGATTGTTGTGGATGATTCAAGCAATTAACGCACTGAAGCAACATCCACAAATACAGCGTATGCAGAAGTAAATGAGACTTGCCGCCGCGTGGCACTCCATTCGCTAGGAGGGAGCTACCCGGAGGGATTGTGGTGGATGATCCAAACAATTAACGCAGTGAAACACTATGCTCACAAACATTATTTGTCCAGAACTAATGAGACCCGACGCCGGGTGGCATTCCATTCGCTAGAAGCAAGCTAACTGGAGGGATTGTTGTGGACAATTCAACCAATTATCGCAATGAAGCACTATGCTCACAGACAGTGTGTGTGTGCAGAAAGTAATGAGACTCGCCGTGGCGTGGCACTACGCTCGCTAAATCGAGTTCTCCGGAGGGATTGTGGTGGATGATTGAAACAAATAACACACTGAAGCGCTTTGCTCACATGCAGTGTATGCAGAAAGTAATGAGACAGGCCTACGCGTGGCGCTCCATTCGCTACAAGAAAGCTCCCCGGGGGCATTGTGGTGGATGATCCAAAGAATTAACACACTGAAACACTATGCTCACAAGCAGTATTTGTCCAGAAAATAATGACACTGGCCGCCCCGTAGCGCTCCATCGGTAGAAGCAAGCTCCCCGGAGGGATTGTGCTGGATGATCCAAACGATTAACGCACTGAAGCAATATGCTCACATACAGCGTATGGAGAAAGTATTGAGACTCGCCGCCGCATGGGATTCCATTCGCTAGAAGCAAGGTACCGGAGGGATTGTGGTGGATGCTCAAAAATGTTAACGCACTAAAGTACTACCCTCATAAAACAGTATGTGTCCAGAAACTAATTCGACTGGCCGCAGCGGAACGCTCCATTTCCTAGGACCTTTCTAACTGGAGGGATTTTATTGGATGACCAAAACAATTAACGCATTCTACCACTACGCTCACATACAGTGAATGCAGAAAGTAATGAGACCTGCCATGGCGTGGCACTACATTCTCAAGAAGCAAGTTCTCCGGAGAAATTGTGGTGGATGTTCCAAAAATCTAACAAACTGAAACGCTTTGCTTATATACAGTGTATGCAGAAAGTAATGAGACTGGCCTCCGCTCCATTTGCTACAAGAAAGCCCCAGAGGGATTGCGGTAGATGACACAAACAATTAACGCACTGAAGCTCTATGCTCTTATACAGAGTATGCAGAAAATAATTAGACTCGCCGCTGGGTGGTGCACCATTCGCTACAAGAAAATTCCCCGGACGGATTGTGGTGGTGATCCAAACAATTAACGCACTGAAGCACTATGCTCACAAACAGTATGTGTCCAGAAAACAATGAACCTCACCGCAGCTTGGCGCTCCATTCGCTAGAAGCAAGCTACCGGAGGGATAGTGGTGGATGCTCGAAACAGTTAACGCACTAAAGTACTACCCTCATATAACAGTATGTGTCCAGAAACTAATCCGACTTGCCGCCGCGTGGCGCTCCATTCATTAGGACCTAGCTTCCTGGAGGGATTCTGGTGGATGATCCGAACAATTACCGCACTCTAGCACTACGCTCACATACAGTTTATGCAGAAAGTAATGAGACTGGCGTCAGCGTAGCGCTCCATTTGCTACAAGAAAGATCCCGAGAAAGATTGTGTGGTGGATGACAGAAAAATTAACGCACAGAAGCACTATGCTCTTTAACAATGTATGCAGAAAGTAATTAGACTAGCCGCCGGCTGGCGCTCCGTTCCTTACAAGAAAGTTCCTCGGAGGATTGTTGTGCTGATCCAAACAATTAACGCTGTGAAGCACTATGCTCACAAACTGCATGTGTCCAGAAATAAATGAACCTCACACTGATGCACTATGCTCACATACACTGTACGCAGATAGTAATGATACTCGCCGACGCGTGGCACTCCTTTCAATAGAGGAAAGCTACCCGGAGGGAATGTGTTGGATGATCCAAAAAATTAACGCACTGAAGCACTATGCTGAAATTTAGTGTACGCAGAAAATAATGAGACTGGCCTCCACGTGGCGCTCCATTCGCTATAAGCAAGCTCCCCGGAGGGATTGTTGTGGATGCTCCAAACAATTAACGCACTAAAGTACTACCATCACAAACAGTATATGTCCAGAAACTAATCCGACTGACCGCCGCGTGGCGCTCCATTCGCTAGAACAAAGATCCTTGGAGGAATTGTGGTGGATAATGCAAACAATTAACGCACTCTAGCACTATGCTCACATACAGTGTATGCAGAAATTAATAAGGCTCGCCGCAGCGTGGCACTCCATTCGCTAGAAGCAACCTACCCGGGGGGGTTGTGGTGGTGATCCAAACAATTAAAGCACTGAGGCACTATGCTCACAAGCAGTGTGTGTCCAGAAAATAATGAGACTCGCCACCGCGTGTCACTCTATTCGCTAAAAGTAAGTCCCCGGAGGAATTGTGGTGGATGACAAAGACAATTAACGCACTGAAGCAGTATGCTCATATACAGTGTATAAATAGAGTAATGAGACTGGCCTCTGCGTGGCGCTCCATTCGCTAGAACCAAGCTCCCCGGAGGGATTGTGGTGGGTGATCCAAGTGATTAACGCACTGAAGCACTATGCTCTTATACAGTGTATGCAGAAAGTAATTAAACTCGCCGCCGCGTGGCGCTCCATTCGCTAGAAGCAAGCTGCCCGGAGGGATTGTGGCGGATGATCAAAAAAATAACACATTGAAGCACTATGCTCACATGCAGTGTATTCAGAAAGTAGTGAGACTAGCCTTGGGTGGTATTCCATTCGCTACAAGAAAATTCCCCGGACGGATTGTGGCGGATGCTCCAAACGATTAACTCACTGACGCACTATGCTCACATACAGTGTATGCAGAAAGTAATGAGACTCGCCGCTACGTGGCATTCCATTCGCTAGATTCAAGCTACCGGAGGTATTGTGGTGGATGCTCCAAACAATTAACGCACTAAAGTACTACCATCACAAACAGTATGTGTCCAGAAACTAATCCGACTGACCGCCGCGTGGTGCTCCATTCGCTAGAACCAAGATCCTTGGAGGGATTGTGGTGGATAATTCAAACAATTAACGCTTTCTAGCACTATGCTCACATACAGCGTATGCAGAAAATAATGAGACTTGCCATGGCGTGGCACTTCATTCGCTAAAAGCAAATTCTGCGAAGGGATTGTGCTGGATTATCTGAACAATTAACGGAACGAAGCACTATGCTCACATACAGTGTATGCAGAAATTAATAAGACTCGCCGCAGCGTGGCACTCCATTCGCTAGAACCAAGATCCTTGGAGGAATTGTGGTGGATAATTCAAACAATTATCGCACTGAAGCACTATGCTCTTATACAGTGTATGCAGAAAGTAATTAGACTAGCCGCCGGCTGGCGCTCCATTCCCTACAAGAAAGTTCCCCGAACCTATTGTTGTACTGATCCAAACAATTAACGCACTGAAGCACTATGCTCACAAAGAGCATGTGTCCAGAAATAAATGAACCTCACCGCCGCGTGGCGCTCCATTCGCTTATACCAAGTAACCCGGAGGGATTGTGGAGGAATATCCAAAAAATTAACACACTGATGCACTATGCTCACATACACTGTATACGGTTAGTAATGATACTCGCCGACGCGTGGCACTCCTTTCAATAGAAGAAAGCTATCCGGAGGGATTGTGTTAGATGACCCAAAAATTAACGCACTGAAGCACTATGCTCACACTTAGTGTACGCAGAAAATAATGAGACTGGCCTCCACGTGGCGCTCCATTCGTTATAAGCAATCTCCCCGGAGGGATTGTTGTGGATGATTCATGCAATTAACGCACTGAAGCATTATCCACAAATACAGCGTATGCAGAAATTAATGAGACTCGCCGCCTCGTGGCATTCCATTCGCTAGAAGCAAACTATCCGGAGTGATTGTGGTTGATGATCCAAACAATTAACGCAGTGAAACACTATGCTCACAAACATTATTTGTCCAGAACTAATGAGACCCGACGCCGCGTGGCACTCCATTCGATAGAACAAACTACCTGGAGGGATTGTTGTTGATGATTCAATAATTATCGCAATAAAGCACTATGCTCACAGACAGTATGTGTGTGCAGAAAGTAATGAGACTCGCCGTGGCGTTTCACTACATTCGCTAAAAACAAGTTCTCCGGAGGGATTGTGGTGGATGATAGAAACAAATAACACACTGAAGCGCTTTGCTCACATGCAGTGTATGCAGAAAGTAATGAGACAGGCCTACGAGTGGCGCTCCATTCGGTACAAGAAAGCTCCAAGGGGGCATTGTGGTGGATGATCCAAACAATTAACACACTGAAACACTATGCTCACAAGCAAAATTTGTCCAGAAAATTATGACACTGGTCGCCCCTTAGCGCTCCATCGCTAGAAGCAAGCTCCCCGAAGGGATTGTGGTGCATGCTCCAAACAGTTAACGCACTAACGTACTACCCTCATAAAAGAGTAAGTGTCCACAAACTAATCCGACGGCCGCAGCGGAAGGCTCCATTCCCTAGGGCCTTTCTTTTTGGAGGGATTGTGGTGGATGATCAAAACAATTAACGCACTCTAGCACTACGCTCACATACAGTGTATGCAGAAAGTAATGAGACCTGCCATGGCGTAGCACTACTTTCTCAAAAAGCAAGTTCTCCGTAGGGATTGTGGTGGATGTACCAAAAAATTAACACACTAAAACGCTTTGCTGACATACAGTGTATACACAAATTAATGAGACTGGCCTCCGCGTGGCGCTCCATTTGCTACAAGAAAGTTCCCCGGACAGATTGTGATGGTGACCCAAACAATTAACACACTGAAGTACTATGCTCACATAAAGTGTATGCAGAAAGTAATGAGACTTGCCGCCGCGTGGCACTCCGTTCGCTAGAAGCAAGCTACGCGGAGGGATGGTTCTGGATAATCCAATAAAATAACGCACTGAAGCACTATGCTCACATTTAGTGTATGAACAAAATAATGAGACTGGCCTGCTCGTAGCGCTCCATTCGCTACAAGCAAGCTCCCTGGACGAATTGTGGTAGATGATCCAAACAATTAACACACTGAAGCGCTATGTTCACATACAGCGTATGCAGAAAAAATGAGAATCGCCACCGCGTGGCGCTCCAATCTCTACAAGCAAGCTACCCGGAGGGATTCTGGTTGATAAAAACATTTAACGCTGTGAAGTACTCTGCTCACAAAAAGTATGTGTCCAGATATAAATCAACCTCACTGCCGCGTGGCGCTCCATTCGCTAGAACCAAGCTCCCCGGAGGGATTGTGGTGGATGCTCCAAACTATTAACTATCTGACGGACTATGCTCACATTCAGTGTATGCAGAAGGTAATGAGACTCGCCGCTACGTGGCATTCCATTCGCTAGATTCAAGCTACCGGAGGTATTGTGGTGGATGCTCCAAACAATTAACGCACTAAAGTACTACCATCACAAACAGTATGTGTCCAGAAACTAATCCGACTGACCGCCGCGTGGCGCTCCATTCGCTAGAACCAAGATCCTTGGAGGGATTGTGGTGGATAATGCAAACAATTAACGGAACGAAGCACTATGCTCACATACAGTATATGCAGAAAACAATAAGACTCGCCATGGCGTGGCACTACATTCGCTAAAAGCAAATTCGGCGAAGGGATTGTGCTGGATTATAAAAACAATTAACGGAACGAAGCACTATGCTCACATACAGTGTATGCAGAAATTAATAAGACTCGCCGCAGCGTGGCACTCCATTCGCTAGAAGCAAGCTACTTGGAGGAATTGTGGTGGATCATCCAAAGAGTTAACGCACAGAAGTACTACGCTCAGAAACAGTATGTGTCCAGAAATTAATCCGACTGGCCGCCGCGTGGCGCTCCATTCGCTAGAAGCAAGCTCCCCTGAGGGTTGTGGTGGGTGATCCAAACGACTATCGCACTGAAGCACTATGCTCTTATACAGTGTATGCGGAAAGTAATTAGACTAGCCGCCGGCTGGCGCTCCATTTGCTACAAGAAAGTTCCCCGGACGGATTGTTGTACTGATCCAAACAATTAACGCACTGAAGCACTATGCTCACAAAAAGCATGTGTGTGCAGAAAATAATGAGACTCGCCGTGGCGTGGCACTACATTCGCTAAAAGCAAGATCTCCGGAGGGATTGTGGTGGATGATAGAAACAAATAACACACTGAAGCGCTTTGCTCACATGCAGTGTATGCAGAAAGTAATGAGACAGGCCTACGAGTGGCGCTCCATTCGCTACAAGAAAGCTCCACGGGGGCACTGTGGTGGACGATCCAAACCATTAACACACTGAAACACTATGCTCTAAGCAAAATTTGTCCAGAAAATAATGTCACTGGCCGCCCCTTAGCGCTCCATCGCTAGAAGCAAGCTCCCCGAAGGGATTGTGGTGGATGATCCAAACGATTAACGCACTGAAGCACTATGCTCACATACAGCGTATGCAGAAAGTAATGAGACTTGCCGCCGCGTGGCATTCCATTCGCTAGAAGGAAGCTAGCGGAGGGATTGTGGTTTGTGCTCCAAACAGTTAACGCACTAAAGAACTACCCTCATAAAATAGTAAGTGTCCAGAAACTAATCCGTCTGGCCGCAGCGGAAGGCTCCATTCCCTAGGACCTTTGTTTTTGGAGGGATTGTGCTGGATGAACCAAACAATTAACGCACTCCAGCACTTCGCTCACATACAGTGTATGCAGAAAGTAATGAGACCTGCCATGGCGTTGCACTACATTCTCAAAAAGCAAGTTCTCCGGAGGGATTGTGGTGGATGTTCCAAAAAATTAACACACTAAAGCGCTTTGCTGACATACAGTGTATGCACAAAGTAATGAGACTGGCCTCCGCGTGGCGCTCCATTTGCTACAAGAAAGTTCCCCGGAGGGATTGCGGTGGATGATAGAAACATTTAACGCACTGAAGCTTTATGCTCTTATAGAGAGTATGCAGAAAATAAATAGACTCTCCGCCGGGTGGCGCACAATTCGCAACAGGAAAATTCCCAGGACGGATTGTGGTGGTGATCCAAACAATTAACGCACTGAAGCACTATGCTCACAAACAATATATGTCCAGAACCAATGAACCTCACCGCAGCGTGGCGCTCCATTCGCTAGAAGCAAGCTCCTCGGAAGGATTGTGGTTGTTGATCCAAACGATTAACGCACTGACGCCCTAAACTCACATACAGTGTATGCAGACAGTAATGAGACTCGCAGCCGCGAGGCATTACATTCGCTAGAACAAGCTACCGGAGGGATTGTGGTGGATGCTCCAAACAGTTAACGCACTAAAGTACTACCCTCATATAACAGTATGTGTCCAGAAAGTAATCCGACTTGCCGCCGCGTGGCGCTCCATTCATTAGGACCTAGCTCCCTGGAGGGATTGTGGTGGATAATCGAAACAATTACCGCACTCTAGCTCTACGCTCACATACAGTTTATGCAGAAAGTAACAAGACTCGCCATGGCGTGGCACTACATTCTCTAAAAGCAAGTTCCTCGGAGGGATTGTGGTGGATGTTCCAAACCATTAACACACTGAAGCGCTTTGGTGAAATACAGCGTATGCAGAAAGTAATGAGACTGGCCTCCGCGTAGCGCTCCATTTTATACAAGAAAGCCACCCGGAAAGATTCTGGTGGATGATAGAAAAAATTAACGCACTGAAGCACTATGCTCTTATACAGTGTATGGAGAAAGTAATTAGACTCGCCGCCGCTTGGTGCTCCATTCGCTAGAAGCAAGCTCCTGGGAGGGATTGTGGGGGATGATCCAAAGAATCAACGCACTGAAGCACTATGTTGATAAAGAATATGCGTCCAGAAAGAAATGACACTCGCCGCAGGGTAGCGCACTATTCGCTAGAAGCAAGCACCCCGGGGGAATGTGGTGGATAATCCAAACAGTTAGCGCACTGAAGCACTATGCTTTTATACAGTGTATGCAGAAAGTAATTAGACTGGCCGCCGGTTGGCGCTCTTTTCGCTACAAGAATGTTCCTCGGTGGATTGTTGTGCTGATCGAAACAACTAACGCACTGAAGCACTATGCTCACGAACAGCATGTGTCCTGAAATAAATGAACCTCACCGCCGCGTGGCGCTCCATTCGCTTATACCAAGCAACCTGGAGGGATTGTGGTGGATGATGCAAAAAATTAACACACTGATGCACTATGCTCACATACACTGTATGCAGATAGTAATGATACTCTCCGACACGTGGCACTTCTTTCAATAGAAGAAAGCTACCCGGAGGGAATGTGTTGGATGATCCAAAAAAATAACGCACTGAAGCACTATGCTCAAATTTAATGTACGCAGAAAATAATGAGACTGGCCTCCACGTGGCTCTCCATTCGCTATAAGCAAGCTCCCCGGAGGGATTGTTGAGGATGATTCAAGCAATTAACGCAATGAAGCACTATCCAGAAATACCGCGTATGCAGAAGTTAATGAGACTCGCCGCCGCGTGACACTCCATTCGCTAGAAGCAAGCTAACCGGAGGGATAGTGGTGGATGATCCAAACAATTCACGCACTGAAGCACTATGCTCACGTTCAGTGTATGCACAAAATAATGATACTGGCTTCCACGTGGCGCTCCATTCACTACAAGCAAGCTCCTTTGAGTAATTGCGGTGGATGATCCAAACAAATAACACACTGAATCACTATTCTCACATACAGTGTATGCACTAAGTAATGATACTCTCAGCCGCGTGGCATTCCTTTCAATAGAAAAAAGCTACCCGGAGAGATTGTGGTGGATGATCCAATCAGCGCACTGAAGCACTATGCTCACATTCAGTGTATACGCAAAATAATGAGACTGGCCTCCACGTAGCGCTCCGTTCGCTACATGCAAGCTCCCCGGACGAATGGTGCTGAATGATCCAAACAATTAACACACTGAAGCGCTATGCCCACATACACTGTATGCAGGAAGTAATGATACTCGCCGCCGCGTGGCTCTCCTTTCAATAGAAGAAAGCTACCCGGAGAAATTGTGGTGATTGATCCAAACAGCGCACTGAAGCACTATGCTCACATTCAGTGTATGCAGAAAGTAATGAGACTCGCTGTAGGGTGGAGCTGCATTCGCTACAAACAAGCTCCCCGGAGGGATTGTGGTGGTCCTCCAAACAATTAACGCGCTTAAGCACTTTGCTCGCAAACAGTATGTGTCCAGAAAATAATGAGACTCGCCGCCTCGTGTCACTCCATTTGCTAAAAGCAAGTTCCCAGGAGGGATTGTGGTGAATGACCCAAACAATTGACGCACTGAAGCACTATGTTTTATACAGTGTATGCAGAAAGTAATTAAACTGGCCCCCGCGTGGCGATTCATGCGCTAGAAGCAAGCTCCCCGGAGAAATTGTGGTGGATAAGCAAACAATTAACGCAATGAGGCACTATGCTCACAAACAGTATTTGTCCAGAACTAATGTAACTCACCGCCGCGTGGCACTCCATTCGCTAGAAGAAAGTTCCCCGGAAGTATTCTGGCGGATGATCCAAAATATTAACCCCGTGACCACTATGTTCACAAACAGTATGTGACCAGAAAGTAATGAACGTCACCTACGCGTGGCGCTCCATTCGCTAGAAACCAGATCCCCGGGAGGGATTGTGGTGGATGATCCAAACAATTATCGCTCTGAAGCCCTATGCTCACATACAGTGTTTGAACATAGTTATGAGACTCAACGCAGGGGGGCGCTCCATTCCTTACAAGCAACCTCGCCGGAGGGATTGTGGGGATCATCCAAAAATTATCGCACTGATGCACTTTGCTCAGATACAGTGTTCAGAAAAAAATAACACCACCGCCGCGTGGCGCTCCAATCGATAGAAAAAAGCTCCCGGAAAGATTGTTGTGGATGATCCAAAGAATTATCGCTCTGAAGCACTATGCTCAGATACAGTGTTTGAAGATAGTAATGAGACTCGACGCAGGGAGGCGCTCCATTCTCTACATGCAAACTCCACGGAGGGATTGTGGTGGTCGTCCAAACAATTAACGCACGGAGGAGCTATGTTCAAAAGCAGTATGTGTCAAGAAAGTAATGAGAGTCGCCGCCTCGTGGCACGCCATTCGCTAGAAGAAAGTAACCAGAGGGTTTGTGGTGGATGATAAAAAAAATTAACGCACTGAAGCACTATGCTCACATACAGTGTATGCAGAAAATAATGAGGCTCGCCACCGCGTGGAGCTCCATTCGCTAAAGGCAAGCTACCCGGAGGAATTGTTGTTGATGATAAACACAATTAACGCACTGAAGTGCTGTGCATAGAAACTGTATGTGTCCAGAAAGTAAAGAGACTGCCCGAGGCGTGGCGCTCCATTCGCTAGAAACAAGCTCCCCTGAGGGATTGTGGTGGATGATCCAAAGCATTAACGCACTGAAGCACTATGCTCACATACAAATATGCAGAAAGTAATTAGACTCGCGGCCGCTTGGCGGTCCATTCGCCAAAAGAAAGCTACCCGGAGGGATTCTGGTGGATGATCCAAACAATTAACCCATTGAAGCACTACGCTCACATACAATGTATAAATAAAGTAATGAGACTGGCCTCCGCGTGTCGCTCCATTCGCTACAACCAAGCTCCCCGGAGGGATTTTGGTGGGTGATTCAAAGGATTGACGCACTGAAGCACTATGCTCTTATACAGTGTATGCTGAAATTAATTAAACTCGCCGCCGCGTGGCGCTCCATTCGCTAGAAGAAAGCTGTCCGGAGGGATTGTGGTGGATGATCCAAACAATTAACACATTGAAGCACTATGCTCACCTACAGTGTATTCAAAAAGTAATGAGACTAGCCGCCGGGTGGCACTCCATTCGCTACAAGAAAGTTCCCCGGACGGATTGTGGTGGTGATCCAAACAATTAAAGCACTGAAGGACTATGCTCACAAACAGTATGTGTCCAGAAAATAATGAGACTCGCCACCGCGTGTCACTCCATTCGATAAAAACAAGTTCCCCGGAGGGATTGTGGTGGATGATCCAATCAATAGACGCACTGAACCACTATGCTCACAAACACTATTGGTCCAGAACTAATGAGACTCTCCGCCGCGTGGCACTCCATTCGCTAGAATCAAGTTCCCCAGAGAGATTGTGGTGAATAACAAAAAAAATTAACGCACTGAAGCACTATGATCTCATACAGTGTGTAAATCAAGTAATGAGACTGGCCTCCGCGTGGCGCTCCATTCGCTAGGTCCAAGCTCCCCGGAGGGATTGTGGTGGGTGATCCAAAGGATTAATGCACAAAAGCACTATGCTCTTATACAGTGTATGCAGGATGTAATGAAACCGCCACCGCGTGGCGCTCCATTCCCTAGAAGCAAACTGCCTGGAGGGATTGTGGTGGATGATCGAAACAATTAACACACTGAAGCACTATGATCATATACAGTGTATGCAGAAAGTAATGAGAATCGGACCCGCGTGGCATTCCAATCGCTAGAAGAAAGCTAGCCGGAGGAATTGTTGATGATAAAAACCAATTAACGCACTGAAGTGCTGTGCTTAGAAACTGTATGTGTCAAGAAAGTAAAAAGACTGCCCGAGGCGTGGCGCTCTATTCGCTAGAAACATGCTCCCGAGTGGGATTATGGTGGATGATCTAAACGATTAACGCACTGAAGAACTATGCTCACATAAAAGAATGCAGAAAGTAATTAGACACGCGGCCGCGTGGCGCTCCATTCGCTAGAAGAAAGCTACCCGGCGGGATTTTGGTGGATGATCCAAACAGTTAACGCACTGAAGTATTACTCTCACAAAAGTATGTGTCCAGAAATTGATCAGACGGGCTGCCGAGTGGCAGTCCATTGACTAGAAGCAAGTTCCCCGGAGGTATTCTGGTGGATGATCCAAAATAATAACGCACTAAAGCACTATGCTCTCAAACAGTGTGTGTCCTGAAAATAATGAACCTCACCGCCGTGTGGCGGTCCATTCACTAGAAGCAAGCTCCCCGGACGGATTGTGGTGGTGATCCAAACAATTAACGCACTGAAGCACTATGCTCACAAACAGTATGTGTACAGAAAATAATGAACCTCACCGCAGCGTGGCGCTTTATTCGTTAGAATCTAGCTCCCCGGGGGGATTGTGGTGGATGGTCCAAACAATTAACGGACTGAAGCATTATGCTCACATACAGTATGTGTCCAGAAACTAATGAGACTCTCCGCCACGTGGCGCTCCATTCGCTAGAAGAGAGCTTCTCGAAGGGGTAGTGCTACAATTATCCAAACAATTAACGCACTGAAGCACTATGCTCAAAAGCAGTGAGTATCCAGAAAGAAATGAGACTCGCCGCCGCGTGGCGCTCCATTCGCTAGAAGCAAGCTCTCCGGAGGAATTTTGCTGGATGATCCAAACAATTAACACACTGAAGCACTATGCTTACATATAGTGTATGCAGAAAGTAATTAAAGTCGCCGCCGCGTGGCGCTCCATTCGCTAGAAGCAAGCTACCCGGAGGGATTCTGGTGGATGATAAAAACAATTAACGCAGTGAAGTACTCTGCTCACAAAAAGTATGTGTCCAGAAATAAATCAACCTCACCGCCCCGTGGCGCTCCATTCGCTAGAAACAAGCTCCTCGCAGAGATTGTCGGGGATGATCCAAACGATTAACTCACTGACGCACTATGCTCACATACAGTGTATGCAGAAAGTAATGAGACTCGCCGCCGCGTGGCATTCCATTCGCTAGATGCAAGCTACCGGACGGATTGTGGTGGATGCTCCAAACAGTTAACGCACTAAAGTACTACCCTCACAAACACTATGTGTCCAGAAACTAATCCGACTGGCCGCCGCGTGGCGCTCCATTCCCTAGAACCAAGCTCCTTGGAGGGATTGTGGTGGATGATCCAAACAATTAACGGAGGGAAGCACTATGCTCACATACAGTGTATGAAGAAAGTAATTAGACTAGCCAACGGCTGGCGCTCCATTCGCTACAAGAAAGTTCCCCGGGCTGATTATGGTGCTGACCCAAACTATTAACGCACTGAAGCACTATGCTCACAAACAGCATATGTCCAGAAATAAAAGAATCTCACCGCCACGTTGCGCTCCAATCGCTGGAACCAAGCAACCCGGAGGGATTGTGTTGGATGATCCAAAAAATTAACGTACTGAAGCACTATGCTCAAATTTGGTGAACGGAGAAACTAATGAGACTGCCCTCTACGTGGCGCTCCATTCGCTATAAGGAAGCTCCCCGGAGGGATTGTGGTGGATGATCCAAACAATTCACGCACTGAAGCACTATGCTCACGTTGAGTGTATGCACAAAATAATGAAACTGGCTTCCACGTTGCGCTCCATTCACTACAAGCTAGCTCCCTGGAGTAATTGTGGTGGATGATCCAAACAAATAACACACTGAATCACTATCCTCACGTACAGTGTGTGCAGTAAGTAATGAGACTGGCCTGCACGTAATGCTCCATTCGCTACAAGCAACGTCTTCGGAGGAATTGTGGTGGATTATCGAAACAATTAGCACACTGATGAACTATGCTCACATACAGTGTATGCAGGAAGTGACGATACTCGCCGCCATTGGCACTCCTTTCAATAGAAGTAAGCTACCCAGAGGGATTGTGGTGGATGATCCAATCAGCGCACTGAGGCACTATGCTCACATTCAGTGTATGCACAAAATAATGAGACTGGCCTCAACGTGGCGCCCCATTCGCTACAAGCAAGCTCCACGGAGTAATTGTGGTGGATTATGCAAACAATTAACGCAATGAAGCACTATGCTCACAGACAGTATGTGTGTGCAGAAAGTAATGAGACTCGCCGTGGCCTGGCATTAACGCACTGAAGCTCTATGCTCTTATACAGAGTATGCAGAAACTAATGAGACTCTCCGCCACGTGGTGCTCCTTTCGCTAGAAGAGAGCTCCTCGTAGGGGTTTGTTGTGCAATTATCCAAACAATAAACGCACTGAAGCCCTATGCTCAAAAGCAGTGAGTATCCAGAAAGTAATGAGACTCGCCGACGCGTGGCGCTCCATTCGCTAGAATCAAGCTCTCCGTAGGAATTTTGTTGGATGATCCAAACAATCAACACACTGCAGCACTATGCTTACATATAGTGTATGCAGAAAGTAATTAGAATCGCCGCCGCGTGGCGCTCCAATCTCTGGACAGAAGCTTCCCGGAGAGATTCTGGTGGTTTATCCAAACAATTAACGCAATGAAGCACTATGTTCACAGACAGTATGTGTGTGCAGAAAGTAATGAGACTCGCCGCGGCCTGGCATTAACGCCAGGCCAGAATAACTACGCTCTCATATAGTGTATGCAGAAAGTAATTAGACTGGCCGCCCCGTGGCGTTCCATTCGCTCGAAGCAAGCTCCCCGGAGGGATTGTGGTGGATGATCTAAAAAATTAACGCACTGAAGCACTATCCTCATATACAGTATGCGTCAAAAAAGTAGTGAGACTCGTCGCGGGGTAGCGCTCTATTCGCTAGAATCAAACTCCCCGGGGGGATTGTGGTGGTTGGTCCAAACAATTAACGCACTGAAGCACTATGCTCACAAACAGTATGTGTCCAAAAACTAATGAGAATCTTCGCCACATGGCGCTTCATTCGCTGGAAGAGAACTCCTCGGAGGGGTTGTGGTGCAATTATCCAAACAATTAACGCACTTAGGCACTATGC
The DNA here is from genome assembly GCF_964235325.1 of Thermobia domestica. Classification (NCBI taxonomy): domain Eukaryota; kingdom Metazoa; phylum Arthropoda; class Insecta; order Zygentoma; family Lepismatidae; genus Thermobia; species Thermobia domestica. The sequence goes on along the minus strand of NC_137459.1, from coordinate 107,984,762 downwards.
TCAAAAGCAGTGAGTATCCAGAAAGAAAAGAGACTCGCCGCCGCGTGGCGCTCCATTCGCTCGAAGCAAGCTCCCCGGAGGGAATGTGGTATATGATCCAAAAAAAAGAAAAATAACTCACTGAAGCACTATGCTCAAAAACAGAATGTGTTCAGAAAGTAATGAGACTGGTCGCCGAGTGTCCATTCATTCGCTAAATGCAAGCTGCCCGGAGCGATTTCGGTGGATGATCCAAACGATTAACGCACAGAAGCATTATGCTCATATTCAGTGTACGCAGAAAATAATGAGACTGGCCTCCACGTGGCGCTTCATTCGCTACAAGCAAGCTCCCCTGATGGATTGTGGTGGATGATTTAAAATAAAGGCACTGAAGTACTATGGTAAAAAAAAAAGTATCTGTCCAGAAAGTAATGAGACTGGGAGCCGCGTGGCACTCCATTCTTTAGAAGCAAGTTCATCGGGGAAAATCGTGGATGGGGATCCAAGCACACCAACGCACTGAAGCATTTTGCTCACGTAAAGAATATGTCAAGAAATTTATGGGACCGGCCGCCGCGTGGCGCTCTATTCGGTTGAGGCAAACTCTCCGGAGGGAATATGGTGGATGATTCAAACAGTTAACGCACTGAAGCACTATTCTGACAAACAGTTTGTGTCCAGAAAGTAATGAACCTCGCCACAGCGTGACGCTCCATTCGCTTGAAGCAAGCTCCCCGGAGGAATTGTGTTGGATGTTCCAAACAGCGCACTGAAGCACTATGCTCAAATTCAGTGTACACATAAAATAATGAGACTGGCCTCCACGTAGCGCTCCATTCGCAACAAGCAAACTCCCTGGAGGAATTGTGGTGAATGATCCAAACAATTAACACACTGAAGCTCTATGCTCACGTACAGCGTATGCAGAAAGTAATGAGACTGGCCTGCACGTAATGCTCCATTCGCTACAAGCAACGTCTTCGGAGGAATTGTGGTGGATTATCGAAACAATTAACGCACTGAAGTACTGTGCTTACAAACTGTATGTGTGGAGAAAGTAAAGACACTCGCCGCCGAGTGGCGCTCCATTCACTAGAAGGAAGCTACCCGGAGGGATTCTGTTGGATGTTAAAACAATTAACGCACTGAAGTACTGTGCTTACAAACTGTATGTGTGGAGAAAGTAAAGAGACTGGCAGCCGCGTGGCATTGCATTCGCTAGAAGCAAGCTACCGGAGGGGTTGTAATGGATGCTCCAAACAGTTAACGCACTAAAGTACTACCCTCATAAAACAGTATGTGTCGAGAAACCAATCCGACTTGCCGCCGCGTGGCGCTCCATTCCCTAGGACCTATCTCCCAGGATGGATTGTGCTGAATGATCCAAACAATTACCGCACTCTAGCACTACGCTCACATACAGTTTATGCAGAAAGTAATGAGACTCGCCAAGACGTGGCACTACATTCTCTAAAAGCATGTTCCCCGGAGGGATTGTGCTGGATGTTGCAAACAATTAACACACTGAGCGCATTGCTGACATACAGTGTATGCAGAAAGTAATGAGACTGGCCTCCGCGTGGCGCTCCGTTTGCTACAAGAATGCTCTCCGGAAGGATTATGGTGGATGATAGAAAAAATTAACGCACTGAAGCACTATGCTCTTATACAGTGCATGCAAAAAGTAATTAGACTCGCCACCGCGTGGAGCTGTATTCGCTAGAAGCAAGCTCCTCGGAGGGATTATGGTGGATGATCCAAACAATCAACGCACTGAAGCACTATGCTGGTATAGAAAATGCGTCCAGAAGGTAATGAGACTCGCCGCAGGGTAGCGCTCTATTCGCTAGAAGCAATCTCCCGGGGGGATTGTGGTGGATGATCCAAACAATTAACGAACTGAAACACTATGCTCACATACAGTATGTGTCCAGAAAGTAAAGAGACTCGCCGCGGCGTAGCGCTTTATTCGCTAGAAGCAACCTCTTCGGAGGAATTATGGTGGATGATTCAAACAATTAACACACTGAAACACTATGCTTACATATAGTGTAAACAGAATGTAATTATAGTCGCCGCCGCGTGGCGCTCCATTCTCTAGAAGCAAGCTCCCCGGAGGGATTGTGGTAGATGATCGAAAAAAAAAAGTAACGCACTGAAGCACTTTGCTCATATACAGTATGTGTCCAGAAGGTAATGAGACTCGCATCTGCGTGGCACTCCAATCGCTGGAAGGAAGCTCCCCGGAGGGATTCTCGTGGTTGATCCAAACAATTAACGCACTGAAGCACTATGCTTACATATAGTGTATGCAGGAAGTAATTAGACTCGAAGCCGCGTGGCGCAGCATTCACTAGAAGCAAGCTCCCAGGAGGGATCTTTGTGGATGATCTAAACCAATAACGCACTGAAGCACTATGCTCATAAACAGAATGTGTTCAAAATGTAATGAGACTGGCCGCCGAGTGGCTGTCCATTCGCTAAATGCAAGCTCCCCGGAGGGATTTTGGTGGATGATCCAAACGATTAACGCACATAAGCATTATGCTCACATTCAGTGTACGCAGAAAAAAATGAGATTGGCCTGCTCGTGGCGCTTCATTGGCTACAAGCAAGCTCCCCGGAGGGATTGTGGTGGATGATCTAAACAATTAACGCACTTAAGCACTATGCTCACAAACAGTATGTGTCCAGAAAATAATGAACCTCACCACAGCGTGGCGCCCCATTCGCTTGAAGCAAGCTCCCCGAAGGAATTGAATTGGATGATCCAAAAAATTAACGCTCTGATGCACTATTCTCAAATTTAGTGTATGCACAAAATAATGAGAGGGGCCTCCACGTAGTGCTCCATTCGCTAAAAGGAAGCTCCCCGGAGGAATTCTGGCGTATAAATCAAACAATTAACGCACTGAATCATTATGCTCTCATTCAGTGTATTCAGAAAATAATGTGACTGGCCTCTCTGTGGCGCTCAATTCGCTACAAGCAAGCTCCCCGGAGGGATTGTGGTAGATGATCCAAACAAAAATTAACGCACTGAAGCACTATGCTCATATATAGTATGTGTCCAGAAAGTAATGAGACTCGCATCCGCGTGGCGCTCCAATTGCTGGAAGCAAACTCCCCGGAAAGATTGCGGTGGATGATCCAAACAATTATCGCTCTGAAGCACTATACTCGCATTCAGTGTATGGAAAAAGTAATAAGACTTTCCGCAGGGTGGCACTCTATTCGCTAGAAGCAAGCTCCCTGGAGAATTGTGGTGGATGATCAAAACAACTAACGCACTGAAGAACTATGCTCACAAAAAGTACTTGTCCAAATAACAATAAAACTCCCCGCCGCGTTGCGCTCCATTCGCTAGAAGCAAGCCCCTCGGAGGGATTTTGGTGGATGATCGAAACAATCAACGCACTCAAGCACTATACTGATATACAGTATGGGTGCAGAAAGTGATGAGACTCGCCCCAGGGTAGGGCTCCATTAGCTACAAGCAAGCTCCCCGGAGGGATTGTGGTAGATGATCCTAAAAAAAATAAGGCACTGAAGCATTATGCTCATATACAGTATGTGTCAAGAAACTAATGATACTCGCATTTTCGTGGCGCTCCAATCGCTGGAAGGAAGCTCCCCGGAGGGATTCAGGTGGATGATCCAAGCAATTAACGCACTGCAGCTCTATGTTCACATATAGTGTATACAGAAAGTAATTAGACTCGCCGCCCTGTGGCGCTCCATTCGCTAGAAGCAAGCTCTCCGGGGGAATTGTGGAGGATGATCCAAACAATTAAAACACTAAAGCACTATGGTCACATACAGCGTATACAGAAAATAATGACACTCGCCGCCACGTGGCACTCCTTTCAATTGAAGAACGCTCCTCGGAGGGATTGTGGTGGATGATCCAAAGAGCGCGCTGAAGCAATATGCTCACGTTTAGCGTATGCAGAAAATATTGAGACTCTCCTCCACGTGGTGCTCCGTTCGCTATAAGCAAGCTCCCCTTAGGGATTGTGCTGTATGATCCAAACAATTAACGCACTGAAGCACTATCCTAACATACAGTGTATGCAAAAGGTAATGAGACTCGCCACCGTGTGGCATTCTATTCGCTAAAACCAAGCTTCCCGAAAGGATTGTGGTTGATGATCCAAACAATTAACGCACAGAAGCACTGTGCTCACATTCAGTGTATAAACAAAAAAAAATGAGACTGGCCTCCGCGTGGCGCTCCATTAGATACAAGCAAGCTCCCCGGAAGGATTGTTTTGGATGATCGAAAAAATTAACGCACTGAAGCGTTATGCTCACATACAGTGTATGCACAAAATAATGATACCCGACGCCGCGTGGCACTCCTTTCAATAGACGAAAGCTCCCGGGAGGGATTGTGGTGTGTGATAAAAACAATTAACAAACTGGAACCCTATGCCAACATTCAAAGTATGTACAAAAAAATGAGACTCGACGCCGCGTGGCACTCCTTTCAATAGACGTAAGGTCCCCGGGGTGATTGTGGTGTATAATCCGCACACTTAACGCACTGAAACACTATGCTCACATACAGTATCTGTACAGAATGTAATGAGACTCGCCGCCGCGTGGCACTCCATTCTCTAGAAGCGAGCTAACTGGGGGATTGTGGTGGATGATCCAATCAATTAAAGAACTGAAGCACTATGCTCTTATACAGCATGTGTGCCGAAAGTATTGAGACTCACCTCCGCGTGGCGCTCCAATCGCTGGAAGGAAGCATACCGAAATAATTGTGGTGGATGATCCAAACAATTAACACACTAAAGCAGTATGCTCACATACAGTGTATACAGAAAGTAATGATACTCTCCGCCGCGTGGCACTCCTTTCAATAGAAGAAAGCTCCTCGGAGGAATTGTAGTGGATGATCCAAACATTTAACACACTGAAGCACTATGCTCATATACAGTGTATGCGGAAAGTAATGATACTCGCCGCCGCGTGGCACTCCTTCCAATACAAGAAAGCAACCCGCAGGGATATTGGTGGATGACGCAAGAAATTAACGCCCTGAAGCAGTATGCTCACATTCAATTTATGCAGAAAACAATGACACTGGCATCCGCTTCAAACAAGCTCCCCAGAGTGATTGTGGTGCATGTTCCAAAAAAATAACGCACTAAAGCACTATGCTCATATAGAGTATGCATGCAGAAATTAATGAGACCCGCCTCGGCTTGGCGCTCAAATCGCTGGAATCAAGCTTCCGGGAGTAATTGTTGTGGATGATCCAATCAAATAACGTAGTGAAGCACTATGTTCACAATCAGTATGTGTCCGGAAAGTAATGAGACTGGCCCTCGGCGTGGCGCTCCATTTGCTAGAAGCAAGCTCATTGCGGAAAATCGTGGATATGGATCCAAGCCGACCAACACACTGAAGCAATTTGCTCACAAATTGTACGTTTCCGGAAAGTAATGAGACTCGCCTCGGCGTGGCGTTCGACTTGCTAGAAGCAAGCTCCGCGGATGAATTGTGGTGGATAATCCAAACACTTAACGCACTGGAACACTATGCTCACATAGAGTATGTGTACAGAAGGTAATAATACTCTCTACCACGTGGCGCTCCATTCGGTAGAAGCAAGCTCCTCGGAGGAATTGTGGTGGATGATCCCAACAATCCACGCACTGAAGCACTATGCTCATATACTGTCTGTGCCCACAAAGTAATGAGACTCTCCGCCACGTGGCACTCCATTCGCTAGAAGCAAGCTCCCTAGATGAATTGTGGTGGACCATTCAAACATTAAACGCACAGAAGCACTATGCTCACATACAGTATATTCAGAAAGTATTGGGACTTTCCTACGCGTGGTACTCCATTCCCTATAAGCAAGCTCCCCGGAGAGATTGTGATGGATGATCCTAACAATTAACGCACTATAGCACTATGATCACATGCAGTATGAAGAAAATAATGAGACAGGCCTCCATTTGTTGCTCCATTCGCTAAAGCAGCCTTCCCAAAAGGATTGTGGTGGGTGGTCCAAAGGATTAACGCACAGAAGCACTATGCTCACATATAGTATATGCAGAAAGTATTGAGTCTTTCCTCCGCATGGAGCTCCATTCGGTAGAAGCAAGCTCATCGGAGGGATTGTGGTTAATGATCCAAACAATCCACGCACTGAAGCACTATGCTCATATACACTATGCGTCCACAAAGTAATGAGACTCGGCGCAGGGTAGCGCTCTATTCGCTAGAAGCAAGCTCCCCGGAGAGATTGTGGTGGATGATCCAAAGAATTAACGCACGGAAGCACTATGCTCACATACAGTATGTGTTCAGAAAGTAATGAGACTCTCCGCCACGTGGCACGCCACTCACTAGAAGCAAGCTCCCGAGATGAATTGTGGTGGACCATCCAAACATTAAACGCACTGAAGCACTATTCTCAAAAGCAGTATGTATCCAGAAAGTCATGAGACTCGTCGCTGCATGGCGCTCCATTCGCAAGAAGCAAGCACCCCGGAGGGATTCTGGTGGATGATCGAAAAAATTAACCCCTGAAGCACTATGCTCACATATAGTGTATGCAGAAAATATTTAGACTCGCAACCGCCTGGCGCTCCATTCGCTATAAACAAGCTAAGTGGAGGAATTGTGGTGGATGATCGAATAAATTAAAGCACTGAAGCACTATGCTCACATATAGTATGAAGAAAATAATGAGACAGGCCTCCACGTGGTACTCTATTTGCTAGAAGCAAGCTCCCCGGAGGATTGTGGTGGATGTTCCAAACAATTAACGCACTGGAGCACTATGGTCACATACGGTAATTGTCTAGAAAGTAATGATTCTCACCGCCACGTGGCAGTCCATTCACTAGAAGCAAACTTCCCGGAGAGATTACGGTGGATGACCCAAACAATTATTACTCTGAAGAACTATGCTCGCATAGAGTGTATGCAGAAATTAATGAGACTCACCCAAGGGTGGCGCTCCATTCGCTACAAGCAAGCTCCCCGGAAAGATTGTGGTGGTCAATCAAACAATTAACGCACTGAAGCACTATGCTCACATACAGTATGTGTCCAGAAAAAAATGTGACTCTCCGCCACGTGGCGCTCCATTCGCTAGAAGCAATCTCCTTGGAGGGATTGTGGTTTATGATCCAAAATATCAACGCACTTAAGGACTATGCTCATATAAAGTATGCGTCCAGAATGTAATGAGACTCGCCGCAGGGTAGAGCTCTATTCGCTAGAAGCAAGCTTCGCGGAGAGATTGTGGTGGATGATCCAAACAATGAACGCACTAAAGCACTATGCTCACATATAGTATGTGTCCAGAAAGTAATGAGACTCTCCGCCACGTGGCCCTCCATTAGAAGCAAGCTTCCCAGGTCAATTGTGGTGGATCATCCAAACAATTAAGGGACTGAGGCACTATACTCAAAAGCAGTATGTATGTAGAAAGTAATGAGACTCGTCGCCGCGGTTCGGTCCATTCGCTAGAAGCAAATTCCTCGGAGCGATTGTACAGGATGATCCAAACAATCAACGAACTGAAGCACTATGCTCATATACACTATGCGTCCAAGAAAATTATTAAGAGACTCGCGGCAGGGCAGCGCTCTATTCGCTACAAGCAAGCTCCCCGGAGGGATTCTGGTGGTCATCCAAACATTTAACGTACTGAAACACTATCCCCAAAAAACAGTATGTATGCAGAAAATCATGAGACTCGCCGCCGCGTGGGGTCCGTTTGCCAAAAGTAAGGATTTCGGAGGGATTGTGGAAGGTGATCCAAAAAAAAAAAATAATAATAATAACGCACTGAAGCACTATGCTCACATACATTATGTTTCCAAAAGGTAATGAGACTCTCCGGCACGTGGCGCTCCATTCGGAAGGGGCAAGCTCCTCGGAGGGATTGTGGTGGATGATCCAAACAATCAACGAACTGAAGCACTATGCTCATATACAGTATGCGTCCACAAAGCAATGAGACTCGGCGCAGGGAAGCGCTCTATTCGCTAAAAGCAAGCTCCCCGGAAGGATTGTGGTGGAGGATCCAAAGAATTCGCGCACTGAGGCACTGTGCTCACATACAGTAGGCGTTCAGAAAATAATGAGACTCTCCGCCACGTGGTACTCCATTCGCTAGAATCAAGCTCCCCAGATGAATTGTGGTGGACCATCCAAACATTTAACGCACTGAAGCACTATCCCCAAAAAACAGTATGTATGCAGAAAATCATGAGACTCGCCGCCGCGTGGGGCTCCATTCGCTAGAAGCAAGGATCCCGGAGGGATTGTGGAAGGTGATCCAAAAAAAGAAAATAACGCACTGAAACACTATGCTCATATTGAGTATGTGTCCAGAAAATAATGAGACTCGCATCTGCGTGGCGCTGCAATCGCTGGAAGGAAGCTTCGCGGAGTAATTCTGGTGGATCATCCAAAGAATTAACGCACTGAATCACTATGCTCACATACAGTGTATGCAGAAAGTATTTAGACTCGCAACCGCGAGGCGCTCCATTCGCTATAAGCAAGCTCCCCGGAAGGATTGCGTTGGATGATCCAAACAATTAAAGCACTGAAGCACTATCCTAACATACAGTGCATGCAAAAGGTAATAAGACACGCCGCCGTGTGGCATTCCATTCGCTAAAATCAAGATACCCGGAGGGATTCTGGTGCATGAAACAAACAAGTAACGCACTGAAGCACTATGCTCACATACAGTGTATGCAGAAAATAATGATATTCGCCGCCGCGTTGCACTCGTTTCAATAGAGGAAAGGAACCAGGAGGGATTGTGTTGGATGATCCAAAAAATTAACGCAGTGAAGCACTATGCTCATATTTAATGTACGCAGAAAAAAATGCGACTGGCCTCCACGTGGCGCTCCATTCACTACAAGCAAGCTCCCCGGAAAGATTCTGGTAGATGAATCAAACAATTAAAGCACTGAAGCACTATCCTAACATACAGTGTATGCAAAAGGTAATGAGACACGCCGCCGTGTGGCATTCCATTCGCTAAAATCAAGATACCCGGAGGGATTGTGGTGGATTATCCAAAATATTAACGCACTGAACCAGTATGCTCACAAACAGTATTGTTACCAGAAAGTAATGAAGCTCACCTACGCGTGGCGCTCCATTCGCTAGAAACCAGATTCCCGGAGGGATTGTGGTGGATGATCCAAACAATTAACACATTGAAGCACTATGCTCAAATAGAGTTTATTCAGAAAGTAATGAGACTAGCCGCCGGGTGGCACACCATTCACTACAAGAAAGTTCCCCGGATGGATTGTGGTGGTGATCCAAACAATTAGGGCACTGAAGCACTATGTTCACAAACAGTATGTGTCCAGAAAATAGTGTGACTCGCCACCGCGTGTCACTCCACTCGCTAAAAGCATGTTCCCCGGAGGGATTGTGGTGGATGATCCAAACAATTAACGCACTGAACCACTATGCTCACAAACAATATTTGTCCAGAACTAATGAGACTATCCGCCGCGTGGCACTCCCTTCGCTAGTATCAAGTTCCCCGGAGGAATTGTGGTGGATGACAAAGACAATTAACGCGCTGAAGCACTATGCTCACATACACTTGTATAAATAAAGGAATGAGACTGGCCTCTGCGTGGCGCTCCATTCGCTAGAGCCAAGCTCTTCGGAGGGATTGTGGTGGGTGATCCAAATGATTAACGCACTGAAGCACTATGCTCTTATACAGTGTATGCAGAAAGTAATTAAACTCGCCGCCCCGTGGCGCTCCATTCGCTAGAAGCAAGCTGTCCGGAGGGATTGTGGTGGATGATCCAAACAATTAACACACTGACGCACTATCCTCAAAGACAGTGTATGCAAAAAGGAATGAGACAAGCCGCCGGGTGGCACTCCGATCGCTAGAAGCAAGCAACCCGGAGGGATTGTGCTGGATAATCCAATAAAATAACGAACTGAAGCACTATGCTCACATTTTGTGTATGTACAAAATAATGAGACTGGCATGCACGTAGCGCTCCATTCGCTACAGGCAAGCTCCCCGGACGAATTGTGGTAGATGATCCAAAAAATTAACACACTGAAGCACTATGTTCACATACAGCGTATGCATAAAGTAATGAGAATCGCCACCGCGTGGCGCTCTAATCGCTAGAAGCAAGCTACCCGGAGGGATTCTGGTTGATAAAGACAAATTAACGCAGTGAAGTACTCTGCTCAGAAAAAGTATGTGTCCAGAAATAAATCAACCTCACTGCCGCGTGGCGCTCCATTCGTTAGAACCAAGCTACCCGGAGGGATTGCGGTGGATGTTCCAAACGATTAATTCACTGACGCACTATGCTCACATACAGTGTATGCAGAAACTAATCCGACTGGCCGCCGCGTGGCGCTCCATTCGCTAGAACCAAGATCCTTGGAGGGATTGTGGTGGATGATCCAAACAATTAACGCACTCTAGCACTATGCTCACATACAGTGTATGCAGAAATTAATGAGACTCGCCATGGCGTGGCACTTCATTCGTTAAAAGCAAATTCTCCGGAGGGATTGTGCTGGATTATCCAAACAATTAACGGAACGAAGCACTATGCTCACATACACTGTATGCAGAAATTAATAAGACTCGCCGCAGCGTGGCACTCCATTCGCTAGAAGCAAGCTACCCGGGGGAATTGTGGTGGATCATCCAAAGAGTTAACGCACAGAAGTACTACGCTCAGAAACAGTATGTGTCCAGAAATTAATCCGACTGGCCGCCGCGTGGCTCTCCATTCGTTAGAACCAAGCTCCCCTGAGGGATTGTGGTGGGTGACCCAAACGATTATCGCACTGAAGCACTATGCTCTTATGCAGTGTATGCAGGAAGCATTTAGACTAGCCGCCGGCTGGCGCTCCATTCGCTACAAGAGAGTTCCTCGGACGGATTGTTGTGCTGATCCAAACAATTAACGCACTAAAGCACTATGCTCAAAAACAGCATGTGTCCAGAAATGAATGAAACTCACCGCCCCGTGGCGCTCCATACGCTGGAACCAAGCAACCCGGAGGGATTGTGGTGGATGATCCAAAAAATTAACGCACTGAAGCACTATGCTCACATTTAGTGTACGCAGAAAGTAATGAGACTGGCCTCCACGTGGCGCTCCATTCGCTATAAGCAAGCTCCCCGGAGGGATTGTTGTGGATGATTCAAGCAATTAACGCACTGAAGCACTATCCACAAATACAGTGTATGCAGAAATTAATGTGACTCGCCGCCGCTTGGCACTCCATTCGCTAGAAGCAAGCTACCCGGAGGGATAGTGGTGGATGATGCAAACAATTCACGCTCTGAAGCACTATGCTCACGTTCAGTGTATGCACAAAATAATGAGACTGGCTTCCACGTGGCGCTCCATTCACTACAAGCAAGCTCCCCTGAGTAATTGTGGTGGATGATCCAAACAAATAACACATTGAATCACTATCCTCACATACAGTGTGTGCAGTAAGTAATGATACTCCCAGCCGCGTGGCACTCCTTTCAATAGAAAAAAGCTACCCGTAGGGATCGTGGTGGATGATCCAAAAAAATAACGCACTGAAGCACTACGCTCACATTTAGTTTATGCACAAAATAATGATACTGGCCTGCACGTAATGCTCCATTCGCTACAAGCAAGCTCCCCGGACGAATTGTGGTGGATGACAAAGACAATTAGCACACTGAAGCACTATGATCACATACAGTGTGAGCAGGAAGTAATGATACTCGCCGATATTGGCACTCCTTTCAATAGAAGAAAGCTACCCGGAGGGATTGTGGTGGATGATCCAATCAGCGCACTGAAGCACTATGCTCCCATTCAGTGTATACGCAAAATACTGAGACTGGCCTCCGCGTAGAGCTCTAGTCGCTACAAGCAAGCTCCGCGGAGGAATTGTGGTGGATGATCCAAACAATTAACACACTGAAGCACTATGCTCACATACACTGTATGCAGGAAGTAATGATAATCGCCGCCGCGTGGCCCTCCTTTCAATAGAAGAAAACTACCCGGAGAAATTGTGGTGATTGATCCAAACAGCGCACTGAAGCACTATGCTCACGTTCAGTGTATGCACAAAATAATGAGACTGGGCTCCACGTGGCGCCCCATTCGCTACAAGCATGCTCCACGGAGTAATTGTGGTGGATGATCCAAACAATTCCTAAGCGTGGCACTCCTTTCAATAGAACAAAGTTACCCGGAGGGATTGTGGTGGATGATCCAATCAGCGCACTGAAGCACTATAGTAGTAGAAAATGGATCGATCTGGGCCAGTATTGGCCAACCTCGGCCAACTCAGAAGCCCCTGTGAAATTGAGCATCGTACACCGTGAGCCTACGGTTTTTTACGACCTCCATTTTAGGGGTGAATTTATTTCCTTTTATGAGCACTTTTAGGGGGTGTATTCGTTCTCTTTTACGAGCACATTTTAGGTGGTGAACTCGTTCCCTTTTATGAGCATATTTTCCAACCCCTATTTTAATTACGAACACATAGAAGAGCAGATAACATATAACACTACGTAACACACAGCAGAACAGATAACACATAAGAGTACGTAACATAGCAAGGGTGAACTCGTTCCCTTTTATGAGCATATTTTTCAATCCCTATTTTAACATAGGAGATAACATATAAGACTACGAACACATAGCAGAACATAAGAGTACGTAACACACAAGGGTGTATTCATTCCCTTTTATGAGCATATTTTTCAACCCTTATTTTAACATAGCAGAAATTACACTGAGACTATGAACATACAGCTGAGCATAAGAGTACGTAACATAACAAGGGTGTATTCGTTTTCCAACGCCTATTTTAACATAGCATAGAATACATGGAAACTACGAACATACAGCATAGCAGATAACAAACACAACCATCTCCATTTTAGGGGTGTATTCATTCCCTTTTATGAGCATATTTTCCAACCCCTATTTTAACATATCAGAAATTACACTGAGACTATGAACACACAGCAGAACAGATAATACATAGCACAGCTAGTAAAAGAACATGGCTTATTTTCCAACCCCTATTTTAACATAGCAGAAATTACACTGAGACTATGAACACGTAGCAGAGCAGATAATAAACACAACAACCTTCATTTTAGGGGTGTATTTATTCCCTTTTATGAGCATATTTTTAAGGGTGAACTCGTTTCCTTTTACGAAACATGGCAAGGGTGTATTCGTTTTCAACCCTTTAGCATCAGAATACATAACATAACAGAACTAGTAAAAGAGTATGGTATATTTTTCAACCCTTTAGCATCAGACTACATAACATAACAGAACTAGTAAAATAGTATGGTATATTTTCCAACCCCTATTTGAACATAGCGCATCAGACAGAGACTACGAAACATAACAGGGGTGAACTCGTTTTCCAACCCCTATTTGAACATGAGACTACGTAACACACAACCACCTCCATTTTAAGGGTGTACTCTTTTTCAACCCCTATTTTACCATAGCAGAACATCAGACTTCAACCCTTAATTGAACATAGCAGGGGTGAACTCGTTTTTACGAACACACAGCAGAGATTATTTTCTTTTACGGGGGTAGCAACACCCCCAACATAGCAGAGAATAGGGGTGTATTCGTTTTGGATTCCACCCTTAATTGAACATAGCAGAGAGTACGTTCCCTTTTCAGGGTGTACTCGTTCTAATGTAACATAGCGGTTGGCCTATTTTTCAACCCCTATTTGAGCATAGTCCATTTTTAATGGGTAAACTCGTTCTAACCCTCTATAGTAAATATAATCATTTAAGGAGTGAACTTGTTCTATATTTGAACATAACAGAGATTATTTAAAGATTGCAGAGGGATGCAAACTTCCGTGTTTTGTTATCAGTTACATAATAACTTCCGCCATATGTGGATAATTCTCATTACGTCATTCATCCGGATTTTAAAAACATTGAGCTAGTTTTCTCTTTAGCAGACAATACGGTCATTCAACGATAGGAAAGGAATCCCTGAACGTAATGTAATCAATCACAAAGGTATAAAAAAAGGGGGGAATCCCCGAGCATGACTCATACCTATTGCGCAATATGACGTAATGCGATCACACAGGTATAAAAGACTGACCGAGATGTTTTTTGTAATCACTTCCTGTTTGGTGTTTGAAGTGTAAAGTTCAGATAATTTTGTGTGTGTGCGCTTATATTATTAGTGTGGTTTTGTTTTCTTTTTTAGGTAAGACATTTTATAATAGTAATATTATATTATAAAAACTCACTTCAGAGTTATTATAGTAACACTGAGTTATTTTTTTAAAAAAATGGCAACAAAAAAGGTTAAATCAAATACTATCAATTCACCAACTGATACTCTATTTAATAATAATTTGAAAAAATCATTTTAAAATGTGATACTGTTTTAAATGAGGATAGTGGATGTTTTTTAAATAATAAAAGAAAAGACTGTTTAGATATATTAAACAAGAACAAACTAATACATCGTTTAAAGTAAATTTTTCTTTGGCTACAACTTTTGTAAAACCAGTAGATTTAGAAACATGTAGATTCTTTGTAAATAGTGGTAACGAAATTATTTTACCGAGTACAGATGTGAATTCTATAATTGAAAAACTATTTAATAAAATTTTAGTTGAACAAGAAAATAGAGCAATTAAGAAATCAGGGTGGTCTTTATGTTCTGAACCAAACCATCACTTAGAAATTAAAATCAGTAAATATGATCCTCTGTCAGCTTCATTTTGGATAAAATTACCTCAATGGATTTTATCCAAAAAATGTGTTATAAATATTCAAAATAACGATAATAGATGTTTTATGTATAGTATTCTAGCTGCGCTGCATCCCGCAAAAGAACATCCACATCGTGTGAATAATTACATACAATATATTAATACTTTATTACCATTATTTGAAAAAAAACTAATATAAAATTTCCAGTTGAAGTAGAACACATAAGCAAATTTGAACATATGTATAATTCCGTATTTACTAAGGAACAAATTTCTATTAATATATATGGCATTGATTATGATAATGAAACAATTTTTCCGTTAGGTATAAGCGAAAACACATCTGTATTTAAACGTATAGATTTACTGTATTGTGAAGAAAATTGCAACAGTCATTATTGTCTTATAAAAAATCTCAATGCGTTATTGAAGAGTCATAAAGAGAAAACTTATGTAAAATTGCCTCAATGGATTTTATCCACAAAATGTGTTATAAATATTGAAAATAATGATAATAGATGCTTTATGTATAGTATTCTAGCTGCGTTGCATCCCGCAAAAGAACATCCACATCGTGTGAATAATTACATACAATATATTAATACTTTATTACCGTTATTTGAAAAAACGAATATAAAATTTCCAGTCGAAATAGCACACATGAGCAAATTTGAACATATGTATAATTCTGTATTTACTAAGGAACAAATTTCTATTAATATATATGGCATTAATTATGATAATGAAACTATTTTTCCGTTACGTATAAGCGAAAATACAGGTGTATTTAAACATATAGATTTATTATATTTAAACTCTCATTATTGTTTAATTACAAATTTAAATGGTTTAGTTAGACATCAGTTAGGTAGTCATCAAACATTTATTTGTAGACGATATTTAGTATCTTTTTATAACAAATCAAAATTAGATGAACATGACAAATTATGTAAAGAACACACTCCAACCGAAATTAACATGCCGAAACAAGGAGAAGTTTTAAAATTTCGAAATTTGAAATTGTTATTACAGAATGATGTGATAATAGTTGCAGATTTTGAAAGTTTATTAAAACCTATAAATAAACAAAATGGATCTCATACAATACAAATTCAGCAACATATACCATGCAGTTTTGGTTATATTGTATGTTGGATTAACAACTATATGAAATCAGATTTAGTTATTTATCGGGGAGAAAATGTATCGATGAAGTTTATGTCTGCTATGGAGAATGAATTAAGAAAAATCATAAACATATTAGATCAACAACAACCATTAATACCATTAAATAGTTCTCAGTTACAGGAGTTTAATCTATCCACTAAATGCTCTGTTTGCTATATTAAATATACGAGTAACAATAGAAAAGTTAAACATCATAACCATTTAACTGGTCAGTATATTGCCACGGTGTGCAACAATTGCAATTTATAAATTTAAACGTCAAAGTAATTTTATCCCTGTCTTCTTCCATAATTTGTCTGGGTATGATGCACATTTATTTGTGAAAGAATTAGGTTGCACCCCTGGCAATATTTCGGTAATTGCTGAAAGCACTGAGAAATACATCACATTCTCTAAGCACTTTAATTTTAATGGTAGACCTATCGAGTTACGTTTTGTAGACTTATTTAAATTCCTGCCGTACAGTCTCGAAAATTTGGTGTCGAAATTAAAACCTGAGCAATTTGTCTATACAAAGCAATATTTTTCTGATGATAAGTTCCTTTTAATTCTTCGTAAGGGAATTTATTATTACGATTACATAACAAATTTAGATACATTTAATGAGATTGAATTTCCTGAAATAGAGGCATTTAATAGCAAATTGAATGGAACACAAATTTCCGAGACTGATTATCAATATGCAAAACTGATTTGGCGTGTGTTTAAATGTGAAAATTTAGGGGACTACCACGATCTATATTTAAAATGTGATGTACTTCTCACAGCAGATGTGTTGGAGAATTTTAGAAAGACATGTTTAAATGCTTTTTGCATTGATCCGATTAATTGTTTTACTGCACGTGGGTTGGCATGGCAAGCCATGTTATATAGAACAAAAATTGAACTTTAACTTTTATCAGATATCAATATGTATATGTTTGTAGAAAAATCGATTCGCGGAGGTATTACTCAAGCTGTGTTAAGATATGCCAAAGCTAATAATCCCTACGTACATGATTTTGATGCGGAAAAAGAAAAATCTTATTTACTGTATATTGACATGAACAATCTGTACGGACTATCAATGATTGACTATTTACCATATGGTGGTTTTCGGTGGGAGGATAAAATTGACAATTGGCAAGACAAAAATAAAATTATCAATTGGCCCACGGATAGTGAATGTTTTTTTTTAGAAGTGGACTTAGAGTATCCAAATTATTTACACGAATACCATTCTGATTTTCCGTGTGCTCCCACTAATGAAGTTCCACCAAATGGTAAATACTCAAAATTACTATTGACACTTAAATCGAAATCGAATTATATCTTGTATTATAGAGTATTACAATTTTATCTAAAACAAGGTTTAATATTGGTAAAAGTACATAAAATATTATGGTTTCGTCAATCTAAATGGCTTGCATCTTATATACAAGAAAATACTCAATGCCGTGCAAATGCTACAATTGAATTTGAAAAAGATTTCTATAAGTTATTAAATAATTCTGTATACGGAAAGACAATGGAGAATGTACGAAAACGAATTGATATAAAATTAATTAACAATGAAAAAAAGTGTAAAAAATTAGTAGCGCAAGATCAGTTTCAAAATTGGGTAAAATTAGGAGATAATCTTGCATTATTCCATATGTTAAAAAAATCTGTAACTTTAAATAAACCAATTTATGTAGGAGCGACAGTTTTAGAATTATCAAAATTAGCAATATATGAATTCCATTATAATATAATGAAACCTCGATATGGAGATAAGATTAGTATTGCTTATATGGATACTGACTCTTTCATTTACTATATTAAAACCAACAATATTTATAACGATATAAAAGACATGATTGAGTATTTTGATACCTCAAATTTTTCTCAACCTAATCCGTATGATATTCCATGGAAAAATAAAAAAGCTTTAGGTAAAATGAAAGACGAATTAGGTGGACTTCCCATTATTGAATATGTCGGCTTACGAGCAAAAAATTATGCAATAAAAACTGGTGAAAATAAAGAATTGAAAAATGTAAAGGGATCAAGAAAAATGTAGTTAAAGAACAAATTACGTTTGACGATTATAAATCATGTCTATTTCAAAACGAAACGATTCATAAAACACAATTTGAAATTAAAAGTAAATACCATAATTTAACAACAAATCAGGTAACAAAATTAGCGTTAGATCCGTATGATGGCAAAAGAAAAATTTTAAATTGTAATATACACACTGTTCCTTGGGGGTATCATAATAAAGATTTAACATGTACGATTTGTATATTGTAAATATGATATAATTTTTTTTGGGATATATTAGTATTAAAAAATATGTCACAATCAGTTCGAGAACAAATAGTTGCAGAATTACATAAAAGTGCAAGACGAAACTATCCTCGAATACCCGTTATAACGAAAGGGATTCATGATTTATGGCAAGCTGATTTAGTTGAAATGAGTAGTGGAAAATTAAAAGGTCTAGCAAAAATTAATCGAAATTACAAATATTTATTAACTGTGATAGATACATTCTCTAAATATGCTTGGGCTGTTCCTGTGAGAAATAAAACTGGGAAAGAAATTACACAAGCATTTATAACAGTACTGAGAAAAGCAAACAAAAGCCCTAAATTTTTACAAACTGATAGAGGTCGAGAATTTTATAATTCAGAGTTTCAGAAGGCGATGAACCAAAATAACATTAAACATTATTCCATATACAGTGATGTGAAAGCAAGTATTATTGAAAGATTTAATAGATCATTACGTAATTTAATGAGACAATTTACACTGCAGGGAAATTATAAATGGATTGGCATTCTGCCGGAATTACTACATAAATATAATAATACTATTCATTCCACTATTATAATGAAACCTATCGACGCTATTAAAAAAGAAAATGAAAAACATCTATTGACAAACATCTATTGCAAAAAGTTTTCTGTGATAAAAAGAAAAAGTAAATTTAAGATAGGTGAATATGTAAGAATTAGTAAACTTAAGCGTCCTGGTTTTGATAGAGGTTTTACACGCAATTGGAGTACAGAAATTTTTCGAATTGCTAAAGTTTTCTTCACTAATCCTCCGACATATCACTTAGTAGACTAAAATAATAAACCTATTGAAGGAAGATTTTACGGACACGAATTACAATTAACGAAATTTCCAAAAACATATTTAATTGAAAAAGTGTTGCGAAAGAAAAATAATAAGGCCTATGTGAAATGGTTAGGTCTGCCAAAAAGTGAAAATTCTTGGATCGATTTAAAACATACTATATTGTAAAAAAAAGAGAAGTCAAGAATTTATAGGTGAAGCATGTCGTCTCAAGTATTTCTAGTAGATTTTATAACTTCAAAAGGTGAATTTTATATTTTAAATTCTAGCAACACTGTAAATTTTCGTTGCTTAGTTAAATTGTCATCGTCATCACGAGGTCTATCAGTATCACAGGTAAAAATTATATTAAATCAAATTTGTTCTTCCACAAACGCTGTTTTTTATGTAAAGGAGAAAAGAAAGCAAAATATTTAAAAATGCTATTTAAAATAAATGCAATATATCTGTAATAGAGATGGAATGGAAAATTCCTTTTACATGTATGGTAACAGGTCCTACAGGTTGTGGAAAATCATATTTTGTTAAAACATTTCTTGACCATTATAGTAAGTTATTTGAAAATATTGTATGGTGTTATGGTGAATGGCAACCATTGTATGATACTCTTTCAGACTGCACGTTTAAAGAAGGTTTACCTCAAAATAATGAATTTCAAGCACACGTTGGTCCACATCTTGTCATTATTGATGATTTAATGCGTGAGTGTGACCATCGGATTGTAGATATTTTTACTAAGGGTAGCCATCATAGAAATATAAGTGTAATATATATAACACAGAATACTTTTCATCAACAAAAAGGAATGCGGGATATTTCGTTAAATTGTCATTATATTGTTTGTTTTAAAAATCCTAGAGACCAAGCTCAAATTAATTATCTCGCACGACAATTGTATCCAGGTAATACAAAATTTATTCAAGAAGCATATCATGATGCAACTCGAATTGCACATGGTTATTTACTTTTTGATTTAAAACAAAATACTCCTGATGAGCAGCGAGTTCGAACAAATATCTTTCCAACAGATTCTTTTAATTATGTTTATGTACCTGTAAAAAAATAATTGTAATATGGTTTATATTCTAACAACTATTTGTGCTTTAATAGCCGTAAAAAATGATTAGTAAGGAAAATGCACATTTGTTAAAACTTTTAGGAAAGTCAAAACCGAAAGCACGTAAGGCAATTTTACAAAATGCAGATCGTGATTTAATTCGCTCTATTTGTGAATGTTCCTATAACGTATTACAGGGAAATGTTCCATTAAATAAAACAGAGATAAATAAGCTAAAAAAATATAAAAAGGAACTGAGATATTTGGTGAAAAAAGGTCCGTCATTAAAACAAAAGAAAAAACGAATAATTATACAAAAAGGTGGTTTTCTTACTGCATTGCTTGCACCTATTATTGGAGGTATACTATCTAGTTTAATTAAATAATTATGCAAAACGCACAAAAACTTATTTTAATCTCACCAGAAAAATTACATCATTATCAAACGATATCTAATCTTGATGATGAAATGAAAGAAATTTTAAATAATAAAAGTGTAAATGCAGAAGAATAATGGATAAGATATAGAGAAGTCTTACAAAAATATTTAAATATAATTCAAAAACCGGCAGCAGTTACAACAACAGCAACTACTACTACTACTTCTACTACTACTATTACTACGGAGGAAGAAGAAGAAGAGGATGAGGAGGAGGATGATGATGATGAAATAATATCTACTCTCCCTGAAATTTGTAAACGTAAAGCAAAACCTTTATTACGTAAATTGAAACAAAATCCAAATATTCAATGGGACGATAATGAAATAGAGTAATACAAAATGGTATAATGGACCTTCATGGTTGGTATAAAACTAAAAGGGGCTTTGCTATAAAAGTCAATAGGTTAGACAAATTTATTCCTTCCTTCGTTTGAGTAGCAGAATATGGTCTTTCTTTGTTTTTCTCTGGTTTGTACAGAAAGTAGACCTTCTCCGCGTTTTTAATTGCAAACAAAATTTATTCATTCTTCAATAGGCCACTCAAATTTAATAGCACAAAAAGGTATAAATTGACCTTCTTTGCTTAAGCCACTCAAATTTATTCTTTCCTTTTTCTGCTTGCTATAAAAGTGAATAGGTCACACAAATTTATTCCTTCGTTTGTTTAAATAGTACCACATTGTCAAGAAATTGGGTAGACCAAAAACACAAAACGCTGTAACATGCTGAGCTATTTAAAATGGTATTTCCTTGCTTTTTTCGGTTTGATACAAATTTTACAAAAAGGCATAAAATTCTAAGCCAGTTAAAAATGGTTCTCGTTGGTATAAAAGGAAATAGGACACCCCAATAAATGGCACAAAAAGTATAGAATGCTGATCCTTCTTCTCCTTTTCTGGTTAGTACAAATTTATACCTTCGTGTACTTGATTAGTACAAAGTGTTAATTCTTTCCTTTTTTCTGCTTGGCTAGTTAAAATGACCCTTCTTTGATTTTCTTGTGATTGGTACAAAAATAAAATTTCGTTTATTTGGGTAGTACAAAATTGTACAGAAATATTGAACTACTTAAAACGGATCTTCTTCACTTTTTTTCTGGTTCATACAAAGCTAAATACTCCATCCAAATTTGAGTAAAATGGTTCATGTCCGCTTTCTCAAATTTAGCGCTTCGTTTTGTTTAAATAATACAACATGCACTAGAAATTCTACGCTAGATAAAAATGGCATTCTCCTTGGTACAAAATGGAATAGATCACTTAAATTTATCCCTTCGTTTATTTAAATAGTTAATATGGCATATATTTGCTTTCTTTCTTGTTACTCCATCCAAATTAATTTTTGCGTTACAGAAATTCTGCGCTAGTTAAAAAGGACTCTTTTCGCTTTTTCTTTCGTTTATTTGAGTAGTACAAAATGGTATAAAATACTCAGCAAGTTAAAATGGTTCTTCTTTGTTTGGTATAAAAAAGTAGAACACCCAAATTTGTTCTTTCGTTCATTGGGCTAGTATAAAGATATTCGATTTTTCTGGTTAGTACTTTGACCTTCGATTTTTCTGGTTAGTACAAAAAACAGGTCACTCAAATTTATCTCAGCGTTTGTTTAAATAGTACAAAATGGCACAGAAATTCTCAGTTAGTTAAAATGGGTCTTCTTCACTTTTTTCTGGTTCGTACAAAGCTAAATAGCTCACTCGTATTTATGCCTTCGTTTATTAGACTAGTTTAAAATAATATAAAATTCGCAGCTAGTTAAAATGGTCTTTTTTCCTTTTTCCTTTGTTTGTTGAAATAATACAAAATGGTATAAGATGATCCTGCTTCGGTGTTTCAAGTTAAATAGCTCACTCAAATGCATTACTTCGTTTAATTGATTTTGTGTTGACACAAATTATAAGTCCTTTGTTTATTTGAATACTCCAAAATGGTGCAATTTCTTTGTTTTTCTCGGTGGTACAAAACTAAATACTCCATTGTTTATTTGAGTAGTAAAATTATAAAATAGTCCTTCTTCGCCCTTCTTCTTAGGTTGGTACAAAACTAAATAGACAACTCAAATTCTGAGCCAGTTAAATGACTTTTCTCATTGGTACAAAATTGAATAGGTCACTTAAATTTATTCTTTCGTATGATATAAAATAGTCAGCTAGTTCATTTTTTCTCGTTGGTATAAGAAGTAGAACATCGAAATTATTCTTTCGTTACAGAAATTATGAACTTGTTAAAATGATCCTTCTTCGGGTTTTTCTGATTGATACAAAAATAGAACATTTCAGTATTTCAAAAGTTGCATAATGGTCAATTTTCGTTTGTTTAAACAGTACATAATGAGCTAGTTAAAGTAGCTCTTCTTCTCTTTTCCAGTTGGTACAAAAGAAAATAATTCACCTAATCTTCACTTTTTTTCTGGTGTTCCTTCGTTTATTGAAGTAATACAAAATGGTATAAAATGGCATTTCTCGTTGGTACAAAATTTATCCTTTCGTTTGTTTAAATAATACAAGATGATTTAAAATTCTCAGCTAGTTAAAATGGCATATCTTTGCTTTTCTTCTGATTGGTACAAAAATAAAATAGACCACTGAAATTTGTTCCCTCTATTATTTGAATAGCACAAAAAGGTATAAAATGACCCTTCTTTGATTTTCTTGTGATTGGTACAAAAATAAAATTTCGTTTATTTGGGTAGTACAAAATTGTATAGAAATATTGAACCTTCTTCATTTTTTTTGGTTCATACAAAGATAAATACTCCATCCAAATTTGAGTAAAATGGTCCATGTTCGCTTTCTCAAATGTAGCCCTTCGTTTTGCTTAAATAATACATAGCTAGTTAATATGGCATATCTTTGCTTTCTTTCTTGTTAATCCATTTAAATAGCCCAAAAAGGTACAGAAAGTCTGCGCTAGTTAAAATTGTGTTCCTTTGATTTCTTTCTCATTAATACAAAAGTAAATAAGCCACTCAAATTTATTTCTTCTTCACTTCTCTCTGCTTGGTACAAAACTGAATAGGTCACACAGGATTTGTTTAAAGTTATTAAGGCTTAAATATTTGACCATTGACCTCGATAGTCAGCACTTTTGGAACATGTAATAGTTGATGACGTATTACTAGATTTGGAAACAGCACCTCAATACGTTACTCTGTTTAAGAGTTATTTGCGTTTAAATATTTTGACCTTTGACCTCGATGATCATTATTTTGGAACTTGCACTGGTTGATGACCAATTACTAAATGTGGAAACACCATCTCAATATGTGGCTCCGTTTACAAACTATTAGGTTTTAAGTATTTTGACCTTTGACCTCGATTTTCAGTATTTTGGAACGTGTAGTAGTTGATGACCTATTGCTAAATGTGGAAACACCACCTCAATACGTTGCTTCGTTTTCAAGTTATTGGGTTTTAAGTATTTTGACCTTTGACCTCGATGACCACTAATTTTGGAACTTGTAGTATTTGATGATTAATTACTAAATGTGGAAAGAGCATCTCAATATGTGGCTTCGTTTCTGAGTTATTAGGTTTTAAGTATTTTGACCTTTGACCTCGATGGTCACTATTTTGGAACTTGCACTAGTTGATGACCTATTACTAGATTTGGAAACAGGACCTGAATACGTTGCTTCGTTTTCGAGTAATTGGGTTTTAAGTATGTTGACCTTTGACCTTGATGATCATTATTTTGGAACTTGTAGTAGTGATGACCAGTTACTAAATGTGGAAACAGCACCTCAATACGTTGCTTCGTTTTCGAGTTATAGGGTTTTAAGTATTTTGACCTTTGACCTCGATGACCACTAATTTTGGGACATGTAGTACCTGATGACCTATTGCTAAATGTATGATATTCGTACTCAGCATGGTCGAAAACCCCCATATGCCGAGTTTCATCCAAATCGGTTCAAAGAGCGTATCGAATCGCTATGTTACATAGGTATTCATTGTCTTAAAATAGGGTTGAAAAAAAAATCTTATGTAATTTCTGCTATGGTAAAATAGGGGTTGCAAAAGTAATTATAAAAGAGAACGAGTACACCCCTTAAAATGTATTCTCTGGTCTGCTGTGTGTTCGTAGTCTCAGTGTAATTTCTGTTATGTTCAATTAGGATGGAGAAAATGAATGCATCCCGTGTGCTATGTCCGCTATGTTTCGTAGTCTCTGTTATGGTAAAATAAGGGTTGGAAAATATGCTCATAAAAGAGAACGAGTCCACCCCTAAAATGGAGGTTGTTGTGTGTTACGTAGTCTTATGCTCTGCTGTATGTTCATAGTCTCAGTATAATTTCTGCTATGTTAAAATAGGGGTAGGAAAATAAGCCATACTCTTGTATTAGCTCTTCTATGTTACATAGTCTTATGCTCTGCTGTGTGTTCATAGTCTCAGTGTAATTTCTGCTATGTTAAAATAAGGGTTGAAAAATATGCTCATAAAAGGGAATGAATACACCCTTGTTATGTTAGGTAGTCTTATGTTCTGCTATGTGCTCGTAATCTTATATGTTAACTCCTATGTTAAAATAGGGGTTGAAAAATATGCTCATAAAAGAGAACGAGTACACCCTTGTTATGTTACGTACTCTTATGTGTTATCTGTTCTGCTGTGTGTTACGTAGTGCTATGTGTTATCTGCTCTTCAATGTCTTCGTAATTAACATAGGGGTTGGAAAATATGCTCATAAAAGGGAACGAGTTCAACCCCTAAAATTTGCTCGTAAAAGAGAACGAATACACCCCTAAAAAGTGCTCATAAAAAGGAATAAATTCACACCTAAAATGGAGGTCGTAAAAGACCTTGGGCTCACGGTGTAAGGTGCTCAATTTCCCAGGGGCTTGTGAGTTGGCCTAGGTTGGCCAATACTGGCCCAGATCGATCCATTTTCTACTATTCACTATGCTCACATTCAGTGTATGCGGGAAGTAATGATAATCGCCGCCGCGTGGCCCTCCTTTCAATAGAAGAAAGCTACCCGGAGAAATTGTGGTGATTGATCCAAACAGCGCACTGAAACGCTATGCTCACATTCAGTGTATGCACAAAATAATGAGATTGGCCTCCGCGTAGAGCTCTATTCGCTACAAGCAAGCTCCCCGGAGGAATTGTGGTGGATGATCCAAACGATTAACGCACTGAAACGCTATGCTCACATACTGTGTATGCAGAAATAATGAGACTCGCCGCCGCCTGACATTCCATTCGCTAGAACCAAACTACCGGGAGGGATTGTGGTGGATGATCGAAACAATTAGCGCAGTGAAACACTATGCTCACAAACATTATTTGTCCAGAACTAATGAGACCCGACGCCGCGTGGCACTCCATTCGCTAGAAGCAAGCTACCTGGAGGGATTGTAGTGGATGATTCAATCAATTATAGCAATGAAGCACTATGCTCACAGACAGTATGTGTGTGCAGAAAGCAATGAGACTCGCCGTGGCGTGGCACTACATTCGCTAAAAGCAAGTTCTCCGGAGGAATTGTGGTGTCCAAAAAATAATGACACTGGCCTCCACGTAGCGCTCCATCGCTAGAAGCAAGGTACCGGAGGGATTGTGGTGGATGCTCCAAACAGTTGACGCACTAAGGTACTTCCCTCATAAAACAGTATGTGTCCAGAAACTAATCCGACTGGCCGCCGCGTTGCGCTCCATTCCCTAGGACCCATTTCCCTGGAGGGATTGTGGTGGATGATCCAAACAATTAACGCACCCTAGCACTACGCGCACATACAGTGTATGCAATAAGTAATGAGACCTGCCATGGCGTTGCACTACATTCTCAAAAAGCAAGTTCCCCGGAGGGATTGTGGTGGATGTTCAAAAAAATTAACACACTGAAGCGCTTTGCTGACATAAGGTTTATGCAGAAAGTAATGAGACTGGCATCCGCGTGGCGCTCCATTTGCTACAAGAAAGCTCCCCGGAGGGATTGTGGTGGATGATAGAAGCAATTAACGCACTGAAGATCTATGCTCTTATACAGAGTATGCGGAAAGTAATTAGACGCGCCGCCGTGTTGCGCTCCATTCGCTACAAGAAAGTTCCCCGGACGGATTGTGGTGGTGATCCAAACAATTAACACACTGAAGCACTATGCTTACATATTGTGTATGCAAAAAGTAATTAGAGTCGGCGTCGCGTGGCGCTCCATTCGCTAGAAGCAAGCTCCCCGCAGGGTCTGTGGTTGATGATCCAAAAAAAAAAAAAATAACGCACTGAAGCACTATGCTCATATACAGTATTTGTCCAGAAAGTAATGAGACACGCATCTACCTGGCGCTCCAATCTCTGGACAGAAGCTCCCCGGAGATATTCTGGTGGATTTTCCAAACAATTAACTCACTGAATCACTATGCTCACATATAGTGTATGCAGAAAGTAATTAGACTCGCCGCCGCGAGGCGCTCCATTCGCTAGAAGCAAGCTACCCGGTGGGATTCTGGTGGATAATAAAAACAGTTAACGCACTAAAGTACAACTCTCACAAACCCTATGTGTCCAGAAATTAATCCGACTGGCCGACGCGTGGTGCTCCATTCGCTAGAACCAAGCTCCCCTGAGGGATTGTGGTGGGTGATCCAAACGAATATCGCACTGAAGCACTATGCTCACAAACAGCATGTGACCAGAAATAAATGAACCTCACCGCCGCGTGGCGCTCGATTCGCTGAAACCTAACAACCCGGAGGGATTGTGGTGGATGATCCAAAAATTAACACACTGATGCACTATGCTCACATACACTGTATGCATTAAGTAAAAATACTCGCCGCCATTGGCACTCCTTTCAATAGAAAAAAGCTACCCGGAGGGATCGTGCTGGATGATCCAAAAAAATAACGCACTGAAGCACTACGCTCAAATTTAGTTTATGCACAAAATAATAAGACTGGGCTGCACGTAATGCTCCATTCGCTACAAGCAAGCTCTTCGGAGGAATTGTGGTGGATGATCCAAATAATTAGCATACTGATGCACTATGCTCACATACACTGTAGGCAGGAAGTAATGATACTCGCCGCCGAGTGGCACTCCCTTCAATAGAAAAAAGCTACTCGGAGAAATTGTGGTGATGATCCTAACAGCGCACTGAAGCACTAGGAAAGAGCTACCCAGAATGATCGTGCTGGATGATCCAAAAAAATAACGCACTGAAGCACTACGCTCACAATTAGTGTATGCACAAAATAAGGACACTGGCCCGCACGTAGCGCTCCATTCGCTACAAGCAAGCTCCCAGAAGGAATTCTGGTGAATGATCCAAACAATTAACACACTGAAGCTCTATGCCCACGTACAGCGTATGCAGAAAGTAATGAGACTCGCCGCCGCGTGGCGTTCCATTCGCTAGAAGGAAGCTACCCGGAGGGATTCTGTTGGATGTTAAAAACAATTATAGCACTGAAGTACTGTGCTTACAAACTGTATATGTGGAGAAAGTAAAGAGTCTGGCCGCGGCGTGGCGCTCCATTCGCTAGAACAAAGTTCCCCGGAGGGATTGCGGTTGATGATCCAAACGATTAACGCACTCACGCACTATACTCACATACAGTGTATGCAGAAAATAATGAGACTCGCAGCCGCGTGGCATTCCATTCGCTAGAAGCAAGCTACCGGAGGGATTGTGATGGATGCTCCAAACAGTTAACGCACTAAAGTACTACCCTCATAAAACAGTATGTGTCCAGAAAATAATCCGACTTGACACCGCGTGGCGCTCCATCCCCTAGGACCTAGCTCCCTGGAGGGATTGTGGTGGATGATCCAAACAATTACCGCACTCTAGCACAACGCTCACATACAGTTTATGCAGAAAGTAATGAGACTCGCCATGGCGTGGCACTACATTCTCTAAAAGCAAGTTCCCCAGAAGGATTGTAGTGGATGTTGCAAACAATTAACACACTGAGCGCTTTTCTGACATACAGTGTATGCGGAAAGTAATGAGACTGTCATCCGGGTGGCGCGAAATTTCCTACAAGAATGCTCCCCGGAGGGATTGTGGTAGATGATCCAAAAAAAAGTAACGCACTGAAGCACTTTGCTCATATACAGTATGTGTCCTGAAAGTGATGAGACTCTCCCCTACGTGGCGCTCCATTCGCTAGAAGCAAGCTCCCCGGAGGGAATGCGGTGAATGAGCCAAACGATTAACGCATAGAAGCATTATGCTCACATTCAGTGTAAGCAGAAAAAATGAGACTGGCCTCTTTGTGGCGCTTCATTCGCTACAAGCAAGCTCCCCGGAGGGATTGTGGTGGATGATCTAAACAATTAACGCACTTAAGCACTATGCTCACAAACAGTATGTGTCCAGAAAATAATGAACCTCACCACAGCGTGGCGCTCCATTCGCTTGAAGCAAGCTCCGCGGAGGAATTGAGGTGGATGATCCAAAAAATTAACGCCCTGATGCACTTTTCTCAAATTTAGTGTATGCACAAAATAATGTGACGGGCCTCCACGTAGTAATCCATTCGCTAAAACAAGATCCCCGGAGGGATTCTGGTGTATAATCCAAAAATTTAACGCACTGAATCTCTATTATCACATACTGTATGCAGAAGGTAATGAGACTCGCCGCCGCGTGGCGCTCCATTCGCAAGAAGGAAGCTACCCGGAGGGATAGTGGTGGATGATCCAAACAATTATCGCTCTGAAGCACTATGGTCGCATTCAGTGTATGGAGAAAGTAATGAGACTCGCCGCAGGGTGGCACTCTATTCAATACAGGCAAGCTCCCCGGAGGTATTGTGGTGGTCATCCAAACAATTAACGCACTTAAGCACTATGCTCACAAACAGTATGTGTCCAGAAAATAATGAACCTCACCACAGGGTGGCGCTCCATTAGCTACAAGCAAGCTCCCCAGAGGGATTGTGGTAGATGATCAAAAAAAAATGCACTGAAACACTATGCTCATATACAATATGTGTCAAGAAACTAATGAAACTCGCATCTGCGTGGCGCTTAAATCGCTCGAAGTAAGCTCCCTGGCGGGATTCTGGTGGATGATAATAGCAATTAACGCACTGAAGCACTATGTTCACATATAGTGTATGCAGATAGTAATTAGACTCGACGACCTGTGGCGCTCCATTCGCTAGAAACAAGCTCTCCGGAGGAATTTTGGAGGATGATCCAAACAATTAAAGCACTGACGCACTATGGTCACATACAGTGTACGCAGAAAATAGTGACACTCGCCGCCACGTGGCACTCCTTTCAATTGTAGAACACTCCTCGGAGGGATTGTGGTGGATGATCCAAACAGCGCAATGAAGCACTATGCGCACGTTAAGTGTATGCAGAAAATAATGAGAATGGCCTCCTCGTGTTGCTCCGTTCGCTATAAGCAAGCTCCCCGGAGGGATTATGGTGGATGATCCAAACAATTAACGCATTGAAGCACTATACTAACATACAGTGTATGCACAAAGGAATGATACCCGACTCCTCGTGGCACTCCTTTCAACACACGAAAGCTCCCCGGATGGATTGTGGTGGGTGATAAAAACAATTAACGCACTAAAATCCTATGCCAACATTCATGTATGCACAAAAAAATGAGACTCGACGCCGCGTGGCACTCCTTTCAATAGACGTAAGGTCACCGGAGGGATTGTGGTGTATAATCCAAACACATAACGCACTGATACACTATGCTCACATACAGTATCTGTACAGAATGTAATGAGACTCGCTGCCGCGTGGCTCTCCATTCTCTAGAAGCGAGCAAACTGGGGGATTGTGGTGGATGATCCAATCAATTAAAGAACTGAAGCACTGTGCTCTTATACAGTATGTGTGCAGAAAGTAATGAGACTCACCTCCGCGAGGCGCTCCAATCGCTGGTAGGAAGCATACCGGAGTAATTGTGGTGGATGAACCAAACAATTAACACACTAAAGCAGTATGCTCACATACAGTGTATACAGAAAGTAATGATACTCGCCGCCGCGTGGCACTCCTTTCAATAGAAGAAAGCTCCTAGGAGGGATTTTTGTGGATGATCCAAATAATTAACGCGCTGATGCACTATCCTCAGATACAGTTTATGCAGAACTTAATGATACTCACAGACCTGTTGCACTACATTCGCTAGAAACAAGCTCCCCGGAGGAATTGTAGTGGATGATCCAAATATTTAACACACTGAAGCCCTATAAACATATACAGTGTATGCAGAAAGTAATGATACTCGCCGCCGCGTGGCACTCCTTTCAATTCAAGAAAGCAACCCGCAGGGATTGTGGTGGATGACCCAAAAAATTAACGCACTGAAGCACTATTCTCATATTTTGTGTATGCACAAAATAATGAGACTAGCCTGCAAGTAGCGCTTCTTTCGGTACAAGCAAGCTCCAGGGAGAATTGTGGTTGATGATCCAAACAATTAACACACTGAAGAACTAGACTCACATACAGTGTATGCTGAAAGTAATGATACTCGCCGCCGCGTGCACTCCTTTCAATAGAAGAAAGCTCTACGGAGGGATGGTGATGAATGATAAAAAACAATTAACGCACTGAAGCACTATCCTCACATACAGTGTATGCAGAAGGTATTGAGACTGGCCTCCTCGTTGCGCTCCATTCCCTGGAAGCTAGCTACATGGAGGGTTTTTTGTGGATGATCCAAACAATTAACGCACTGAAGCCCTATGCTCAAATTCAATTTATGCAGAAAATAATGACACTGGGATCCGCGATGCGCTCCATTCGCTACAAACAAGCTCCCCAGAGTGATTGTGGTGAATGATCGAAAAAAATAACGCACTAAAGCACTATGGTAATATAGAGCATGTATGCAGAAATTAATGAGACTCGCCTCGGCTTGGCGCTCAAATCGCTGGAATCAAGCTTCCCGCAGTAATTCATGTGGATGATCCAAACAATTAACTCAGTGAAGCACTATGTTCACAATCAGTATGTGTCCGGAAAGTAATGAGACTGGCCCGCGGCGTGGCGCTCCATTCGCTAGAAGCAAGCTCATTGTAGTAAATCGTGGATAGGGATCCAAGCAGACCAACAAACTGAAGCACTTTGCTCACAAACAGTGTGTTTCCGCAAAGTAATGAGACTCGCTTCGGCGTGGCGTTCGACTCGCCAGAAGCAAGCTCCGCGGACAGATTGTGGTGGATAATGCAAACACTTAAAGCACTGGAACACTATGCTCACATACAGTATGTGTACAGAAGGTAATAAGACTCTCCACCACGTGGCGCTCCATTCGGTAGAATCAAGCTCCCCGGAGGGATTGTGGTTAATGATCCTAACAATTAACGCACTGAAGCACTATGCTCACATACAGTATGAAGAAAATAATGAGACAGGCCTCCACTTGGTGCTCCATTCGCTACAAGCAACCTTCTCGGAAGGATTGTGGTGGATAGTCCAAACAATTAACGCACACAATCACTATGCTCACATACAGTATATGCAGAAATTATTGAGACTCTCCAACGCGTGGCGCTCCAATCGCTATATGCAAGCTGCCCGGAGGGATTGTGGTGGATGAAACAAACAATTAACCCACTGAAGCACTATGCTCATATTCAGTGTATGTACAAAATAATGAGACTGGCCTCCGCGTGGCGCTCCAATCGCTATATGCAAGCTGCTCGGAGGGACTGTGGTGGATGATCCAAACAATTAACGCACTGAAGCATTATGCTTACATACAGTGTATGCACAAATTAATGATACTCGACGCCGCGTGGCACTTTTTCAATAGACGAAAGCTCCCCGGAGGGATTGTGGTGGATATTCTAAACACTTATCGCACTGAAACACTATGCTAACATTCAGTGTATGCACAAAAAAAATGAAACTCGACGCCGCGTGGCACTCCTTTCAATAGACGAAAGGTCTCCGGAGGGATTGTTGTGTATGATCCAAACACTTAACGCACTGAAACGCTATGCTCACATACACTATGAAGAAAATAATGAGAAAGGCCTCCACGTGGTGCTCCATTCGCTACAAGCAATCTTCCCGAGAGTGTTGCGGTGGATGGTCCAAACATATAACGCACAGAACCACTATGCTCACATACAGTGTATGCAGAAAGTAATGATACTAGCCGCTGCGTGGCACTCCTTTTAATAGAAGAAAGCTCTACGGAGGGATGGTGGTGGATGATAAAAAACAATTAACGCACTGAAGCACTATCCTGAAATACAGTGTATACAGAACGTAATGAGACTGACCTCCACGTTGAGCTCCATTCGCTAGAAACTAGCTATTTGGACGGATTTTGGTGGATGATCCAATCAATTAACGCACTGAAGAAAAAATGCTCACATTCAGTTTATGCAGAAAATAATGACACTGGCACTATGCTCGCTAACAGTATGTGTTCCGAAAGTAATGAGACTGAACGCTGCGTGGCGGTCCATTCGCTAGAAGCAAGCTCTCCAGAGGGGTTGTTGTGGACGATCGAAACAATTAACGCACTGAAGTACTATTGTCACAAACAGTCCTTGACCAGAAAGTAATGGGACTAGCTGCCGCATGGCGCTCCATTCGCTAGAACCAAGCTCCGCGGAGGGATTATTTTGGATGATCCAAACAACTAACGCACTGAAGCACTATGATAACATATTGCGAATGCTCAAAGTAAAGAGTCTCGCCGCTGCGTGGCGCTCTATTCGCTAGAAGCAAGCTACCCGGAGGGTTTGTGGTCGATGTTCCAAACAATTAACGGACTGAAGCACAATGCTCACATACAGTATATGCAGAAATTAATGAGACTCGCCGCCGCGTGGCATTCCATTCGATAGTGGCAAGCTATCCGGAGAGATTGTGGTGGATGATCTAAACAATTAACGCACTGAAGCATTATGCTCAAATTCAGTGTATGCACAAAATACTGAGTCTGGCCTCCGCGTGGCGCTCCGATCGCTTCAAGCAAGCTCCCCGGAAGGATTTTGGTGGATGATCCAAAAAAATAACGCACTGAAGCACTATGCTCACATTTAGTGTACGCAGAAAATAATGAGACTGGCCTCACTATAAGCAAGCTCCCCGGAGGAAGTGTTGTGGTTGATCGAAACAATTAACGCACTGAAGTACTATAGTCGCAAAATGTCTGTGTCCAGAAAGTAATGAGACTAGCGGCCGCGTGCAGCTCCAATTGCTGGAAGCAAGCTTCACGCAGTAATTGTGGTGGATTATCAAAACAATTAACGCACTGAAGAACTATGCTCACATTCAGTGTATGCAGAAAATATTGTGACTGTCCTCCGCGTGGCGCTCCATTCGCTACAATCAAGCTCCTCGGATTGATTGTGGTGGATGATCCAAAAAAAATTAACGAACAGAAACACTATGCTCACAAAAAGTACCGTATGTGTTCAGAAAGTAATGAGACTGTCCGCCGCGTGGCGGTCCTTTCGCTAGAAGGAAGCTCCCCGGGGGGATTGTTGTGGATGATCGAAACCAATAACATACTGAAGCACTTTGCTCACATTTAGTGTATGCACAAAATAATGAGACTGGCCTGCACGTAGCTTTCCATTCTCTACAAGAAAGTTCCTTGGAGGATATGTGAGGTACTATTGTCAAAAACTGTCTGTGTGCGAAAAGTAATGAGAGTAGTAGCCGCGTGGCGGTCCATCCGCTAGAACCAAGCTCCCCGGAGGGATTGTTGTGGATGATGCAAGCAAATAACGCACTGAAGCACTAAGATCACATACATTGAATGCACAAAGTAATGAGTCTAGCCGCCGCGTGGCGCTCTATTCGCTAAAGCAAGCTACCCGGAGAGATTGTGGTCGATGAACCAAACAATTAACACACTGAAGGTCTATGCTCACGAACAGTGTATGCAGAAAGTATTGAGAGTTTCCTCCGCGTGGCGCTCCATTCGCTAGAAGCAAGCATCCCGGATGGATTGTGGTGGATGAACGAAACAATTAACGCACTGATGCACTATGGTCACATACAGTGTATACAGAAAGTAATGAGACTGGTCTCCGTGTGGCGCTCAGTTCGCTAAAAACAAGCTCCTCTGAGGGATTGTGGTGGATGACCCAATCAATTAACGCACTGAAGCACTATGCTCACATTCAGTGTATGCAAAAAATAATGAGACTGGCCTCCACGTGGGGCTCCATTCGATACAAGCAAGCTCCCTGAAGGAATCGTGGTGGATGATCGAAAAAATTAACACACTGAAGCACTATGCTCACATGCAGTGTATGCAGATAAGTAATGGTACTCGCCGCCGCGTGGCACTCGATTCGCTAGAAGCAAGCTCCCCGAAGGGATTATGGTAGAAGATCCAAACATTTAACGCACTGAATCACTATCCTCTCATAGAGTGTAGGCAGAAGGTAATGAGACTCGCCGCCGCGTGGCACTCCCTAAGCTAGAAGCAAGCTACCCAGAGAGATTGAGGTGGATAATGCAAACAATTAGCGCACTGAAGCACTATGCTCACATTCCGCGTATGCACAAAATAATGCGACTGGCCTCCAAGAGTTGCTCCATGCGCTAAAAGGAATCTCGGCGGAGGAATTGTGGTGGATGATCCAAAATATTAACACACTTAAGCACTATGCTCACATACAGTGTGTGCAGAAAGTAATGATACTCGCCGCCGAGTGGCACTCCTTTCACTAGATGAAAGCTACACGGAGGGTTGTGGTAGAAGATGCAGAGAGCGCACTGAAGAACTATGCTCCCGTTCAGTATTACTTACAAAATAATGAGACTGGCCTCAACGTGGCGCTTTATTCCCTACAAGCAAGCTACCCGGAGGGATTGTGGTGAATAATCCAAACAATTAACACACAGAAAATCGTGGATAGAAATCCAAGCAGACTAATCACTGATACACTATGCTCTCAAACAGTATGTTTCCGGAAAGTTATGAGACTCTCTGCCGAGTGGCGTTCCCCTCGATACTAGCAAGCTCCCCCGAAGGAATTGTGTTGGATGATCCAAACAATTAACACACTGAAGCACTATGCTCACAAACAGTGTATGAAAGAAGTAATGACATTCGCCTCCGCGTGGCACTCCTTTCAATAGAAGCAATCTCCCCGGGGGGATTGTGGTGGATTATCCAAACAATTAACACACTGAAGCACTATGCTCACATACTGTGTATGCAGAAAGTAATGATACTCGCCGCCGCGTGGCACTACTTTCACTAGATGAAAGCTACACGGAGGGTTGTGGTAGAAGATGCAAAGACCGCACTGAAGCACTATGCTCCCGTTCAGTATTATGTACAAAATAATGAGACTGGCCTCAACGTGGCGCTTTATACGCTACAAGCAAGCTTTCCGGAGGGATTGTGGTGGATGATCCAGAATTAACGCACTGAAGTACTATTTTCACAAACAGTCTGTGTCCGGAAACTAATGAGACTGGCCGCCGCGTGGCGCTCAATTCGCTAGAACAAAGCTCCCCGAAGGGATTGTGGTGGATGATCCAAACGATTAACGCACTGAAGTACTGTGCTCACGTACAGTGTATGCTGAAAGTAATTAGACTCGCCGCCGCGCTACGCTCCATTCGCTAGAGGAAAGCTACTCGGAGGGATTGTGGTGGATGACAAACACAAATAAAGCACTGAAGTACTGTCCTTACAAACTGTATGTGTACAGAAAATAAATAGACTGGCCGCCGCGTGGCGTTCCATTTGCTAGAACCAAGCTCCCCGGAGGGATTGTGGTTGATGATCCAAACGATTAACGCACTGAAGCACTTTGCACACATACAGTGTATGCAGAAAGTAATTAGAGTCGCAGTCTCGTGGCGCTCGATTCACTAGAAGCAAGCTACACGGAGGGATTATGTTGAATGATCCAAACTATTAACACATTCTGCATATGAACACTGTGTATGTAGAAAGTAATGATACTCGCCGCCGCGTGGCACTACTTTCACTAGATGAAAGCTACACGGAGGGTTGTGGTTGAAGATGCAAAGAGCGCACTGAAGCACTATGCTCCCGTTCAGTATTATGTACAAAGTAATGAATCGCCTCCGCGTAGCATTCCATTCGCTAGAAGCAAGCTGCCCGGAGCGATTGTGGTGGATGTTCGAAACCAATAACATACTGAAGCACTTTGCTCACATTTAGTGTATGCACAAAATAATGAGACTGGCCTGCACGTAGCTTTCCATTCTCTACAAGAAAGTTCCTTGGAGGATATGTGGTGGATGATCAAAACAATCAACACAGTGAAGCACAATGCTCACATACAGTGTATGCTGAAAATAATGATACTCGCCGCCGCATGGCACTGATTTCAATAGAAGAAAGCTCCCAGGAGGCATTGTGGTGGATGATCGAAACAGTTAACGCAATGAAGCATTATGCTCAGATTCAGTGTATGCACGAAATAATGAGACTGTTCTCCGCGTGGCGCTCCAATCGCTGGAAGCAAGCTTTCCGGAGTAATTGTGGTGGATGATCCAAACAATTAACACATTAAAGCACTATGCTCACATACAGCGTATCCAGAAAGTAATTAGACTCACAACCTCGTGGCGCTCCATTCGGTAGAAACAAGCCACCCGGAGGGATTATGTTGGATGATCCAAACTATTAACACATTGAAGCACTATGCTTACGTTCAGTATTATGCACAAAGTAATGAATCGCCTCCGCGTAGCATTCCAATCGCTAGAAGCAAGCTGCCCGGAGCGATTGTGGTGGATGATCGAAACCAATAACATACTGAAGCACTTTGCTCACATTTAGTGTATGCACAAAATAATGAGACTGGCCTGCACGTAGCTTTCCATTCGCTACAAGCAAGCTCCTCGGAGGAATTGTGGTGGATGATCCAAACAATTAACACACTGAAGCAATATGCTCACATACGGTGTATGCAGTAATGCAGGAAGTAATTGTACTCGCCGCCGCTTGGCACTCCTTATAATAGATGCAAGCTACCCGGTGGTATTGTGGTGGACGATCGAAACAATTAACACATTGAAGCACTATGCTCACATTCAGTGTATGCAGAAAGTAATGATACTAGCCACCGGGGTGCGCACCATTCGCTACAAGAAAGTTCCCCGGACGGACCGTGGTGGTGATCCAAACAATTAACGCACTGAAGGACTATGCTCGAAAACAGTATGTGTCCAGAAAATAATGAATCTCATCGCACGCTGGCTCTCCATTCGCTAGAGGCAAGCTGCCCGAAGGGATTGTGGTGGATGATCGAAACATTTAACATCTTCAAGCACTATGCTCACATACAATTTATGCAGAAGGTAATGAGACTCGCCGACATGTGACACTCCATTCAATACAAGAAGCAACCCGCAGGGATTGTGGTGGATGACCCAAAAAAATAACGCACAGAAGCACTATGCTCACATTTAGTGCATGCACAAAATAATGAGACTGGCCTGCACGTAGCGTTTCATTCGCTACAAGCAAGCTCCCCGGAGGAATTGTGGTGGATGATCGAAACAATTAACACACTAAAGAACTAGACTCACATACAGTGTATGCTGAAAGCAATGATCCTCGCCGCCGCGTGCACTTCTTTCAATAGAAGAAAGCTCTACTGAGGGATGGTGGTGAATTATAAAAAACAATTAACGCACTGGTGCACTATCCTAATATACAGTGTATGTAGAAATTAATAAGACTGGCCTCCACGTGGCGCTCCATTCGCTACAAACAAGCACCCCAGAGTGATTGTGGTGCATGATCGAAAAAAAATAACGTACTGAAGCACTATGTTCATATAGAGTATGTGTCCACAAAGAAATGAAACTCCCCTCGTCTTGGCGCTCCAATTGCTGGAATCAACCTTCCCGGAGTAATTGTTGTGGATGATCCAAACAATTAACGCAGTTAAGCACTATGGTCACAATCAGTCCGTGTCCGCAAAGTAATGTGACTGTCCCGCGGCGTGGCGCTCCATTCCCTAGAAGCAAGCTAACTGGAGGGATTGTGGTGGATGTTCCAATAAATTAGAGCACTGAAGCACTATGCTCACATACAGTATGAAGAAAATAATGAGACAGGCCTCCACGTGGCGCTCAATTCGCTACAAGGAAGCTCAACGGAGGGATTGTGGTGGTCATCCATACAATTACCGCAGTGAAGCACTGTGCTCACATACAGTATGTGTCCAGAAAGAATTTAGACTCTCCGCCACGTGGCGCTCCATTCGCTAGAAGCAAGCTCCTCGGAGGGATTGTGGTGGATGATCCAAACAATCAACGAACTGAAGCACTATGCTCATATACAGTATGCGTCCAAGAAATTCAATAAGAGACTCGCCGCAGGGCAGCGCTCTATTCGCTACAAGCAAGCTCCCCGCAGGGATTCTGGTGGTCATCGAAACAATTAACGCACTGAAGCACTATGCTCACATACAGTATGTTTTTTTTTAATTCCTCGACTACCCCTGCTCTTGCCGTTTTCTTACGGACTTACCAGCAGACGCATCTGCCCCGAACTCTGTGATAATCTCTTTCCTTTTTTTTTTGTTTATCTTATCTCTCTTTTCGTGTTGTGGTTTCCAGAAAGTAATGGGACTCTCCGCCACGTGGCGCTCCATTCGGTAGAAGCAAGGTAATCGGAGGGATTGTGGTGGATGATCCAAAGAATCAACGCACTGAAGCACAATGCTCATATACAGAATGCGTCCACAAAGTAATGAGACTCGGCGCAGGGTAGCGCTCTATTCGCTAGAAGCAAGGTCTCCGGAGGGATTGTGGTAGATGATCCAAACAATTCACGCACTGAAGCACTATGCTTATACACAGTATGTGTCCAGAAAGTAATGAGACTCTCCGCCACGTGGCACTCCATTCGCTAGAAGAAACTGCCCAGATGAATTGTGGTGTATCAACCAAACATTAAAGGCACTGAAGCACTCTGCTCAAAAGCAGTATGCATCAAGAAAGTCATGAGACTCGCCGCCGCGTGGCGCTCCATTCGCTAGAAGCAAGCTCCTCGGAGTAATTGCGGTGGATGATCCAAACAATTAACACACTAAAGCACTATCCTCACATACAGTGTATACAGAAAGTAATGATACTCGCCGGCGCGTGGCACTGCTTTCAATAGAAGAAAGCTCCTCGGAGGGTTTTTTGTGGATGATCAAAACAATTAACGCACTGAAGCACCATCCTCACATACAGTTTATGCAGAAGGTAATGATACTCACAGACCTGTGGCATTCCATTCGCTAGAATCAAGCTCCCCGGAGGAAATGTAGTGGATGACCAAACATTTAACACACTGAAGCACTTTGCTCATATACAGTGTATGTAGAAAGTAATAATACTCGCCGCAGCGTGGTACTCCTTTCAATACAAGAAAGCAACACGCAGGGATTGTGGTGGATGACACAAAAAATTAACGCACTCAAGCACTATACTCATATTTAGTGTATGCACAAAATAATGAGATTGGTCTGCACGTAGCGCTTCATTCGCTACAAGCAAGCTCCCCGGAGAATATTGGTGGATGATCCAAACAATTAACACACTGAAGAACTAGACTCACATACAGTGTATGCTGAAAGAAATGATACTCGCCGCCGCGTGCACTCCTTTCAATAGAAGAAAGCTCTAAGGAGGGATGGTGGTGGATGATCCAAACAATCAACGCACTAAAGCACTATGGTCTTACACAGTGTATGCAGAAAGTAATTAGACTCGCCGCCGCGTGGATCTCTATTCGCTAAAAGCAAGCTCCTCGGAGAGATTGTGGTGGATGATCCAAACAATCAAAGCACTGAAGCACTATACTTATATAGAATATGCGTTTAGAAAGTAATGAGACTCGCCGCAGGGTAGCGGTCTATTGGCTAGAAGCAAGCTCCCGGGGGGATTTTGGTGGATGATCCAAACAATTAACGCACTGAAGTACTATGCTCACATACAGTATGTGTCAAGAAAGTAACGAGACTCTCCTCCACGTGGCAGTCCATTCACTAGAAGCAAACTCCCCGGAGGGATTGCGGTGGATGATCCAAACAATTATCGCTCTGAAGCACTATGCTCGCATTCAGTATGTGTCTAGAAAGTAATGAGACTCGCTGCCGCGTAGCACTTTATTCGCTCGAAGCAAGCTAGCCGGAGGAATTGCGGTGGATGATCCAAATATTAACACACTGAAGCACTATGCTTACATATAGTGTATGCAGAAAGTAATTAGAGTCGCCGCCGCGTGGCGCTCCGTTCGCTAGAAGCAAGCTCCCCGGAGGCATTGTGGTAGATGACCGAAGAAAAAAGTAACGCACTGAAGCACTTTACTCCTATAGAGTATGTGTGCAGAAAGTAATGAGACTGGCCGCCGAGTGGCTGTCCATTCGCTAAATGCAAGCTCCCCGGAGGGATTTTGGTGGATGATGTTCGCAGACTAGTGGCACTCCATAGCTAGAATCAAGCTCCCCGGGGGAATTGTAGTGGATGATCCAAACATTTAACACACTTAAGCACTATGCTCATATACAGTAGATGTAGAAAGTAATGATACTCGCCGTTGCGTGGCACTCTTTTAAATAGAAGAAAGCAACCGCAGGGATTGTTGTGGATGACACAAAAAATTAACGCACTGAAGCACTATGCACATATTTAGTGTATGCACAAAATGATGAGACTGGCCTGCACGTAGCGCTACATTTGCTACAAGCAAGCTCCCCGGAGAATTGTGGTGGATGATCCAAACAATTAACACACTGAAGAACTAGACTCACTTACAGTTTATGCTGAAAGTAGTGATACTCGCCGCCGCGTGCACTCCTTTCAATAGAAGAAAGCTCTACGGAGAGATGGTGGTGGATGATAGAAAAAAAATAACGCACTAAAGCACTATGCTTTTATACAGTGTATGCAGAAAGTAATTAGAACCGGATCCGCGTGGATCTCTATTTGTTAAAAGCAAGCTCCTCGGAGGGATTGTGGTGAATGATCCAAACAATCAACGCACTGAAGCACTATACTGAATAGAATATGCGTCCAGAAGGTAATGAGACTCACCGCAGGGTAGCGCTCTATTTGCTAGAAGCAAGCTCCCGGGGGGATTGTGGTGGATGATCCAAACAATTAACGCACTGAAGCACTATGCTCACATATAGTATGTGTCAAGAAAGTAATGAGACTCTCCTCCACGTGGCAGTCCATTCACTAGAAGCAAACTCCCCGGAGGGATTGCGGTGTATGATCCAAACTATTATCGCTCTGAGGCACAATGCTCGCATAGAGTATGTGACTAGAAAGTAATGAGACTCGCCGACGCGTAGCGCTTTTTTCCCTCGAAGCAAGCTAGCCGGAGGAATTGTGGTGGATGATCCAAACAATTAACACACTGAAGCACTATGCTTATATATAGTGTACGCAGAAAGTAATTAGAGTCGCCGCCGCGTAGCGCTCCAATCGCTGGAAGGAAGCTCCCCGGAGTGATTCTGGTGGTTGATCCAAACAATTAACGCACTGAAGCACTATGCTCAATTATAGTGTATGCAGGAAGTAATTAGACTCGCCGCTGCGAAGCGCACCATTCACTAGATGCAAGCTTCCAGGAGGGATTTTTGTGGATGATGTAAACAATTAACGCACTGAAGCAGTATGCTCACAAACAGAATGTGTTCAGAAAGTAATGAGACTGGCCGCCGAGTGGCTGTCCATTCGCTAAATGCAAGCTCCCGGAGGGATTTTGGTGGATGATCCAAACGATTAACGCACAGAAGCATTATGCTCACATTCAGTGTACGCAGAAAAAAATGAGACTGGCCTCCTCGCGGCGCTTCATTCGCTACAAGCAAGTTCCCCGGAGGGATTTTAGTGGATGATCTAAACAATTAACGCACTTAAGCACTATGCTCACAAACAGTACGTGTCCAGAAAATAATGAACCTCACCACAGCGTGGCGCTCCATTCGCTTGAAGCAAGCTCCCCGGAGGAATTCAGGTGGATGATCCAAAAAATTAACGCACTGATGCAGTATTCTCACATTTAGTGTATGCACAAAATAATGAGACGGGCCTCCACGTAGTGCTCCGTTCGCTAAAAGCAAGATCCCCGGAGGGATTCTGGTATATAATCCAAACAATTAGCGCACTGAATCACTATTATCACATACTGTATGCAGAAGGTAATGATACTCGCAGACCTGTGGTTCTCCATCGCTAGAATCAAGCTCCCC
This sequence comes from Thermobia domestica, assembly GCF_964235325.1. NCBI lineage: Eukaryota > Metazoa > Arthropoda > Insecta > Zygentoma > Lepismatidae > Thermobia > Thermobia domestica. The sequence continues at coordinate 107,942,059 of NC_137459.1, read as the reverse complement.
GGAAAGATTGTGGTGGATGATCCAAACAATCAACGCACTGAAGCACTATACTGATTAGAATATGCGTCCAGAAAGTAATGAGACTCGCCGCAGGGTAGCGCTCTATTGGCTAGAAGCAAGCTCCCGGGGGGATTGTGGTGGATGATACAAACAATTATCGCTCTGAAGCACTATGCTCGCATACAGCATGTGACTAGAAAGTAATGAGACTCGCCGCCGCGTAGCGCTTTATTCGCTTGAAGCAAGCTAGCCGGAGGGATTTTGGTGGATGATCCAAACGATTAACGCACAGAAGCATTATGCTCACATTCAGTGTACGCAGAAAAAATGAGACTGGCCTCCTCGTGGCGCTTCATTTGCTAAAAGCAAGATCCCCGGAGGGATTCTGGTATATAATCCAAACAATAAGCGCAATGAATCACTATTACCACATACTGTATGCAGAAGGTAATGATACTCGCAGACCTGTGGCACTCCATCGCTAGAATCAAGCTCTCCGGAAGAATTGTAGTGGATGATCCAAACATTTAACACACTTAAGCACTATGCTCATGTACAGTATATGTAGAAAGTAATGATACTCGCCGCCGCGTGGCACTCCTTACAATACAAGAAATCAACCCGCAGGGATTGTGGTGGATGATGAAAAAATTAACGCACTGAAGCACTATGCTCATATTTGGTGTATGCACAAAATAATGAGACTCGCCGCCGCGTGGCACTCCTTTCTCTTGAAGCGAGCTAACTGGGGGATTTTGGTGGATGATGCAATCAATTAAAGAACTGAAGCACTATGCTCTTATACAGAATGTGTGCAGAAAGTAATGAGAGTGATCTCCGCGTGGAGCTCCAATCGCTGGAAGGAAGCATACCGGAGTAATTGGGGTGGATGATCCAAACAATTAACACACTTAAGCACTATGCTCATTTACAGTGTATACAGAAAGTAATGATACGCGCCACTGCGTGGCACTCCTTTCAATAGAAGAAAACTCCTCGGAGTGATTATTGTGGATGATCCAAACAATTAACACACTGAAGCACTATCCTCACATACAGTTTATGCAGAAGGTAATGATACTCGCAGACCTGTGGCACTCCGTTCGCTAGAATCAAGTTCCCCGGAGGAATTGTAGTGGATGATCCAAAAATTTAACACACTGAAGCACTACGCTCATATACAGTGGATGCACAAAATAATGATACTCGCCGCCCCGTGGCACTCCTTTCAATACAAGAAAGCAACCGCAGGGATTGTGGTGGATGACAAAAAAAATTAACGCACTGAAGCACTATGCACATATGTAGTGTATGCGCAAAATAATGAGACTAGCCTTCACGTAGCGCTTCATTCGCTACAAGCAAGCTCCCCGGAGAATTGTGGTGGATGATCCAAACAATTAACACACTGAAGAACTAGACTCACATACAGCATATGCTGAAAGTAATGATACTCGCCGCCGCGTGCACTCCTTTCAATAGAAGAAAGCTCTACGGAGGGATGGTGGTGGATGATAGAAAAAAATTAACGCACTAAAGCACTATGCTCTTATACAGTGTATGCAGAAAGTAATTAGACCCGCCGCCGAGTGGATCTGTATTCGCTAAAAGCAAGCTCCTCGGAGGGATTGTGTTGGATGATCCAAACAATTAACGCACTGAAGCACTATGCTCACTTATAGTGTATGCAGGAAGTAATTAGACTCGCCGCTGCGTGGCGCACCATTCACTAGAAGCAAGCTCCCAGGAGGTATTTCTGTGGATGATGTAAACAATTAACGCACTGAAGCACTATGCTCACAATCAGAATGTGTTCCGAAAGTAATGAGACTGGCCGCCGAGTGGCTGTCCATTCGCTAAATGCAAGCTGCCCGGAGGGATTGTGGTGGATGATCCAAACGATTAACGAACAGAAGCATTATGCTCACATTCAGTGTATGCACAAAATAATGAGACGGGCCTCCACGTAGTGCTCCGTTCGCTAAAAGCAAGATCCCCGAAGGGATTCTGGTATATAATCCAAACTATTAGCGCACTGAATCACTATTATCACATACTGTATGCAGAAGGTAATGATACTAGCAGACCTGTGGCACTCCATCGCTAGAATCACACTACCCGGAGGAATTGTAGTGGATGATCCAAACATTTAACACACTTAAGCACTATGCTCATATACAGTATATGTAGAAAGTAATGATACTCGCCGCCGCGTGGCACTACTTTCAATAGAAGAAAGCTCCTCGGAGGGATTATTGTGGATGATCCTAACAATTAACGCACTGAAGCCCTATCCTCACATACACTTTATGCAGAAGGTAATGATACTCGCAGACCGCTGGCACTCCATTCGCTAGAATCAAGCTCCCCGGAGGAATTGTAGTGGATGATCCAAACATTTAACACACTGAAGCACTATGCTCATATTTAGTGTATGCACAAAATAATGAGACTGGCTTGCATGTAGCGCTTCATTCGCTACAAGCAAGCTTCCCGGAGAATTGTGGTGGATGATCCAAACATTTAACACACTGAAGAACTAGACTCACATACAGCGTACGCTGAAAGTAATGATACTTGCCGCCGCCTGCACACCTTTCAATAGAAGAAAGTTCTACGGAGGGATGGTGGTGAGTGATAAAAAACAATTAGCGAACTGAAGCACTATCCTCACATACAGGGTATGCAGAAGGTAATGAGACTGGGATCCGCGTGGCGCTCCATTCGCTACAAACAAGCTCCTCAGAGTGATTGTGGTGCATGATCCAAAAAAATGACGCACTAAAGCACTATGGTCATATAGAGTATGTATGCAGAAATTAATGAGACTCGCCTCGGCTAGGCGCTCAAATCGCTGGAATTAAGCTTCCCGGAGTAATAGTTGTGGATTACCCAAACAATGAACGCAGAGAAGCACTATGATCACAATCAGTCTGTGTCCGGAAAGTAATGAGACTGTCCCGCGGCTTGTCGCTCCATTCGCTAGAAGCAAGCTCATTGCGGAAAATCGTGGATAGATATCCAAGGAGACCAACACACTGAAGCACTTTACTCACAAACTGTATGTTTCCGGAAAGTAATGAGACTCGCCTCGGCGTGGCGTTCGACTCGGTAGAAGCAAACTCCTCGGAGGGATTGTGGTGGATGATCCAAACATTTAACACACTGAAGCATTATGCTCATATACAGTGTATGCACAAAGTAATGATACTCGCCGCCGCGTGGCACTCCTTTCAATACAAGAAAGCTCTACAGAGGGATGGTGGTGGATGACCCAAAAAATTAACGCACTGGAACACTATGATCACATACAGTATGTGTACAGAAGGTAATAAGACTCACCACCACGTGGCGCTCCATTCGGTAGAAGCAAGCTCCTCGGAGGGATTGTGGTTAATGATCCAAACAATCAACGCACTGAAGCACTATGCTCATATACAGTATGCATCCAAGAAATTTATTAAGAGACTCGCCGCAGGGCAGTGCTCTAATCGCTACAAAAAAGCTCCCCGCAGCTATTCTGGTGGTCATCCAAACAATTAACACACTGAAGCACTATACTCACATACAGTATGTTTTCAGAAAGTAATGAGACTCTCCGCCACGCGGCGCTCTATTCGGAAGAAGCAAGCTCCTCGGAGGGATTGTGGTTAATGATCCAAACGATCGACGCGCTGAAGCACTATGCTCATATATAGTATGCGTCCACAAAGTAATGAGACTCGGCGTAATGTAGCGCTCTATTCGCTAGAAGCAAGCTCCCCGGAAAGATTCTGGTGGATGATCCAAAGAATTAACGTACTGAAGCACTATGCTCACATATAGTGTATGCAGAAAGTATTTAGACTCGGAACCGCGTGGCGCTCCATTCGCTAAAAGCAAGCTCTCCGGAGGAATTGTGGAGGATGATCCAAACAATTCAAATTCTGAAGGACTATGCTCACACACAGTGTATGCAGAAAATAATTATACTCGATGCCGCGTTGCTCTCCTTTCAATTGAAGAAATGTACCCGGAGGGATTGTGTTGGATGATCCAAAAAATTAACGCACTGAAGCCCTATGCTCACATTTAGTGTATGCACAAAATAATGAGACTGGCCTGCACGAAGCGCTTCATTCGCTACAAACATTCTTCCCGGAGTAATTGTGGTGGATGATCCAAACAATTAACGCACTGAAGCACCATGCTCTCATACAGTGTATGCAGAAAGTAATGATACTCGCCCCCTCGTGGCACTACTTTCAATAGAAGAAAGCTCCTCGGAGGGATTGCCGTGGATGATCCAAACACCGCACTGAAGCACTATGCTCACGTTTAGTGTACGCAGAAAATAATGAGACTGGCCCCCAAGTGGCGCTCCGTTCGCTATAAGCAAGCTCCCCGGAAGGATTGCGGTGGATGACCCAAACAATTAACGCACTGAAGCAGTATCCTAACAAACAGTTTATGCAGAAGGGAATGAGACTCGCCGAGCTGTGGCACTCCATTCGCTAGAAGGAAGCTCCCCGGGGGAATTGTAGTGGATGATCCAAACATTTAACACACTGAAGCATTATGCTCATATACCGTGTATGCACAAAGTAATGATACTCGCCGCCGCGTGGCACTGCTTTCAATACAAGAAAGCTCTACAGAGGGATGGTGGTGGATGACCCAAAAAATTAACGCACTGAAGCACTATGCTCACGTTTAGTGTATGCACAAAACAATGAGACTGGAATGCACGTAGCGCTTCATTCGGTAGAAGCTAGCTATCTGGAAGGATTTTGGTGGATGATCCAAACAATTAACGCACTGAAGCCCTATGCTCACATTCAGTTTATGCAGAAAATAATAAGACTGGCCTCCGCGTGGGGCTCCATTCAATACAAGAAAGCAACCCGCAGGGATTGTGGTGGATGATCCAAACAATTAACACACTGAGGAGCTAGACTCACATACAGTGTATGCTGAAAGTAATGATACTCGCCGCCACGTGCACTCCTTTCAATAGAAGAAAGCTGTACGGAGGGATGGTGGTGGATGATAAAAAACAATTAACGCACTGAAGCACTATCCTCACATACAGTGTATGCAGAAGGTAATGAGACTGGCCTCCACGTGGCGCTCCATTCGGTAGAAGCTAGCTAGTTGGAAGGATTTTGGTGGATGATCCAAACAATTAACGCACTGAAGCCCTATGCTCACATTCAGTTTATGCAGAAAATAATAAGACTGGCCACCGCGTGGCGCTCTATTCGCTACAAACATTCTCCCCAGAGTGATTGTGGTTCATGATGGAAAAAATAGCGCACTAAAGCACTATGCTCAATAGAGTATGTGTACAGAAAGTAATGAGACTCGCCTCTGCTTGGCGATGCAATCGCTGGAATCAAGCTTCCCGGAGTAATTGTTGTGGATGATCCAAAAATTAACGCATTGAAGCACTATGGTCACAATCAGTGTGTGTCCGGAAAGTAATGAGACTGGCCCGCTGCGTGGCGCTCCAATCGCTAGAAGCAAGCTCATTGCGGAAAATCATGGATATGGATCCAAGCAGACCAACAAACTGAAGCACTATGCTCACAAACAGTATGTTTCCGGAAAGCAATGAGACTTGCCTCGGCGTGGCGTTCGACTCGCTAGAAGCAAGCTCTGCGGATGGATTTTGGTGGATAATCCAAACACTTAAAGCACTGGAACACTATGCTCACATACAGTATGTGTAGAGAAGGTAATGAGACTCGAAGCCGGATGGCACTCCATTCCCTAGAAGCAAGCTAACTAGAGGGATTGTGGTGGATGATGCAATAAATTAAAGCACTGAAGCACTATGCTCACATACAGTATGAAGAAAATAATGAGACAGGCCTCCACGTGGTAGTCCATTCGCTACAAGCAATCTTCCCGGAAGGATTGTGGTGGATGGTCCAAACAAATAACGCACAGAAGCACTATTCTCACATACAACATATGCACAAAGTATTGAACTTTCCTCCGCTTGGAGCTCTATTCGCTATATGCAAGCTCCCCGGAGGGATTGTGGTTAATGATCCAAACATTTAACACACTGAAGCACTATGCTCATATACAGTGTATGCACAAAGTAATGATACTCGCCGCCGCGTGGCACTTTTTTCAATACAAGAAAGCAACCCGCAGGGATTGTGGTGGATGACAGAAAAAAATTAACGCACTGAAACACTATGCTCATATTTAGTGTATGCACAAAATAATGAGACTGGCCTGCACGTAGCGCTTCATTCGCTACAAGCAAGCTCCCCGGAGAATTGTGGTGGATGATCCAAACAATTAACACACTGAAGAACTAGACTCACATACAGTGTATGCTGAAAGTAATGATACTCGCCGCCGCGTACACTCTTTTCAATAGAAGAAAGCTCTACGGAGGGATGGTGGTGGATGATAGAAAAAAAATAACGCACTAAAGCACTATGCTCTTATACAGTGTATGAAGAAAGTAATTAGACCCGCCGCCGCGTGGATCTCTATTCGCTAAAATCAAGCTCCTCGGAGGGATGTGTGGTGGATGATCCAAACAAACAACGCACTGAAGCACTATGCTCACATATAGTATGTGTCAAGAAAGTAATGAGACTCTCCTCCACGTGGCAGTCCATTCACTAGAAGCAAACTCCCCGGAGGGATTGCGGAGGATGATCCAAACAATTATCGCTCTGAAGCACTATGCTTGCATACAGTATGTGACTAGAAAGTAATGAGACTCGCCGACGCGTAGCGCTTTTTTCCCTCGAAGCAAGCTAGCCGGAGGAATTGTGGTGGATGATCCAAACAATTAACACACTGAAGCACTATGCTTATATATAGTGTACGCAGAAAGTAATTAGAGTCGCCGCCGCGTAGCGATCCAATCGCTGGAAGGAAGCTCCCCGGAGTGATTCTGGTGGTTGATCCAAACAATTAACGCACTGAAGCACTATGCTCAATTATAGTGTATGCAGGAAGTAATTAGACTCGCCGCTGCGAGGCGCACCATTCACTAGAAGCAAGCTTCCAGGAGGGATTTTTGTGGATGATGTAAACAATTAACGCACTGAAGCAGCATGCTCACAAACAGAATGTGTTCAGAAAGTAATGAGACTGGCCGCCGAGTGGCTGTCCATTCGCTAAATGCAAGCTCCCGGAGGGATTTTGGTGGATGATCCAAACGATTAACGCACAGAAGCATTATGCTCACATTCAGTGTACGCAGAAATAAATGAGACTGGCCTCCTCGCGGCGCTTCATTCGCTACAAGCAAGTTCCCCGGATGGATTGTGGTGGATGATCTAAACAATTAACGCACTTAAGCTCTATGCTCACAAACAGTACGTGTCCAGAAAATAATGAACCTCACCACAGCGTGGCGCTCCATTCGCTTGAAGCAAGCTCCCCGGAGGAATTCAGGTGGATGATCCAAAAAATTAACGCACTGATGCAGTATTCTCACATTTAGTGTATGCACAAAATAATGAGACGGGCCTCCACGTAGTGCTCCGTTCGCTAAAAGCAAGATCCCCGGAGGGATTCTGGTATATAATCCAAACAATTAGCGCACTGAATCACTATTATCACATACTGTATGCAGAAGGTAATGATACTCGCAGACCTGTGGTACTCCATCGATAGAATCAAGCTCCCCGGAGGGATTGTGGTGGATGATCCAAACAATCAACGCAATGAAGCACTATACTGATTAGAATATGCGTCCAGAAAGTAATGAGACTCGCCGCAGGGCAGCGCTCTATTGGCTAGAAGCAAGTTCCCGGGGGGATTGTGGTGGATGATACAAACAATTATCGCTCTGAAGCACTATGCTCGCATACAGCATGTGACTAGAAAGTAATAAGACTCGCCGCCGCGTAGCGCTTTATTCGCTTGAAGCAAGCTAGCCGGAGGGATTTTGGTGGATGATCCAAACGATTAACGCACAGAAGCATTATGCTCATATTCAGTGTACGCAGAAAAAATGAGACTGGCCTCCTCGTGGCGCTTCATTCGCTAAAAGCAAGATCCCCGGAGGGATTCTGGTATATAATCCAAACAATAAGCGCAATGAATCACTATTACCACATACTGTATGCAGAAGGTAATGATACTCGCAGACCTGTGGCACTCCATCGCTAGAATCAAGCTCCCCGGAAGAATTGTAGTGGATGATCCAAACATTTAACACACTTAAGCACTATGCTCATGTACAGTATATGTAGAAAGTAATGATACTCGCCGCCGCGTGGCACTCCTTTCAATACAAGAAATCAACCCGCAGGGATTGTGGTGGATGATGAAAAAATTAACGCACTGAAGCACTATGCTCATATTTGGTGTATGCACAAAATAATGAGACTCGCCGCCGCGTGGCACTCCATTCTCTTGAAGCGAGCTAACTGGGGGATTTTGGTGGATGATGCAATCAATTAAAGAACTGAAGCACTATGCTCTTATACAGAATGTGTGCAGAAAGTAATGAGAGTGATCTCCGCGTGGAGCTCCAATCGCTGGAAGGAAGCATACCGGAGTAATTGGGGTGGATGATCCAAACAATTAACACACTTAAGCACTATGCTCATTTACAGTGTATACAGAAAGTAATGATACGCGCCACTGCGTGGCACTCCTTTCAATAGAAGAAAGCTCCTCGGAGTGATTATTGTGGATAATCCAAACAATTAACGCACTGAAGCACTATCCTCACATACAGTTTATGCAGAAGGTAATGATACTCGCAGACCTGTGGCACTCCGTTCGCTAGAATCAAGTTCCCCGGAGGAATTGTAGTGGATGATCCAAAAATTTAACACACTGAAGCACTACGCTCATATACAGTGGATGCACAAAATAATGATACTCGCCGCCCCGTGGCACTCCTTTCAATACAAGAAAGCAACCGCAGGGATTGTGGTGGATGACAAAAAAAATTAACGCACTGAAGCATTATGCACATATGTAGTGTATGCGCAAAATAATGAGACTAGCCTGCACGTAGCGCTTCATTCGCTACAAGCAAGCTCCCCGGAGAATTGTGGTGGATGATCCAAACAATTAACACACTGAAGAACTAGACTCACATACAGTATATGCTGAAAGTAATGATATTCGCCGCCGCGTGCACTCCTTTCAATAGAAGAAAGCTCTACGGAGGGATGGTGGTGGATGATAGAAAAAAATTAACGCACTAAAGCACTATGCTCTTATACAGTGTATGCAGAAAGTAATTAGATCCGCCGCCGAGTGGATCTGTATTCGCTAAAAGCAAGCTCCTCGGAGGGATTGTGTTGGATGATCCAAACAATTAACGCACTGAAGCACTATGCTCACTTATAGTGTATGCAGGAAGTAATTAGACTCGCCGCTGCGTGGCGCACCATTCACTAGAAGCAAGCTCCCAGGAGGTATTTCTGTGGATGATGTAAACAATTAACGCACTGAAGCACTATGCTCACAATCAGAATGTGTTCCGAAAGTAATGAGACTGGCCGCCGAGTGGCTGTCCATTCGCTAAATGCAAGCTCCCCGGAGGGATTTTGGTGGATGATCCAAACGATTAACGAACAGAAGCATTATGCTCACATTCAGTGTACGCAGAAAAAAATGAGACTGGCCTCCTCGTGGCGCTTCATTCGCTACAAGCAAGCTCCCCAGAGGGATTGTGGTGGATGATCCAAACGATTAACGAACAGAAGCATTATGCTCACATTCAGTGTATGCACAAAATAATGAGACCGGCCTCCACGTAGTGCTCCGTTCGCTAAAAGCAAGATCCCCGAAGGGATTCTGGTATATAATCCAAACTATTAGCGCACTGAATCACTATTATCACATACTGTATGCAGAAGGTATTGATAGTAGCAGACCTGTGGCACTCCAACGCTAGAATCACACTACCCGGAGGAATTGTAGTGGATGATCCAAACATTTAACACACTTAAGCACTATGCTCATACTCAATATATGTAGAAAGTAATGATACTCGCCGCCGCGTGGCACTACTTTCAATAGAAGAAAGCTCCTCGGAGGGATTATTGTGGATGATCCTAACAATTAACGCACTGAAGCCCTATCCTCACATACACTTTATGCAGAAGGTAATGATACTCGCAGACCGCTGGCACTCCATTCGCTAGAATCAAGCTCCCCGGAGGAATTGTAGTGGATGATCCAAACATTTAACACACTGAAGCACTACGCTCATATTTAGTGTATGCACAAAATAATGAGACTGGCTTGCACGTAGCGCTTCATTCGCTACAAGCAAGCTTCCCGGAGAATTGTGGTGGATGATCCAAACATTTAACACACTGAAGAACTAGACTCACATACAGCGTACGCTGAAAGTAATGATACTTGCCGCCGCCTGCACACCTTTCAATAGAAGAAAGCTCCACGGAGGGATGGTGGTGAGTGATAAAAAACAATTAGCGAACTGAAGCACTATCCTCACATACAGGGTATGCAGAAGGTAATGAGACTGGGATCCGCGTGGCGCTCCATTCGCTACAAACATGCTCCTCAGAGTGATTGTGGTGCATGATCCAAAAAAATTACGCACTAAAGCACTATGGTCAAATAGAGTATGTATGCAGAAAGTAATGAGACTCGCCTCGGCTAGGCGCTCAAATCGCTGGAATTAAGCTTCCCGGAGTAATAGTTGTGGATTATCCAAACAATGAACGCAGAGAAGCACTATGATCACAATCAGTCTGTGTCCGGAAAGTAATGAGACTGTCCCGCGGCTTGTCGCTCCATTCGCTAGAAGCAAGCTCATTGCGGAAAATCGTGGATAGATATCCAAGGAGACCAACACACTGAAGCACTTTACTCACAAACAGTATGTTTCCGGAAAGTAATGAGACTCGCCTCGGCGTGGCGTTCGACTCGGTAGAAGCAAGCTCCTCGGAGGGATTGTGGTGGATGATCCAAACATTTAACACACTGAAGCATTATGCTCATATACAGTATATGCACAAAGTAATGATACTCGCCGCCGCGTGGCACTCCTTTCAATACAAGAAAGCTCTACAGAGGGATGGTGGTGGATGACCCAAAAAATTAACGCACTGGAACACTATGATCACATACAGTATGTGTACAGAAGGTAATAAGACTCACCACCACGTGGCGCTCCATTCGGTAGAAGCAAGTTCCTCGGAGGGATTGTGGTTAATGATCCAAACAATCAACGCACTGAAGCACTATGCTCATATACAGTATGCATCCAAGAAATTTATTAAGAGACTCGCCGCAGGGCAGTGCTCTAATCGCTACAAAAAAGCTCCCCGCAGCTATTCTGGTGGTCATCCAAACAATTAACACACTGAAGCACTATACTCACATACAGTATGTTTTCAGAAAGTAATGAGACTCTCCGCCTCGCGGCGCTCTATTCGGAAGAAGCAAGCTCCTCGGAGGGATTGTGGTTAATGATCCAAACGATCGACGCGCTGAAGCACTATGCTCATATATAGTATGCGTCCACAAAGTAATGAGACTCGGCGTAATGTAGCGCTCTATTCGCTAGAAGCAAGCTCCCCGGAAAGATTCTGGTGGACGATCCAAAGAATTAACGTACTGAAGCACTATGCTCACATATAGTGTATGCAGAAAGTATTTAGACTCGGAACCGCGTGGCGCTCCATTCGCTAAAAGCAAGCTCTCCGGAGGAATTGTGGAGGATGATCCAAACAATTCAAATTCTGAAGGACTATGCTCACACACAGTGTATGCAGAAAATAATTATACTCGATGCCGCGTTGCTCTCCTTTCAATTGAAGAAATGTACCCGGAGGGATTGTGTTGGATGATCCAAAAAATTAACGCACTGAAGCCCTATGCTCACATTTAGTGTATGCACAAAATAATGAGACTGGCCTGCACGAAGCGCTTCATTCGCTACAAACATTCTTCCCGGAGTAATTGTGGTGGATGATCCAAACAATTAACGCACTGAAGCACCATGCTCTCATACAGTGTATGCAGAAAGTAATGATACCCGCCCCCTCGTGGCACTACTTTCAATAGAAGAAAGCTCCTCGGAGGGATTGCGGTGGATGATCCAAACACCGCACTGAAGCACTATGCTCACGTTTAGTGTACGCAGAAAATAATGAGACTGGCCCCCAAGTGGCGCTCCGTTCGCTATAAGCAAGCTCCCCGGAAGGATTGCGGTGGATGACCCAAACAATTAACGCACTGAAGCACTATCCTAACAAACAGTTTACGCAGAAGGGAATGAGACTCGCCGAGCTGTGGCACTCCATTCGCTAGAAGGAAGCACCCCGGGGGAATTGTAGTGGATGATCCAAACATTTAACACACTGAAGCATTATGCTCATATACAGTGTATGCACAAAGTAATGATACTCGCCGCCGCGTGGCACTCCTTTCAATACAAGAAAGCTCTACAGAGGGATGGTGGTGGATGACCCAAAAAATTAACGCACTGAAGCACTATGCTCACGTTTAGTGTATGCACAAAACAATGAGACTGGAATGCACGTAGCGCTTCATTCGGTAGAAGCTAGCTATCTGGAAGGATTTTGGTGGATGATCCAAACAATTAACGCACTGAAGCCCTATGCTCACATTCAGTTTATGCAGAAAATAATAAGACTGGCCTCCGCGTGGCGCTCCATTCAATACAAGAAAGCAACCCGCAGGTATTGTGGTGGATGATCCAAACAATTAACACACTGAGGAGCTAGACTCACATACAGTGTATGCTGAAAGTAATGATACTCGCCGCCACGTGCACTTCTTTCAATAGAAGAAAGCTGTACGGAGGGATGGTGGTGGATGATAAAAAACAATTAACGCACTGAAGCACTATCCTCACATACAGTGTATGCAGAAGGTAATGAGACTGGCCTCCACGTGGCGCTCCATTCGGTAGAAGCTAGCTAGTTGGAAGGATTTTGGTGGATAATCCAAACACTTAAAGCACTGGAACACTATGCTCACATACAGTATGTGTAGAGAAGGTAATGAGACTCGAAGCCGGATGGCACTCCATTCCCTAGAAGCAAGCTAACTAGAGGGATTGTGGTGGATGATGCAATAAATTAAAGCACTGAAGCACTATGCTCACATACAGTATGAAGAAAATAATGAGACAGGCCTCCACGTGGTAGTCCATTCGCTACAAGCAATCTTCCCGGAAGGATTGTGGTGGATGGTCCAAACAAATAACGCACAGAAGCACTATTCTCACATACAACATATGCACAAAGTATTGAACTTTCCTCCGCTTGGAGCTCTATTCGCTAGAAGCAAGCTCCCCGGAGGGATTGTGGTTAATGATCCAAACATTTAACACACTGAAGCACTATGCTCATATACAGTGTATGCACAAAGTAATGATACTCGCAGCCGCGTGGCACTTTTTTCAATACAAGAAAGCAACCCGCAGGGATTGTGGTGGATGACACAAAAAAATTAACGCACTGAAGCACTATGCTCATATTTAGTGTATGCACAAAATAATGAGACTGGCCTGCACGTAGCGCTTCATTCGCTACAAGCAAGCCCTCTGGAGAATTGTGGTGGATGATCCAAACAATTAACTCACAGAAGAACTAGACTCACATACAGTGTATGCTGAAAGTAATGATACTCGCCGCCGCGTGCACTCCTTTCAATAGAAGAAAGCTCTACGGAGGGATGGTGGTGAATGATAAAAAGCAATTAACGCACAGATGTACTATCCTCACATACAGTGTATGCAGAAGGTAATGAGACTGGCCTGCACGTGGCGCTCCATTCGATGGAAGCTATCTACCTGGAGGGATTTTGGTGGATGATCCAAGAAATTAACGCACTGAAGCACTATGCTCATATTTAGTGTATGCACAAAATAATGAGACTGGCCTGCACGTAGTGTTTCATTGGCTACAAACAAGCTCCTTGCACAATTGTGGTGGATGATTCAAACAATTAATTCACAGAAGAACTAGACTCACATACAGTGTATGCTGAAAGTAATGATACTCGCAGCCGCGTGCACTCCTTTCAATAGGAGAAAGCTCTACGGAAGGATGGTGGTGAATGATAAAAAACAATTAGCGAACTGAAGCACTATCCTTACATACAGTGTATGCAGAAGGTAATGAGACTGGCATCCGCGTGGCGCTCCATTCGCTACAAACAAGCTCCCCAGAGTGATTGTGGTGCATGATCCAGAAAAATAACCCACTAAAGCACTATGGTCATATAGAGTATGTATGCCGAAAGTAATGAGTCTCGAATCGGCTTGGCGCTCAAATCGCTAGAATCAAGCTCATTGCGGAAAATCATGGATAGAGATCGAAGCAGAAATACAAACTGAAGCACTATGCTCATATACAGAATGTTTTCAGAAAGTAATGAGACTCTCCGCCACGCGGCGCTCCATTCGGTAGAAGCAAGCTCCTCGGAGGGATTGTGGTTAATGATCCAAACAATCGACGCAGTGTAGCATAATGCTTATAAACAGTATGCGTCCACAAAGTAATGAGACTCGGCGCAGGTTAGCGCTTTATTCGCTAGAAGCAAGCTCTCCGGAGGGATTCTGGTGGATGATCCAAAGAATTAACGCACTGAAGCACTATGCTCACATATAGTGTATGCAGAAAATATTTAGACTCGCAACCGCGTGGCGCTCCATTCGCTAAAAGCAAGCTCTCCGGAGGAATTGTGGAGGATGATCCAAACAATTAAAACTCTGAAGCACTATGCGCACATACAGTGTATGCAGAAAATAATTATACTCGCCGCCGCGTTGCACTCCTTTCAATAGAAGAAAGGTACCCGGAGGGATTGTGTTGGATGATCCAAAAAATTAATGCACTGAAGCACTATGCTCACATTTAGTGTATGCACAAAATAATGAGACTGGCCTGCACGAAGCGCTTCATTCGCTACAAACAATCTTCCCGGAGTAATTGTGGTGGATGATCCAAACAATTAACGCACTGAAGCACCATGCTCTCATACAGTGTATGCAGAATGTAATGATACTTGAAGCCTCGTGGCAATAGAAGTAAGCTCCTAGGAGGGATTGCGGTGGATGATCCAAACAGCGCAATGAAGCACTATGCTCACGTTTAGTGTACGCAGAAAATAATGAGACTGGTCCCCACGTGGCGCTCCGTTCGCTATAAGCAAGCTCCCCGGCGGGATTGTGGTAGATGATCCCAACAGCACACTGAACCACTATGCTCACGTTTAGTGTACGCAGAAAATAATGAGACTGATCTCCACGTGGCGCTCCGTTCGCTATAAGCAAGCTCCTTGGAAGGATTGCGGTGGATGATCCAAACAATTAAAGCACTGAAGTACTATCCTAACATACAGTGTATGCAAAAGGTATTGAGACACGCTCCCGTGTGGCATTCCATTCGTTAAAATCAAGCTACCCTGAGGGATTGTGGTGGATGAAACAAACAATTAACGCACTGAAGCACTATGCTCACATACAGTATGAAGAAGATAATGAGAAAGGCCTCCACGTGGTGCTCCATTCGCTACAAGCAATCTTCCCGAGGGTGTTAAGGTGGATGGTCCAAACAATTAACGCACAGAAGCACTATGCTCACATACAGTGTATGAAGAAAGTAATCATACTCGCCGCCGCGTGCCACTCCTTTCAAAAGAAAAAAGCTCTACGGAGTGTTGGTGGTAGATGTTAAAAAACAATTAACGCACTGAAGCACTATCCTGACATACAGTTTATGTAGAACGTAATAAGATTGGCCTCCACGTGGTGCTCTATTCGCTAGAGGCAAGCTACCCGGAGGGTTTGTGGTCGATGTTCCAAACAACTAACGCACTGAAGCACTATGCTCACATACAGTATATGCAGAAATTAATGAAACTCGCGGCCTCGTGGCATTCCATTCGATAGAAGCAAGCTAACCTTAGAGATTGTGGTGGATGATCCAAAGAATTAACGCACTGAAGCACTATGCTCACATTCAGTGTATGCACAAAATACTGAGTCTGGTCTCCGCGTTGCGCTCCAATCGCTTCAAGCAAGCTCACCGGAAGGATTCTGGTTGATGATCCAGACACTTAACGCACTGAAACTCCATGGTAACATTCACTGTATTCACAAAAAAATGAGACTCGATTCCGCGTGCCACTCCTTTCAATAGACGTAAGCTCCCCGGAGGGATTGTGGTGTATAATCCAAACACTTAAGGCACTGAAACCCTATGCTCAAATACGGTATATGTACAGAAGGTAATGAGACTCGCCGCCGCGTGGCTATCCATTCTCTAGAAGCAAGCTAATTGGAGGGATTGTGGTGGATGATCCTATCAATTAAAGAACTGAAGCACTATGCTCATATACAGTATGTGTGCAGAAAGTAATGAGACTCGCCTCTGCGTTGTGCTCCAATCGCTGGAAGCAAGCGTTCTTGAGTAATTGTGGTGGGTATTCTAAACAATTAACACACTGAAGAACTAGACCCACATACAGTGTATGCAGAAAGTAATGATACTCGCCGCCGCGTCGCACCCCATTCGCTACAAACAACCTCCCCAGAGAGATCGTGGTGCATGATCCAAAAAAATAACGCAATAGAGCACTATGCTCATATAGAGTATGTGTCCAGAAAGTAATGAGACTCGCATCGGCTTGGCGCTCCAATCGCTGGAAGCAAGCTTCCCGGAGCAATTGTGGTGAATGATCCAAACAATTAACGCAGTGAAGCACTATGGTCACAAGCAGTTTGTTTCGGGAAAATAATGAGACTGGCCGCGGCGTGGCGCTCCATTCCCTAGAAGCAAGCTCATTGCGCTAAATCGTGGATAGGGAACAAAACAGACCAACTCACTGAAACACTATGCTCACAAAGAGTATGTTTCCGGAAAGTAATGAGACTCGCCTCGGCGTGGCGTTCGACTCGCTAGAAGCAAGCTCCGCGAACGGATTGTGGTGGATAATGCCAACACTTAGCACACTGAAACACTATGCTCACATGCAGTATGTGTACAGGAGGTATTGAGACTCGCTGCCGCGTGGCACTTCATTCCCTAGAAGCAAGCTAACTGGAGGGATTGTGGTGGATGATCCAATCAATTAAAGAACTGAAGCACTATGCTCACATACAGTATGAAGAAAATAATGAGACATTCCTCCACGTGGTACTCAATTTGCTACACGCAATATTCCCGGAGGGATTCTGGTGGGTGGTCCAAACAATTAACGCACAGAAAAACTATGCTCGCATACAGTGTATGCAGAAATTGTTGAGACTTTCCTCAGCGTGGCGCTCTATTCGCTAGATGCAAGCTCCACGGATGGATTGTGCTGGATGAACGAAATAATCAACGCACTGATGCACTATTCTCACATACAGTGTATACAGAAAGTAATAAGACTGGCATCCGTGCGGCGCTCCATTCGCTAGAAGAAAGCTACTCGGATGGATTGCTGTGGATGATCAAAAAAAAAAAAAACGCACTGAAGCACTGTGCTCACATTTAGTGTACGCAGAAAATAATGAGACTGGCGTCCACCTGGAGCCTTTTTCGCTATAAGGAACGTCCCAGGAGAAATTGCTGTGGATGATCGAAACAATTAACGCACCAAGTACTATAGTCGCAAACAGTCTGTGTCCAGAAAGTAATGAGACTAGCAGCCGCGTGACGCTGCATTCGCTAGAAGGAAGCTCCCCAGAAGGATTGTGGTGGGTGATCCAAAAAATGAACGCACTGAAGCACTATGCTCATATACAGTTTGTGTCCGGAAAATAATGAGACTGGCTCGCGGCGTGGTGCTCCATTCGGTAGAAGCAAGGTCATTGCAGAAAATCGTGGATAGGGATCCAAGCAGACCAACACACTGAAGGACTATGCTCACAAACATTATGTTTACCGGAAAGTAATGAGACTCGCCTCCGCGTGGCCTTCGACACGCTAGAAGCAAGCTCCGCGGGGGGATTGTGGTGGATAATCCAAACACTTAACGCAATGGAACACTATGCTCACATACAGTATGTGTACAGAAGGTAATGAGACTCGCCGCCGGGTGGCACTCCATTCCCTAGAAGCAAACTTACTGAAGGGATTGTAATGGATGATCCAATAAATTAAAGCACTGAAGCACTATGCTCACATACAGTTTGAAGAATGTAATGAGACAGGCCTCCACGTGGTGCTCCATTCGCTATAAGCAATCTTCCCGGAAGGAATGTGGTGGATGGTCCAAACAATTAACGCACAGAAGCACTATGCTCACATACAGTATATGAAAAATTATTGAGACTTTCCTTTGCTTGGAGCTCTATTCGCTAGAAGCAAGCTCGCCGGAGGGATTGTGGTGGATGGTCCAAACAATTAACGCACTGAAGCACTATGCTCACATACAGTATGTGTGCAGAAAGTAATGAGACTCCCTGCCAGGTGGCGCTCCATTCGGTAGAAGCAAGTTCCCCGGAAGGATTGTGCTGGATGATCCAAACAATTCACGCACTGAATCACTATGCTCACATACAGCATGTGTCCAGAAAGTAATGAGACTCTCCGCCACGTGGCACTCCATTCGCTAGAAGCAAGCTCCCTGGAGGGATTGTAGAAGATGATAAAAAAAATAATGCACTAAAGCACTATGCTCATATACAGTATGTGTCCAGAAAGTAATGAGACTCACATCTGCGTGGTGCTGCAATCGCTGGAAGGAAGCTTCCCGGAGACTTGCCGCGAGTCTCTTAATAAATTTCTTGGACGCATACTGTATATGAGCATCGTGCTTCAGTGTGCTGATTGTTTGGATCATCTACCACAATTACTCCGAGGAGCTTGCTTCTAGCGAATAGAGCGCCACGCGGCGACGAGTCTCATTAGTTTCTGGATACATACTGCTTTTGAGCATAGTGCCTCAGTCCGTTAATTGCTTTAATGATCCACCACAATTCATCTGGGGAGCTTGCTTCGAAGCTGCCCGGAGAGAGTGTGGTGGATGAACCAAATAATTAAAACATTGAAATACCATGCTCACATACAGTGTATGCGCAAATTAATGAGACTAGCCACTGCGTGGCGCTACATTCGCTAAAAGCAAGCTGCCCGGAGGGATTGTGGTGGATGATCGAAAGAAATAACACATTGAAGCACTATGCTCAAATACAGTGTACGCAGAAACTAATGAGACTAGCCGCCGGGTGGCACTCCTTTCAATAGAAGAAAGCTACACGGTGTTATTGTACTGGATGATCCAAAAAAATAAAGCACTGAAGCGCTATGCCAACATTTCGTGTATGCACAAAATAATGAGACTGGCCCGCACGTAGCGCTCCATTCGATACCAGCAAGCTTCCCAGAGGAATTGTGGTGAATTATCCAAACAATTAACACACTGAAGCACTATGCTCACATACAGTGTATGCAGGAATTAATTATACTCGCCGCCGCGTGGCACTCCTTTCAATAGAAGCAAGTTAAACGGAGGGATTGTGGTGGATGATTCAATCAATTAACGCACTGAAGAGCTATGCTCACAAACAGTATGTGTGCAGAAAATAATGAGAGTCGCCGTAACGTGGCACTACATTCTCTAAAAGCAAGTCCCCTGAGAGATTGTGGTGGATGATATAAATAATTAACACACTGAAGCGCTTTGCTCACATGCAGTGTATGCGGAAAGTAATGGGACGGGCCTCCGCGCGGCGCTACATTCGCTACAAGCTAGCTCCCCGGAGGGATTGTGGTAGTCCTCCAAACAATTAATGCACTGAAGCACTTTGCTCACAAAGAGCTTGTGTCCAGAAAATAATTACACCACCGCCACGTGGCGCTGCAATCGATAGAACCAAGCTCCCGGAGGGATTGTGGTGAATGATCCGAAAATTATCGCTCTGAAGCACTATGCTCAGATACATTGTATGAAGAAAGTACTGAGACTCGCCGCCTCGTGGTACTCCATTCGTTAGAAGGAAGCTCACAGCAGGGATTGTGGTGGATTCTCCAAACAATTAACGCACTTAGGCACTATGCTCACAAACAGTATGTGTCCAGAAAATAATGAGACTCGCCGCCGCGTGCCGCTCTATTCGCTAGAGCCAAGCTCCCCGGAGGGATTGTGGTGGATGATTCAAACGATTGACGCACTGAAGCGCCATGCTCACATACAGTGTATGCAGCAAGTAATTAGACTCGACGAGGCGTTGTGCTCCATTCGCTAGAAGCAAGCTACCCGGAAGGATTGTAGTGGATGATCCAAACAACTAACACATTGAAGCTCTATGCTCGCAAACAGCTTGTGTCCAGAACATGAATAACACCACCGCCGCGGGGCGCTGCATTCGATAGAACCAAGCTCCCCGGAGGGATTGTGGTGGATGATCCAAAAATTATAGCTCTGAAGCACTATGCTCAGATACATTGTATGAAGAAAGTAATGAGACTCGCCGCAGGGTGGCGCTCCATTCGCTACAAGCAAGCTCTCGGAGGATTGCGGTTGTCATCCCAACAATTAACGCGCGGAAGAGCCATGCTCAAGAGCAGTATGTGTCAAGAAAGTAATGAGACTCGCCGCCTCGTGGCACTCCATTTGCTAGAAGCAAATTCCCCAGGGGGATTGTTGTGGATGATCGAAATAATTAACCCACTGAAGCACTATGCTCACAAACATTACGTGTTCAGAAAGTAATGAGGCTGTCCGCCGCGTTGCGCTCAATTCGCTAGAAAAAAGCTGCCAGGAGAGATTGTGGTGGATGAACCAAACAATTAAAACATTGAAATAGCATGCTCATATACAGTGTATGCGCAAAGTAATGAGACTAGCCACTGCGTGGCGCTCCATTCGCTAGAAGCAAGCTGCTGGAGGGATTGTGGTGGATGATCGAAACAAATAACACATTGAAGCACTATGCTCAAATACAGTGTATGCTGAAACTAATGAGACTAGCCGCTGCGTGGCACTCCTTTCAATAGAAGCAAGTTAAACGGAGGGATTGTACTGGATGATTCAATCAATTGACGCACTGAAGCACTATGCTCACAAACAGTATTGTGCAGAAAATAATTGAGAGTGGCCGTAATGTGGCACTACATTCTCTAAAAGCAAGTCCCCTGAGAGATTGTGGTGGATGATATAAATAATTAACACACTGAAGCGCTTTGCTCACTTGCAGTCTATGCGGAAAGTAATGGGACGGGCCTCCGCGTGGCACTACATTCACTACAAGAAAGCTCCCCGGAGAGATTTTGGTGTATGATCTAAACAATAAATGCACTGAAACACTATGCTCACAAATAGTATTTGTGCAGAAAATATTAAGACTGGCCGCCCCGTAGCGCTCCATCGCTAAAGCAAGCTCCCCGGAGGGATTGTGGTGGATGATCCACACGATTAACGCACTGAAGCATTATGCTCACATACAGCGTATGCAGAAAGTAATGAGACTCGACTCCGCGTGGCGATCCATTCGCTGGAAGCAAGCTACCCGGAAGGATTCTCGTCGATGATAAAAACAATTAACGCACTGAAGTACTGTGCTTACAAACTGTATTTTTGCAGAAAGTAAAGAGACTGGCCGCTGCATTGCGCTCCATTCGCTAGAACCAAACTCTTCGGAGGGATTGTGGTGGATGATCGAAACAATTAACGCACTGGTGCTCTATGGTCACATACAGTGTATACATAAAGTAATGAGACTGGCATCCTCTTGGCGCTCCATTTACTAGAACGAAGCTCCCCGGAGGGATTGTGGTGGGTGATCCAAACAATTAACTACTGAAGCACTATGCTCTTATACAGTGTATGCAGAAAGTAATTACACTCGCCGCCGCGTGGCGCTGCATTCGCTAAAGATAAGCTGCCCGGAGGGATTGTGGTGGATGATCCAAACAATTAACACATTGAAGCACTATGCTCACCCGCAGTGTATGCAGGAAATAAATTGACTAGCCGCCGGGTGGCGCTCCATTCGCTAGAAATAAGTTCCCCGTACGGATTGTGGTGGTGATCCAAACAATTAACGCACTGAAGCACTATGCTCAAAAACAGTATGTGTCCAGAAAATAATGAACTTCACCGCAGCGTGACTCTCCATTCGCTAGAAGAAAGCTCCCCGGAGAAATTGTGGTTGATGATCCAAACAAATAAGACACTTAACCACTATGCTCACATACAGTGTATGCTTAAAGTAATGTTACTCGCTGAAGTGTGGCACTCTTTTCAATAGGAGAAATCTACCCGTAGGAATCGTACTGGATGATCCAAAAAAATAACGCACTGAAGCACTATGCTCACATTTAATGAATGCACAAAATAATTAGACTGGATTCACGTAGCGCTCCATTCGAAAATATCAAGCTCCCCGGAGGAATTATGTAGATGATCCAAAGAATTAACACAGTGATGAACTATCCTCACATACAGGGTATACAAGAAGAAATAATACTCGCCGCCGCGTGGCACTCCATTCGCTAGAAGAATGCTACCCGGAGGGATTGTGGTGGATCAAACAAACAGCTCACTGATGCCCTATGCTCACATTCAGTGTATGCACAAAATTATGAGACTCGCCTTAACGTGGCGCTCCATTCGATAAAAGCAAGCTCCGCGGTGAAATTGTGGTGGATGATGCAAACAAATAACTATGAGCACTATGCTCACATACAGCCTATTCAGAAATTAATGAGATTCGCCGCCGCGTGGCATTGCACTCGCTAGAAGCAAGCTACCCGAAGGGATTGTGGTGGATGATGCAAACAATTAACGCAGTGAAACACTATGCTCAAAAAACATTTTTTTTTTCAGAACTAATTGTACTCGAAACCTTGTGGCACTCCATTCGCTAGAAGCAAGCTCCTCGGAAAGATTGTGGTGGATGATCCAAACAATTATCGCTCTGAAGCTATATGCTCACATACAGTGTATGCAGAAAGTAATGAGACTCGCCGTAGAGTGGCGCTCCATTCGCTACAAGCAAGCTACCCGGAGGGATTGTGGTAGTCCTCCAAACAATTAACGAACTGAAGCACTTTGCTCACAAACAGCTTGTGTCCAGAAAATAATTACACCACCGCCGCGTGGCGCTGATTCGATAGAACCAAGCTCCCCGGAGGGATTGTGGTGAAAGATCCAAGAATTATCGCTCTGAAGCACTATGCTCAGATACATTGTATGAAGAAAGGAATGAGACTCGCCGCAGGGCGGCGCTCCATTCGCTACAAGCAAGCTCCCGGAGGATTGTGGTTGTCATCCAAACAATTAACGCGCGGAAGATCTACGCTCAAAAGAAGTATGTGTCAAGAAAGTAATGAGACTCGCCGCCTCGTGGCACTCCATTCGTTAGAAGGAAGCTCAGAGGAGGGATTGTGGTGGATTCTCCAAACAATTAACGCACTTAGGCACTATGCTCACAAACAGTATGTGTCCAGAAAATAATGAGACTCGCTGCCGTGTGCCGCTCTATTCGCTAGAGCCAAGCTCGCGGGAGGGATTGTAGTGGATGATTCAAACGATTGACGCACAGAAGCGCTATGCCCACACACAGTGTATGCAGCAAGTAATTAGACTCGCCGAGGCGTTGTGCTCCATTCGCTAGAAGCAAGCTACCCGGAGGGATTGTAGTGGATGATCCAAACAATTAACACATTGAAGCTCTATGCTCACAAACAGCTTGTGTCCAGAAAATAATTAACACCACCGCCGCGGGGCGCTGCATTAGACAGAACCAAGCTCCCCGGAGGGATTGTGGTGGATGATCCAAAAATTATAGCTCTGAAGCACTACGCTCACATACATTGTATGAATAAAGTAATGAGACTCGCCGCCTCGTGGCACTCCATTCGTTAGAAAGAAGCTCAGAAGAGGGATTGTGGTGTATGCTCCAAACAATTAACGCACTGAGGCACTATGCTCGCAAACAGTATGTGTCCAGAAAATAATGAGACCGTGCCCCTCGTGTCGCTCCTTTCGCTACAATCAAGCTCCCCGGAGGGATTGTGGTAGATGATCCAAACAATTAACGCACAGAACCACTATGCTCACAAACAGTATTTGTTGAGAACTAATGAGACTCTCCGCCACGTGGCATTCCATTCGCTAGAAGCAAATTCCCCAGGGAGATTGTTGTGGATGATCGAAATAATTAACCCACTGAAGCACTATGCTCACAAACATTACGTGTTCAGAAAGTAATGAGGCTGTCCTCCGCGTTGCGCTCAATTCGCTAGAAGCAAGCTGCCCGGAAGGATTGTGGTGGATGATCGAAACAAATAACACATTGAAGCACTATGCTCAAATACAGTGTATGCAGAAACTAATGAGACTAGCCGCCGCGTGGCACTCCTTTCAATAGAAGAAAACTACACGGTGGGATTGTACTGGATGATCCAAAAAAATAACGCACTGAAGCGCTATGCCCACATCTCGTGTATGCAAAAAATAATGAGACACGCCTTCACGTAGCGCTCCAATCGATACCAGCAAGCTTCCCGGAGGAATTGTGGTGAATGATCCAAACAATTAACGCACTGAAGCTCTATGCTCACAAACAGTATTTGTGCAGAAAATAATTGAGAGTCGCCGTAACGTGGCACTACATTCTCTAAAAGCAAGTCCCCTGAGAGATTGTGGTGGATGATATAAATAATTAACACACTGAAGCGCTTTGCTCACTTGCAGTCTATGCGGAAAGTAATGGGTCGGGCCTCCGCGTGGCGCTACATTCGCTACAAGAAAGCTCCCCGGAGGGATTATGGTGTATGATCTAAACAATTAATGCACTGAAACACTATGCTCACAAACAGTATTTGTGCAGAAAATATTAAGACTGGCCACCCCCTAGCGCAGCACTACTAAAGCAAGCTGCCCGGAGGGATTGTGGTGGATGATCCAAACGATTAACGCACTGAAGCACTATGCTCACATACAGTGTATGCAGAAAGTAATGAGACTCGACTCCGCGTAGCGATCCATTCTCTAGAAGCAAGCTACCCGGAAGGATTCTCGTCGATGATAAAAACAATTAACGCACTGAAGTATTGTGCTTACAAACTGTATTTTTGCAGAAAGTAAAGAGACTGGCCGCCGCATGGGGCTCCATTCGCTAGAACCAAACTCTTTGGAGGGATTTTGGTGGATGATCGAAACAATTAACACATTGAAGCACTATGCTGACACGCAGTGTATGCAGGAAGTAAATTGACTACCCTCCGGGTGGCGCTCCAATCGCTAGAAGAAAGTTCCCCGTACGGATTGTGGTGGTGATCCAAACAATTGACGCACTGAAGCACTATGCTCAAAAATAGTATGTTTCCAGAAAACAATGAAATTCAACGCAGCGTGGCGCTCCATTCGCTAGAAGAAAGCTCCCCGGAGGAATTGTGGTGGATGATCCAAACAAATAACACTTTGAAGCACTATGCTCACATTCAGAATATTCAGAAATTAATGAGATTCGCCGCCGCGTGGCATTGCACTCGCTAGAAGCAAGCTACCCGAAGGGATTGTGGTGGATGATCTAAAATAATAACGCACTGAAGTACTATGCTCTCAAACAATGTGTGTCCAGAAAATAATCAACCTCACCCCAGCGTGGCGCTCCTTTCGCTACAAGCAAATTTCCCAGGGGGATTGTAGTGGATGATTCAAATGATTGACGCACTGAAGCTTTTTGGTCACAAACAGCTTGTGTCCAGAAAATAATTAAAACCACCGCTGCGGGGCGCGGCATTCAATAGAACCAAGCTCCCCGGAGGGATTGTGGTGGAAGATCCATACAATTAACGCACAGAACCACTATTCTCACAAAAAGTATTTGTCCAGAACTAATGAGACTCTCAGCCGCGTGGCACTCCATTCGCTAGAAGCAAATTTCCCAGGGGAATTGTAGTGGATGAGGCAAACGATTGACGCACTGAAGCGCTATGCTCACATACAGTGTATGCAGAAAGTAATGAGACTCGCCGAGGCGTTGTGCTCCATTCGCTAGAAGCAAGCTACCCGGAGGGATTGTAGTGGATGATCCAAACAATTAACACATTGAAGCTCTATGCTCACAAACAGCTTGTGTCCAGAAAATAATTAACACCACCGCTGCGGGGCGCTGCATTCAATAGAACCAAGCTCCCCGGAGGGATTGTGGTGGAAGATCCAAAAATTATCGCTCTGAAGCACTATGCTCAGATACATTGTATGAAGAAAGTAATGAGACTCGCCGCAGGGTGGAGCTCCATTCGCTACAAGCAAGCTCCCGGAGGATTGTGGTTGTCATCCAAGCAATTAACGCGTGGAAGAGCTATGCTCAAGAGCGGTATGTGTCAAGAAAGTAATGAGACTCGCCGCCTCGTGGCACTCCATTCGCTAGAAGGAAGCCCACAGGAGGGATTGTGGTGGATGCTCCAAACAATTAACGCACTGAGGCACTATGCTCGCAAACAGTATGTGTCCAGAAAGTAATGAGACCGTGCCCCTGGTGTCGCTCCTTTTGCTACAATCAAGCTCCCCGGAGGGATTGTGGTGGATGATCCAAACAATTAACGCACAGAACCACTATGCTCACAAACAGTATTTGTCGAGAACTAATGAGACTCCCCGCCACGTGGCACTCCATTCGCTAGAAGCAAATTCCCTATGGGGATTGTTGTGGATGATAAAGAAAATTAACGCACTGAAGCACTATGCTCACATATAGTGTATGCAGATATTAATAAGGCTCGCTGCCGCGTGGCGCTCCAATCGCTAGAACCAAGCTCCCCGCAGGGATAGTGGTGGGTGATACAAAGGATTAACGCACTGAAGCACTATGCTCTTATACAGTGTATGCAAAAGTAACGAAACTCGCCGCCGCGTTGCGCTCTATTCGCTACAAGCAAACTCCACGGAGGGATTGTGGTGGATGATTCAAACAAATAAGACTTTGAAGCACTATGCTCACATACAGTCTATTCAGAAATTAATGAGATTCGCCGCCGCGTGGCATTGCACTCGCTAGAAGCAAGGAACCCGGAGGGATTGTGGTGCATGATCCAAACAATTAACGCAGTGAAACACTATGCTCACAAACATTTTTTGTCCAAAACTAAATGTACTCGAAGCCGCGTGGCACTCCATTCGCAAGAAGCAAGCTTCCCGGAGGGATTGTGGTGGATGATTCAATCGATTATGGCACTGAAAACTATGCTCACAAACAGTATGTGTCCAGAAATTAATCAGACTGGCCGGAGAGTTGCAGTCCATTGACTAGAAGCAAGTTTCCCGCAGGTATTGTGATGGATGATCCAAAATAATAACGCACTGAAGTACTATGCTCTCAAACAATGTGTGCACAAAAAAAAAACACCACCGCCGCGTGGCACTCCATTCGATAGAAGCAAGCTCTCCGGAAAGATTGTGGTGGATGATCCAAAGAATTATCGCTCTGAAGCACTATGCTCAGATACAGTGTATGCAGAAAGTAATGAGACTTGCCGCCGCGTGGCACTCCATTCGCTAGAAGCAAGCTACCCGGAGGGATTCTGTTGGATGATAAAAACAATTAACGCAGTGAAGTACTACCCTCACAAACACTATATGTCCAGAAACTAATCCGACTGGCCGCCGAATGGTGCTACATTCGCTAGAACCAAGCTCCTTTGAGGGGTTGTGGTGGATGATCCAAACAATTAACGCACTGAGACACTATGCTCACCAACAGTATTTCTGCAGAACTAATGAAACTCACCGCCCCGTGGCACTCCATTCGCTAGATGAAAGTTTCCCAGAGGGTTTGTTGTGGATGATAAAAAAAATTAACGCACTGAAGCACTATGCTCACATATAGTTTATGCAGAAAATATTGAGGCTCGCCACCGCGTGGATTCGCTAGAGGCAAGCTACCCGGAGGAATTGTTGTTGATGATAAACACAATTAACGCACTGAAGTGCTGTGCTTAGAAACTGTATGTGTCCAGAAAGTAAAGAGACTGCCCGAGGCGTGGCATTCCATTCGGTAGAAACAAGCTCCCAGGAGTGATTGTGGTGGATGATCCAAACGATTAACGCACTGAAGCACTATGCTCACATACAAGTATGCAAAAATAATTAGACTCGCGGCCGCGTGGCCCTCCAATCGCTAGAAGAAAGCTACCCGGAGGGATTGTGGTGGATTATGCAAACATTTTACACATTGAAGCACTACGTTCACATACAGTGTATAAATAAAGTAATGAGACTGGCCCCCGCGTGGCGCTCCATTCGCTAGAACCAAGCTCCCGGAAGGAATTGTGGTGGGTGACCCAAAGATTAACGCACTGAAGCACGATTCTCTTATACAGTGTATGCAGAAAGTAATTAAACTCGCCGCCGCGTGGCGCACCATTCGCTAGAAACAAGCTTCCCGGACGGATTGTGGTGCATGATCCAAACAATTAAGACATTGAAGCACTATGCTCACTTACAGTGTATTCAGAAAGTAATGAGACTAGCCGCCGGGTAGCACTCCATTCGCTAAGGAAAGTTCCCCGGACGGATTGTGGTGGTGATCCATACAATTAACGCACTGAAGGACTATGCTCACAAATAGTATTTGTCCAGAAAATACTGAACTTCATCGCAGAGTTGCGCTTCATTCGCTAGAAGCTAACTCCCCGGAGGAACTGTGGTGGATGATGCAAAATTTAACACAATGAACCACTATGCTCACATACACTGTATGCAGATAGTAATGATACTCGCGGCCGCGTGGCACTTCTTTCAATAGAAGAAAGCATTCCGGAGGGATTGTGTTGGATGATCCAAAAAATTAACGCACTGAAACACTATGCTCACGTTCAGTGTATTCACAAAATAATGAGACTGGCCTCCACGTAGCACTTCATTCGCTTCAAGCAAGCTCCCCGGAGGAATTGTGGTGGATGATCCAACAATTAACACACTGAAGAACTATCCTCAAAAACAGTGTATGCAAAAAGTAATGAGACTAGCCGCCGGGTGGCGCACCATTCGCTACAAGAATGTTCCCCGGACAGATTGTGGTGGCGATCCAAACAATTAACTCTCTGAAGCACTATGCTCAGATACAGTGTATGCAGAAAGTAATGAGACTTGCCGCCGCGTGGCACTCCATTCGCTAGAAGCAAGCTACCCGGAGGGATTCTGTTGGATGATAAAAACAATTAACGCAGTGAAGTACTACCCTCACAAACACTATATGTCCAGAAACTAATCCGACTGGCCGCCGAATGGTGCTACATTCGCTAGAACCAAGCTCCTTTGAGGGGTTGTGGTGGATGATCCAAACAATTAACGCACTGAGAAACTATGCTCACCAACAGTATTTGTGCAGAACTAATGAAACTCACCGCCCCGTGGCACTCCATTCGCTAGATGAAAGTTCCCTAGAGGGTTTGTTGTGGATGATAAAAAAAATTAACGCACTGAAGCACTATGCTCACATACAGTTTATGCAGAAAATAATGAGGCTCGCCACCGCGAGGAGCTCCATTCGCTGGAGGCAAGCTACCCGGAGGAATTGTTGTTGATGATAGACACAATTAACGCACTGAAGTGCTGTGCTTAGAAGCCGTGTGTCCAGAAAGTAAAGAGACTGCCCGAGGCGTGGCATTCCATTCGTTAGAAACAAGCTCCCCAGAGGGATTGTGGTGGATGATCCAAACGATTAACGCACTGAAGCACTATGCTCATATACAAGTATGCAGAAAGTAATTAGACTTGCGGCCGCGTGGCGCTCCATTCGCTAGAAGAAAACTACCCGGAGGGATTGTGGTGGATTATGCAAACATTTAACACATTGAAGCACTACGCTCACATACAGTGTATAAATAAAATAATGAGACTGGCCTCCGCGTGACGCTCCATTCGCTAGAACCAAGCTCCCCGGAGGGATTGTGGTGGGTGATCCAAAGGATTAACGCACAGAAGCACTATTCTCTCATACAGTGTATGCAGAAAATAATTAAACTCGCCGCCGCGTGGCCCACCATTCGCTAGAAACAAGCTGCCCGGAGGGATTGTGGTGGATGATCCAAACAATTAAGACATTGAAGCACTTTGCTCACTTACAGTGTATTCAGAAAGTAATGAGACTAGCAGCCGGGTGGCACTCCATTCACTAAGGAAAGTTCCCCGGACGGATTGTGGTGGTGATCCAAACAATTAACGCACTGAAGCACTATGCTCACAAATAGTATTAGTCAAGAAAATAATGAACTTCAACGCAGAGTTGCGCTCCATTCGCTAGAAGCTAGCTCCCCGGAGGAATGGTGGTGGATGATGCAAAATTTAACACACTGAACCACTATGCTCACATACACTGTATGCAGATAGTAATGATACTCGCGGCCGCGTGGCACTTCTTTCAATAGAAGAAAGCATCCAGGAGGGATTGTGTTGGATGATGCAAATAAATTAACGCACTGAAACACTATGCTTACGTTTAGTGCATTCACAAAATAATGAGACTGGCCTCCACGTAGCACTTCATTCGCTACAAGCAAGCTCCCCGTAGGAATTGTGGTTGATGATCCAACAATTCACACGTTGAACTATCCTCAAAAACAGTGTATGCAAAAAGTAATGAGACTAGCCGCCGGGTGGCGCGCCATTCGCTACAAGAGTGTTCCCCTGACAGATTGTGGTGGTGATCCAAACAATAAACTCACTGAAGCACTATGCTCACATACAGTGTATGCATACGGAACTGTATGCATACGGAGAGAACGGAACACAAACTAGTTTTAGAGAAAATATAACATACAGAATTCTGCTTACAAATAATAAATGCATCTTATAAAATTCCTGGAATGAAAACCGGAATAGGAAGACGCTACTCTTGTTTTGTGTTTAGTGTTTAGTGTCAGTGCTAGTGTCATATTGTTAATTGTGTGAACTATATGTGAATGTTTGGTGCGATCTCAAGAAATAAACAAATAATAACATAAAAAGAAGTAATAAAAGACAGGAAAAACTCTGAAGAAATTTGTACAAACCAATATTTGTTTCGCACTGTGTCTCTTGTTGTTATATTGTTATTAATGTATATTCTTTTTAATTTACTTTCAGGTGGCGGTAGAGGAAGCAGACCAAAATAGTACCAAAAAAATGGTTTTTAATGAATGACAAATGATATAAAAAAGAAAATTTATCTTTTATATATTTGTAATATTCTTTTATAGGTTTGTCCTTTTTTTTTTGTAAAAAGGGAAAATAATAATAATAAAAATTAAATAAAAAAAAGGTACATTAAAGGGCATGGTTTAAAGTATTAGATGCCATGCAGGTAAAATATGCCTCACCTCAACCTGCTGAGGAATAATAGCCGAAAAAAAGAGAGAAAGATACACGAAAATAAAAGTAAAGAGAGAAAATAAAGGCAGAGGCAAAGTTGCGACTGCCCTATAATAAGTCCAAAACTAATTGGCAACGGCAGAGGAATGTGGAGGCCTTAGCCATACAGTGTATGCAGAAAGTAATGAGACTCGCCATGGCGTGGCACTTCATTCGCTAAAAGCAAATTCCCCGGAAGAATATGTTGGATTATCCAAGCAATTAACGGAACGAAGAACTGTGATCACATACACTGTATGCAGAAATTAATAAGAATCGCCGCCGCGTGGCGCTCCATTCGCTAGAAGAAAGCTACCCGGAGGAATTGTTGTGGATGATCCAAAAAGTTAACGCACAGCAGTACTACGCTCAGAAACAGTATGTGTCCTGAAATTAGTCCGACTGGCCGCCGCGTGGCGTTCCATTCGCTAGAACCAAGCTCCCCTGAGGGATTGTGGTGGGTGGTCCAAACGATTATCGCACTGAAGTACTATGCTCTTATACAGTGTATGCAGAAAGTAATTAGACTAGCCGCCGGCTGGCGCTCCATTCGCTACAAGAAAGTTCCCCGGACGGATTGTGGTGCTGATCCAAACAATTAACGCACTGAAGCACTATGCTCAAAAAGAGCTTGAGTCCAGAAATAAATGAATCTCACCGCCGCGTGGCGCTCCCTTCGCTGGAACCAAGCAACCAGGAGGGATTGTAGTGGATGATCCACAAAATTAACACACTGATGCACAATGCTCACATACACTGTATGCAGATAGTAATGATGCTCGCCCACGCCTGGCACTCCTTTCAATAGAAGAAAGCTATCCGGAGGGATTGTGGTGGATGATCCAAGCAATTAACGCACTGAAGCACTATCCACAAATACAGCGTATGCAGAAGTTAGTGAGACTCGCCGCCGTGTGGCTATCCATTTGCTAGAAGCAAGCTACCCGGAGGGATTGTGGTGGATGATCCAAAAATTCACGCACTGAAGCGTTATGCTCACATTTAGTGTATGCACAAAATTATGAGACTGGCCTGCACGTAGCGCTCCATTCGCTATGAGCAAACTCCCCGGATGAATTGTGTTGGATGATCCAGACAATTAACACACTGAAGCACTAAGCTCACATACAGTGTATGCAGCAAGTAATTATACTCGCCGCCGCGTGGCACTCCTTTCAATAGAAGCAAGCTAAAAGGAGGGATTGTGGTGGATGATTCAATCAATTAACGCACTGAAGCACTATGCTCACAAACAGTATATGTGCAGAAAATAATGAGAGTCGCCGTAACGTGGCACTACATTCGTTAAAAGCAGGTTCCCGCGAGGGATTGTGTTGGATGATATAGATAATTAACACACTGAAGCGCTTTGCTCACATGCAGTGTAGGCGGAAAGTAATGAGATGGGCCTCCGCGTAGCGCTCCATCGCTAAAGCAAGCTCCCCGGAGGGATTGTGGTGGATGATTCAAACGATTAGCGCAATTAAGCACTATGCTCACATACAAAGTATGCAGAAAGTAATGAGACTCGACGCCGCGTGCCGATCCATTCGCTAGAAACAAGCTACCCGGAGGGATTCTGGTCGATGATAAAAACAATTAACGCATTGAAGTACTATGCTTACAAACTGTATGTGGGAAGGAACTAAAGAGACTGGCCGTCGCGTGGCGCTCCATTCGCTTGAAACAAGATCTTCGGAGGGATTGTGATGGATGATTCAAACGAGTAGTATATTCAAAAAGTATATGCCGATAGTAATGAGACTTGCTGCCGCGTGGCGCTCCATTCGCTAGAAGCAAGCTACCCGGAGGCAATGAGGTAGATAATCCAAACAATTAACGCACTGAAGCACTATGCTCACACACAGTATGTGTCCTTAAAGTAATGATACTCGCCGCTGCGTGGCGGTCCATTCCCTAGAAGCAAGCCACCCGGGGGCATATTGGTGGATGATCAAAACAAGTAACAAACTGAAGCACTATGCCCTCATGTAGTGTAAGCAGATAGTCATGAGTCTTTCCATGTAGTCAAGTTACGCGGAGGGAATGTGGTGGATGATCAAAAATATTAACGCACTGAAGCACTATGCCTTTATAAAGTGTATGAAGAAAGTAATGAGACTCGCCGCTTCGTGGCGCTCCATTCGCTAGAAGAGAGCTACCCGGAGGGATTCTGATGGATGATCCCAACATTAACGCAGTGAAGCACTATGCCCTAATATAGTGTAAGCAGAAAGTAATGAGACTTGCCAACTCGTGGCGCTCCATTCGCTAGAATAAAGCTACCGGGAGGCATATTGGTGGATGATCCAAACCCAAATAACGCACTGAAGTATTATGGCCTCATAAAATGTATGCAGAAAGTAATGAGACTTGCTGCCGCGTGGCGCTCAATTCGCTAGAAGCAAGCTACCCTTAGGCATTCTGGTGGATGATCCAAACAATTAACGCACTGAAGAACTATGCTCACACACAGTATGTGTTTTTAAATTAAAGAGGCTCGCCGCTGCTTGGCGCACCATTCGCTAGAAGCAACCTACCCGGAGGGATTGTGGTGGATGATCCAAACAATTAAGGCACTCAAGCACTATGCCCTCATATAGTGTAGGCAGATAGTAATGAGACTTGCCACAGCGTGGCGCTCCATTCGCTAGAAGCAAGCTACACGGAGGCATTGAGGTGGATGATCCAAACAATTAACGCACTGAAGGCCAATGCTCACACACAGTACGTATCCTGAAAGTAATGAGACTCGCGGCTGCGTGACGCTCCATTCGCTAGAAGCAAGCTACACGGAGGCATTCTGGTGAATGATCCAAACAATTAACGCACTGAAGCACTATGCCCTCATATAGTGTAAGCAGACAGTAATGAGACTAGCCAACTCGTGGCGCTCCATTCGCTAGAAGCAAGCTACCCGGAGGAATTCTGGTGGATGATACAAACAATTAACTCACTGAAGCACTATGCCCTCATATAGTGTAAGCAGACAGTAATGAGGCTTGCCACCGCGTGGCACTCCATTCGCTAGAAGCACGCTACCCAGAGGGATTCTGGTGGATGATCCAAAGAATTAACGCACTGAAGCACTATGTTCTCATATAGTTTAAGCAGTAAGTAATGACACTCGCCGCTGTGTGGCGCTCCATTCGCTACAAGTAAGCTACCCGGAGGTATTGTGGTGGATGAATTAAACAATTAACGCACAGAAGTACTACGCTCACACACAGTATGTGTGCAGAAAGAAATGAAAATCGCCGCTGCCCTCATATAGTGTAAGCAGAAAGTAATGAGACTTGCCAACTCGTGGCGCTCCATTCGCTAGAAGAGAGCTACCCGGAGGAATTCTGGTGGATGATCCAAACAATTAACTCACTGAAGCACTATGGCCTCATATGGTGTAAGCAGATAGTAATGAGACCTGGTATCGCGTGGCGCTCCATTCTTTAGAAGCAAGCTACCCGGAGGCATTGAGGTGGATGATTCAAAGAATTAACGCACTGAAGCACTATGCTCACACACAGTATGTGTCCTGAAAATAATGAGACTCGCCGCTGCGTGGCGCTCCATTCGCTAGAACAAAGCTAACCTGAGGGATTCTACTGGATGATCCAAACAATTAACGCAGTGAAGCTCTACGTTCTAATATATTTTAAGCAGTAAGTAATGAGACTCGCCGCTGCGTGGCGCTCCATTCGCTAGAAGCAAGCTACCCGGATGCATTGAGGTGGATGATCCAAACAATTAACGCACTGAAGCACTATGCCCTCATATGGTGTAAGCAGATAGTAATGAGACTTGGTATCGCGTGGCGCTCCATTCGGTAGAAGGAAGCTACACGGAGAGATTCCGGTGGATGATCCAAACAATTAACGCACTTAAGCACTATGCACTTACATAGTGTAAGCAGAAAGTAATGTGACTTGCCATCGCGTTGCACTCCGTTCGCTAGAGCGAAGCTAACGTGAGGGATTCTGTTGAATGATCCTAACAATTAAAGCACTGAAGCACTATGTTCTCATATAGTTTTACCAGTAAGGAATGAGACTCGCTGCTGCGTGTCGCTCCATTCGCTAGAATAAAACTACCCGGAGGCATATTGGTGGATGATCCAAACAAATAACGCACTGAAGTATTATGCCCTAATAAAGTGTATGCAGAAAGTAATGAGACTTGCTGCCGCGTGGCGCTCAATTCGCTAGAAGCAAGCTACCCTTAGGCATTCTGGTGGATCATCGAAACAATTATCGCACTGAAGAACTATGCTCGCACACAGTACGTGTTTTTAAATTAAAGAGACTCGCCGCTGCTTGGCGCACCATTCGCTAGAAGCAAGCTACCCGGAGGGATTGTGGTGGATGATCCAAACAATTAACGCACTCAAGCACTATGCCCTCATATAGTGTAGGCAGAGAGTAATGAGACTTGGTATCGCGTGGCGCTCCATTCGCTAGAAGCAAGCTACCCGGAGGAATTCTGGTGGATGATCCAAACAATTAACTCACTGAAGGACAATGCTCACACACAGTACGTATCCTGAAAGTAATTAGACTCGCGGCTGCGTGGCGCTCCATTCGCTAGAGGCAAGCTACACGGAGGAATTCTGGCGAATGATCCAAACAATTAACGCACTGAAGCACTATGCCCTCATATAGTGTAAGCAGAAAGTAATGAGACTTGCCAACTCGTGGCGCTCCATTCGCTAGAAACAAGCTACCCGGAGGAATTCTGGTGGATGATCCAAACAATTAACTCACTGAAGCACTATGCCCTCATATGGTGTAAGCAGATAGTAATGAGACTTGGTATCGCGTGGCGCTCCATTCGGTAGAAGGAAGCTACACGGAGAGATTCCGGTGGATGATCCAAACAATTAACGCACTTAAGCACTATGCACTTACATAGTGTAAGCAGAAAGTAATGTGACTTGCCATCGCGTTGCACTCCGTTCGCTAGAGCGAAGCTAACGTGAGGGATTCTGGTGGATGATCAAAACAATTAAAGCGCTGAAGCACTATGTTCTCATATAGTTTAAGCAGCACGTAATGAGACTCGGCGCTGCGTGGGGCTCCATTCGCTACAAGCAAGCTACCCGGAGGCATATTGTTGGACGATCCAAAAAAAATAACGCACTAAAGCACTATGCATTCATAAAGTGTATGAAGAAATTAATGAGACTCGCTGCGGCGTGGCGCTCATTTCGCTAGAAACAAGCTACCCGGAGGAATTGAGTTGGATGATCCAAACAATTAACACACTGAAGCACTATGCTCACACACAGTATGTGTCCTGAAAGTAATGAGAGTTGCCGCTGCGTGGCGCTCCATTCGATAGAAGCAAGCTACACTTAGGCATATTGGTGGATGATCGAAACAAATAACGTATTGTAGCACTATGCCCTCATGAAGTGTTTGCAGAAAGTAATGAGACTTGCTGCCGTTTGGCGCTCCATTCGCTTGAAGCAAGTTACCCGGATGCATTGAGGTTGATGATCCAAACAATTAACGCAATGAAGCACTATGCTATACACAGAGTATGTGTCCTGAAAGTAATGATACTCGCTGCTGCGTGGCGCTCCATTCGCTACAAAGAAGCTATCCGGCGGTATATTGGTGGATGATCCAAACAAATAACGCACTGAATCACTATGCCCTCATATAGTGTAAGCAGATAGTAATGAGAATTGCCACAGCGTGGCGATCCATTCGCTAGAAACAAGCTACCCGGATGGATTGTGGTGGATGATCCAAATACTTAACGCACTAAAGAACTATGCTCACACACAGTATATGTCCAGAAATTAATAAGACTCGCCGCTGCTTGGCTCTCCATTCGCCAGAAGCAAGCTACCCGCAGGGATTCTGGTGGATGATGAAAACAATTAACGCACATTAGCGCTATGCTTACACACAGTATGTGTCCAGAAAGTAATGAAACTCCCCGCTGCGTGGCGCTGCATTTGCTAGAAGCAAGCTACGCCGAGGGATTGTGGTGGATGATCTGAACAAATAACGCACTGAAACACTATGCCCTCATAAAGTGTATGAAGAAATTAATTGAGACTCGCTGCCGCATGGCGCTCCTTTCGCTAGAAACAAGCTACCCGGAGGGATTGTGGTGGATGATCCAAAATATTAACGCACTGAAGCACTATGCTCACACACAGTAGAAAGTAATAAGACTCACCGCTGCTTGGCGCTCCATTCGCTTGAAGCAAACTACCCGGAGGGATTATTCTGGATGAACAAACAATTAACGCACTGAAGCAGTATGCCTTCATATAGTGTAAGCAGATAGTAATGAGACTTGCCACCGCGTGGCGCTCCATTCGCTAGAAGCAAGCTACCCTTAGGGATTCTGGTGGATGATACAAACAATTAACGCACTAAAGCACTATGCTCACAAACAGTATGTGCGCAAAAAGTAATGAAACTCGCCGCTGGCTGGTGCTCCATTCGCTAGAACGAAGCTACCCGGAAGGATTCTGGTGGATGATTCAAACAATTAACGCACTGAAGCACTATGCCCTCATATAGTGTAAGCAGATAGTAATGAGACGTGACACAGCGTGGCGCTCCATTCGCTAGCAGCAAGCTAGCCGGAGGAATTGAGTTGGTTGATCCATAATATTAACGCACTGAAGCACTATGTTCACACACAGTATGTGTCCTGAATGTAACGAGACTCGCCGCTGCGTGGCGCTCCATTCGCTAGAAGCAAGCTACCCGGAGGCATTGAATAGGATGATCCAAACAATTAACACAGTTAAGCACTATGCTCACACGCAGTATATGTCCTGAAAGTAATGAGACTCGCTGTTGCGTGGCGCTCCATTCGCTAGAACGAAGCTAGCCTGAGGGATTCTGCAGGATGATCCAAACAATTAATGCACTGATGCACTATGTTCTCATATATTTTAAGCAGTAAGTAATGAGACTGGCCGCTGCGTGGCGCTCCATTCGCTAGAAGCAAGCTAGACGGAATGATTCTATTGGATGATCCAAACAATTAAGGCACTTAAACACTATGCCCTTATATAGTGTAAGCAGAAATTAATGAGACTTGCCAACTCGTGGCGATGCATGCGTTAGAAACGAGCTCCCCTTAGGGATTCTGGTGGATGATCCAAACAATTAACGCAGTGAAGCACTATACCCTAATATAGTGTAAGCAGATAGTAATGAGACTTGCCAACTCGTGGCTCTCCATTCGCTAGAAGCAAGCTACCAGGAGGGATTGTGGTGGATGATCCGAACAATTAATGCACTGAAGCACTATGCTCACACAGAGTATGTGTCCAGAAAGTAACAAGATTCGCCCCTTCGTGGCGCTCCATTCGCTAGAAGCAAGCTACCCGCAAAGATTCTGGTGTATGATCCAAACAATTAACGCACTGAAGCACTATTCCCTCATATAGTGTAAGCAGAGAGTAATGAGACCTGCCAACTCGTGGCGCATGATGCGCTAGATGCAAGCTACCTGGAGGGATTCTGGTGGATGATCCAAACAATTAACGCACTGAAGCACTATACCCTCATATAGTGTAAGCAGATAGTAATGAGACTTTCCACCGCGTGGGGCTCCATTCGTTAGAAGGAAGCTACCCGGAATGAATGTGGTGGATGATCCAAACATTTAACCCACTAAACCACTATGCTAACACACAGTATATGTCCAGAAAGTAATGAGACTCGCCGCTACGTCGCGCTCCATTCGCCTCAAACAAACTACCCGGAAGGAATGTGGTGGATGATCCAAACAATTAACGCACGGAAGCACTATACCCTCATATAGTGTAAGCAGAAAGGAATGAGACTCGCCGTTGCGTGGCGCTACGTTCGCTAGAACCAAGCTACCCGGATTTATTCTGGTGGATGATCGAAACAATTAACACACTGAAAGACTATGCTCATACACAGTATGTGTCCTTAAAGTAATGAGACACACCGCTGCGTGGCGCTCCATTCTCTAGAACGAAGCTAACCTGAGGGATGCTACTGGATGATCCAAACAATTAACGCACTGAAGCTCTATGTTCTCATATATTTTAAGCGGTAAGTAATGATACTCGCCGCTGCGTGGCGCTCCATTCGCTACAAAAATGCTACCCGAAGTGATTCTGGTGGATTATCCAAACAATTAACGCACGGAAGCACTATGCCCTCATATAGTGTAAGCAGAAAAAAATGAGACTCGCCGCTGCGTGGCGCTCCATTCGCTAGAAGCTAGCTACCCGGAGCCATTCTGGTGGATGATCCAAACAATTAACGCACTGAAGCACTATGCTCACATACAGTAAGTGTCCAGAAAATAATGAGACTCACCGCTGCGTGGCGCTCCATTCGCAAGTTGCAAGCTACTCGGTGGGATTGTGGTGGATGATAAAAACAATTAACGCACTGAAGCACTATGCCCTCATAAAGTGTATGCAGAAAGTAATGAGACTCGCCGCTGCGTGGCGCTCCATTCGCTAGAAGCAAGCTACCCGGAGCGATTCTTGTGGATGATCCAAAATATTAACGCACAGAAGCACCATGCCCTCATTTAGTGTAAGCAGAAAGTAATGAGACTTGCCAGCTCGTGGCGCTCCATTAGCTAGAAGCAAGCTACCCGGAGGAATTCCGGTGGATGATCCAAACAATTAACTCAGGGAAGCACTATGCTTTCATATGGTGTAAGCAGATAGTAATGAGACTTGGCATCGCGTGGCGCTCCATTCGGTAGAGGCAAGCTACCCGGAGGCATTGGGGTGGTTGATCCAAACAATTAACGCACTGAAGCACTATGCTCACACACAGTATGTGTCCTTAAAGTAATGAGACTCGTCGCTGCGTGGCGCTCCATTCGCAAGAAGCAAGCTACCCGGAGCGATTCTGGTGGATGATCCAAACAATTAACGCAATGAAGCACCATGCCCTTACATAGTGTAAGCAGAAAGTAATGAGACTTGCCATCGCGTGGCGCTCCGTTCGCTAGAACGAAGCTCACATGAGAGACTCTGGTGGATGATGAAAACAATTAACGCAATGAAGCACTATGCCCTCATATTGTTTAAGCAGAAATTAATGAGACTCGTCGCTGCGTGGCGCTCCATTCGCAAGAAGCAAGCTACCCGGAGCGATTCTGGTGGATGATCCAAACAATTAACGCAATGAAGCACCATGCCCTTACATAGTGTAAGCAGAAAGTAATGAGACTTGCCATCGCGTGGCGCTCCGTTCGCTAGAACGAAGCTCACATGAGAGACTCTGGTGGATGATGAAAACAATTAACGCAATGAAGCACTATGCCCTCATATTGTTTAAGCAGAAATTAATGAGACTCGCCGCTGCGTGTCGCTCCATTCGCTACAAGCAAGCTACACGGAAAGATTCCGGTGGATGATCCAAACATTTAACGCACTTAAGCACCATGCCCTTACATAGTGTAAGCAGAAAGTAATGAGACTTGCCATCGCGTGGCGCTCCGTTCGCTAGAACGAAGCTCACATGAGAGACTCTGGTGGATGATGAAAACAATTAACGCAATGAAGCACTATGCCCTCATATTGTTTAAGCAGAAATTAATGAGACTCGCCGCTGCGTGTCGCTCCATTCGCTACAAGCAAGCTACACGGAGAGATTCCGGTGGATGATCCAAACATTTAACGCACTTAAGCACCATGCCCTTACATAGTGTAAGCAGATAGTAATGAGACTTGGCATCGCGTGGCGCTCCATTCGGTAGAGGCAAGCTACCCGGAGGCATTGAGGTGGTTGATCCAAACAATTAACGCACTGAAGCACTATGCATTCATAAAGTGTATGAAGAAATTAATGAGACTCGCTGCCGCGCGGCGCTCCTTTCGCTAGAAACAAGATACCCGGAGGGATTGTGGTGGATGAACAAACAATTAACGCACTGATGCACTATGCCCTCATATAGTGTAAGCAGATAGTAATGAGACTGGCCACCGGGTGGCACTCCATTCGCAAGAAGAAGCTAAACGGAGGCATTGGGGTGGATGATCTATACAATTAACGCACTGAAGCACTATGCCCTCATATAGTGTAAGCAGATAGTAATGATATTTGCCACCGCGTGGCGCTCCGTTCGCTAGAAGCAAGCTACCCTTAGGGATTCTGGTGGATGATCCAAACAATTAACGCACTGAAGCACTATGCTCACAAA
The DNA here is from genome assembly GCF_964235325.1 of Thermobia domestica. NCBI lineage: Eukaryota > Metazoa > Arthropoda > Insecta > Zygentoma > Lepismatidae > Thermobia > Thermobia domestica. The sequence continues at coordinate 107,900,629 of NC_137459.1, read as the reverse complement.
CAGTATGTGTGCAGAAAGTAATGAAACTCGCCGCTGCCTGGGGCTCCATTCGCTAGAACGAAGCTAACCTGAGGGATTCTGCTCGATAATCCAAACAATTAACGCACTGAAGCACTATGTTCTCATATATTTTAAGCAGTAAGTAATGAAACTCGCCACTGCGTGGCGCTCCATTCGCTAGAAGCAAGCTACCCGGAGCGATTCTTGTGGATGATCCAAAATATTAACGCACTGAAGCACCATGCCCTCATATAGTGTAAGCAGAAAGTAATGACACTTGCCAACTCGTGGCGCTCCATTCGCTAGAAAAAGCTATCCGGAGCGATTCTGGTTGATGATCCAAACAATTAACGCACTGAAGCACTATGCCCTCATATAGTGTAAGCAGAAATTAATGAGACTCGCCGCTGCGTGTCGCTCTATTTGCTAGAAGCAAGCTAAACGGAGGGATTCCGGTGGATAATCCAAACAATTAACGCACTGAAGAACTATGCCCTTACATAGTGTAAGCAGATAGTAAAGAGACTTGACATCGCGTCGCACTCCGTTCGCTAGAACGAAGCTTAAATGAGGGATTCTCATCGATGATCAAAAATTTTAAAGCGCTGAAGGACTATGTTCTCATATAGTTTAAGCAGTAAGTAATGGGACTCGCCGCTGCGTGGCGCTCCATTCGCTGGAAGCAAGCTACCCGGAAATAGTCTGGTAGATGATCCAAACAATTTACGCCCTGCAGCACTATGCTCACACACAGTAATTGTCCAGAAAGTAATGAGACTCGCCGCTGCTTGTCGCTCCATTGGCTAGAAGCACGCTAAACGGAGGGATTGTGGTGGATCATTCAAACAATTAACGCAATGAAGCACTACGCTCACACACAGTATGTGACCAGAAAGTAGTGAGACTTGCCGCTTCGTGGGGATCCATTCGCAAGAAGCAAGCTACCCGGAGGCATTCTGGTGGATGATCCAAACAATAACGGACTGAAACACTATGCCCTCATATAGTGTAATCAGAAATAATGAGACTTGCCAACTCGTGGCGCTCCATTCCCTAGAATCAAGCTACCAGGAGCGATTCTGGTGGATGATCCAAACAATTAACGCATTGAAACACTATGCCATCACATAGTGTAAGCACTTGGTAATGAGACTTGCCAAGGCGTGGCGCTCCATTCGCTAGAAGCAAGCAACCCGGAGGCATTGAGGTGGATGATCCAAACAATTAACGCACTGAAGCACTATGCTCACACACAGTAAGTGTCCAGAAAATAATGAGACTCGCCGCTACGTCGCGCTCCATTCGCCTCAAACAAACTACCCGGAAGGAATGTGGTGGATGATCCAAACAATTAACGCACGGAAGCACTATACCCTCATATAGTGTAAGCAGAAAGGAATGAGACTCGCCGCTGCGTGGCGCTACGTTCGCTAGAACCAAGCTACCCGGATTTATTCTGGTGGATGATCGAAACAATTAACACACTGAAAGACTATCCTCATACACAGTATGTGTCCTTAAAGTAATGAGACACACCGCTGCGTGGCGCTCCATTCTCTAGAACGAAGCTAACCTGAGGGATGCTACTGGATGATCCAAACAATTAACGCACTGAAGCTCTATGTTCTCATATATTTTAAGCGGTAAGTAATGATACTCGCCGCTGCGTGGCGCTCCATTCGCTAGAAAAATGCTACCCGAAGTGATTCTGGTGGATGATCCAAACAATTAACGCACGGAAGCACTATGCCCTCATATAGTGTAAGCAGAAAAAAATGAGACTCGCCGCTGCGTGGCGCTCCATTCGCTAGAAGCTAGCTACCCGGAGCCATTCTGGTGGATGATCCAAACAATTAACACACTGAAGCACTATGCTCACATACAGTAAGTGTCCAGAAAATAATGAGACTCACCGCTGCGTGGCGCTCCATTCGCAAGTTGCAAGCTACTCGGTGGGATTGTGGTGGATGATAAAAACAATTAACGCACTGAAGCACTATGCCCTCATAAAGTGTATGCAGAAAGTAATGAGACTCGCCGCTGCGTGGCGCTCCATTCGCTAGAAGCAAGCTACCCGGAGCGATTCTTGTGGATGATCCAAAATATTAACGCACAGAAGCACCATGCCCTCATTTAGTGTAAGCAGAAAGTAATGAGACTTGCCAGCTCGTGGCGCTCCATTAGCTAGAAGCAAGCTACACGGAAAGATTCCGGTGGATGATCCAAACATTTAACGCACTTAAGCACCATGCCCTTACATAGTGTAAGCAGAAAGTAATGAGACTTGCCATCGCGAGGCACTCCGTTCGCTAGAACGAAGCTCACATGAGAGACTCTGGTGGATGATGAAAACAATTAACGCAATGAAGCACTATGCCCTCATATTGTTTAAGCAGAAATTAATGAGACTCGCCGCTGCGTGTCGCTCCATTCGCTACAAGCAAGCTACACGGAGAGATTCCGGTGGATGATCCAAACATTTAACGCACTTAAGCACCATGCCCTTACATAGTGTAAGCAGATAGTAATGAGACTTGGCATCGCGTGGCGCTCCATTCGGTAGAGGCAAGCTACCCGGAGGCATTGAGGTGGTTGATCCAAACAATTAACGCACTGAAGCACTATGCATTCATAAAGTGTATGAAGAAATTAATGAGACTCGCTGCCGCGTGGCGCTCCTTTCGCTAGAAACAAGATACCCGGAGGGATTCTGGTGGATGAACAAACAATTAACGCACTGGTGCACTATGCCCTCATATAGTGTAAGCAGATAGTAATGAGACTGGCCACCGGGTGGCACTCCATTCGCAAGAAGAAGCTAAACGGAGGCATTGGGGTGGATGATCTATACAATTAACGCACTGAAGCACTATGCCCTCATATAGTGTAAGCAGATAGTAATGAGATTTGCCACCGCGTGGCGCTCCATTCGCTAGAAGCAAGCTACCCTTAGGGATTCTGGTGGATGATCCAAACAATTAACGCACTGAAGCACTATGCTCACAAACAGTATGTGTGCAGAAAGTAATGAAACTCGCCGCTGCCTGGGGCTCCATTCGCTAGAACGAAGCTAACCTGAGGGATTCTGCTCGATAATCCAAACAATTAACGCACTGAAGCACTATGTTCTCATATATTTTAAGCAGTAAGTAATGAAACTCGCCACTGCGTGGCGCTCCATTCGCTAGAAGCAAGCTACCCGGAGCGATTCTTGTGGATGATCCAAAATATTAACGCACTGAAGCACCATGCCCTCATATAGTGTAAGCAGAAAGTAATGACACTTGCCAACTCGTGGCGCTCCATTCGCTAGAAAAAGCTATCCGGAGCGATTCTGGTTGATGATCCAAACAATTAACGCACTGAAGCACTATGCCCTCATATAGTGTAAGCAGAAATTAATGAGACTCGCCGCTGCGTGTCGCTCTATTTGCTAGAAGCAAGCTAAACGGAGGGATTCCGGTGGATAATCCAAACAATTAACGCACTGAAGAACTATGCCCTTACATAGTGTAAGCAGATAGTAAAGAGACTTGACATCGCGTCGCACTCCGTTCGCTAGAACGAAGCTTAAATGAGGGATTCTCATCGATGATCAAAAATTTTAAAGCGCTGAAGGACTATGTTCTCATATAGTTTAAGCAGTAAGTAATGGGACTCGCCGCTGCGTGGCGCTCCATTCGCTGGAAGCAAGCTACCCGGAAATAGTCTGGTAGATGATCCAAACAATTTACTCCCTGCAGCACTATGCTCACACACAGTAAGTGTCCAGAAAGTAATGAGACTCGCCGCTGCTTGTCGCTCCATGGGCTAGAAGCACGCTAAACGGAGGGATTGTGGTGGATCATTCAAACAATTAACGCAATGAAGCACTACGCTCACACACAGTATGTGACCAGAAAGTAGTGAGACTTGCCGCTTCGTGGGGATCCATTCGCAAGAAGCAAGCTACCCGGAGGCATTCTGGTGGATGATCCAAACAATAACGCACTGAAACACTATGCCCTCATATAGTGTAATCAGAAATAATGAGAATTGCCAACTCGTGGCGCTCCATTCCCTAGAATCAAGCTACCAGGAGCGATTCTGGTGGATGATCCAAACAATTAACGCATTGAAACACTATGCCATCACATAGTGTAAGCACTTGGTAATGAGACTTGCCAAGGCGTGGCGCTCCATTCGCTAGAAGCAAGCAACCCGCAGGCATTGAGGTGGATGATCCAAACAATAAACTCACTGAAGCACTATGCTCACATACAGTGTATGCATACGGAACTGTATGCATACGGAGAGAACGGAACACAAACTAGTTTTAGAGAAAATATAACATACAGAATTCTGCTTACAAATAATAAATGCATCTTATAAAATTCCTGGAATGAAAACCGGAATAGGAAGACGCTACTCTTGTTTTGTGTTTAGTGTTTAGTGTCAGTGCTAGTGTCATATTGTTAATTGTGTGAACTATATGTGAATGTTTGGTGCGATCTCAAGAAATAAACAAATAATAACATAAAAAGAATTAATAAAAGACAGGAAAAACTCTGAAGAAATTTGTACAAACCAATATTTGTTTCGCACTGTGTCTCTTGTTGTTATATTGTTATTAATGTATATTCTTTTTAATTTACTTTCAGGTGGCGGTAGAGGAAGCAGACCAAAATAGTACAAAAAAAAAATGGTTTTTAATGAATGACAAATGATATAAAAAAGAAAATTTATCTTTTATATATTTGTAATATTCTTTTATAGGTTTGTCCTTTTTTTTTGTAAAAAGGGAAAATAATAATAATAAAAATTAAATAAAAAAAAGGTACATTAAAGGGCATGGTTTAAAGTATTAGATGCCATGCAGGTAAAATATGCCTCACCTCAACCTGCTGAGGAATAATAGCCGAAAAAAAGAGAGAAAGATACACGAAAATAAAAGTAAAGAGAGAAAATAAAGGCAGAGGCAAAGTTGCGACTGCCCTATAATAAGTCCAAAAGTAATTGGCAACGGCAGGGGAATGTGGAGGCCTTAGCCATACAGTGTATGCAGAAAGTAATGAGACTCGCCATGGCGTGGCACTTCATTCGCTAAAAGCAAATTCCCCGGAAGAATATGTTGGATTATCCAAGCAATTAACGGAACGAAGAACTGTGATCAGATACACTGTATGCAGAAATTAATAAGAATCGCCGCCGCGTGGCGCTCCATTCGCTAGAAGAAAGCTACCCGGAGGAATTGTTGTGGATGATCCAAAAAGTTAACGCTCAGCAGTACTACGCTCAGAAACAGTATGTGTCCTGAAATTAGTCCGACTGGCCGCCGCGTGGCGTTCCATTCGCTAGAACCAAGCTCCCCTGAGGGATTGTGGTGGGTGGTCCAAACGATTATCGCACTGAAGTACTATGCTCTTATACAGTGTATGCAGAAAGTAATTAGACTAGCCGCCGGCTGGCGCTCCATTCGCTACAAGAAAGTTCCCCGGACGGATTGTGGTGCTGATCCAAACAATTAACGCACTGAAGCACTATGCTCAAAAAGAGCTTGAGTCCAGAAATAAATGAACCTCACCGCCGCGTGGCGCTCCCTTCGCTGGAACCAAGCAACTAGGAGGGATTGTAGTGGATGATCCACAAAATTAACACACTGATGCACAATGCTCACATACACTGTATGCAGATAGTAATGATGCTCGCCCACGCCTGGCACTCCTTTCAATAGAAGAAAGCTATCCGGAGGGATTGTGGTGGATGATCCAAGCAATTAACGCACTGAAGCACTATCCACAAATACAGCGTATGCAGAAGTTAGTGAGACTCGCCGCCGCGTGGCTATCCATTTGCTAGAAGCAAGCTACCCGGAGGGATTGTGGTGGATGATCCAAAAATTCACGCACTGAAGCGTTATGCTCACATTTAGTGTATGCACAAAATTATGAGACTGGCCTGCACGTAGCGCTCCATTCGCTATGAGCAAACTCCCCGGATGAATTGTGTTGGATGATCCAGACAATTAACACACTGAAGCACTAAGCTCACATACAGTGTATGCAGCAAGTAATTATACTCGCCGCCGCGTGGCACTCCTTTCAATAGAAGCAAGCTAAAAGGAGGGATTGTGGTGGATGATTCAATCAATTAACGCACTGAAGCACTATGCTCACAAACAGTATATGTGCAGAAAATAATGAGAGTCGCCGTAACGTGGCACTACATTCGCTAAAAGCAGGTTCCCGCGAGGGATTGTGTTGGATGATATAGATAATTAACACACTGAAGCGCTTTGCTCACATGCAGTGTAGGCGGAAAGTAATGAGATGGGCCTCCGCGTAGTGCTCCATCGCTAAAGCAAGCTCCCCGGAGGGATTGTGGTGGATGATTCAAACGATTAGCGCACTTAAGCACTATGCTCACATACAAAGTATGCAGAAAGTAATGAGACTCGACGCCGCGTGCCGATCCATTCGCTAGAAACAAGCTACCCGGAGGGATTCTGGTCGATGATAAAAACAATTAACGCATTGAAGTACTATGCTTACAAACTGTATGTGGGCAGGAACTAAAGAGACTGGCCGTCGCGTGGCGCTCCATTCGCTTGAAACAAGATCTTCGGAGGGATTGTGATGGATGATTCAAACGAGTAGTATATTCAAAAAGTATATGCCGATAGTAATGAGACTTGCTGCCGCGTGGCGCTCCATTCGCTAGAAGCAAGCTACCCGGAGGCAATGAGGTAGATAATCCAAACAATTAACGCACTGAAGCACTATGCTCACACACAGTATGTGTCCTTAAAGTAATGATACTCGCCGCTGCGTGGCGGTCCATTCGCTAGAAGCAAGCCACCCGGGGGCATATTGGTGGATGATCAAAACAAGTAACAAACTGAAGCACTATGCCCTCATGTAGTGTAAGCAGATAGTCATGAGTCTTTCCATGTAGTCAAGTTACGCGGAGGGAATGTGGTGGATGATCAAAAATATTAACGCACTGAAGCACTATGCCTTTATAAAGTGTATGAAGAAAGTAATGAGACTCGCCGCTTCGTGGCGCTCCATTCGCTAGAAGAGAGCTACCCGGAGGGATTCTGATGGATGATCCCAACATTAACGCAGTGAAGCACTATGCCCTCATATAGTGTAAGCAGAAAGTAATGAGACTTGCCAACTCGTGGCGCTCCATTCGCTAGAATAAAGCTACCGGGAGGCATATTGGTGGATGATCCAAACCCAAATAACGCACTGAAGTATTATGCCCTCATAAAATGTATGCAGAAAGTAATGAGACTTGCTGCCGCGTGGCGCTCAATTCGCTAGAAGCAAGCTACCCTTAGGCATTCTGGTGGATGATCCAAACAATTAACGCACTGAAGAACTATGCTCACACACAGTATGTGTTTTTAAATTAAAGAGACTCGCCGCTGCTTGGCGCACCATTCGCTAGAAGCAACCTACCCGGAGGGATTGTGGTGGATGATCCAAACAATTAAGGCACTCAAGCACTATGCCCTCATATAGTGTAGGCAGATAGTAATGAGACTTGCCACAGCGTGGCGCTCCATTCGCTAGAAGCAAGCTACACGGAGGCATTGAGGTGGATGATCCAAACAATTAACGCACTGAAGGCCAATGCTCACACACAGTACGTATCCTGAAAGTAATGAGACTCGCGGCTGCGTGACGCTCCATTCGCTAGAAGCAAGCTACACGGAGGCATTCTGGTGAATGATCCAAACAATTAACGCACTGAAGCACTATGCCCTCATATAGTGTAAGCAGACAGTAATGAGACTAGCCAACTCGTGGCGCTCCATTCGCTAGAAGCAAGCTACCCGGATGCATTGAGGTGGATGATCCAAACAATTAACGCACTAAAGCAATATGCTAAAACGCAGTACGTGTGCTGAAAATAATGAGACTCGGCGCTGTGTGGCGCTCCATTCGCTAGAAGCAAGCTACCCGGATGCATTGAGGTGGATGATCCAAACAATTAACGCACTAAAGCAATATGCTAAAACGCAGTACGTGTGCTGAAAATAATGAGACTCGGTGCTGTGTGGCGCTCCATTGGCTACAAGTAAGCTACCCGGAGGTATTGTGGTGGATGAATTAAACAATTAACGCACAGAAGTACTACGCTCACACACAGTATGTGTGCAGAAAGAAATGAAAATCGCCGCTGCCCTCATATAGTGTAAGCAGAAAGTAATGAGACTTGCCAACTCGTGGCGCTCCATTCGCTAGAAGAGAGCTACCCGGAGGAATTCTGGTGGATGATCCAAACAATTAACTCACTGAAGCCCTATGGCCTCATATGGTGTAAGCAGATAGTAATGAGACCTGGTATCGCGTGGCGCTCCATTCTTTAGAAGCAAGCTTCCCGGAGGCATTGAGGTGGATGATTCAAAGAATTAACGCACTGAAGCACTATGCTCACACACAGTATGTGTCCTGAAAGTAATGAGACTCGCCGCTGCGTGGCGCTCCATTCGCTAGAACAAAGCTAACCTGAGGGATTCTACTGGATGATCCAAACAATTAACGCAGTGAAGCTCTATGTTCTAATATATTTTAAGCAGTAAGTAATGAGACTCGCCGCTGCGTGGCGCTCCATTCGCTAGAAGCAAGCTACCCGGATGCATTGAGGTGGATGATCCAAACAATTAACGCACTGAAGCACTATGCCCTCATATGGTGTAAGCAGATAGTAATGAGACTTGGTATCGCGTGGCGCTCCATTCGGTAGAAGGAAGCTACACGGAGAGATTCCGGTGGATGATCCAAACAATTAACGCACTTAAGCACTATGCACTTACACAGTGTAAGCAGAAAGTAATGTGACTTGCCATCGCGTTGCACTCCGTTCGCTAGAGCGAAGCTAACGTGAGGGATTCTGTTGGATGATCCTAACAATTAAAGCACTGAAGCACTATGTTCTCATATAGTTTTACCAGTAAGGAATGAGACTCGCTGCTGCGTGTCGCTCCATTCGCTAGAATAAAACTACCCGGAGGCATATTGGTGGATGATCCAAACAAATAACGCACTGAAGTATTATGCCCTAATAAAGTGTATGCAGAAAGTAATGAGACTTGCTGCCGCGTAATTCGCTAGAAGCAAGCTACCCTTAGGCATTCTGGTGGATCATCGAAACAATTATCGCACTGAAGAACTATGCTCGCACACAGTACGTGTTTTTAAATTAAAGAGACTCGCCGCTGCTTGGCGCACCATTCGCTAGAAGCAAGCTACCCGGAGGGATTGTGGTGGATGATCCAAACAATTAACGCACTCAAGCACTATGCCCTCATATAGTGTAGGCAGAGAGTAATGAGACTTGGTATCGCGTGGCGCTCCATTCGCTAGAAGCAAGCTACCCGGAGGAATTCTGGTGGATGATCCAAACAATTAACTCACTGAAGGACAATGCTCACACACAGTACGTATCCTGAAAGTAATTAGACTCGCGGCTGCGTGGCGCTCCATTCGCTAGAGGCAAGGTACACGGAGGAATTCTGGCGAATGATCCAAACAATTAACGCACTGAAGCACTATGCCCTCATATAGTGTAAGCAGAAAGTAATGAGACTTGCCAACTCGTGGCGCTCCATTCGCTAGAAGCAAGCTACCCGGAGGAATTCTGGTGGATGATCCAAACAATTAACTCACTGAAGCACTATGCAATCATATGGTGTAAGCAGATAGTAATGAGACTTGGTATCGCGTGGCGCTCCATTCGGTAGAAGGAAGCTACACGGAGAGATTCCGGTGGATGATCCAAACAATTAACGCACTTAAGCACTATGCACTTACATAGTGTAAGCAGAAAGTAATGTGACTTGCCATCGCGTTGCACTCCGTTCGCTAGAGCGAAGCTAACGTGAGGGATTCTGGTGGATGATCAAAACAATTAAAGCGCTGAAGCACTATGTTCTCATATAGTTTAAGCAGCACGTAATGAGACTCGGCGCTGCGTGGGGCTCCATTCGCTACAAGCAAGCTACCCGGAGGCATATTGTTGGACGATCCAAAAAAAATAACGCACTAAAGCACTATGCATTCATAAAGTGTATGAAGAAATTAATGAGACTCGCTGCGGCGTGGCGCTCATTTCGCTAGAAACAAGCTACCCGGAGGAATTGAGTTGGATGATCCAAACAATTAACACACTGAAGCACTATGCACACACACAGTATGTGTCCTGAAAGTAATGAGAGTTGCCGCTGCGTGGCGCTCCATTCGATAGAAGCAAGCTACACTTAGGCATATTGGTGGATGATCGAAACAAATAACGTATTGTAGCACTATGCCCTCATGAAGTGTTTGCAGAAAGTAATGAGACTTGCTGCCGTTTGGCGCTCCATTCGCTTGAAGCAAGTTACCCGGATGCATTGAGGTTGATGATCCAAACAATTAACGCAATGAAGCACTATGCTATACACAGAGTATGTGTCCTGAAAGTAATGATACTCGCTGCTGCGTGGCGCTCCATTCGCTACAAAGAAGCTATCCGGCGGTATATTGGTGGATGATCCAAACAAATAACGCACTGAATCACTATGCCCTCATATAGTGTAAGCAGATAGTAAGGAGAATTGCCACAGCGTGGCGATCCATTCGCTAGAAACAAGCTACCCGGATGGATTGTGGTGGATGATCCAAATAATTAACGCACTAAAGTACTATGCTCACACACAGTATATGTCCAGAAATTAATAAGACTCGCCGCTGCTTGGCTCTCCATTCGCCAGAAGCAAGCTACCCGGAGGGATTCTGGTGGATGATCCAAACAATTAACGCACTGAAGCACTATGCCCTCATATAGTGTAAGCAGATAGTAATGAGACTTGCCACAGCATTGCGCTCCTTTCGCTAGCGGAGAGCTAGTCGCAGGCATAGAGTTGGATGATCCATTCAATTAACGCACTGAAGCACTATGTTCACACGCAGTATGTGTACTGAAAGTAATGAGACTCGCCGTTGCGTGGCGCTCCCTTTGCTACAAGCAAGCTACGAGGAGGCATATTTGTGGACGATCCAAAAAAATAACGCAATGAAGCACTATGCCCTCATAAAGTGTATGAAGAAATTAATTGAGACTCGCTGCCGCATGGCGCTCCTTTCGCTAGAAACAAGCTACCCGGAGGGATTGTGGTGGATGATACAAACAATTAACGCACTAAAGCACTATGCTCACAAACAGTATGTGCGCAGAAAGTAATGAAACTCGCCGCTGCCTGGTGCTCCATTCGCTAGAACGAAGCTACCCGGAAGGATTCTGGTGGATGATGCAAACAATTAACGCACTGAAGCACTATGCCCTCATATAGTGTAAGCTAGTAGTAATGAGTCTTGACACAGCGTGGCGCTCCATTCGCTAGCAGCAAGCTAGCTGGAGGAATTGAGTTGGTTGATCCATAATATTAACGCACTGAAGCACTATGTTCACACACAGTATGTGTCCTGAATGTAACGATACTCGCCGCTGCGTGGCGCTCCATTCGCTAGAAGCAAGCTACCCGGAGGCATTGAATTGGATGATCCAAACAATTAACACAGTTAAGCACTATGCTCACACACAGTATATGTCCTGAAAGTAATGAGACTCGCTGTTGCGTGGCGCTCCATTCGCAAGAACGAAGCTAGCCTGAGGGATTCTGCAGGATGATGCAAACAATTAATGCACTGATGCACTATGTTCTCATATATTTTAAGCAGTAAGTAATGAGACTGGCCGCCGCGTGGCGCTCCATTCGCTAGAAGCAAGCTAGACGGAATGATTCTATTGGATGATCCAAACAATTAACGTACTGAAGCACTATGCCCTCATATAGTGTAAGCAGATAGTAATGAGACTTGTTACCGCGTGCACAAAATTCGCCAGAAGCAAGCTACCCGGAGGCATTGTGGTGGATGATGAAAACAATTAACGCACATTAGCGCTATGCTTACACACAGTATGTGTTCAGAAAGTAATGAAACTCCCCGCTGCGTGGCGCTGCATTTGCTAGAAGCAAGCTACGCCGAGGGATTGTGGTGGATGATCTGAACAAATAACGCACTGAAACACTATGCCCTCATAAAGTGTATGAAGAAATTAATTGAGACTCGCTGCCGCCTGGCGCTCCTTTCGCTAGAAACAAGCTACCCGGAGGGATTGTGGTGGATGATCCAAAATATTAACGCACTGAAGCACTATGCTCACACACAGTATATGTCCAGAAAGTAATAAGACTCACCGCTGCTTGGCGCTCCATTCGCTTGAAGCAAGCTACCCGGAGGGATTATTCTGGATGAACAAACAATTAACGCACTGAAGCAGTATGCCTTCATATAGTGTAAGCAGATAGTAATGAGACTTGCCACCGCGTGGCGCTCCATTCGCTAGAAGCAAGCTACCCTTAGGGATTCTGGTGGATGATACAAACAATTAACGCACTAAAGCACTATGCTCACAAACAGTATGTGCGAAAAAGTAATGAAACTCGACGCTGCCTGGTGCTCCATTCGCTAGAACGAAGCTACCCGGAAGGATTCTGGTGGATGATTCAAACAATTAACGCACTGAAGCACTATGCCCTCATATAGTGTAAGCAGATAGTAATGAGACGTGACACAGCGTGGCGCTCCATTCGCTAGCAGCAAGCTAGCAGGAGGAATTGAGTTGGTTGATCCATAATATTAACGCACTGAAGCACTATGTTCACACACAGTATGTGTCCTGAATGTAACGAGACTCGCCGCTGCGTGTTGCTCCATTCGCTAGAAGCAAGCTACCCGGAGGCATTGAATAGGATGATCCAAACAATTAACACAGTTAAGCACTATGCTCACACGCAGTATATGTCCTGAAAGTAATGACACTCGCTGTTGCGTGGCGCTCCATTCGCTAGAACGAAGCTAGCCTGAGGGATTCTGCAGGATGATCCAAACAATTAATGCACTGATGCACTATGTTCTCATATATTTTAAGCAGTAAGTAATGAGACTGGCCGCTGCGTGGCGCTCCATTCGCTAGAAGCAAGCTAGACGGAATGATTTTATTGGATGATCCAAACAATTAACGTACTGAAGCACTATGCCCTCATATAGTGTAAGCAGATAGTAATGAGACTTAGTTACCGCGTGGCACAAAATTCGCCAGAAGCAAGCTACCCGGAGGCATTGTGGTGGATGATCAAAACAATTAACGCACATTAGCGCTATGCTTACACACAGTATGTGTCCAGAAAATATTGAGATTCGCCCCTTCCTAGCGCTCCATTCGCTAGAAGCAAGCTACCCGCAGCGACTCTGGTGGATGATCCAAACAATTAAGGCACTTAAACACTATGCCCTTATATAGTGTAAGCAGAAATTAATGAGACTTGCCAACTCGTGGCGCTGCATGCGTTAGAAACGAGCTCCCCTTAGGGATTCTGGTGGATGATCCAAACAATTAACGCAGTGAAGCACTATACCCTAATATAGTGTAAGCAGATAGTAATGAGACTTGCCAACTCGTGGCTCTCCATTCGCTAGAAGCAAGCTACCAGGAGGGATTGTGGTGGATGATCCGAACAATTAATGCACTGAAGCACTATGCTCACACAGAGTATGTGTCCAGAAAGTAACAAGATTCGCCCCTTCGTGGCGCTCCATTCGCTAGAAGCAAGCTACCCGCAAAGATTCTGGTGTATGATCCAAACAATTAACGCACTGAAGCACTATTCCCTCATATAGTGTAAGCAGAGAGTAATGAGACCTGCCAACTCGTGGCGCATGATGCGCTGGATGCAAGCTACCTGGAGGGATTCTGGTGGATGATATAAACAATTAACGCACTGAAGCACTATACCCTCATATAGTGTAAGCAGATAGTAATGAGACTTTCCACCGCGTGGGGCTCCATTCGTTAGAAGGAAGCTACCCGGAATGAATGTGGTGGATGATCCAAACATTTAACCCACTAAACCACTATGCTAACACACAGTATATGTCCAGAAAGTAATGAGACTCGCCGCTACGTCGCGCTCCATTCGCCTCAAACAAACTACCCGGAAGGAATGTGGTGGATGATCCAAACAATTAACGCACGGAAGCACTATACCCTCATATAGTGTAAGCAGAAAGGAATGAGACTCGCCGCTGCGTGGCGCTACGTTCGCTAGAACCAAGCTACCCGGATTTATTCTGGTGGATGATCGAAACAATTAACACACTGAAAGACTATGCTCATACACAGTATGTGTCCTTAAAGTAATGAGACACACCGCTGCGTGGCGCTCCATTCTCTAGAACGAAGCTAACCTGAGGGATGCTACTGGATGATCCAAACAATTAACGCACTGAAGCTCTATGTTCTCATATATTTTAAGCGGTAAGTAATGATACTCGCCGCTGCGTGGCGCTCCATTCGCTAGAAAAATGCTACCCGAAGTGATTCTGGTGGATGATCCAAACAATTAACGCACGGAAGCACTATGCCCTCATATAGTGTAAGCAGAAAAAAATGAGACTCGCCGCTGCGTGGCGCTCCATTCGCTAGAAGCTAGCTACCCGGAGCCATTCTGGTGGATGATCCAAACAATTAACGCACTGAAGCACTATGCTCACATACAGTAAGTGTCCAGAAAATAATGAGACTCACCGCTGCGTGGCGCTCCATTCGCAAGTTGCAAGCTACTCGGTGGGATTGTGGTGGATGATAAAAACAATTAACGCACTGAAGCACTATGCCCTCATAAAGTGTATGCAGAAAGTAATGAGACTCGCCGCTGCGTGGCGCTCCATTCGCTAGAAGCAAGCTACCCGGAGCGATTCTTGTGGATGATCCAAAATATTAACGCACAGAAGCACCATGCCCTCATTTAGTGTAAGCAGAAAGTAATGAGACTTGCCAGCTCGTGGCGCTCCATTAGCTAGAAGCAAGCTACCCGGAGGAATTCCGGTGGATGATCCAAACAATTAACTCAGGGAAGCACTATGCTTTCATATGGTGTAAGCAGATAGTAATGAGACTTGGCATCGCGTGGCGCTCCATTCGGTAGAGGCAAGCTACCCGGAGGCATTGGGGTGGTTGATCCAAACAATTAACGCACTGAAGCACTATGCTCACACACAGTATGTGTCCTTAAAGTAATGAGACTCGTCGCTGCGTGGCGCTCCATTCGCAAGAAGCAAGCTACCCGGAGCGATTCTGGTGGATGATCCAAACAATTAACGCAATGAAGCACTATGCCCTCATATTGTTTAAGCAGAAATTAATGAGACTCGCCGCTGCGTGTCGCTCCATTCGCTACAAGCAAGCTACACGGAAAGATTCCGGTGGATGATCCAAACATTTAACGCACTTAAGCACCATGCCCTTACATAGTGTAAGCAGAAAGTAATGAGACTTGCCATCGCGTGGAACTCCGTTCGCTAGAACGAAGCTCACATGAGAGACTCTGGTGGATGATGAAAACAATTAACGCAATGAAGCACTATGCCCTCATATTGTTTAAGCAGAAATTAATGAGACTCGCCGCTGCGTGTCGCTCCATTCGCTACAAGCAAGCTACACGGAGAGATTCCGGTGGATGATCCAAACATTTAACGCACTTAAGCACCATGCTCTTACATAGTGTAAGCAGATAGTAATGAGACTTGGCATCGCGTGGCGCTCCATTCGGTAGAGGCAAGCTACCCGGAGGCATTGAGGTGGTTGATCCAAACAATTAACGCACTGAAGCACTATGCATTCATAAAGTGTATGAAGAAATTAATGAGACTCGCTGCCGCGTGGCGCTCCTTTCGCTAGAAACAAGATACCCGGAGGGATTGTGGTGGATGAACAAACAATTAACGCACTGATGCACTATGCCCTCATATAGTGTAAGCAGATAGTAATGAGACTGGCCACCGGGTGGCACTCCATTCGCAAGAAGAAGCTAAACGGAGGCATTGGAGTGGATGATCTATACAATTAACGCACTGAAGCACTATGCCCTCATATAGTGTAAGCAGATAGTAATGAGATTTGCCACCGCGTGGCGCTCCATTCGCTAGAAGCAAGCTACCCTTAGGGATTCTGGTGGATGATCCAAACAATTAACGCACTGAAGCACTATGCTCACAAACAGTATGTGTGCAGAAAGTAATGAAACTCGCCGCTGCCTGGGGCTCCATTCGCTAGAACGAAGCTAACCTGAGGGATTCTGCTCGATAATCCAAACAATTAACGCACTGAAGCACTATGTTCTCATATATTTTAAGCAGTAAGTAATGAAACTCGCCACTGCGTGGCGCTCCATTCGCTAGAAGCAAGCTACCCGAAGCGATTCTTGTGGATGATCCAAAATATTAACGCACTGAAGCACCATGCCCTCATATAGTGTAAGGAGAAAGTAATGACACTTGCCAACTCGTGGCGCTCCATTCGCTAGAAAAAGCTATCCGGAGCGATTCTGGTTGATGATCCAAACAATTAACGCACTGAAGCACTATGCCCTCATATAGAGTAAGCAGAAATTAATGAGACTCGCCGCTGCGTGTCGCTCTATTTGCTAGAAGCAAGCTAAACGTAGGGATTCCGGTGGATAATCCAAACAATTAACGCACTGAAGAACTATGCCCTTACATAGTGTAAGCAGATAGTAAAGAGACTTGACATCGCGTCGCACTCCGTTCGCTAGAACGAAGCTTAAATGAGGGATTCTCATCGATGATCAAAAATTTTAAAGCGCTGAAGGACTATGTTCTCATATAGTTTAAGCAGTAAGTAATGGGACTCGCCGCTGCGTGGCGCTCCATTCGCTGGAAGCAAGCTACCCGGAAATAGTCTGGTAGATGATCCAAACAATTTACGCCCTGCAGCACTATGCTCACACACAGTAAGTGTCCAGAAAGTAATGAGACTCGCCGCTGCTTGTCGCTCCATTGGCTAGAAGCACGCTAAACGGAGGGATTGTGGTGGATCATTCAAACAATTAACGCAATGAAGCACTACGCTCACACACAGTATGTGACCAGAAAGTAGTGAGACTTGCCGCTTCGTGGGGATCCATTCGCAAGAAGCAAGCTACCCGGAGGCATTCTGGTGGATGATCCAAACAATAACGCACTGAAACACTATGCCCTCATATAGTGTAATCAGAAATAATGAGAATTGCCAACTCGTGGCGCTCCATTCCCTAGAATCAAGCTACCAGGAGCGATTCTGGTGGATGATCCAAACAATTAACGCATTGAAACACTATGCCATCACATAGTGTAAGCACTTGGTAATGAGACTTGCCAAGGCGTGGCGCTCCATTCGCTAGAAGCAAGCAACCCGGAGGCATTGAGGTGGATGATCCAAACAATTAACGCACTGAAGCACTATGCTCACACACAGTAAGTGTCCAGAAAATAATGAGACTCGCCGCTGCGTGGCGCTCCATTCGCTAGAAGCAAGCTACTCGGTGGGATTGTGGTGGATGATCCAAACAATTAACGCACTGAAGCACTATGCCTTCATAAAGTTTATGCTGAAAGTAATGAGACTCGCCGCTGCGTGGCGCTCCATTCGCTAGAAGCAAGCTACCCTGAGGCATTGTGGTGGATGATCCAAACAAATAACGCACAGAAGCACTATGCCCTCATCATGTGTACTCAGAAAGTAATGAGACTCGCTGCCGCGTGGCGCTCCATTCACTAGAATCAAATTATCCGGAGTGATTCTGGTGAATGATCCAAACAATTAACGCACTGAAGCACTATGCGCTCATATAGTGTAAGCAGAAAGTAATGAGAGTTGCCACCGCGTGGCGCTCTATTCGCTAGAAGCAAGCTACCCGGAGGCATTGAGGTGGATGATCCAAACAATTAACGCACTGAAGCACTATGGGCACACACAGTACGTGTCCAGAAATTAATAGGTAGACTTCGGATCGATATGCACTAAAAAACGGCAAAATATGCATGCAAATATGCGCTAAAAATTACGAAAATATGCAAATATGCACTAAAATTTGTAAATATTCACCATTCAAAAGCGAATGTTAAATGAGGAAAAAGAGAAAAAAAGTGCATTGCATGACCTATACTTGGGGTACAACTATGATGCCTTCATGCTACAATAGACAACTATATAATTTTCGGTATTTTCTGTCAAAAGCCTGCATTTGTCAGTCAAAACATTGCTGTACGTAGAAAAAGTTCCTTTCGTGTCACGGGTCGTTAAAGTACAGTATTTCAAAGAAGCAATGTTACTTACCGATATATCTTTAATTCGTGCGTCGTTGTTTCCAGGAACACTTGATTTGCATTAGACAAGAATTTTATGCCAAGTTTTTTGGCGTCTCTTGGCTGTGCTTTTCGAAAAAATGTTTGTCCGATTGGTCTTGGTGGAGTCTGTTTCGTTATTGAATCAAACATCTCAAGTGCACTAGAATTTCTTAATCAGCGGTCTTCTCACCGTTATGATCTTTGAAATTGAACTGAAATGAATATTGATAATTATAAGTTCGCTTTTAATGTTTACAGTATCCACGACTTCTTAAATACATTTGATTTCTTCGGGTTCAAACAGCTCAGTATGTGAAATTGAAACATATATATATATATATATGTACAAATAAAAAATAGAATGCGCGAAGTATTTGTGAGTAAAGAATAGATATACTCAGAGAAATAAATAAACATTTCTGGCTTAAAGATATAGTGAACCTGACTAGCGAAATTGAACAGGACTCGTAAAAATTTCCCTTAAAGGTTTTAAAGTTAACGGAGATATATCTATGCAAGAAAATAAATAATAGACATAGGAAGATAAAATAAAATGTTATACATACCCCCTTAAATTACAGTATTTAGTTATATTAAAAATTCAGACACATAAAATTTACAGTGAACAAAAAAAAAAAGCCTACATACATTTTCCTAGGCCAAGACTAAAAGTAGATGCTATGTCCTTTTCAGCGCTCCTTCGTCTACGTTTTGCTCCCTTTGACTATTGTGTATATTATGCTCTTTGTTCCATGTCTCTAGACCAGCTAGAGAAATAGATATACGTTTGGAAATTACTATATAAATTGCACTTCGTTCAAAAGTTGCACGGTATCTAGGGCCTTATATGGCGCTAGACTATAGGTTAAATGTGTAGGGTTACGAGTAAATTAAGACATTTACAGACAACCTAGTTAAGGCACTGAAGCACTAGGCTCACACACAGTATGTGTCCAGAAGGTAATGAAACTCGCCGCTTCGTGGCGCTCGATTCGCTAGAAGCAAGCTACCCGGAGCGATTCTGGTGGATGATCCAAACAATTAACGCACTGAAGCACTATGCCGTCCAACAGTGTAAGCAGAAAGTCATGAGACTTGCCACCGCGTAGCGCTCCATTCGCTAGAAGCAAGCTACCCGGAGGCGTTGAGGTGGATGATCCAAACAATTAACGCACTAAAGCACTATGCTCACACACGGCAAGTGTCCTGAAAGTAATGAGACTCGCCGCTGCGTGGCGCTCCATTCGCTTCAAGCAAGCTACCCGGAGGCATATTGATGGAAGTTCCAAACAAATAACGCAATGAAGCACTATGTCCTCATAAAGTGTATGCAGAAAGAAATGAGACTCGCTGCCGCGTGGCGCTCCATTCGCTAGAAAAAAAGTTACCAGGAGGGATTCTGGTGGATGATCCAAACAATTAACGCAATAAAGCACTATGCTCACACACAGTATATGTCCAGAAAGTAATAAGACTCGCCGCTGTTTAACGCTCCATTCGCTAGAAGCAAGCAACCCGGAGGGATTGTTGTGGATGATCCAAACAACTAACGCAATGAAGCACTATGCCCTCATAAAGTGTATGCACAAAGTAATGAGACTCGCCGCTGTGTGGCGCTCCATTCGCTAGAAGCAAGCTACCCGGAGAGATTCTGGTGGATGATCCAAAAAATTAACGCACTGAAGCACTATGCCCTCATAAAGAGTATGCACAGAGTAATGAGGCTCGCCGCCGAGTGGCGATCCATTCGCTAAATCAAGCTACCCGGAGATTTTCTGGTGGATGATCCAAACAATTAACGCACTGAAGCACTATGCCCTCATATAGTGTAAGCAGATAGTACTGAGACTTGCCACAGCGTGGCGCTCCTTTCTTTAGCAGCAAGCTAGTCGCAGGCATTGAGTTGGATGATCCATACAATTAAAGCACTAAAGCACTATGATCACACACAGTATGTGTCCTGAAAGTTATGAGACTCGCCGTTGCGTGGCGCTCCATTCGCTACAAGCAAGCTACCCGGAGGCATATTGGTGGACGATCCAAAAAAATAACGCACTGAAGCACTATGCACTCATAAAGTGTATGAAGAAATTAATGAGACTCGCTGCCGCGTGGCGCTCCTTTCGCTTGAAACAAGCTACCCGGAAGGATTGTGGTGGATCATCCAAAATATTAACGCACTGAAGCACTATGCTCACACACAGTATATGTCCAGAAAGTAATAAGACTCAACGCTGCTTGGCGCTCCATTCGCTTGAAGCAAGCTACCCGGAGGGATTGTTGTGGATGAACAAACAATTAACGCACTGAAGCACTATGCACACATATAGTGTAAGCAGATAGTAATGAGACTTGCCACCGCTTGGCATTCCATTCGCTAGAAGAAGCAACCCGGAGGCATTGTCGTGGATGATCTATACAATTAACGCACTGAAGCACTATGCCCTCATATAGTGTAAGCAGATAGTAATGAGACGTGCCATCGCGTGGCGCTCCATTCGCTAGAAGCAAGCTACCCTTAGGGATTCTGGTGGGTGATCCAAACAATTAACGCACTGAAGCGCTTTGCTCACAAACAGTATGTATGCAGAAAGTAATGAAACTCGCCGCTGCCTGGGGCTCCATTCGCTAGAACGAAGCTAACCTGAGGGATTCTGCTCGATGATAAAAACAATTAACGCACTGAAGCACTATGTTCTCATATATTTTAAGCAGTAAGTAATGAGACTCGCACCTGCGTGGCGCTCCATTCGGAAGAAGCATGCTAACCGGAGCGATTCTGGTTGATGATCCAAACAATTAACACACTGAAGCACTATGCCCTCATATAGTGTAAGCAGAAATTAATGAGACTCGCCGCTGCTTGTCGCTCTATTCGCTACAAGCAAGCTACGCGGAGGGATTCCGGTGGATAATCCAAACAATTAACGCACTGTAGCACTATACCCTTACATAGTGTAAGCAGATAGTAAAGAGACTTGCCATCGCGTCGCACTCGGTTCGTTAGAACGAAGCTAAAGTGAGGGATTCTGATGGATGATCAAAAATTTTAAAGCAGTAAGTAATGGTACTCGCCGCTGCGTGGCGCTCCATTCGCTAGAAGCAAGCTACTCGGAAAGATTCCGGTAGATGATCCAGACAATTTACGCACTGAAGCAATATGCCCTCATATAGTGTAAGCAGATAGTACTGAGACTTGCCACAGCGTGGCGCTCCTTTCTTTAGGAGCAAGCTAGTCGCAGGCATTGAGTTGGATGATCCATAAAATTAACGCACTAAAGCACTATGTTCACACACAGTATGTGTCCTGAAAGTAATGAGACTCGCCGTTGCGTGGCGCTCCATTCGCTACAAGCAAGCTACCCGGAGGCATATTGGTGGAGGATCCAAAAAAAATAACGCACTGAAGCACTATGCACTCATAAAGTGTATGAAGAAATTAATGAGACTCGCTGCCGCGGGCGCTCCTTTCGCTAGAGACAAGCTACCCGGAGAGAATGTGGTGATTGATCCAAACTATTAACGCACTGAAGCACTATGCCCTCATAAATTGTATGCAGTAAGAAATGAGACTCGCCGCTGCTTGGCGCTCCATTCGCCAGAAGCAAGCTACCTGGAGAGATTCTGGTGGATGATCCAAACAATTAACGCACTGAAGCACTATGCACTCATATAGTGTAAGCAGATAGTACTGAGACTTGCCACAGCGTGGCGCTCCTTTCTTTAGCAGCAAGCTAGTCGCAGGCATTGAGTTGGATGATCCATACAATTAACGCACTAAAGCACTATGTTCACACACAGTATGTGTCCTGAAAGTAATGAGACTCACCGTTGCGTGGCGGTCCATTCGCTACAAGCAAGCTACACGGAGGCATATTGGTGGACGATCCAAAAAAATAACGCACTGAAGCACTATGCACTCATAAAGAGTATGAAGAAATTAATGAGACTCGCTGCCGCGTGGCGCTCCTTTCGCTTGAAGCGAGCTACCCGGAGGGATTGTTGTGGATGAACAAACAATTAACGCACTGAAGCACTATGCACACATATAGTGTAAGCAGATAGTAATGAGACTTGCCACCGCGGGCGCTCCATTCGCTATAAGCAAGCTACCCGGAGCGATTCTGGTAATGATCCAAACAATTAACACACTGAACACACTGAACCACTATGCCCTCATATAGTGTAAGCAGAAATTAATGAGACTCGCCGCTGCGTGTCGCTCTATTCGCTACAAGCAAGCTACACGGAGGGATTCCGGTGGATAATCCAAACAATTAACGCACTGAAGCACTATACCCTTACATAGTGTAAGCAGATAGTAAAGAGACTTGCCATCGCGTCGCACTCGGTTCGTTAGAACGAAGCTAAAGTGAGGGATTCTGATGGATGTTCAAAAATTTTAAAGCAGTAAGTAATGGGACTCGCCGCTGCGTGGCGCTCCATTTTCTAGAAGTAAGCTACCCGGAAAGATTCTGGTAGATGATCCAAACAATTTACGCACTGAAGCACTATGCTGATACACAGTAAGTGTCCAGAAAGAAATGAGACTCGCCGTTGCGTGTCGCTCTATTCGCTAGAAGCAAGCTACACGGAGGGATTGTGGTGGATCATTCAAACAATTAACGCAATGAAGCACTATGCTCACATACAGTATGTGTCTAGAAAGTAATGATACTCGCCGCTTCGTGGCGCTCCATTCGCAAGAAGCAAGCTACCAGGAGGTATTCTGGTGTATGATCCAAACAATAACGAACTGAAACACTATGCCCTCATATAGTGTAAACAGAAATAATGAGACTT
Organism: Thermobia domestica; assembly: GCF_964235325.1. Taxonomy (NCBI): domain Eukaryota; kingdom Metazoa; phylum Arthropoda; class Insecta; order Zygentoma; family Lepismatidae; genus Thermobia; species Thermobia domestica. The sequence continues at coordinate 107,877,608 of NC_137459.1, read as the reverse complement.
GCCAACTCGTGGCGCTCCATTCGCTAGAATCAAGCAACCCGGAGGCATTGATGTGGATGATCCAAACAATTAACGCACTGAAGCACTATGCTCACACAGAGTATGTGTCCTGAAAGCAATGAGACTCGCCGTTGCCTGGTGCGACATTCGCTACAAGCAAGCTACCCGGAGGCATATTGGTGGACGATCCAAAAAATAACGCTCTGAAGCACTATGCCCTCATTAAGTGTATGAAGAAAATAATGAGACTCGCTGCCTCCTGTCGCTCCATTCGCTAGAAACAATTTATCCGGAGGGAATGTGGCGGATGATCGAAAATATTATCGCACTGAACCACTATACCCTCATAAAGTGTATGCAGAAACTAATGAGACTCGCTGCCGCGTGGCGCTCCATTCGCCAGAAACAAGCTACCCGGCTGGATTCTGGTGGATGATCCAAAAAATTAACGCACTAAAGCACTATGCTCACACACAGTATATGTCCAGAAAGTAATAAGACTCGCCGCTGCTTCGCGCTCCATTCGCTAGAAGCAAGCTACCGGAGGGATTCTGGTGGATGATCCACACAATTAAAGCACTGAAGCACTATGCCCTCATATAGTGTAAGCAGATAGTAATGAGGGTTGCCACATCGTGGCGCTCCATTCGCTAGCAGCAAGCTAGCCGGAGGCATTGAGTTGGTTATCCATACAATTAACGCACTGAAGCACTGTGTTCACACACAGTATGTGTCCTGAAAGTAATGAGACTCTCCGCTGCGTGGCGCGAAATTCGCTAGAAGCAAGCTACACTGAGGGATTCTGGTGGATGATCCAAACAATTAACGCACTGAAGCATTATGCCCTCATATAGTGTAAGCCAAAAGTAATGAGACTCGGCACTGCGTTGCGCTCCAGTCGCTAGAAGCTAGCTACACGGAGGGATTCTGGTGGATGATCCAAAAAATTAACGCACTGAAGCATTATGCCCTCATATAGTGTAAGCAGATAGTAATGAGACTTGCCACCGTGTGGCGCTCCATTCGCTAGAAGCAAGCTACCCGGAGCGATTATGGTGGATGATCTAAACAATTAACGCACAGAAGCACTTTGCTCACACACAGTATGTGTTCAGAAAGAAATGAAACTCGCCGCTGCGTGGCGCTCCATTCGCTAGAACAAAGCTAACGAGAGGGATTCTGGTGGATGATCCAAACAATTAAAGCACTGAAGCACTATGTTCTCATATAGTTTAAGCAGTAAGTAATGAGACTCGCCGGTGTGTGGCGCTCCATTCGCTAGAAGCAAGCTTCCCGGAGGCATATTGGTGGATGATCTAAACAATTAACGCAATGAAGCACTATGCCCTCATATAGTGTAAAAAGATAGTAATGAGACTTGCTACCGCGTGTCGCTCCATTCGCTAGTAGCAAGCTACCCGAAGGGATTGTGGTGGATGATCTAAACAATTAACGCACTGAAGCACTATGCCCTCATATAGTGTAAGCAGATAGTAATGAGACTTGCCACAGCGCGGCACTCCATTCGCTAGAAGCAAGGTACCCGGAGGCATTGTGGTGGATGATCTAAACAATTAACGCACAGAAGCACTATGCTCACACACAGTATGTGTCCAGAAGAAAATGAAACTCGCCGCTGCGTGGCGCTCCATACGCTACAACGAAGCTAACGTGAGGGATTCTGGTGGATGATCCAAACAGTTAAAGCACTGAAGCAATATGTTCTCATATAGATTAAGCAGTAAGTAATGAGACTCGCCGCTGCGTGGCGCTCAATTCGCTAGAAGCAAGCTACCCGGAGGGATTCTCGTAGATGATCTAAACCACCAACGCACTGAAGCACTATGCTCACACACAGTAAGTGTCCAGAAGGTAATTAGACTCGCCGCTGTGTGGCGCTCCATTCGCTAGAAGAAAGCTACCCGGAGGAATTGTGGTAGATCATCCAAAGAGTTAACGCTCAGAAGTACTGCGCTCAGAAAGAGGATGTGCCCAGAAATTAATCCGACTGGTCGCCGCGTGGCGCTCCATTCGCTAGAACGAAGCTCCCCTGAGGGATTGTGGTGGGGATCCAAACGATTATCGCACTGAAGGACTATGCTCTTATACAGTGTATGCAGAAAGTAATTAGACTACACTGAGAAAAATCCATTATCCGGACAGCGGTATATTGTACAAATACAAGGATTCGTTATGTTTACTAAGGAAATCTGTACGGAGCGTACTTTATCCATATACTACACAGGTATTGCCTTTTACCCGCTTAGATATTACATCATGTCTCTGCAGGATGTCTGACATCTAACGATCTTCTGTATTTTACATACATATACGTATGTTAAATACTTCAGCTATATGTTATATACGTCCATCTGTGTGTGAGATCCAGACCGCCTATAGACACTCTTGCTTTCGAAATGGCTGACGTCATTGAACTACCGTCTTTTGCTTGCGAAACTAGGTTGTTTACAAACGGAAAAGAAGAGAGGAAGGAAACAAAAGCCTGGGTAAGTACAATGGTTAACTACTACTTTAGTTAAATATTCCATTAATTATATATTCTTTTAGTGTAACTTGCTTTAATATAGTATTAACTAAGTAATGTAGTTTATGACTACAATTGTTACTATTGTAACTCGTTATAGATTGAGGAGAATGGAATGGGTGAATCTGAATTTTGAGAAATCTTTGAATATTAATGTTTTGAAACATTTTACGTTTCAAGGTAGCAAAATAAATGTTATGTGTTTATTCATTCGGTTTTATATGTGACGATTTATTACTTGTGCAGATTACTACAGGACTGCTTAACATAATTGCTAAGAAACCGTTTTCAGCGCGAAAATTCCCTTGTGTAGTGAAGATTTAGATTTCTGGGCTTTCTTCATCAATGGCCTTGTTAGCCCGTCACATATGAGGGATGACTTCCCTCGGTGAGCATACTATCCGGGGAAAGGAAGGGAAGAAAGGATTGGGGAAGGAAGAAAACGGCCTGGGACCTATACGTTAGGTACCACTCCAGCATTTGCCTGCTATGAATGAGGAAAACCCAAGGAAACCTCATTCAGGATGGCTGGACTTAAAATCTTTTGATACTTTTTGACCGAGTTCCCCACCGGGATGGAACCCGGGACCGTTCGCACCGAAGGCGAGAGCGTTAGCGACTACGCTACGCGGGGCCACTTGTGTAGTCTAGAAAACTCATTTTTACTAGGATATTTACAACATTTTTTTTGCTTTTAGTTTAACGCCCCATGATTGTACATAAATGTAAGTGAGAAGGTGACGATGAGATACATGATAATGGTGGAATCAAGAAAATGTAAGGAAACTGGAAAGTCTTAAGAATAACCACACCTACAATGTTCACCAAAAGCCTATTTATCGGGAGCAGGAATCGAACCAGGGACCTAATGGGTCAGAGGTAAGCGCTATACTACAGAGCTTTATTTTTTAAAAGAACTTGTTTACATTGAAATATACTGTATATATTTTACGAAAATATTGACATATTTTACAGTCTCACTGAAATTAAAAAAAGAAAGGAGTCAGGGAGTTTACTTGTCAGGTTTTTATTTTTTAATTTAATTTAATTTTATTTTTATTTATTTATTTTTGCTTATGTTCTCTAGTTAATTAATGTTTGGGTTACTGAGAAGTAAAACCTTTTTAGTATTATTGTTATGTCATCACTTTGGGACCAAAAAGTTAGAATTTTTTTCTTGTGTTTTCATATAGGAAGTTGGTGAGTTTGTGCCTTAGCATTGGTTTGGTTTCTATAACGTAATTGAAGGTCATGTTGAGTTGTGTCTTGGCGGGTTTGAGTTCGTGAAGTGTCAGGCACTGCATGTGCCCCTGTCTTCTGTCTGTGATGTTTCCTGGTTTTGGGCTGTGACGTATTTATGTTGAGGAGTACCAACGCAGGCCGCGTGATATAGCTACAACCAGCCTCAACAGCTACGAGTACCAGACGTTTAAATTTCACCTTTCGTTACGGCGTGACTAATGCAGTATAGTACTAGGTTCAAATTCTATGGCTGGTAAAAACGGTATATTACTTTCGTGGTGTGGTAAGAAACACAACGTAGTAGTTATTAGTTTAATTAGTGTTTCTTCATAGTATTGTTTCACTATTTCTAGAAGGAATTAAGTATTAACGAAGTAATGAATAAGCAAAAACACACTTTGATTGGCTTTACTATTTCTCATACTCCATTGAGAATGTTTTGATCCTCAGTTGCGCAAACATCCAGTGTGCGTTTTTGTGTGTGTGTGTGTGTTTACACTGCCGCCTTACAGATGAGTTCCCTCGTGGCTAAGTGGTTGGTGTACACGCCTTTGGCGTGGGATACCCGCGTTCGATTCCCGGGCGGAGCTTATGTGATTCGGATTCCACATTAATCTTTAGGCCACGTCTAATACAGCCTTGCTGAAAGGAACGTTAAAATCAATTCACCACTGTTTTACAGATGCAATTGTTCGATTCCGAGTTCGAATAAAGCTTTTTACGAGCAGGGGGCGACTTTTATATATAAGTAGTAATGGGGCGACTTGGTCTCACTTTTTGGCCCCTGGGTCCATGCCTCAGGACCCATGGTCCCTGGCCGGGGTCAATGACCTAGGGGTACCTAGGACCACCCCCTAAAATTTGGCAGGGGTACATAGGACCACCCCCCAGGACCCATGGTCCCTGGCCCGTGTCAATGACCTAGGGGTACTTAGGACCTCCCCTCTAGATTTTGGCAGGGGTACATAGGACCACCCCTTAAATTTTGGAAATTGCCAAATCTAAAAATTGGGTGTGGTAGCCTAGAACCACAGTATGTACCTCTATCAGTATTGGGTGTCTATGTCGTTCCCTTTTATGAGTAAAAAATTGCCAAAAATTCAAATTTCGGAGGTTTTTGACCTAATTTATCCCCTTGGATGAGGTATTATTACCCTATATGGTTATATGGGCGTATACAGGGATTCATTCCCTTTTATAAGACATGGGTATATTAATGCACCCCTTGAAATTTTTGGGAGGGGTACTTTGGCCCACCCCTTCAATTTTGGAAATTGCCCAATTTCAACATTGGGTATTATAGTACAGGACCCTAATATGTATTATGATAAATTTGGGTGGTCCACCTCGTTCCCTTCTAGGGGTACAAAATTGCCAAAATATAAACGTAAGCAATACGTAGTACCACGTGTTTGGTTTTTGGTCGATTTTATCCCCTTTGATGAGGTTATTATCCTATATATATAGTTATTTGGTCATGTATAGGGGTCCATTACCTTTCATAAGATATGGGTATATTTGTGCACCCCGGGAGGGGTACTTTTGGCCCACCCCTTAAATTTTGGAAATTGCTCATTTTATATATTTGGTATTATAGTACGGGACCCTAACATGTATTATAATAAATTTGGGTGGTCCACTTCGTTCCCTTTTAGGGGTACAAAATTGCCAAATTTTAGTACAACCACGTGTTTTGGTTTTTGGTTATTTTATTCCCTTGGATGAGGTCCTATTACCTTATATGGGTGTATACAGGTGTTTATTTCCTATTGTAAGACGTAGGTACATTTGTGCACCCCGGCAGGAGTGCCTTGGCCCACCCCTTAAAGTTTGGAAATTGCTCAATTTAAACATTTGGTATAATAGTATAGAACCCTAATATAGATCACTATAAATTTTTCGGTGGTCTATCTCGTTCCCTTTTAGGGGTACAAAATTGCCAAAATATAAACGTAAGCATTACGTTGTACCACGTGTTTGGTTTTTGACCTAATTCATTTCCTTGGATGAGATCCTATTACCTTATATGGTTATATGACCATGTATAGGAGTCCATTCCCTATTATGAAACATAAGTACATATGTGTACCCCCGGGAATGGTACCTTGGCCCGCCCCTTAAGTTTTTAGAAATTGCCAAATCTAAACATTTGGTATCATAGTACTGGACCCTAATATATATTACTACAAAATTTGGGTGGTCCACCTCGTTCCCTTTTAGGGTGCATTTTGTTCCGCTTTAGGAGTGAACCTTGCAATCGTCCCGAGTTTGATTCTTGGAAATGTTGAATTTAACGTCCCCGCGAAAACGGTGAGAGATGATAGGACGAAACATGAACTTACTTGACTGAGGATTGAAGCAGTGACCTCATACAGTAGAGAGACAAGCACTGAGCCATCGTACACGTGTGTTGATTACTATGCAATAGTCCCGAGTTTGATTCTTGGTGCTAGTTTCAGGAAATGTTAACGTCCCACTTGAAACGATGATGAGACATGAGAAAACATCATAAACTTACTTGCTTGCGGATTGAAGCAGAGATCTCACATATTTGAGCCACTATGGCCCATTGAGAAGTTCAGTTTTTTGATTACTATGTCATGGTCCCGAGTTCGATTTTTGTGTTAGTTTAAGAAATGTTGAGTTTAACGTCCCCTTGAAACGATGATGAAAAATGATAGGAGGAAACATGAACTTACTTCGTTGTGGATTGAAGCGCTGAGCCGTCGTACTCCATTCAGTGCGAACAGTTTCGCGTATGAAAAGAAGACGAGCAGATTATGTTACATTACACATTTCAGTGCGAGCAGTTTACACTAGGTTTATGTTTCATATAGAAAGATAGAAGATCTGCGTTGTCATCTTTTTACTTCGTGTGCAACTTTGACCTTGAAGAAAACCTTGTTGACTCAGTGCTAGCATTGACGTATACACACAATCTTATTGTTTAGTTGGCTGTATTTAGAGATGAATCAGACATGTAAGGTTGCTGGTTCGAATCTAGTTGTGTTCGCTGTAACTCAGGGTCTGAGCGATACTTACCGAAATTTTTCCAGTGTTGCCAACACTATCAGAATGAATCGATTCATTTAGTCGGAGCAGTTTCGTGACGAAAACAGAATTTTGTTTTGCACACAAAAATTTTTCTGAAACAGAATTTTGTTTGTACATAAAAATTTTTTTCTGAAACAGAATTTTGTTTGTACATAAAAATTTTCTGAAACAGTTTTTGTTTTGTACACACAAAAAAATTTTCTGAAACAGAATTTTGTTTTCGTACACAAAAAATTTTTTCTGAAAACATTTTTTTTTCGTACACAAAAATTTTCTGAATCAGTTTTTTTTTCGTACACAAAAAATTTTCTGAAACAAAAATTTAGTTTGATTTTTTTTTCGCAAAACATTGATTTATTTTATCGGTAAACTGATTCAGAAAAAAGAAATTGAAATCGCAGTACAGGAAAAAGAATTTGATTTTAGGATGTGAAATAAAAACACAGAATCATGTTTTTGTACATTTATTTTTAGCATGTGAAAATGAATACAGAATTTCTTTTTTCTTCAAAGGAAGACGTGTCCGTGACGGGTACAAATTCTGTAAAGAGAAAATAAAACATATGAATATACATGGTAATATTTATTTTGTTTCCTGTGAAAGAAGAAAAACAGATTATTAACATCGAACTAACTGATCAAGAGAGAGTGAGGTGAGAAAAGAAACGCAAATGTGACGTACCTGAATTCCTTTTTTTTCTCCACGGGTTTCTGCAAGGTGATGTCATCTGAGTTTTTGTCTTCGCTGTGGCCTTGTTGAAGCATGTCCCGTGTTGCGTTGATTCTTTGCCCGTCTTTGGGAGGTGATGTTGGTGGGATTAGGGGAAAATATGGCTGTTATTCTGTTCTGGCTTTTTTATACCCATAGGGCAATGTCTCGTATGTGTCTGGTATTAATCGGCGTTTTTTATAGTTGAAACTGTACTTCTTTTCTTCAGGTTTTGTGACAAGATGATGATCGTGGGTTCTGTAAATTTTGTGCGGCGTGCTAATGGAGATTTTTTCATTCGATTGATTTATGATCATTTGCTCCAGACTGTTAAAATTTAGCTTTTGACTTGCAGTATAATTGAGTGTGAATCCACGAATTTTGCATACATAACTGGTTGATTTCGTGTCGGGGTTGTAGATTTCCAAGGCGTACTGTTTTGGGCCACCAGACACGAATTTTTTAATGTATGCTTTTGGTCCAATTGATTCAAGTTCATTTGACATTGAACCAAGAAATACTTCTGGTTCTATTGTGGGCTGTGATGGTCGCTGCGTGAATATCACTGAATCTGTATCGAAATATAATACTCTTTCTTGCAGAAGTTCTAAATATTTGTAGAGTTCCAGACGAGCTTGACACGTTGTAAATGCTCCAAGGACAACATTAGCATTGTGATTTTGTACTGGAACATCATCTTCATATTGCCAATAAAGGTATAACATCGAATCGTTAACAGGTAAAATTTGGTTGACTTTTATGTCTGGAGCAGTTAATTTTTGATACAGTTCTTTGGGGTCGTTAATGATGGTCGTTTGGCTGAAATTGTCTCTTATAGCGAGTCGTCCCCAGAAGGCATTCAAACAGAGCTTTGCAAGACTACGACGTGCTGAATTTGTCATTATATTTGCTGCATCTAAAGTTATGCCTTCCCGTTGTTGTACCACTTGGATATACTGCTGCTTTTCTTCTTCGGTGACGCAATTGGCAGGCCAACCAGAAGCTTCCAGCTTAGATTTCAAAAATGTGTTAATGTATTCGCTGAATAATCCACCAGTCTTGGTTTCTGGATCATATACGGTGATGTCGTAATCCCAAATTTCGTAAATTTCAATGACTTGATACCCAAGTTCAATGGCTTTTTTAATTTCATAGGACACCCATGTTCCTGTTAGACTTCGTTCACTGTCCGAATGTGTACATTCAGAATCTTGATTTAATGCTGTGGCACAGGCAGCACAAAGTGGAAACAACAACTTCTTATTTGAACGAAATGGCAGCACTGGATGAAACACATTTCTGCTAGGCAAGATCTTCAACTTGACCAATCCGTTGACAGTTTGAATGTCGGGCATTTCTGGATCTCCCTGTAGATATATTCGTGGATGCCCTATTGGATACCGTCCACATTTATTCACATAAGGATACAGGGAGACGATATCCAAGAATTTTATTTCTTCGCCTTCATTTTCATTTGCGACGTGGTACAATTTAATGGCATTAACACGGCCACCATAGAAGCTGTCTCTTGGATTTAATGGTGTCTTATTAGTATAAGGATGTGTGCTTAAAGAAGAGGCCAATGCTGGATTGGATTTTAACACTTGACGAAATTCACATTCCCACATTTCATGTACTTTATATCCCATGGATCGTAATAACTTCATTTACGCTGTGTTCTCTCGTAGCGATAGTTCATTGTTTCTTCGGAGTTCTCATAAATGGGTTGATCACGGCCTGTAGGGACACATAGAGGACAGCCGTGGAATCTGCACCCTTCAAATTCATACACGTGTTCCTCATCAGTGTCGGGATCTTTGTAGTAACCGTCCAGATGAAAACCAGCAACATAAACTTCTTTTCCTCTCGCAGCATGTTGAATTGAATGACCCTCTTTTTCCTCCATGTAGGCAAGCCACTGCAAAGCAATCCGTGACTGATTGTTTCTGTGACGGTATCCTCGTGCAGGGAGAATGCTAATAGTATTAGGTTTTAAGAAATTTCGTCGAAATACTAAATTGCACGCACTCGCCAAAGTGATAGCCTCCAGGAAAGGATTGACGTGAGTTTCTTGTTCAAAAGTGGTCATGAAAGATATACAAGCCAATCGAAGTACGTTGACGTCCTGGATACAATAGTTTACCAATTCTTTTTGGAAAATAAACGTATCGTTCTGGTGTTCGTTATACCATGTCATGAATTTTTCTCGTTCATCCACTTTCATTTCATCTGCACCATAATAATGGATGTCCGGTAATTTTCCCACATACGTTTGATTTGCAGCAGTATTAAAAAAGTGTGGAAAATATCCCTTGGTCGCGGGTAAATGAAATGCCTTGGATAATTTACTTAAAGCCATTGGCATGAAATTTAAGGAGTCAATAAACGATAAGTGATTCACTTTCATGCTTAAAATTTTTGCTCCGTTCAAGATCAAAGTAGGTTTCAATTCATGTTCTTCCACTAAAGATTTAAGAATAAAATGACCATAATATCCCTTACAATTATGTGCCAAAGATACAATAAGTTTGATGTTGGGTCGTGGTTGACGTAAATACGCAAGAAAGGCATTGATCGGATCATCTTGAAAAATATGTTCTCGCTGTCCACAAACTTCACACGGATGATGTATATCCTCATCTTGAACACAGTTGTAACATACTTGTTGGGCCACCAGTAAATTGGGCTTATGAATGAACGTGTCTTCATCGAAGAAAGTATCCTGTGTGGCTTCGATATCATAGAAGACAATCATAGCTTTCTTGGCATGTAACACTGATGGAACTCCAGGTTTTAATTGAGTCGTATCAGGCTTCATGTAGCATTGGTGGGTAGACGTAACATGTTTATGGCACACATTACAAAAATAATCAGTACAATCATGTTTTCTTTCCCCTGTATGGACAAACGAATAAATGCGTAGACATTTGGCACACTGTTTCACCATCTTGCATATTGGTTGGCCTTTATGATATGGTACAGTTAGATGATTTGTATAGCATGTTTCACCATAAAATTCACGATTGCATTCTAGGCACTGCTTCTCCGTATTGGTCTTACTGCATGGCGGTTTCTGCAAACATTTCTCACACATGGCCGAACAGTTCTTGACGTGTCTATTTCTGTTATTATATTTTTTGTGGCATGCAGCACAATAGTAGTTGGTAGAAAAAACAGACGTTAATGACGTGATGATGTCATAATGAGAATTGATGCACATTAAATTGATTGGAATTTTGTCTTCGCCACCAGGCCCTTCATACAGAATATCTTCTCCGGAAAAGCTAGTGTATACGGTAAGTTTATAATTTGTCAAGTAGCGTTGCAATTGTCGTAATTCTTCCACGGATCCCCCATGCTCTAAATTCACTGATGATCTGGACAAAAGTTCATGTACGGCTGGAATAACAACACACTTTCTCTGGTTGTGATATTGATCGTAAACTTTTTTATTTGTATCCTTATATTTCTTTAGGCCAATAGCAATCACAATCGCATACGCTAAACATTTCTTGTCGGTGTTTTTTACACGTAAAATGCCTTTCTTGCACTTTAATAATTCGTCGTTTGATAAAAGACCTCGACGCACCAATCCAAATCCACGGGGCACATCCACATGATGAAAATGGACAATGAACGGTTCGTTCATGAGAAAACTATCGTTACTTTGAAGGATGCGATCAAAGGATGCCCATAAAGTCTCCAGTGTCAAATTACTTGCATGCCGGAAAGATAGATAAAATGGCTTGTTCTTCTCATCGTGGGATAAAATCGATAATCCAACCATCGATGATTCGTCGACGTTTTCCAATAAATAATCCAACATCTGTTGAAAGGAGGCCTGAACCCACTCCACAATATCGGTGCCACTGGTCGGAGCATTAATTTGAATTTCCAGCATTCGTCCTTCAAGATTAAAACGCCGATAATGTCTATTGATTTCTCGCAAGACAGTAAAGCCAGAAGTAGCCATATTCAAATAGGGAAAAAAGGTAAGGTAAGCAAAAAAAGGAATAGGCAAAGAAAAACAAATATCTAAAACGAAAAGAGAAAAAAAGCACGAATTAAAATTGAATTCAGAGATCACTACGTTATCAAAATGACTACACGATCAATCCTAAAAGAATGATCATATCTCAAATAGTTCTACTACTGAAACGTTTTATTGTCGTCAAACCGGACCAACATCAACATGTAAATGACCTAAGTTTCTGTAGTGATAAAAAGAATAAATGAAATTGTTTTTCTAACTGTGCTGAAAGAATCATTGTAGTAAGCATTTTTTCCTCTGACACTGAACTTTAAAACGTATGACGAACATGAAACGAAAACAAAATCTCATGCGCTTGCTTTTCTCGAGCTAAGGCAAGAAAGACTCGAATTCGTTTCTCGGCGGGAGATCAGATCCCACATTAAACTGCAAGTCCACGTCTCACGTTGTAGGGAACAAATTCGTGCGTAGTTTCTTTGTTTACTTTCAGAAACTGAGCTAAGTGGTTAGCGTTACGCACCTCTGGCCCGGGGTTCAACACCCAGTATGCGATCAGATTCAACATTAAGCTGTATTCCTAGCCCCCCCACTACTGAAGGGACGCTAAAACCAAAATCAACAAATTTCTCGTGCTTACTTCTAATGTGTGGGATGTGGCCCGGGTTCAACACCCAGTATGCGCTCAGATTCAACATTAAGCTGTATTCCTAGCACCCCACTACTGAAGGGACGCTAAACCAAAATCAACAAATTTCTTGTGCTTACTTCTAATGTGTGGGATTCCTAATTCGATCCCCGGTCAAGTTATTCTTCCATTTGCTAAATATTTCGTGTTAAAATAAAACAATGATAACAATGTTATCCTCATGCAAAAAACACTCCATTGATGTTAAGAAAACGCAGTCGATACTTACCTCAAATTCAAGGAACGGAGTAAAGTCACGCTGTCACTAGAGGTACACCTACGTTCATTCAAGATCTTCGTGGAAGTAGGATTTGAAAATGAAATTAAGAAATTTATTTAGGTCTAAAACGTGTTCAACTATAAAGTGACATCACTATCAGCCAATCAGAAACGAGGAAAATGAATCAATGACATCACGGAGAACCAATGAAAACACAGCTTTCATCATGAGCCGAAACGTGATGTAAGAAGCAATCTGATTGGTTGTGACATTATTCACGTTTTTTCTCCTTACACATCAATCGTTACGACATCTAGTATCGCAATTTTGATAATGACATCATACCGTTGACTCGTTAGTTTCTTACGACATTCAAATTAACACATCTAAAATGTGATTCATTTTCCTTAAACTTGATTGAAAAAATGTAACACTCATCGATATGTTACGAAACTGTCTTTGACATAAATGTAAAGTTGAGCTTTAAAAGTCCGTCAGCTGAGAAAAAATGCTGATGTAGTAAAAGCAGATTCTGCAATTTCACAATAACAAGCTTCTATGCGTAACAACAAGCAGAAATGTGTAGTAATGTAACATAATCTGTTCATGTTCTTTTCATACGCAAAACTGCTCGCACTGAATGGAGTACGGTGGCTCAGCGTTTTTTTTTTTTCTGATGTGTGAGTTCTCTGCTTCAATCCGCAAGCAAGTAAGTTTATGATGTTTTCTCATGTCTCATCATCGTTTCAAGTGGGACGTTAAATTTTTCTAACACTAGCACCAAGAATCAAACTCGGGACCATTGCATAGTAATCAACACACGTGTACGATGGCTCAGTGCTTGTCTCTCTACTGTATGAGGTCACTGCTTCAATCCTCAGTCAAGTAAGTTCATGTTTCGTCCTATCATCTCTCACCGTTTTCGCGGGGACGTTAAATTCAACATTTCCAAGAATCAAACTCGGGACGATTGCAAGGTTCACTCCTAAAGCGGAACAAAATGCACCCTAAAAGGGAACGAGGTGGACCACCCAAATTTTGTAGTAATATATATTAGGGTCCAGTACTATGATACCAAATGTTTAGATTTGGCAATTTCTAAAAACTTAAGGGGCGGGCCAAGGTACCATTCCCGGGGGTACACATATGTACTTATGTTTCATAATAGGGAATGGACTCCTATACATGGTCATATAACCATATAAGGTAATAGGATCTCATCCAAGGAAATGAATTAGGTCAAAAACCAAACACGTGGTACAACGTAATGCTTACGTTTATATTTTGGCAATTTTGTACCCCTAAAAGGGAACGAGATAGACCACCGAAAAATTTATAGTGATCTATATTAGGGTTCTATACTATTATACCAAATGTTTAAATTGAGCAATTTCCAAACTTTAAGGGGTGGGCCAAGGCACTCCTGCCGGGGTGCACAAATGTACCTACGTCTTACAATAGGAAATAAACACCTGTATACACCCATATAAGGTAATAGGACCTCATCCAAGGGAATAAAATAACCAAAAACCAAAACACGTGGTTGTACTAAAATTTGGCAATTTTGTACCCCTAAAAGGGAACGAAGTGGACCACCCAAATTTATTATAATACATGTTAGGGTCCCGTACTATAATACCAAATATATAAAATGAGCAATTTCCAAAATTTAAGGGGTGGGCCAAAAGTACCCCTCCCGGGGTGCACAAATATACCCATATCTTATGAAAGGTAATGGACCCCTATACATGACCAAATAACTATATATATAGGATAATAACCTCATCAAAGGGGATAAAATCGACCAAAAACCAAACACGTGGTACTACGTATTGCTTACGTTTATATTTTGGCAATTTTGTACCCCTAGAAGGGAACGAGGTGGACCACCCAAATTTATCATAATACATATTAGGGTCCTGTACTATAATACCCAATGTTGAAATTGGGCAATTTCCAAAATTGAAGGGGTGGGCCAAAGTACCCCTCCCAAAAATTTCAAGGGGTGCATTAATATACCCATGTCTTATAAAAGGGAATGAATCCCTGTATACGCCCATATAACCATATAGGGTAATAATACCTCATCCAAGGGGATAAATTAGGTCAAAAACCTCCGAAATTTGAATTTTTGGCAATTTTTTTACTCATAAAAGGGAACGACATAGACACCCAATACTGATAGAGGTACATACTGTGGTTCTAGGCTACCACACCCAATTTTTAGATTTGGCAATTTCCAAAATTTAAGGGGTGGTCCTATGTACCCCTGCCAAAATCTAGAGGGGAGGTCCTAAGTACCCCTAGGTCATTGACACGGGCCAGGGACCATGGGTCCTGGGGGGTGGTCCTATGTACCCCTGCCAAATTTTAGGGGGTGGTCCTAGGTACCCCTAGGTCATTGACCCCGGCCAGGGACCATGGGTCCTGAGGCATGGACCCAGGGGCCAAAAAGTGAGACCAAGTCGCCCCATTACTACTTATATACAATCCAAGCATTTTAGTTATCAGTCAGTGATGCAATATATATATATATTACAAAATTGAAAGTGACTAAGTTTGTGACTCTTAATCTCTTAGGGCCGCGGTAGCTCAGTGGTAGAGTGTTCACCTCTGGTGCTTGGGGTCCCGGGTTCAATCTCAGCCCCCGCCAAATGAACTTTGTGGTGGACAAACAGATTGTGCGTGGGTTTCCTGGGGGTTGTCCCGTTTCCTCCCACTTTCTTCATTCCACCATTTCATTCATTACTCATAATCATCGTCTCCTTTAGCCTAACCGGCATAACCGTAAGACGTAGAACTCAAGATTTCATTTCATTTTCATTTCCATTGTAGCTCTCCCCGCAGCCAGTGTTGCCAAAATGTTGACAATAAGTTTGCGAAACGAGAGGTGACGACTCCAGTTTTGGGTGGAATTGTCGCTATAAAAAATAATCGAGAAATTCATTGTCTATAATTATTGTTTTAAAGTTGTAGATGTAAACTAAACAATATGTTCTACTCACTGGCGCAAATCCCGGGGGGATGACGAGTACATGTCCCCTCCAATCTTGGAACTGAGGGGGACTTCTCCCCAATAATCCGATTTGAAATGTGTTTTTTGGAGAAATTTGATGATTTTTGTCCGAAGGAACGTGAGATAAAATAGACGTCCCCCGGAATAAGCCTCAAATCTGCAGCCTCCCAACGCTAAAGACAACTCTGATCCTCCACAACATTGTTTTTCAACTTCATAAGTATTTTGGACATCGCAAAAAAAAAAAAAAGTATGGTAACGGTCTTACCATTCCCCCCAATGATGAAGACAGATTTGCGCCGCTGTTCTACTCACATCTTTGTAAACAGGGCGCAACCAATCCTTTAATTCAGGGATCATTTCAGATTGTTTCGGGTACTTTTGTTCATATTGTGGAGTCAAAATAGTTCCGAAATAATTAACACTACAGTACTTACGCTAAGCAATTTTTTTTTGTAAAAAAAAAAGTGCAGAATAATTAAAAGACCCCAAAGGACAAATATAACAAACACCCACTTCGCCTTCATTCACGCATCTATAGCTAATCTTGTTGCTATCGGTAATGATGTATCACGTGTGTCTCTTAACGAAACTGTGCGAACTAAAGGACATCAAGTTTGTAGTTGTTCTTCGTTAGAGGGCAAGGGTAATATAACAATGCAGGATTGTGGAGCAGTGGGTACGCTGTATTTCCAAACTCTTCATCATTTGCGCTGATTAAAACAAACAGACAAAAGAACAAACAGAAGCATTATTAGTTCCAAAACTGTTTTGAACTAATAATGCTTCTCTACTCATGAACATTTTGTTTGCAGCAAAAAGTCGCTAAATGTGTAAGTAGCTAAATCGTCATTGAAAAATCACCCAAAAAAGTCTCCAATCGGAAAAAATATTTTTTGTCGCTATCATAGGGCGACTATAGTCCCGTTTTGACCGGGGCAGTCCCGTTTTAGGGGCGTGTCCCGGCCGTCCCGTCAGTAGATGGAAAAAAGTAGTATTCGTCCCGTTTTATGTAAATGAAAGAAGTAAATAACAAACCCAGTACCTTTACTCCTTTTAAAAGTATTAATAATTAATAACAACAAAGAGGCAAAAATTGAACTGAAATTCCCTATATTAAACATACCCTATAGTTCGTAGTACTGCTCGAAGGGCAGCAGAGATTTAGCAGTTGGTTGTGTGTTGAACAAACTTCAACGTGTCTTTCCTTTTTCATAAGTACCCGCTCAGTAACAGAGAGAGAGGGGGGAACTCTGATATCAAGGCACTGATAAGAACAAAGGTAGATCTAAAAGTCTTGGGTTCCCAGAACCTGTCCCGTTTTTAACTGAAAATTTTATGGTCACCCAACGCTATCGTTGAGGTCGAATTCCCCTGATTTAGCGACCTTTCCCAAAATTGGCAACGGTGAACCCCACAAAACAACACCAAGTCATCTTTAGCCTAGCCAGCATAATAGTAAAGATTTCATTTCATTTCGAACAACACCCCCAGAAACCTACTCTTATATCATTCCCAAAACACCCTTTTGTACAGTTCTCCCTATTCGAAAAAAAATTGTAAATAGCAGGGTTCATACATAAATATGGAACTCAATTTCCCTGAATTTTACAGGTTTTCCAGGTATTAATTTTGCAATTTCCAGGTCTAGTGGAAGAAACTAATAATACGAGAACACATAAATTTTAAGAATACTATATTTATATATTTGAGAATAGCCACCCTTCTTCCCAATGAACGATAGCAATTAAATATTGAGTCACAAGAAAATATCCGTGTAACGTGGGTTCCTGTCACCACGGCATGGCGCGTCCTCAGGTTGCGGATCGAGGAGAAGGCCTCTAGATATAGAGGTTAGCTGCGAATATACTGAATAAGCAGTCGCGGACAGACGACTAGGAGTGGTCCTCCAGCTTGGGGGTTTGGGTAAGGCTAACACCCTCATCCTGTAAAAAAAGGTACTTGTTCAGAAACATTCACAAAAGCCTCGGACAAGGACTGATAACTTGGCACGACATCAGCAAAAGAAAATGGACATGAGATTTGGAACATGGAATATTAGAAGTCTTTATAGGGCAGGCGCGTTAAAATCTGTAACGAGTGAGTTAGAGAAATACAGGATGGACTTAGTAGGAGTTCAGGAAGTTAGGTGGGAAGGAAATGGATCTGAGAATTCCGGAAATTTTACGTTCTTTTACGGGGAAGGAAATAAAACTCACCAGTTAGGAACAGGGTTTTTCGTTCACAAACGAATATTACCAGCAATTAAACGGGTTGAATTTGTTACTGACAGACTTTCTTTTATTACTCTTAAGGGACGGTGGTGTGATATTATTGTTTTAAATGTACATGCTCCAACTGAAGATAAGGGTGACGATATAAAAGATAGTTTTTACGAAGAAGTGGAACGGATATTTGACCAATTCCCGCGATACCATATGAAGATTCTATTAGGGGATTTCAATGCGAAGGTAGGACGAGAGGATATTTTCAAACCGATTATAGGGAACGAAAGTTTGCATAAGGAAAGTAATGACAACGGTGTTAGACTCGTGAACTTTGCAACATCCAAAAACCTAATCGTGAAGAGTACAAAATTCCCACATCGCGACGTTCATAAATATACTTGGACATCACCAGACGGAAAAACACATAATCAAATTGATCACGTTTTAGTAGATAGAAGAAGACAATCTAGCATAATTGACGTCCGGTCGTTTAGAGGGGCTGATTGTGATACTGATCACTACCTGGTAGTAGTGATAATGCGGGAGAGATTATCGTTCAATAAAGGTAATATTCAATGTCCGAAAACGGAGAGATTTAATTTAAAGAAATTAGAAGAGAGCCATGTAAGAAAGGAATACCAGATTGAAGTTTCGAATAGATTCTCTGTTTTTTTGAAGACTCGGGGTGCACTAGTGTTGAGGATACTTGGATTGAAATTAGAGATAGCATTAAAAGTTCAGCAATAGAAAAATTGGGACACGCGGAAATGCGTAGGAACAAACCATGGTTCGACCAAGAATGCATTAAACTATCAGAGAAGAGAAAACAGGCAAAATTACGGTGGCTACAAAATCCGAATGAAACTACTACACAAAATTTCGCAGATATCAGGCGGGAAACTTCCAAAACTTTTAGAACAAAGAAACGCGATTTTCTGAAAGCTAAAATTAAGGAACTTGAAGATAATAGTAAAAATAAAAATATTCGGGACATGTATAAGGAGATCAGCGAATTTAAGAAAGGCTATCAACCTTGTGCTTATATATTAAAGAAGTCTGACGGAACAGTTCTCACCGATACGGATAGCCTCTTAAATAGATGGAAAGATTTCTTTGACGATTTGCTGAACACGCAGCTAAAAACTAATGTGCGTGGAGAAAAGGAGATACACACCGCAGAACCGTATATTCCAGAACCCAATCGAATAGAAGTGGAAGCCGCTATAAAGAAATTAAAGAAACATAAATCTCCGGGTGTAGATGAAATTCCGGCTGAGTTAATTTTAGCTGGAGGCGAAAAATTGTGGAACAAGATACACAAACTCATTCTCCTTATCTGGAACAAGGAAGAATTGCCACAAGAGTGGAAAGAATCAATCATTATTCCAATTCACAAGAAAGGCGACAAAACTGACTGTAATAATTATCGAGGAATTTCTCTTCTGTCAACATCCTATAAAATCCTTTCAAATATTCTGTTAGCAAGATTGACCCCATACGCAGATGAAATTATTGGAGATTATCAGTGCGGATTTAGACGAAATCGATCAACTATCGACCAAATATTTACCATTCGCCAAATACTCGAAAAGAAGTGGGAATACAATACCCCGGTACATCAACTATTTATTGATTTTAGAAAGGCTTACGACTCGGTTAGGAGAGAAACATTATACAACGTTCTTACAGAACTTGGAATACCGAGAAAGCTAATTAGATTAATTAAGATATGTTTAAGTGAATCCCAAAGTAAAGTCCGGGTAGGAAAATTTTTGTCGACGAGCTTCCACGTCGAAAATGGCCTGAAACAAGGAGATGCGTTGTCGCCATTATTATTTAACTTTGTGCTGGAATACGCCATAAGGAAAATCAAAGATAGCAACCAGGGCCTAGAGTTGAACGGCATTCACCAGGTTATGGCATATGCTGATGATGTAAATTTAATAGGGGATGATAGGAGAACAGTAGAAATAAATGCAGAGATCTTATTAAACGCTTGCACGGACATGGGTTTAGAAGTAAATGCAGAGAAAACTAAATACATGGAAGTGCGTCGGGACCGTAATACGGCAAATTGTGGAGGCGTTAAAATATTAAATAATGCTTTTGATAAAGTGGATACTTTCAAATATTTAGGATCAATATTAACAGACGAAAATCATATTCACGAAGAAATTAAATGTCGACTAAAAGTAGGAAATTCGTGTTACTATTCGGTTCAAAATCTCTTGTCGTCGCGAATTCTGTCGAGGAATTTGAAGCTTAAAATATATAAAACGATAATCATGCCTGTTGTTCTGTATGGTTGCGAAACATGGTCGCTTACTCTGAGGGAAGAACATAGACTGAAAGTATTTGAGAACAGGATCCTGAGAAGAATATTCCGACCCAAGAGGAACGAGAATGGGGAATGGCGGAAGCTTCATAACGAGGAACTACATAGTTTATACGGTTTACCCAACATTGTTAGGGTCGTCAAGTCTAGGAGGCTTAGGTGGGCAGGTCATGTAGCTAGAATGGAAGAAAGTAGAAACGCTTTCAAAGTCTTGACTGGTAGACCCATAGGAAAACGACCATTAGGAAGACCTAGGCGCAGATGGGAGGACAATATTAAGATGGATCTCGCAGAAATAGGAATACAAAGTAGAAACTGGATGCAATTGGCTAAGGATAGAGGTCAGTGGAGAGCTTTTGTGAACGCGGCACTGAACCTCCGGGTTCCATAGGCCATAGAGTTAGTTAGTTAGTTAGTCACAAGAAAATATATAATTAAAATAAATAAAATTTAAGTGAAAAATATTAAGTTGAGAAGCCTACTAAGGGAATTAATTAAACACTTTTGTTCCATACTTGAATACATTCAAAATATACAAAAATATTGGGTTGCGGAAGAAAAAAGGGCCCGCGAGATTTTAACTGATTCTTGTAGTACTCGACGGCAGAAATCGATTACTGAAAGAATTTTCAAAATCGGCGCAGGCAAACATGGAGAAAATTTCATTTTCATATTCCGGTTCAAAATGGGGAAGAAAAAAGGACCGCGAGATTTTAACTGATTCGTGTAATACTCGGCGAGAAAAATCGACTAGTGAAGGAATTTTCAAAATCGGCGCAGTCAAGCATGAAGAAAATCGCATTTTCATGTACCGGTTCAAAATAGGGAAGAAAAAGGGCTTTCGAGATTTTAACTGATTCTTGTAGTACTCGACGACAGAAATCGATTACTGAAAGAATTTTCAAAATCGGCGCAGGCAAACGGAGAAAATTTCATTTTCATGTTCCGGTTCAAAATGGGGAAGAAAAAAGGACCGCGAGATTTTAACTGATTCGTGTAATACTCGGCGAGAGAAATCGACTAGTGAAGGAATTTTCAAAATCGGCGCAGGCAAACGGAGAAAATTTCATTTTCATGTTCCGGTTCGAAATGGGGAAGAAAAAAGGACCGCGAGATTTTAACTGATTCGTGTAATACTCGGCGAGAGAAATCGACTAGTGAAGGAATTTTCAAAATCGGCGCAGGCAAACATGGAGAAAATTTCATTTTCATGTACCGGTTCAAAATAGGGAAGAAAAAGGGCTTTCAAGATTTTAACTGATTCTTGTAGTACTCGACGACAGAAATCGATTACTGAAAGAATTTTCAAAATCGGCGCAGGCAAGCATGAAGCAAATCGCATTTTTATGTACCGGTTCAAAATGCGGAAGAAAAAGGGCCCGCGAGATTTTAACTGATTCTTGTAGTACTCGACAAGAGAAATCGATTAGTGAAGGAATTTTCAAAATCGGCGCAGTCAAACATGGAGAAAATTTCATTTTCATGTTCCGGTTCAAAATGGGGAAGAAAAAAGGACCGCGAGATTTTAACTGATTCGTGTAATACTCGGCGAGAGAAATCGACTAGTTAAGGAATTTTCAAAATCGGCGCAGGGAAACGGAGAAAATTTCATTTTCATGTTCCGGTTCAAAATGGGGAAGAAAAAAGGACCGCGAAAAAAAAAATGAAATCTTTGAGTTTTACGTCCCACGGTTATGCCGGTTAGGCTAAAGGAGACGGTGATTATGAGAGATGAGTGAAATGGTGGAATGAAGAAAGTGGGAGGAAACGGGAGAACCCCGAGAAAACCCACGAGCACGGTGTTTGTCCACCACAAAGTTCACTTGACGAGGGCTGGGATCGAACCCGGGACCCCAAGCACCAGAGGTGAACGCTCTACCACTGAGCCACCGCGCCCCCCAAAAGGACCGCGAGATTTTAACTGATTCGTGTAATACTCGGCGAGAGAAATCGACTAGTGAAGGAATTTTCAAAATCGGCGCAGGCAAACATGGAGAAAATTTCATTTTCATGTTCCGGTTCAAAATGGGGAAGAAAAAGGGCCCGCGAGATTATAACTGATTCTTGTAGTACTCGTCGAGAAATATCGACTAGTGAAGGAATTTTCAAAATCTTCACAGGCAAGCATGAAGCAAATCGCATTTTTATGTACCGGTTCAAAATGGGGAAGAAAAAGGGCCCGCGAGATTTTAACTGATTCTTGTAGTACTCGACGAGAGAAATCGATTAGTGAAGGAATTTTCAAAATCGGCGCAGGCAAACATGGAGAAAATTTCATTTTCAGGTTCCGGTTCAAAATGGGGAAGAAAAAAGGACCGCGAGATTTTAACTGATTCGTGTAATACTCGGCAAGAGAAATCGACTAGTGAAGGAATTTTCAAAATCGGCGCAGGCAAACATGGAGAAAATTTCATTTTCATGTTCCGGTTCAAAATGGGGAAGAACAAAGGGCCCGCGAGATTTTAACTGATTCTTGTAGTACTCGTCGAGAAATATCGACTAGTGAAGGAATTTTCAAAATCTTCACAGGCAAGCATGAAGCAAATCGCATATTTATGTACCGGTTCAAAATGGGGAAGAAAAAGGGCCCTCGAGATTTTAACTGATTCTTGTAGTACTCGACGAGAGAAATCGATTAGTGAAGGAATTTTCAAAATCGGCGCAGGCAAACATGGAGAAAATTTCATTTTCATGTTCCGGTTCAAAATGGGGAAGAAAAAAGGACCGCGAGATTTTAACTGATTCTTGTAGTACTCGACGAGAGAAATCGATTAGTGAAGGAATTTTCAAAATCGGCGCAGGCAAACATGGATAAATTCGCATTTTTATGTACCGGTTCAAAATGGGGAAGGAAAAAGGGCCCGCGAGTTTGAACCGCTACGATGTATGTTCATGAATGTGCCCGTCTTCTCAAATTTAGTTAATTACTGTGACACTGAAACATGTGACACAGAGTCACATTGTGGATGACTCTGCAATCGGCAACCACTGAACATATACTCCTCCAGCCCCACTGTTTGATTATTTCGATCCATTCCTCACGTGCTAACGGCATGGTTCAACAACTGCAAGAAAGATGTAAATGTAATGTTCAATTGGCAATAGCTTTTTCACCAAATTATGCTGCATGAAATCTGATTGCATATTTGACATACTGAGAAAATTCTAGCCTGTGGGCATATGTATCACATATCCCACCAGTTCATAATAAAAATTTTGAACACAAAATTACGGTCGTCCGTGTGACGTACTCCCAAAAGGCCTAATGTGTATCACCCATCTCACATTCAATGAAACCACATCCGTGTAGAATTTAGAAAGGAACTTCTTATGATGTATACAGGATGTCTCGAAAGTTCCCTGACATAGGGTAACTCTGTTATTATCAGAGTTACAACAAAATGTAAGAGGAAAAAACATCTCGAAATATAAGGTTTTCAATCTAAAGTGAACATTTTTTAAAAAATATCGGACGAGATGTTTGTGCTGTATACTTTTTATGCACCCAAATATAAATGAAAATGCAACGTTGTCATTTACCTGGACCCACAACATACGTGAATGAAGTTACTGCTTGAAACGGGGGCTGCTCATCGACATGTTAGCGTGAAAGACAGTAACTTCACTCACTTATGTTGTAGGTCCAGGTAAATGGCAACGTTGGATTTTCATTTCACATTGGGCGCATAGAGAGTGCACAGCGCAAACGGGCCATCCGATTTTAAAAATTCCTTCACTTTAGATTGAAAACATCATATTTGGAGATGCTTTCCCCTCCTACATTTTGTTGAAACTCTGATAATAACAGAGTTACCCTATGCCAGGGGACTTTTGAGACACCCTGTATACCTTATTTAATGTATGTTTGATGTCACTATAACTGTAGTATAATTTAGTTTGTTTAAATTTACAATTTAATACAAGTAGATTCGGATTTACATACGTAGGATTTTGTATGCATCTAACTAATGAATTCTTTTATATTCATGCTTAACTTAGTGACTTGGTTTTGGACTGCAACCGATTATTGTAACCCATTATTGCTTGAGAAGAAACAAGATATCCGAATCTTCATTTGGAGAAATCAAAAGTCTATTGGAAAGCTGGGAGTTATAATCATTAATTTCTACATTTCAAGGTGCGTAAATTATATATTCTGTTTATTGTTAAATTACTATTACTATTATTGGGTTTAGAATCAATCAAGCACTTCATGATATTTTATGGGGATCAAAATGGGTGCCGGATAGATAAGTATTTGAGCGTCAGGCTCTTATTTCTTTTCAATTTAATATTTAATCAGTGATTATTTTTCTCCCTCATTAATCCACCAAATCGTATTCAAGATCATCAATTTTCATTACTCAATTTTGATCGTCAGCCTACATAGCATATTCATAGGACGTAGAACAAAGATTTCCTGTTATTTTTTGTTTCTATCTCTTTTCTCCATAGCTGTGAAAAATAACGCCTTCAGCATCATAAATTTGTATGCTACTTGCCTGCTTTCGTCTTCAGTCGCCTACTCTTCGGACATCACGAAATAAAGCAGGTCTCCTTTGCAGTTGGCATAGTTTTGAAAGGATGTTACATAACATAATGATATTGGTGTTGCGATGTTCAGTACCGTAGATAATTAAACAATGCTAGTAAGCAAATCGAGTAGCAATTGTACTTTTTTAGCTTTGCCTTTCAGACCGGCCAGTTTTTTTACAACATATTGTTATTTCTATTTTATATGAAATATATTCTGAGGTTGTATTTTGGGGGACGTACTAGCTCAGTTGTGGAGCGTTCACCTCTCCTGCGTGAAGTTCCTGGATCGATCCCAGCACGTGCTAAATGGGCTTTGTGTTGGAGAAACACTGTGTGGTTTTTCTCTGGATTTTCCCGTTTTCTCACACATTTTTCATTCTACTATTCCATTCATTCTCATCATCGTCTCCTTTAGCATACCCGGCATAATCGTGGGACGTAAAACTCAAAGATTTCATTTCATTTCATTTCATATAAACTTTGTTGCAAAGTAACTTGATAGCTGAAGATACTTTGCAACACGTACAAAAAGGTATTTTCAACATACGAACATAATGTTTCTGTGCAATGTTTTCTCTCCTCTATTTATGCATTTCACTTCCTACACAAAACTGCATGAGTCTACAAATATTGAGGTTGGACTTACGGTACCGGTGTCAGTACTTAGTACGAATTATCGATATTTGTAAAGAAAATTATTTATTTTCTGGTACCGACATAGGAACCACATTCTGATAGTTTAGTATGTACCACAAAAAAGACAACTCAAGAACAGCCAAAATCTCCGAGATCTTATTTGCCTTGGTTGCTCTTTATATCCAAGAATATCATCCCAACCGTAATCAGTGGAAGATTTACGGGATTTGGAGCTTTCAGGCTAAAGCCTCCCAAATTGCTGGATTTATTTTTTAAAAAATCTAATGTTAGTCATTTCTATGCGTCTACGTTTCAAGCCCTTCAAAAAGTCTAGTCATTTCTAAATAAAGGAAGTCTTTCTGTGTGAAGTCCCTCTCAAACTATTTTTCTGAATCCGCCGCTGTTCGTAATTTATTTTCCAACAAGAAATCCGTTCCGGCATCTACCTGAATAGAAAATTTTTCTAAAGTTAGACGGCAGGATATACCAGTAGTAATAATTTCCTATCTGAGGGGTTATGTTTGATCGGTGCAAAGTAGCCCCGATTAGAGGCTCAAACAGCCTTCTCCCAGTTTTATTTTTCTATGACTTTAAAACGTTTCACATTTCAATTTCAACTATTGTCTCAAGATCCCATTATACACAGAGTATTCTACGAAACTGACTTGACTTTGACGAAAATTCTTGTAGGTGATATCTTTCAAATTTTGTTGGCCTTTACAGTTACTGCTTTCCATACCTATACAACAACAAACCATTCAGGTAATTAGAACTGATGTTAACCGCCAACATAGTCAAAATCCAGTTAGATGTTCTATCTTACGGTGGCAGTTGAAACTCTCGCTTTAGTCCATCATTTTACCGACAGAGGACTGTGAAACTTTTGCCGTATTTTGACGTATGGCAAGATAGCCCCCCCACTTTAGAAAATTGAAACAATGACAAGGTCATTCGTTTGTACTACGTTTGTACCGTTTGTACCGAAAATATTTTCGTTTGTACCATTTTCCTTATAGGGTTACTTGAGAGGTCGACTGGGGGGCTATCTTGGCGCCAAGATAGCCCCCCCGTATTACAGCAAAAAAAATGGAATACACCATTCGAAAGCAAATCGTTTGTACCGTTTGTACCGAAAAAAAGTTTTGTTTGTACCCTGATAGTTTTCGAGAAACAGGGGATGACATTTGGGGGGGCTATCTTGGCGCCAAGATAGCCCCCCCGTATCACAGCACAAAAATTTGAAATACACCATTCGAAAGCAAATCGATTGTACCGTTTGTACCGAAAAAAGTTTTGTTTGTACCCTGATAGTTTTCGAGAAACAGGGGATGACATTTGGGGCGGGGGGTATCTTGGCGCCAAGATAGCCCCCCGTATCACAGCACAAAAATTTGAAATACACTATTCGAAAGCAAATCGTTTGTACCGTTTGTACCGAAAAAAGTTTTGTTTGTACCCTGATAGTTTTCGAGAAACAGGGGATGACATTTGGGGGGGCTATCTTGGCGCCAAGATATCCCCCCCGTATCACAGCACAAAAATTTCAAATACACAATTCGAAAGCAAATCGTTTGTACTGTTTGTACCGAAAAAAGTTTTGTTTGTACCCTGATAGTTTTCGAGAAACAGGGGATGACATTTGGGGGGGATATATTGGCGCCAAGATAGCCCCCCCGTATCACAGCACAAAAATTTGAAATACAACATTCGAAAGCAAATCGTTTGTACCGTTTGTACCGAAAAAAGTTTTGTTTGTACCCTGATAGTTTTCGAGAAACAGGGGATGACATTTGGGGGCTATCATGTACGCAAGATAGGCCCCCTAATGTGTACTTTTTCCATGTCCATTAATAAGAATTATATGTTTATCCATGTGAATTGATGTGTATTTAGAATTCTGGTTGTGCATATCAGAATAAAAAAAATGAATTTTTCCGTAATAACTCAACGTTAGCATTGAATCGGCGAGCGGGAAAACAGTGTGAATCCAAAATAAACCATTTTGAAGTAAAGGCAAAGATAACACTAACGATGTAGAACTACAAGTTGTAATGAAGAGCAGTATAATTTGCAAGACCTTGCACGTTCTAAAACAGAATGCTATAATGTCGACTGTACATTTGTGGCATTAACAAACGAAAGTTATTTTTTCAAATATCTCAAAATGCGTTTTGTGGACTAGTCGGGGTTTTCCACTCACCGATAAATTTTCTCTATTTCTGCCCTTTTCCTTAAGTAAATACGTATTATTCAGGAATGGCCTATTTGCTTTTGTCTATTGTCTATGAAAGCGGCAAATTTCTCGAGCTGTTAATGTGACAGATATAAACAGCTAATTTTTTCAGTTGGTGTAAAGCTGGTGTAAAATTGGTGTAAAGCTTACACTCTATGAAGACATAGTGCTTCAGTGGTTTTTTTGTTTTGATCATTCACCAATATGCCTCCGTGTAGCTTGCTTCTAGCGAATGGAACGCCACGCAGCGGCGAGTATCATTACTTTAAGGACACGTACTGTGTGTGAGCATAGTGCTTCAGTGCGTTAGTTGTTTGGATCATCCACCTCAATGCCTCCGGGTAGCTTGCTTCTAGCGATTGGAGTGCCGCGCTGTCGCAAGTCTCATTACTATCTGCTTACCCTATATGAGGGTATACTGCTTCAGTGCGTTAATTGTTTAGATCATCCACCACAATCTTTCCGTGTAGCTTGCTTCTACCGAATGGAGTGCCACGAGGTGGCAAGACTCATTACTATCTGCTTACAGTATATGAGGTCATAGTGCTTCAGTGAGTTAATTGTTTGGATCATCCACAAAAATCCCTCCGGGTAGATTGCTTCAAGCGAATGGAGCGCCAAGCAGCGGCGAGCCTTATTACTTTCTGGACATATACTCTGTGTGAGCATAGTGCTTTAGTGCGTTAATTGTTTGGATCATCCACCACAATCCACACGGGTAACTTGCTTCTAGCGAGTGAAGCACCACGCGGTAGCCAGTCTCATTACTATCTTCTTACACTATATGAAGGCATAGTGCTTCAGTGCGTTATTTGTTTCCATCATTCACCAATATGCCTCCGGGTAGCTTGCTTCTAGCGAACAGAGCGCCACACTGTGGCAAGCCTCATTACTATCTGTCTACACTATATGAGGGCACAGTTCTTGAGTGCGTTAATTGTTTGGATCATCCACCACAATCCCTCCGGGTAGCTTGCTTCTAGCGAAATGTGCGTCATGCAGCGGTGAGTCTCTTTAGTTTCAGGATACATACTGTGTGTGAGCATAGTGCTTCAGTGCGTTAATTCTTTGGATCATCCACCAGAATCCCTAAAAGTAGCTTGCTTCTAGCGAATGGAGCGCCACGCGGTGGCAAGTCTCATTACTATCTGCTTACACTATATGAGGGCATAGTGCCTCAGTGCGTTAATTGTTTGGATCATCCAACACAATGCCTCCGGATAGCTTGCTTCAAGCGAATGGAGCGCAAAGCAGCAGCGAGTCTTATTACTTTCTGGACATATACTGTGTGTAAGCATAGAGCATTAGTGCGTTAATTGTTTGGATCATCCACAACAATCTCTCCGGGTAGCTTGCTTGTAGCGAAGGGAGCGCCAAACAGCGGCGAGTCTCATTACTTTCAGGACACATACTGTGCGTGAGCATAGTGCTTCAGTGCGTTAATATTTGGATCATCCACCTCAATGCCTCCAGGTAGCTTGCATCTAGCGAATGGAGCGCCACGCGGTGGCAAGTCTCATTACTATCTGCTTACACTATATGAGGGCATAGCGCTTGAGTGCGTTAATTGTTTGGATCATCCACCACAATCCCTCCGGGTAGCTTGCTTCTAGCGAATGGTGAGCTAAGCAGCAGCGAGTCTCTTTAAGTTGAGAACACATACTGTGTGTGAGCATTGTGCTTCAATGCGTTAATTGTTTGGATCATCCACCAGAATCCCTAAGGTTAGCTTGCTTCTAGCGAATGGAGCGCCACGCAATGGCAAGTCTCATTACTAACTGCTTACACTATATGAGGGCATTGTGCTTCAGTGCGTTTATTGTTTAGATCATCCAAAACAATGCCTCCGGGTAGCTTGCTTCTAGCGAATGGAGTGCCACGCGGTGGCAAGTCTCATTACTATCTGCTTACACTATATGAGGGCTAGTGCTTCAGTGCGTTAATTGTTTGGATAATCCACCAGAATCCATCTGTGTAGCTTGCTTCTAGCGAATGGAGCGCCACGCAGCGGCGAGTCTCATTACTTTCAGGACACATACTGTTTGTGAGCATAGTGCTTCAGTGCGTTAATTGTATGGATCAACCACCTCAATGCTTCCGGGTAGCTTGCTTCTAGAGAATGGAGCGCCACTCGATGGCAAGTCTCATTACTTTCTTTATACACTTTATAAAGGCACAGTGCTTCAGTGCGTTATTTGTTTGGATCATCCACCACAATCCCTCCGGGTAGCTTGCTTCGAGCGAATAGTGCGCCAAGCAGCGGGGAGTCTCTCTAAGTTCAGGACACATACTGTGTGTGAGCATAGTGCTTCAATGCTTTAATTTTTGAATCATCCATCAGAATCCCTAAGGGTAGCTCTC
This sequence comes from Thermobia domestica, assembly GCF_964235325.1. Taxonomy (NCBI): domain Eukaryota; kingdom Metazoa; phylum Arthropoda; class Insecta; order Zygentoma; family Lepismatidae; genus Thermobia; species Thermobia domestica. The sequence goes on along the minus strand of NC_137459.1, from coordinate 107,847,817 downwards.
TTCTAGCGAATGGAGCGCCACTCGATGGCAAGTCTCATTACTTTCTTTATACACTTTATAAAGGCACAGTGCTTCAGTGCGTTATTTGTTTGGATCATCCACAACAATCCCTCCGGATAGCTTGCTTCAAGCGAATGGAGCGTCAAGCAGCGGCGATTCTTATTAGTTTCTGGACATATAGTGTGTGTGATCATAGTGTTTTAGTGCGTTAATTGTTTGGACCATCCACCACAATCCACTCGGGTAACTTGTTTCTAGCGAATGGAGCGCCACGCGGCAGCGAGTCTCATTACTTTGTTTATACACTTTATAAAGGAACAGTGCTTCAGTGCGTTAATATTTTGGATCATCCACTACATTCCCTCCTGGTATCTTCTGTCTAGCGAATGGAGCGCCACGCGGCAGCGAGTATCATTAATTTCTCCATACACTTTATGAGGGCATAGTGCTTCAGTGTGTTATTTGTTTGGATCATCCACCAATATGCCTTCGGGTTACTTCCTTCTAGCGTATGGAGCACCACGCGGCAGGAAGTCTCATTACTTTCTGCATACACTTTATGACGGCGTAATACTTCAGTGCGTAATTTGTTTGGATCATGTACCAATATGCCTAGGTGTAGCTTGCTTCTAGAGAATGGAGCGCCACGCAGCGGCGAGTCTTATTACTTTCTGCACATATACTGTGTGTGAGCCTAGTACTTTAGTGCGTTAATTGTTTCGATCATCCACCACAATCCAGCTGGGTAATTTGTTTCTAGCGAATGGAGCGCCACGCAGCAGCGAGTCTCATTATTTTCTTCATACACTTTATAAAGGCATAGTGCTTCAGTGCGTTAATTGTTTGAATCATCCACCCCAATGCATCGGCGTAGCTTGCTTCTAGCGAATGGAGCGCCGAGGTGTGGCAAGTCTCATTACTATCTGTTTACACTATATGAGGGCATAGTGCTTGAGTGCGTTAATTATTTGGATCATCCACCACAATCCCTCCGGGGAGCTTGCTTCTCGCGAATGGAGTGCCACGCGGTGGCAAGTCTCATTACTATCTGCTTACTCTAAAAGAGGTGATAGTGCTTCAGTGCGTTAATTGTTTGAATCATCCACCTCAATGCATCGGGGTAGCTTGCTTCTAGCGAAATGTGCGTCATGCAGCGGCGAGTCTTATTACTTTCTAGACATATACTGTGTGTAAGATTAGAGCTTTAGTGCGTTTATTGTTTGTATCATCCACAACAATCCACCCGGGTAACTTGTTTCTAGCGAATGGAGCGCCACGCGGCAGCGAGTCTCATTACTTTCTTTATACACTTTATAAAGGAATAGTGCTTCAGTGCGTTAATATTTTGGATCATCCACCAAATTCCCTTTTGGTAATTTTTTCTAGAGAATGGAGCGCCACGCGGCAGCGAGTTTCATTACTTTTTGCATACACTTTATGAGGGCATAGTGCTTCAGTGCGTTATTTGTTTGGATCATCCACCTCAATGCCTCCAGGTAGCTTGCATTTAGCGAATGGAGCGCCACGCGGTAGCAAGTCTCATTACTATCTGCTTACACTATATGAGGGCACAGTGCTTCAGTGCGTTTTTTGTTTTGATCATCCACCAATATGCTTCCGGGTAGCTTGCTTCTAGTGAATGCAGCGCCACGCAGCGGCGAGTATCATTAGTTTACGGACACATACTGTGTGTGAGCATAGTGCTTCAGTGCGTTAATTGTTTAGATCATCCACCTCAATCCATCGGGGTAGCTTGCTTCTAGCGAATGGAGCGCCGCGCTGTGGCAAGTCTCATTACGATCTGCTTACACTATATGAGGGCACAGTGCTTCAGTGCGTTTTTTGTTTTGATCATCCACCAATATGCCTCCGGGTAGTTTGCTTCTAGTGAATGCAGCGCCACGCAGCGGCGAGTATCATTAGTTTACGGACACATACTGTGTGTGAGCATAGTGCATCAGTGCGTTAAGTGTTTAGATCATCCACCTCAATGCATCGGGGTAGCTTGCTTCTACCGAATGGAGCGCCGCGCTGTGGGAAGTCTCATTACGATCTGCTTACACTATATGAAAGCATAGCGCTTGTGTGCGTTATTTGTTTGGATCATCAGCCACAATCCTTCCCGGTAGCTTGCTTCTAGCGAATGTTGCGCTAAGCAGCGGCGAGTCTCTCTAAGTTCAGGACACATACTGTGTGTGAGCATAGTGCTTCAATGCTTTAATTGTTTGGATCATCCATCAGAATCCCTAAGGGTAGCTCTCTTCTAGCGAATGGAGCGCCACGCGATGGCAAGTCTCATTACTATCTGCATACACTATATGATGGCTAGTGCTTCAGTGCGTTAATTGTTTGGATCATCCACCAGAATCCGTCTGTGTAGCTTGCTTCTAGCGAATGGAGCGCCACGCAGCGGATAGTCTCATTACTTTCAGGACACATACTGTTTGTGAGCATAGTGCTTCAGTGCGTTAATTGTATGGATCAACCACCTCAATGCTTCCGGGTAGCTTGCTTCTAGAGAATGGAACGCCACGCTGTGGCATGTCTCATTACTATCTCCTTACACTATATGAGAGCAAAGTGCATCAGTGCGTTTATTGTTTAGATCATCCAACACAATGCCTCCGGGTAGCTTGGTTCTAGCGAATGGAGTGCCACGCGGTGGCAAGTCTCATTACTATCTGCTTACACTATATGAGGGCTAGTGCTTCAGTGCGTTTATTGTTTGGATCATCCACCAGAATCCCTCTGTGTAGCTTACTTCTAGCGAATGGAGCGCCACGCAGCGGATAGTCTCATTACTTTCAGGACACATACTGTTTGTGAGCATAGTGCTTCAGTGCGTTAATTGTATGGATCAACCACCTCAATGCTTCCGGGTAGCTTGCTTCTAGAGAATGGAACGCCACGCTGTGGCATGTCTCATTACTATCTCCTTACACTATATGAGAGCAAAGTGCTTCAGTGCGTTTATTGGTTAGATCATCCAACACAATGCCTCCGGGTAGCTTGCTTCTAGCGAATGGAGTGCCACGTGGCAGCGAGTCTCATTACTTTCTTTATACACTTTATAAAGGCACAGTGCTTCAGTGCGTTAATATTTTGGATCATCCACCACATTCCCTCCTGCTAACTTCTGTCTAGCAAAGGGAGCGACACGCGGCAGCGAGTTTCATTACTTTCTCCATACAATTTATGAGGGCATAGTGCTTCAATGCGTTATTTGTTTGGATCATCCACGAAAATGCCTTCGGGTAGCTAGCTTGTAGCAAATAGAGCGCCAGGCAGCGGCGAGTCTCATTACTTTCAGGACACATACTCTGAGTTAGCATAGTGCTTCAGTACGTTAATTGCTTGGATCATCCACCTCAATGCCTCCAGGTAGCTTGCATCTAGCGAATGGAGCGCCACGCGGTAGCAAGTCTCATTACTATCTACTTACATTATATGAGGGCACAGTGCTTCAGTGCTTTATTTTTGTGATCATTTACCAATATGCCTCCGGGTAGCTTGCTTCTAGTGAATGCAGCGAAACGCAGCGGCGAGTATCATTAGTTTAGGGACACATACTGTGTGTGAGCATAGAGCTTCAGTGCGTTAATTGTTGGGATCATCCACCTCAATGCCTCCGGGTAGCTTGCTTTTAGCGAATGGAGCGCCACGCGGCAGCAAGTCTCATTACTTTCTTCATACACTCTATGACGGCGTAGTGCTTCAATGCGTTATTTGTTTGGATCATCCACCAATATCCCTTCGTGTAGCTTGCTTCTTGAGAATGGAGCGCCACGCTGTGGCAAGTATCATTACTATCTGCTTACACTATATGAGGGCATAGTGCTTCTGTGCGTTAATTGTTTAGGTCGTCAAGCACAATCCCTCCGCGTATCTTGCTTCTAGAGAGTGGAGCGCCACGCTGTGGCAAGTATCATTACTATCTGCTTACACTATATGAGGGCATAGTGCCTTAGTGCGTTAATTGTTTGGATCATCAACCACAATCCACCCGGGTAACTTGATTCTAGCGAATGGAGCGCCACGCGGCAGCGAGTCTCATTACTTTCTTCATACACTTTATAAAGGCATAGTGCTTCAGTGCGTTAATATTTTGGATCATCCACCACATTCCCTCCGTGTAACTTGTTACTAGCATATGGAACGCCACGCGGCAGCGAGTGTCATTACTTTCTGCATACACTTTATGAGGGCACAGTGCTTCAGTGCGTTATTTGTTTGGATCATCCACCAGTATGCCTCCGGGTAGCTTGCTTGTAGCGAAGGGAGCGCCAGGCAGCGGCGAGTCTCATTACTTTCAGGACACATACCTTACGTGTGCATAGTGCTTCAGTGCGTTAATTGCTTGGATCATCCACCTCAATGCCTCCGGGTAGCTTGCATCTAGCGAATGGAGCGCCACGCGGTGGCCAGTCTCATTACTATCTTGTTACACTATATGAAGGCATAGTGCTTCAGTGGGTTTTTTGTTTTGATCATTCACCAATATGCCTCCGTGTAGCTTGCTTCTAGCGAATGGAGCGCCACGCAGCGGCGAGTATCATTACTTTAAGAACACGTACTGTGTGTGAGCATAGTGCTTCAGTGCGTTAATTGTTTGGATAATCCACCTTAATGCCTCCGGGTAGCTTGCTTCTAGCGAATGGAGTGCCGCGCTGTGGCAAGTCTCATTACTATCTTCTTACACTATATGAAGGCATAGTGCTGCAGTGCGTTAATATTTTGGATCATCCACCACATTCCCTCCTGATATCTTCTGTCTAGCGAATTGAGCGCCACGCGGCAGCGAGTCTCATTACTTTCTTTATACACTTTATAAAGGCACAGTGCTTCAGTGCGTTAATATTTTGGATCATCCACCACATTCCCTCCTGCTAACTTCTGTCTAGCAAAGGGAGCACCACGCGGCAGGAAGTCTCATTACTTTCTGCATACACTTTATGACGGCGTAGTACTTCAGTGCGTAATTTGTTTGGATCATGTACCAATATGCCTCCGTGTAGCTTGCTTCTAGAGAATGGAGCGCCACGCAGCGGCGAGTCTTATTACTTTCTGCACATATACTGTGTGTGAGCCTAGTACTTTAGTGCGTTAATTGTTTCGATCATCCACCACAATCCAGCTGGGTAATTTGTTTCTAGCGAATGGAGCGCCACGCAGCAGCGAGTCTCATTATTTTCTTCATACACTTTATAAAGGCATAGTGCTTCAGTGCGTTAATTGTTTGAATCATCCACCCCAATGCATCGGCGTAGCTTGCTTCTAGCGAATGGAGCGCCGAGGTGTGGCAAGTCTCATTACTATCTGTTTACACTATATGAGGGCATAGTGCTTGAGTGCGTTAATTATTTGGATCATCCACCACAATCCCTCCGGGGAGCTTGCTTCTCGGGAATGGAGTGATACGCGGTGGCAAGTCTCATTACTATCCGCTTACTCTATAAGAGGTCATAGTGCTTCAGTGCGTTAATTGTTTGAATCATCCACCTCAATGCATCGGAGTAGCTTGCTTCTAGCGAATGGAGCGCCGCGGTGTGGCAAGTCTCATTACTATCTGCTTACACTATATGAGGGCATAGTGCTTCTGTGCGTTAATTGTTTAGATCTTCCACCACAATCCCTCCGCGTAGCTTGCTTCTAGCGAATGGAGCGCCATGCTGTGGCAATTCTCATTATTTTCTGCACATATACTGTGTGTGAGCCTAGAGCTATAGTGCGTTAATTGTTTGGATCATCCACCACAATCCAGCCGGGTAATTTGTTTCTAGTGAATGGAGCGCCACGCAGCAGCGAGTCTCATTATTTTCTTCATACACTTTATAAAGGAATAGTGCTTCAGTGCGTTATTATTTTGAACCATCCACCACATTCCCTCCGGGTAACTTGTTTCTAGCGAATGGAGCACCACGGGGCAGCGAGTTTCATTACTTTTTTCATACACTTTATGAGGGCATAGTGCTTCAGTGCGTTATTTGTTTGGATCATCCACCAGTATGCCTCCGGGTAGCTTGCTTGTAGCGAAGGGAGCGCCAGACAGCGGCGAGTCTCATTACTTTCAGCACACATACCTTACGTGTGCATAGTGCTTCAGTGCGTTAATTGCTTGGATCATCCACCTCAATGCCTCCGGGTAGCTTGCATCTAGCGAATGGAATGCCACGCGGTGGCCAGTCTCATTACTATCTTCTTACACTATATGAAGGCATAGTGCTTCAGTGCGTTATTTGTTTTGATCATTCACCAATATGCCTCTGGGTAGCTTGCTTCTAGCGAATGGAGCGCCAAGCAGCGGCGAGTATCATTACTTTAAGGACACGTACTATGTGTGAGCGTAGTGCTTCAGTGCGTTAAATGTTTGGATCATCCAACTCAATGCCTCCGGGTAGCTTGCTTCTAGTGAATGGAGCGAAACGCGGCAGCAAGTCTCATTACTTTCTACATACACTTTATAGGGCATAGTGCTTCAGTGCGTTATTTGTTTGGATCATCCACCAAAATGCCTTGGTGTAGCTTGCTTCTAGAGAATGGAGCGCCAGGCAGCGGCGAGTCTCATTACTTTAAGGACACATACTGTGTGTGAGCATAGTGCTTCATTGTGTTAATTGTTTGGATCATCCACCTCAATCTTTCCGTGCAGCCTGCTTTTAGCGAATGGAGTGCCACGCGGTGGCAAGACTCATTACTATCTTCTTACATTATATGAAGGCATAGTGGTTCAGTGCGTTATTTGTTTTGATAATTCACCAATAAGCCTCCGGGTAGCTTGCTTCTAGCGAATGGAGGTCACGCAGCGGCGAGTATCATTACTTTGTGGACACTTACTGTGTGTGAGCATAGTGCTTCAGTGTGTTGGTTGTTTGGATCATCTACCAGAATCCCTCCGGGTAGCCTGATTCTAGCGAATGGAGCGCCAAGCAGCAGCGAGTATCATTACTTACTGCTTAAACTATATGAGAACATAGTGCTTCAGTGCTTTAATTGTTTGGATCATCCACCAAAATCTATCACGTTAGCTTCGTTCTAGCGAATGGACCGCCACGCAGCGGCGAGATTCTTTACTTTCTGGACACATACTGTTTGTGAGCATAGTGCTTCTGTGCGTTAATTGTTTAGATGTAAGCAGATAGTAATGAGACTTGCCACAGCGTGGCACTCCATTCGCTAGAAGCAAGCTACCCAGAAGCATTGAGGTGGTTGATCCATACAATTAACGCACTGAAGCACTATGCTGCGTGGCGCTCTATTCACTAGAAGCAAGCTACACGGAGCGATTCTGGTGGATGATCCAAACAATTAACGCACTGAAGCACTATGACCTCTTATAGTGTAAGCAGATAGTAATGAAACTTGCCACCGCGTGGCGCTCTATTCGCTAGAAGCAAGCTACCCTTAGGGATTCTAGTGGATGATCCAATCAATTAACGCATTGATGCACTATTCTCACACACAGTATATGTCCTGAAATTAAAGAGAGTCGCCGCTGTTTGGCGCACCATTCGCTAGAAGCAAGCTACCCGGAGGGATTGTGGTGGTTGATCCAAACAATTAACGCACTGAAGCAATATGACCTCATAAAGTTTAAGCAGATAGTAATGAGACTTGCCACCGCGAGGCACTCCATTCGCTAGAAGCAAGCTACCCGGAGGCATTGTGGCGGATGATCTAAACAATAAACGCAGTGAAGCACTATGCCCTAATATAGTGTAAGCAGATAATAATGAGACTTGCCACCGCGTGGCACTCCATTCGCTAGAAGCAAGCTACTTGGAGGGATTGTGGTGGATGATCTAAACAATTAAAGCACTGAAGCACTATGCCCTCATAAAGTTTATGCAGAAAGTAATGAGACTCGCCGCTGCGTAGCGCTCCATTCGCTAGAAGCAAGCTACCCGGAGCGATTCTTGTGGATGATCCAAAATATTAACGCACTGAAGCACCATGCCCTAATATAGTGTAAGCAGATAGTAATGAGACTTGGCATCGCGTGGCGCTCCATTCGGTAGAAGCAAGCTACCCGGAGGCATTGAGGTGGATGATCCAAACAATTAACGCACTGAAGCACTATGCTCACACACAGTATGTGTCCTTAAAGTAATGAGACTCACCGCTGCGTGGCGCTCCATTCGCTAGAACGAAGCTAACCTGAGGGATTCTACTGGATGGTCCAAACAATTAACGCAATGATGTTCTATGTTCTCATATATTTTAAGCGGTAAGTAATGAGAATCGGCGCTGCGTGGCGCTCCATTCGCAAGAAGCAAGCTACCCGGAGCGATTCTGGTGGATGATCCTAACAATTAACGCACTGAAGCAATATGCCCTCATATAGTGTAAGCAGAAATTAATGAGACTCGCCGCTGCGTTACGCTCCATTCGCTACAAGCAAGCTACACGGAGAGATTCCGGTGGATGATCCAAACATTTAACGCACTTAAGCACTATGCCCTTACATAGTGTAAGCAGAAAGTAATGAGACTTGCCATCGCGTGACACTTCGTTCGCTAGAAGGAAGCTAACGTGAGAGACTCTGGTGGATGATGAAAACAATTAAACCGCTGAAGCACTATGTTCTCATTTAGTTTAAGCAGTACGTAAAGAGACTCGCCGCTGCGTGCTGCTCCATTCGCTACAAGCAAGCTACCCGGAGGCATATTGGTGGACGATCCAAAAAAATAACGCACTGAAGCACTATGCATTCATAATATGTATGAAGAAATTAATGAGACTCGCTGCCGCGTGGTGCTCCTTTCGCTAGAAACAAGCTACCCGGAGGGATTGTGGTGGATGAACAAACAATTAACGCACTGAAGCACTATGCCCTCATATAGTGTAAGCAGATAGTAATGAGACTGGCCACCGGGTGGCACTCCATTCGCTAGAAGAAGCTACCCGGAAGCATTGGGATGCATGATCTATACAATTAACACACTGAAGCACTATGCCCTCATATAGAGTAAGCAGATAGTAACGAGACTTGCCACCGCATGGCGCTCCATTCGCTAGAAGCAAGCTACCCTTAGGGATTCTGGTGGATGATCCAAACAATTAACGCACTGAAGCACTATGCTCACAAACAGTATGTGTGGAGAAAGTAATGAAACCCGCCGCTGCCTGGGGCTCCATTCGCTAGAACGAAGCTAACCTGAGGGATTCTGCTCGATAATCCAAACAATTAACGCACTGAAGCGTTATGTTCTCATATATTTTAAGCAGTAAGTAATGAAACTCGCCGCTGCGTGGCCTCCATTCGCTAGAAGCAAGCTATCCGGAGCGATTCTTGTGGATGATCCAAAATATTAACGCACTGAAGCACTATGCCCTCATATAGTGTAAGCAGAAAGTAATGACACTTGCCAACTCGTGGCGCTCCATTCGCTAGAAAAAGCTACACGGAGGATTTCTGGTGGATGATCCAAACATTTAACTCACTAACGTACTATGCCCTCATATAGTGTAAGTAGATAGTAATGAGACTTGGCATCGCGTCGCGCTCCAGTCGACAGAAACAAGCTCACCGGAGGCATTGAGGTGGATCATCCAAACAATTAACGCACTGAAGCACTATTCTCACACACAGTATGTTTCCTCAAAGCAATGACACTCGCAGCTGCGTGCTGCTCCATTCGCAAGAAGCAAGCTATCCGGAGCGATTCTGGTTGGTGATCCAAACAATTAACACACTGAAGCACTATGCCCTCATATAGTGTAAGCAGAAATTAATGAGACTCGCAGCTGCGTGTCGCTCTATTTGCTAGAAGCAAGCTAAACGGAGGGATTCCGGTGGATAATCCAAACAATTAACGCACTGAAGCACTATGCCCTTACATAGTGTAAGCAGATAGTAAAGAGACTTGACATCGCGTCGCACTCCGTTCGCTAGGACGAAGCTTAAATTAGGGATTCTGATGGATGATCAAAAAATTTAAAGCGCTGAAGGACTATGTTCTCATATAGTTTAAGCAGTAAGTAATGGGACTCGCCGCTGCGTGGCGATCCATTCGCTGGAAGCAAGATACCCGGAAATATTCTTGTAGATGATCCAAACAATTTACGCCCTGCAGCACTATGCTCACACACATTAAGTGTCCAGAAAGTAATGAGGCTCGCCGCTGCATGTCGCTCCATTCGCTAGAAGCAAGCTAAACGGAGGGATTGTGGTGGATCATTCAAACAATTAACGCAATGAAGCACTATGCTCACACACAGTATGTGACCAGAAAGTAATGTGAGTTGCCGCTTCGTGGCGATCCATTCGCAAGAAGCAAGCTACCCGGAGACATTCTGGTGGATGATCCAAACAATTAACGCACTGAAGCACTATGCCCTCATATAGTGTAAGCAGATAGTAATGAGACTTGCCACAGTGTGGCGCTCCATTCGCTAGCAGCAAGCTAGCCGGAGGCATTGAGTCTGTTGATCCATACAATTAACGCACTGAAGCACTATGTTCACACACAGTATGTGTCCTGCAAGTAATGAGACTAGCCGCTGCGTGGCGCTCCATTCGCTAGAAGCAAGCTACACGAAGGGATTGTGGTGGATAATCCAAACAAATAACGCATTGAAGCACTATGCCCTGATATAGTGTAAGCAGATAGTAATGATACTTGCCACCGCGTGGCGCTCCAATCATTAGAAGCAAGCTGCCCGGAGGCATTGAGTTGGATGATCCAAACAATTAGCACAGTTAAGCACTATGCTCACACACAATATATGTCATGAAAGTAATGAGACTCGTCGTTGCGTGGCGCTCCATTCGCTAGAAAGAAGCTAGCCTGAGGGTTTCTGATGGATGATGCAAACAATTAACGCACTGAAGCAGTATTCCCTCATATAGTGTAAGAAGAAAGTAATGAGACTTGCCAATTCGTGGCGCTCCATGCGCTAGAAGCAAGCTATCCGGAGGGATTCTGGTGGATGATCCAAACAATTAAGGCACTGAAGCACTATGCCCTCATATAGTGTAAGCAGAAAGTAATGAGACTCGCCGTCGAGTGGCGCTCCATTCGCTAAATCAAGCTTCTCGGACGGATTGTGGTTGATGATCCGAAGAATTAACGCACTGAACCACTATGCTCACACAGAGTATGTGTCCAGAAAGTAAAGAGATTCGCTCCTTCGTGGCGCGCCATTAGCTAGAAGCAAGCTACCCGCAGGGATTCATGTGTATGATCCAAACAATGAACGCACTGAAGCACTATTCCCTCATATAGTGTAAGCAGATAGTAATGAGACTTGCCACCGCTTGGAGCTCCATTAGCTAAAAGCAAGTTACCCGGAGGGATTTTAGTGGATGATCCAAACAATTAACGCACTGAAGCACAATGCCCTCATAAAGTGTATGCAGAAAGTAATGAGACTCGCCGTCGAGTGGCGCTCCATTCGCTAAATCAAGCTTCTCGGACGGATTGTGGTTGATGATCTGAAGAATTAACGCACTGAACCACTATGCTCACACACAGTATGTGTCTAGAAAGTAATGAGACTCGCCGCTTCGTGGCGCTCCATTCGCCAGAAGCAAGCTACCCGGAAGGATTCTGGTGGATGATCCAAACAATTAACGCACTGTAGCACAATGCCCTCATAAAGTATATGCAGAAGGTAATGAGACTCGCCGCCGACTGGCGCTCCATTCGCTAAATCAAGTTACCGGAAGGATTCTGGTAGATGATTCAAGCAATTAACGCACTGAAGCACTATGCTTTAATATAGTTACTGTAAGCTGAAAGTAATGAGACTTGCCAACTCGTTTCGCTCCATTCGCTAGCAGCAAGCTACCCGGAAGGATTCTGGTGGATGATCCCAACAATTAACGCACTGAAGCAATATGCACTCATACAGTGTAAGCAGATAGTAATGAGACTTGCCACCGTGTGAGCTCCATTCGCTAGAGGCAAGCTATCCGGAGGGAATGTGGTGGATGATCCAAAATATTAACGCACTGAAGCACAATGCCCTCATAAAGTTTATGCAGAAAGTAATGAGACTTGCCACAGCTTGGCGCTCCATTCGCTAGAAGCAAACTCCCCGGAGGCATTGAGGTGGATGATCCAAACAATTAACGCATTGAAGCACTATGCCCTCATATAGCGTAAGCAGATAATATCGAGACCTACCACAGCCTGGCGCTCCATTCGCTAGAAGCAAGCTACCCGGAGGCATTGAGGTGAATGATCCAAACAATTAACGCACTGAAGGACTATGCTCACACACAGTATGTGACTAGAAAATAATGAAACTCGCTGCCGCGTGGCGCTCCATTCACTAGAAACAAATTATCCGGAGTGATTCTGGTGAATGATCCAAACAATTAACGCACTGAAGCACTATGCGCTCATATAGTGTAAGCAGAAAGTAATGAGACTTGCCACCGCGTGGCGCTCCATTCGCTAGAAGCAAGCTACCCGGAGGCATTGAGGTGGATGATCCAAAGGATTAACGCACTGAAGCACTATGGGCACACACAGTACGTGTCCACAAATTAATAAGTAGACTTCGGATCGATATGCACTAAAAAACGGCAAAATATGCATGTAAATATGCGCTAAAAATTACGAAAATATGCAAATATGCACTAAAATTTGTAAATATTCACCATTCAAAAGCGAATGTTAAATGAGGAAAAAGAGAAAAAAAGTACATTACATGACCTATACTTGGGGTATAACTATGATACCTTCATGCTACAATAGACAACTATATAATTTTCGGTATTTTCTGGCAAAAGCCTGCATTTGTCAGTCAAAACATTGCTGTACGTAGAAAAAGTTCCTTTCGTGTCACGGGTCGTTAAAGTACAGTATTTCAAAGAAGCAATGAGTAGTAATCGCATGACTTGGCCGAACTTTTTGGCCCCTGGGTCCCTGCCTCAGGACCCATGGTCCCTGGCCGGGGTCAATGACCTAGGGGTACCTAGGACCACCCCCTCTAAATTTTGGCAGGGGTACCTTGGCCCACCCCCTAAATTTTGGCAGGGGTACATAGGACCACCCCCCTTAAATTTTGGAAATTGCCAAATCTAAAAATTTGGTATGGTAGCCTAGGACCATAGTATGTACCTCTATCAGTATTGGGTGTCTATGTCGTTCCCTTTCATGGGTAAAAAATTGCCAAAAATTCAAATTTCGGGGGTTTTTGACCTAATTTATCCCCTTGGATGAGGTATTATTACCCTATATGGTTGTATGGGCGTATACAGGGGTCCATTACCTTTCATAAGACATGGGTATATTAATGCACCCCTTGAAAAATTTGGGAGGGGTACCTTGGCCCACCCCTTAAATTTTGGAAATTGCCAAATTTCAACATTGGGTATTATAGTACAGGATCCTAATATGTATTATGATAAATTTGGGTGGTCCACCTCATTTCCCTTTTGGGGGTACATAGGACCACCTCCCCCTTAAATTTTGGAAATTGCCAAATCTAAAAATTTGGTGTGGTAGCCTAGGACCATAGTATGTACCTCTATCAGTATTGGGTGTCTATGTCGTTCCCTTTCATGGATAAAAAATTGCCAAAAATTTAAATTTCGGGGTTTTTTGACCTAATTTATCTCCTTGGATGAGGTATTATTACCTTATATGATTATATGGTCATGTATAGGGGTCCATTACCTATCATAAGACATAGGTACATTTGTGCACCCCTTTAAATTTTTGGGAGGGGTACCTTGGCCCACCCCTTAAATTTTGGAAATTGACCAATTTAAACATTGGGTATTATGGTACAGGACCCTAATATGTATCATGATAAATTTGGGCGGTCCACCTCGTTCCCTTCCAGGGGCACAAAATTGCCAAAATATAAACGTAAGCAATACGTTATACCACGTGTTTGGTTTTTGGTCGATTTTATCCCCTTTGATGAGATGTTATTACCTTATATGGTTATATGGTCATGTATAGGGGTCCATTACCTTTCATAAGATATCGGTATATTTGTACAATCCTTTAAAATTTGGGAGGGGTACTTTGGCCCACCCCTTAAATTTTGGAAATTGTCCAATTTAAACATTTGGTATTATAGTACCGGACCCTAACATGTATTATAATAAATTTGGGTGGTCCACCTCGTTCCCTTCTAGGGGTACAAAATTGTCAAAAATATAAACGTAAGCAATACGTTGTACCACGTGTTTGGTCTTTTGGCCCAATTTATTTCTTTGGATGAGGTTCTATTACCTTATATGGTTATATGGTTATGTATAGGGGTCTATTCCCTATCATAAGACATAGGTACATTTGTGCACTCCTTTAAAAATTTGGGAGGGGTACCTTGGCCCACCCCTTAAATTTTGGAAATTGCTCATTTTATATATTTGGTATTATAGTACTGGACCCTAACATGTATTATTATGATAAATTTGAGTGGTTCACCTCGTTCCCTTTTAGGGGTACGAAATTGCCAAATTTTAGTACAACCACGTGTTTGGTCTTTTGGCCCAATTTATCCTCTTGGATGAGGTCCTATTACCTTATATGGTTATATGGTCATGTATAGGGGTCCATTACCTATCATAAGACATAGGTACATTTGTGCCCTCTTTAAATTTTTGGGAGGGGTACTTTGGCCCACCCCTTTAATTTTGGAAATTGCTCATTTTATATATTTGGTATTATAGTACTGGACCCTAACATGTATTATGATAAATTTGGGTAGTTCACCTTGTTCCCTTTCATGCGTAAAAAAAAATTGCCAAATTTTACTACAACCACGTGTTTGGTATTTTGGTTCAATTTATCCTCTTGGATGAGGTCCTATTACCTTATATGATTATATGGTTATGTATATTGGTCCATTCCCTATTATAAGACATGGGTATATTGATGCACTCTTTAAAAATTTGGGAGGGGTATCTTGGCCCACCTCTTTATTTTGGAAAATTGCCCAATTTAAACATTTGGTATTATAGTACTGGATCCTAACATGTATTATGATAAATTTGGGTGGTCCACCTCGTTCCCTTCCATGGGTACGAAATTGCCAAATTTTACTACAACCACGTGTTTGGTATTTTGGTTCACCCCTTGGATGAGGTCCTATTACCTTATATGATTATATGGTTATGTATATTGGT
Organism: Thermobia domestica; assembly: GCF_964235325.1. Classification (NCBI taxonomy): domain Eukaryota; kingdom Metazoa; phylum Arthropoda; class Insecta; order Zygentoma; family Lepismatidae; genus Thermobia; species Thermobia domestica. The sequence goes on along the minus strand of NC_137459.1, from coordinate 107,832,726 downwards.
CCATTCCCTATTATAAGACATGGGTATATTGATGCACCCTTTAAAAAATTTGGGAGGGGTATCTTGACTCATCCACTCAGTTTTAGAAATTGATTAATATAAGCATTTGGTATCTTCGTACAGGTCTTCAATATGTACCACTATAAATTTGGATGGTCCACATCGTTCCCTTTCATGGGTAAAGAACTACCAAAAATCAAATTTCGGATGTTATTGACCCCTATTTAATACGTTATATGGTTTATTACCTCTATATGTTTATGTTCTCTTTTAAATTTGGGAATTATCAAATAACAAAATTCGGTAAACGTTTTCTAGGACCCATTGGTATTCCTCTTATGGCCAAATATTCAAAATTTAAAGGTTATTGACCGGCTTTATTATTGAATAAGTACAGGATTTATTACTTTTTCATAAGACACAGGTGTATTTGTGTACCAATCTTAAATTTTGGGAGGGGTACATTTCTTATTGTCATATCAATAATTGGTAATTGTTCTTTGGGTAAATCATTGTGAAATATGAGTATGATCACGTGATCAGTTATTGACCTATGATGGGATTAGGACATTGGTACATTTAAACTTTGTAGGATAATTTGAGAATGCGTCATTGGTATTGATTATTCCCCGCCAAATATAAACGTAAGCAATACGATGTACCACGTGATTGACCTTGATGAGGTAGTGTACAGGGATACATAGCTATCCTTATTGAATCTTATGACTCATAGTCTTAAGGGAATACATGCTACAACACTGGCAAAGTTATTGTTAATGCAATTTCATTGGTTGATCACTATCTTTCGTGCAATCTGATTGGTTGATCACTATCTTTCGTGCAATCTGATTGGTTGCTGATTTTCAAATCTTTGCTGTATTCAGTTTTAAGTTTTGTTTAACATTTAAAAATCTTGGTTTCGTTCAACATTTTGCACTCACTGATAAATATGATCAAAACCGTTTATTTGTTAATCGAATAATTAAAAAACCGGATAAAGTTTGACGGTTAACCGTGAAACGTAAAATTTTTTAGTTTGAAAATTTTTTGTTTGAAAGTTTTTGTTTGAAAACTCTTGTTTCATATTTGTGTTTGAATTTTTTGTTTCAGAATTTTGTTTGAAATTTGTTTCAAAATTTTTTGTTTGAAAATTTTTTTGTTTGAAATTTTTTTGTTGCAAAATTTTGTTTGAAAATTTTTTGTTCGAAATTTTTCGTTTCCAAATTTTTTTGTTTAAATTCTTTTTGTTTCGAAAGTTTTGTTTGAAATTTTTTGTTTGAAACTTTGGTTTGACATTTTTAAAAGTTTGTGCACTCATTAGTAAAGAACCGGAACTGTTAGAACTAAAACCTCTGGCAACATTGTGGTGCAATAGTACACGTCAGAACATGGTGCAATAGTACACGTCAGAACACGATAATGCAACGTCATCAGTTTTGCATCATATATAAGTATCGTTCGAGTTAGTATTCATGATAACGTCATCATGGCTACTTGTCTGCAGTTTCTAAACACACGTGATGTGATGAAATCATTTACCAAGATTACTGATTTACAACAGAATGTACCTTATAGAATCTTAGCTAGCCAAATGATCCCTACAAAGTTTGGATTAAGAATCGTAGTGAAGCTTGAAAATGATAAGAATATAATTTTACCAGCAAGATATTTTCCCATGGAGGCATCAAAACAAGAAGAACTGCTGCGTTTCTTAAATACAGGATCTGTATCTTTATGTTACAAAGGATTCTTGGGTCGAAGTCATCAATTTGAATTTAGTACACAGCCGGATTCGTCAACAATTGTGATTCAAACGTCAGCACATCAAACATAGTTGTATGAATTTGGTTGGTCAGCATGACGTCAGCAACTGTGATGAAACCATGAATTCAAACGTCAGCACATTCCTTACCAATGACGTCAGTAATAACTATAAATCAACCAATACACTGTCATCCCACGAAATCATTTGAGCAAGTGCTTTCAGGAGGAAAGATGTGTACTTCTAACGATAAAGAGTTCATCTTCGCAAGCTATTATCCAATAAATATATTTCAAACAAAACATGTGATGATTGGTATCAGTGCTAGAACATTTGAACCTGTGATTCGATTGGGCAAAGCAGAACAATTTGGTGTACAACTGACCTGTGAAGAATGGCAAATATTATGTTCACGAATCGACCAAATGAACGATTATTTTCATGATGAGCTAAATGTGACCATAGTCAAATCATTAGGCTCAAATCATGAAGTGGTGATGCGTACAGTCCTCGAAGAGAAGATGGTGCTGTTACGTAAAAAGAGTACATTTCATGTCCCTCGCAATATGGTGTATCTAACACAAACGGAATGGAACAAATTCATCAGCGTATTTCAGTGTGTGAAACATGCAGTGGAAGTGTGCAACAAAACCAGTATATTCCTGAAAAAGTACTATTTTGAAAAATGTGTTATGCATATTGTACAACATGTATCTAGATATTGTGATGGTTGTCAACATCGTTCGTGGGTGCATACCTGTATTGATAAACAGTTTATTTGTGATCAAATGGACATTGAGTTTCCACCAATTGATATTGCAATAGACCTTAAAAGACTTCAACAGGAATTAAAATTATATGCTAAAGACAAACTAGTGCAAGAAGTTCAAAATACATTGTATCGACAATATCCAGAACCACTATCTGGTATGGATGTATGTGGAGTGTAATAAAATGATCCATTTCAATGAATTGTGTTTTTTTCATTTCAAGTACAACCCTATGTTCTGACGTGTACTATTGCACCACAATGTTGCCAGAGGTTTTAGTTCTAACAGTTCCGGTTCTTTACTAATGAGTGCACAAACTTTTAAAAATGTCAAACCAAAGTTTCAAACAAAAAATTTCAAACAAAACTTTCGAAACAAAAAGAATTTAAACAAAAAAATTTGGAAACGAAAAATTTCGAACAAAAAATTTTCAAACAAAATTTTGCAACAAAAAAATTTCAAACAAAAAGATTTTCAAACAAAAAATTTTGAAACAAATTTCAAACAAAATTCTGAAACAAAAAATTCAAACACAAATTTGAAACAAGAGTTTTCAAACAAAAACTTTCAAACAAAAAATTTTCAAACTAAAAAATTTTACGTTTCACGGTTAACCGTCAAACTTTATCCGGTTTTTTAATTATTCGATTAACAAATAAACGGTTTTGATCATATTTATCAGTGAGTGCAAAATGTTGAACGAAACCAAGATTTTTAAATGTTAAACAAAACTTAAAACTGAATACAGCAAAGATTTGAAAATCAGCAACCAATCAGATTGCACGAAAGATAGTGATCAACCAATCAGATTGCACGAAAGATAGTGATCAACCAATGAAATTGCATTAACAATAACTTTGCCAGTGTTGTAGCATGTATTCCCTTAAGACTATGAGTCATAAGATTCAATAAGGATAGCTATGTATCCCTGTACACTACCTCATCAAGGTCAATCACGTGGTACATCGTATTGCTTACGTTTATATTTGGCGGGGAATAATCAATACCAATGACGCATTCTCAAATTATCCTACAAAGTTTAAATGTACCAATGTCCTAATCCCATCATAGGTCAATAACTAATCACGTGATCATACTCATATTTCACAATGATTTACCCAAAGAACAATTACCAATTATTGATATGACAATAAGAAATGTACCCCTCCCAAAATTTAAGATTGGTACACAAATACACCTGTGTCTTATGAAAAAGTAATAAATCCTGTACTTATTCAATAATAAAGCCGGTCAATAACCTTTAAATTTTGAATATTTGGCCATAAGAGGAATACCAATGGGTCCTAGAAAACGTTTACCGAATTTTGTTATTTGATAATTCCCAAATTTAAAAGAGAACATAAACATATAGAGGTAATAAACCATATAACGTATTAAATAGGGGTCAATAACATCCGAAATTTGATTTTTGGTAGTTCTTTACCCATGAAAGGGAACGATGTGGACCATCCAAATTTATAGTGGTACATATTGAAGACCTGTACGAAGATACCAAATGCTTATATTAATCAATTTCTAAAACTGAGTGGATGAGTCAAGATACCCCTCCCAAATTTTTTAAAGGGTGCATCAATATACCCATGTCTTATAATAGGGAATGGACCAATATACATAACCATATAATCATATAAGGTAATAGGACCTCATCCAAGGGGTGAACCAAAATACCAAACACGTGGTTGTAGTAAAATTTGGCAATTTCGTACCCATGGAAGGGAACGAGGTGGACCACCCAAATTTATCATAATACATGTTAGGATCCAGTACTATAATACCAAATGTTTAAATTGGGCAATTTTCCAAAATAAAGAGGTGGGCCAAGGTACCCCTCCCAAATTTTTAAAGAGTGCATCAATATACCCATGTCTTATAATAGGGAATGGACCAATATACATAACCATATAATCATATAAGGTAATAGGACCTCATCCAAGAGGATAAATTGAACCAAAATACCAAACACGTGGTTGTAGTAAAATTTGGCAATTTTTTTTTTACGCATGAAAGGGAACAAGGTGAACTACCCAAATTTATCATAATACATGTTAGGGTCCAGTACTATAATACCAAATATATAAAATGAGCAATTTCCAAAATTAAAGGGGTGGGCCAAAGTACCCCTCCCAAAAATTTAAAGAGTGCACAAATGTACCTATGTCTTATGATAGGTAATGGACCCCTATACATGGCCATATAACCATATAAGGTAATAGGACCTCATCCAAGAGGATAAATTGGGCCAAAAGACCAAACACGTGGTTGTACTAAAATTTGGCAATTTCGTACCCCTAAAAGGGAACGAGGTGAACCACTCAAATTTATCATAATAATACATGTTAGGGTCCAGTACTATAATACCAAATATATAAAATGAGCAATTTCCAAAATTTAAGGGGTGGGCCAAGGTACCCCTCCCAAATTTTTAAAGGAGTGCACAAATGTACCTATGTCTTATGATAGGGAATAGACCCCTATACATAACCATATAACCATATAAGGTACTAGAACCTCATCCAAAGAAATAAATTGGGCCAAAAGACCAAACACGTGGTACAACGTATTGCTTACGTTTATATTTTTGACAATTTTGTACCCCTAGAAGGGAACGAGGTGGACCACCCAAATTTATTATAATACATGTTAGGGTCCGGTACTATAATACCAAATGTTTAAATTGGACAATTTCCAAAATTTAAGGGGTGGGCCAAAGTACCCCTCCCAAATTTTTAAAGGATTGTACAAATATACCGATATCTTATGAAAGGTAATGGACCCCTATACATGACCATATAACCATATAAGGTAATAACATCTCATCAAAGGGGATAAAATCGACCAAAAACCAAACACGTGGTATAACGTATTGCTTACGTTTATATTTTGGCAATTTTGTGCCCCTGGAAGGGAACGAGGTGGACCGCCCAAATTTATCATGATACATATTAGGGTCCTGTACCATAATACCCAATGTTTAAATTGGTCAATTTCCAAAATTTAAGGGGTGGGCCAAGGTACCCCTCCCAAAAATTTAAAGGGGTGCACAAATGTACCTATGTCTTATGATAGGTAATGGACCCCTATACATGACCATATAATCATATAAGGTAATAATACCTCATCCAAGGAGATAAATTAGGTCAAAAAACCCCGAAATTTAAATTTTTGGCAATTTTTTATCCATGAAAGGGAACGACATAGACACCCAATACTGATAGAGGTACATACTATGGTCCTAGGCTACCACACCAAATTTTTAGATTTGGCAATTTCCAAAATTTAAGGGGGTGGTGGTCCTATGTACCCCTAAAAGGGAAATGAGGTGGACCACCCAAATTTATCATAATACATATTAGGATCCTGTACTATAATACCCAATGTTGAAATTTGGCAATTTCCAAAATTTAAGGGGTGGGCCAAGGTACCCCTCCCAAATTTTTCAAGGGGTGCATTAATATACCCATGTCTTATGAAAGGTAATGGACCCCTGTATACGCCCATACAATCATATAGGGTAATAATACCTCATCCAAGGGGATAAATTAGGTCAAAAACCCCCGAAATTTGAATTTTTGGCAATTTTTTACCCATGAAAGGGAACGACATAGACACCCAATACTGATAGAGGTACATACTATGGTCCTAGGCTACCATACCAAATTTTTAGATTTGGCAATTTCCAAAATTTAAGGGGGGTGGTCCTATGTACCCCTGCCAAAATTTAGGGGGTGGGCCAAGGTACCCCTGCCAAAATTTAGAGGGGGTGGTCCTAGGTACCCCTAGGTCATTGACCCCGGCCAGGGACCATGGGTCCTGAGGCAGGGACCCAGGGGCCAAAAAGTTCGGCCAAGTCATGCGATTACTACTCAATGTTACTTACCGATAAATCTTTAATTCGTGCGTCGTTGTTTCCAGGAACACTTGATTTGCATTAGACAAGAATTTTATGCCAAGTTTTTTGGCGTCTATTGGCTGTGCTTTTCGAAAAAATGTTTGTCCGATTGGTCTTGGTGGAGTCTGTTTCGTTATTGAATCAAACATCTCAAGTGCACTAGAATTTCTTAATCAGCGGTCTTCTCACCGTTATGATCTTTGAAATTGAACTGAAATGAATATTGATAATTATAAGTTCGCTTTTAATGTTTACAGTATCCACGACTTCTTAAATACATTTGATTTCTTCGGGTTCAAACAGCTCAGTATGTGAAATTGAAATATATATATATATATATATATATATATATATATATATATATATATATATATATATATATATATATATATGTACAAATAAAAAATAGAATGCGCGAAGTATTTGTGAGTAAAGAATAGATATACTCAGAGAAATAATTAAACATTTCTGGCTTAAAGATATAGTGAACCTGACTAGCGAAATTGAACAGGACTCGTAAAAGTTTCCCTTAAAGGTTTTAAAGTTAACGGAGATATATCAATGCAAGAAAATAAATAATAGACGTAGGAAGATAAAATAAAATGTTATACATACCCCCTTAAATTACAGTATTTAGTTATATTAAAAATTCAGACACATAAAATTTACAGTGAACAAAAAAAAAGCCTACATTCATTTTCCTAGGCCAAGACTAAAAGTAGATGCTATGTCATTTTCAGCGCTCCTTCGTCTACGTTTTGCTCCCTTTGACTATTGTGTATATTATGCTCCTTGTTCCATGTCTCTAGACCAGCTAGAGAAATAGATATACGTTTGGAAATTACTATATAAATTGCACTTCGTTCAAAAGTTGCACGGTATCTAGGGCCTTATATGGCGCTAGACTATAGGTTAAATGTGTAGGGTTACGAGTAAAATAAGACATTTACAGACAACCTAGTTAAGGCACTGAAGCACTAGGCTCACACACGGTATGTGTCCTGAAAGTAATGAGACTCGCCGCGGCGTGGCGCTCCATTCGCTTCAAGCAAGCTATCCGGAGGCATATTGATGGAAGTTCCAAACAAATAACGCAATGAAGCACAATGTCCTCATAAAGTGTATGCAGAAAGAAATGAGACTCGCTGCCGCGTGGCGCTCCATTCGCTAGAAAAAAAGTTACCCGGACGGATTCTGGTGGATGATCCAAACAATTAACGCAATAAAGCACTATGCTCACACACAGTATATGTCCTGAAAGTAATAAGACTCGCCGCTATTTAACGCTCCATTCGCTAGAAGCAAGCAACCCGGAGGGACTGTTGTGGATGATCCAAACAACTAACGCAATAAAGCACTATGCCCTCATAAAGTGTATGCACAAAGTAATGAAACTCGCCGCTCTGTGGCGCTCCATTCGCTAGAAGCAAGCTACCCGGAGGGATTCTGGTGGATGATCCAAAAAATTATTGCACTGAAACACTATGCCCTCATAAAGAGTATGCACAGAGTAATGAGACTCGCCGCCGAGTGGCGATCCATTCGCTAAATCAAGCTACCCGGAAATATTGTGGTGGATGATCCGAACAAATAACGCACTGAAGCACTATGCTCACACACAGTATGTGTCCAGAAAGTAATGAAACTCGACGCTGCGTGGCGCTCCATTCGCAAGAAGGAAGCTAACCTGAAAGATTGTGGTGGATGATCCAAACAATTAACGCACTGAAACACTAAGCCCACATATAGTGTAAAAAGAAAGTAATGAGACTTGCCAACTCGTAATGATCCATTCGCTAGAAGCAAGCTACCCGGAGGAATTCTGGTGGATGATCCAAAAAATTAACGCACTGAAGCACTATACACTCATATAGTGAAAGCACATATTAATGAGACTTGCCACCGCGTGAGCTCCATTCGCTAGAGACAAGCTACCCGGAGGGAATGTGGTGAATGATCCAAACTATTAACGCACTGAAGCACTATGCCCTCAAAAATTGTATGCAGTAAGAAATGAGACTCGCCGCTGCTTGGCGCTCCATTCGTCAGAAGCATGCTACCCGGAGAGATTCTGGTGGATGATCCAAACAATTAACGCACTGAAGCACTATGCCCTCATATAGTGTAAGCAGATAGTACTGAGACTTGCCACAGCGTGGCGCTCCTTTCTTTAGCAGCAAGCTAGTCGCAGGCATTGAGTTGGATGATCCATACAAATAACGCACTAAAGCACTATGTTCACACACAGTATGTGTCCTGAAAGTAATGAGACTCGCCGTTGCGTGGCGCTCCATTCGCTACAAGCAAGCTACCCGGAGGCATATTGGTGGACGATCCAAAAAAATAACGCACTTAAGCACTATGCACACATATAGTGTAAGCAGATAGTAATTAGACTTGCCACCGCGTGGCATTCCATTCGCTAGAAGAAGCTACCCGGAGGCATTGTGGTGGATGATCTATACAATTAACGCACTGAAGCACTATGCCCTCACATAGTGTAAGCAGATAGTAATGAGACTTGCCACCGCGTGGCGCTCCATTCGCTAGAAGCAAGTTACCCTTAGGCATTCTGGTGGGTGATCCAAACAATTAGCGCACTGAAGCGCTTTGCTCACAAACAGTATGTGTGCAGAAAGTAATGAAACTCGCCGCTGCCTGGGGCTCCATTCGCTAGAACGAAGCTAACCTGAGGTATTCTGCTCGATGACAAAAACAATTAACGCACTGAAGCACTATGTTCTCATATAGTTTAAGCAGTAAGTAATGGGACTCGCCGCTGCGTGGCGCTCCATTCGCTAGAAGCAAGCTACCCGGAAAGATTCTGGTAGATGATCCAAACAATTTACGCACTGAAGCACTATGCTAATACACAGTAAGTGTCCAGAAAAGAATGAGACTCGCCGTTGCGTGTCGCTCTATTCGCTAGAAGCAAGCTAAACGGAGGGATTGTGGTGGATCATTCAAACAATTAACGCAATGAAGCACTATGCTCACACACAGTATGTGTCCAGAAAGCAATGAGACTCGCCGCTTCGTGGCGCTCCATTCGCAAGAAGCAAGCTACCAGGAGGTATTCTGGTGAATGATCCAAACAATAACGCACTGAAGCACTATGCCCTCATATAGTGTAAGCAGATAGTAATGAGACTTGACACAGCGTGGCGCTCCATTCGCCAGCAGCAAGCTAGCGGGAGGTATTGAGTTGGTTGATCCATACAATTAACGCACTGAAGCCCTATGTTCACACACAGTATGTGTCCTGAAAGTGATGAGACTCGCCGCTGCGTGGCGCTAAATTCGCTAGAAGCAAGCTACACGGAGGGATTCTGGTGGATGATCCAAACAATTAACGCACTGAAGCATTATGCCCTCATATAGTGTAAGCCAAAAGTAATGAGACTCGGCGCTGCGTTGCGTTCCAGTCGCTAGAAGCTAGCTACACGGAGGGATTCTGGTGGATGATCCAAAAAATTAACGAACTGAATCACTATGCCCTCATATAGTGTAAGCAGATAGTAATGAGACTTGCCACCGCGTGGCGCTTCATTCGCTAGAAGCAAGCTACCCGGAGCGATTATGGTGGATGATCTAAACAATTAACGCACAGAAGCGCTATGCTCACACATAGTATGTGTCCAGAAAGAAATGAAACTCGCCACTGCGTGGCGCTCCATTCGCTAGAACAAAGCTAACGAGAGGGATTCTGGTGGATGATCCAAACAATTAAAGCACTGAAGCACTATGTTCTCATATAGTTTAAGCGGTAAGTAATGAGACTCGCCGCTGTGTGGCGCTCCATTCGCTAGAAGCAAGCTTCCCGCAGGCATATTGGTGGATGATCTAAACAATTAACGCAATGAAGCACTATGCCCTCATATAGTGTAAACAGATAGTAATGAGACTTGCTACCGCGTGGCGCTCCATTCGCTAGTAGCAAGCTACCCGAAGGGTTTGTGGTGGATGATCTAAACAATTAACGCACTGAAGCACTATGCCCTCATATAGTGTAAGCAGATAGTAATGAGACTTGCCAACTAGTAATGATCCATTCGCTAGAAGCAAGCTACCCGGAGGCATTGTGGTGGATGATCTAAACAATTAACGCACAGAAGCACTATGCTCACACGCAGTATGTATCCAAAAGAAAATGAAACTCGCCGCTGCGTGGCGCTCCATACGCTACAACGAAGCTAACGTGTGGGATTCTGGTGGATGGTCCAAACAATTAAAGCACTGAAGCACTATGTTCTCATATAGATTAAGCAGTAAGTAATGAGACTCGCCGCTGCGTGGCGCTCAATTCACTAGAAGCAAGCTACCCGGAGGGATTCTCTTAGATGATCCAAACCACCAACGCACTGAAGCACTATGCTCGCACACAGTAAGTGTCCAGAAGGTAATGAGACTCGCCGCTGTGTGGCGCTCCATTCGCTAGAAGAAAGCTACCCGGAGGAATTGTGGTAGATCATCGAAAGAGTTAACGCACAGAAGTACTGAGCTCAGAAAGAGGATGTGTCCAGAAATTAATCCGACTGGTCGCCGCGTGGCGCTCCATTCGCTAGAACGAAGCTCCCCTGAGGGATTGTGGTGGGTGATCCAAACGAGTATCGCACTGAAGGACTATGCTCTTATACAGTGTATGCAGAAAGTAATTAGACTAGCCTCCGGCTGGCGCTCCATTCGCTACAAGAAAGATCCTCGGACGTATTGTAGTCCTGATCCAAGCAATAACGCACTGAGGCACTATGCTCACAAGAAGCATGTGTCCAGAAATAAATGAACCTCACCGCCGCGTGGCGCTCGATTCGCTGGAACCAAGCAACCCGGAGGGATTCTGGTGGATGATCCAAAAAATTAACACACTGATGCGTCATGCTCACATACACTGTATGCCGATAGTAATGATACTCGCCGACGCGTTGCACTCCTTTCAATACAAGAAAGCTACCCGGAGGGATTGTTTTGGATGATCCAAAAAATTAACGCACTGAAGCACTATTCTCAAATTTAGTGTACGCAGAAAATAATGAGACCGGCCTTCACGTGGCGCTTCATTCGCTATAAGCAAGCTCCCCGGAGGGATTGTGGTGGATGATCCAAGAAATTAACGCACTGAAGCACTATCCACAAACACAGCGTATGCAGAAGTTAATGAAACTCGCCGCCGCGTGGCACTCCTTTCAATAAAAAAAAGCTACCCGGAGGGATCGTGCTGGATGATCCAAAAAAATCACGCACTGAAGCACTACACTCACATTTAGTTTATGCGCAAAATAATGAGATTGGCCTGCACCTAATGCTCCATTCGCTACAAGCAAGCTAGGGGGAGGAATTGTGATGGATGATCGAAACAATTAGCACACTGAAGCACTATGCTCTTATAGAGTGTATGCAGAAAGTAATTAGACTCGCCTCCGGCTGGCGCTCCATTCGCTACAAGAAAGATCCTCGGACGTATTGTCGTCCTTATCCAAACAATTAACGCACTGAGGCACTATGCTCACAAATAGCATGTGTCCAGAAATAAATGAATCTCACCGCCGCGTGGCGCTCTATTCGCTGGAACCAAGCAACCCTGAGGGATTGTGGTGGATGATCCAAAAAATTAACACACTGATGCACTATGCTCACATACACTGTATGCAGATAGTAATGATACTCGCCGACGCGTGGCACTCCCTTCAATACAAGAAAGCTACCCGGAGGGATTGTTTTGGATGATCCAAAAAATTAACGCACTGAAGCACTATTCTCAAATTTAGTGTACGCAGAAAATAATGAGACCGGCCTTCACATAGCGCTCCATTCGCTACAAGCAAGCTCCCCGGAGGAATTATTGTGAATGAACCAAACAATTAACACACTGAAGCACTATGCTCCCATTACGTGTTCAGAAAGTAATGAGGCTGTCCGCCGCGTTGCGCTCAATTCGCTACAAGAAAGCTGCCCGGAGAGATTGTGGTGGATGAACCAAACAATTAAAACATTGAAATACCATGCTCACATACAGTGTATGCGCAAAGTAATGAGACTAGCCACTGCGTGGCGCTCCATTCACTAGAAGCAAGCTGCCCGGAGGGATTGTGGTGGATGATCGAAACAAATAACACATTGAAGCACTATGCTCAAATACAGTGCATGCAGAAACTAATGAGACCTGCCGCTGCGGGGCACTCCTTTCAATAGAAGCAAGTTAAACGGAGGGATTTTACTGGATGATTCAATCAATTAACGCACTGAAGCACTATGCTCACAAACAGTATGTGTGCAGAAATAATTGAGGGTCGCCGTAATGTGGCACTACATTCTCTAAAAGCAAGTCCCCTGAGAGATTGTGGTGGATGATATAAATAATTAACACATTGAAGAGCTATGCTCACACGCAGTGTATGCAGGAAGTAAATTGTCTAGCCGCCGGGTGGCGCTCCATTCGCTGGAAATAAGTTCTCCGTACGGATTGTGGTGGTGATCCAAGAAATTAACGCACTGAAGCACCATCCACAAATACAGCGTATGCAGAAGTTAATGAGACTCGCCGCCGCGTGGAACTCCTTTCAATACAAGAAAGCTACCCGGAGGGATTCTTTTGGTTGATCCAAAAAATTAACGCATTGAAGCACTATTCTCAAATTTAGTGTACGAAGAAAATAATGAGACCGGCCTTCACGTAGCGCTCCATTCGCTACAAGCAAGCTCCCCGGAGGAATTATTGTGAATGATCCAAACAATTAACACACTGAAGCACTATGCTCCCATACACTGTATGCAGGAAGTAATTATACTCGCCGCCTGTTGGCACTCCTTTCAATAGAAGAAAGCTACCCGGAGAAATTGTGGTGATTGATCCAAACAGCGCACTGAAGCACTATGCTCACATTCAGTGTATGAACAAAATAATGAGGCTGTCCTCCACGTGGCGCCCCATTCAGCGCACTGAAGCACTATGCTCATATTCAGTGTATGAACAAAATAATGAGACTGTCCTCCACATGGCGCCTCATTCGATACAAGCAGGCTGCACGGAGGAATTATGGTGGATGATCCAAACAATTCCGCCGCGTGGCACTCCTTTGAATAGAACAAAGCTAAACGGAGGGATTCTGGTGGATGACCCAAACGATTAACGCACTGAAACACTACGCTCACATATAGTGTATGCAGAAATTAATGAGACTCTCCGCCGCGTGGCATTCCATTCGCTAGAAGCAAACTATCCGGAGGGATTGTGGTGGATTATCGAAACAATTAACGCAGTGAAACACTTTGCTAACAAACATTATTTGTCCAGAACTAATGAGACTCGACGCCGCGTGGCACTCCATTCGCTAGACGCAAGCTACCTGGAGGGATTGTAGTAGATGATTAAACCAATTAACGCAATGAAACACTATGCTCACAGACAGTATGTGTGTGGAGAAAGTAATAAGACTCGCCGTGGCGTGGCACTACATTCGCTAGAAGCAAGTTCCCCGGAGGGCTTCTGGTGAATGATAGAAAGAAATAACACACTCATGCGCTCTGCTCACATGCAGTGTATGCAGAAAGTAATGAGACAGGCCTCTGCGTGGCGTTCTATTGGCTACAACAAAACTACCGGGAGGCATTGTGATGGATGATCCAAACAGTTAACGCATTAAAGTACTACCCTCATAAAACAGTATGTGTCCAGAAACTAATCCGACTTGCCGCCGCGTGGCGCTCCATTCCCTAGGACCTAGCTTCCTGGAGGGATTGTGGTGGATGATCCAAACAATTACCGCACTCTAGCACTACGATCACATACAGTTTATGCAGAAAGTAATTGGACTCGCCATGGCGTGGCACTACATTCTCTAAAAGCAAGTTCCCGGAAGGATTGTGCTGGATTTTCCAAACAATTAAGACACTGAGACCTTTGCTGACAAACAGTGTATGCAGAAAGTAACGAGACTGGCCTCCGCGTGGCGCTCCTTTCACTAGAAGCAAACTCCCCGGAAGGATTGCGGTGGATGATCCAAACGATTAACGCACAGAAGCATTATGCTCACATTTAGTGTACGCAGAAAACAATGAGACTGGCCTTCTCGTGGCGCTTCATTCGCTACAATAAGAACTCCCAGGAGGGATGGTGGTGGATGATCTAAACAATTAACGCACTTAAGCACTATGCTCACAAGAAGTATGTGTCCAGAAAATAATGAACCTCACCACAGCGTGTCGCTCCATTCGCTTGAAGCAAGCTCCCCGGAGGAATTGAGGTGGATAATCCAAATAATTAACGCACTGAATCACTATTATCACATACTGTATGCAGAAGATAATGAGACTCTCGCCGCGTGGCGCTCCATTCGCAAGAAGCAAGCTACCCGGAGGGATAGTGGTAGATGATAAAAAAAAAATAACGCACTGAAGCACAATGCTCATATACAGTATGTGTCAAGAAACTAATGAGACCCGAATTTGCGTGGCGCTCCAATCGCTGGAAGGAACCTCCCCGGAAAGATTCTGGTGGATGATGCAAGCAATTAACGCACTGAAGCACTATCCTAACATACAGTGTATGCAAAAGGAAATGAGACTCGCCGCCATGTGGCATTCTATTCGCTAAAAGCAAGCTTCTGACAAGGACTGTGGTTGATGATCCAAACAATTAACGCACTGAAGCACTATGCTCACATTCAGTGTATGCACAAAATAATGAGACTGGCCTCCGTTGGCGCTCCATTCGCTACAAGGAAGCTCCCCGGAGGGATTGTTTTGGATGATCCAAAAAATGACGCACTGAAGCAGTATGATCATATACAGTATGTGTCCAGAAAGTAATGAGACTCGTCTACGCGTAGCGCTCCAATCGCTGGAAGCAAGCTTTCGGAGCAATTGTGATGGATTATCCAAACAATTAACGCACTGATGCATTACGCTCACATACAGTGTATGCACAAAGTAATGATACACGACGCCGCGTGGCACTCCTTTCAATAGATGTAAGGTCCCCGGAGGGATTGTAGTGTATAGTCCAAACACTTAATGCACTGAAACAAAATGCTAACATACAGAATGTAATGAGACTCGAAGCCGCGTGGCACTCCATTCTCTAGAAGCGAGCTAACTGGGGGATTGTGGTGGATGATCCAATCAATTAAAGAACTGAAGCACTATGCTCTTATACAGTATGTGTGCAGAAAGTAATGAAACTCTCCTCCTCGTAGCGCTCCAATCGATGGAAGGAAGCATACCGGAATAATTGTTGTGGATTGTCCAAAGAATTAACACATTAAAGCGCTATCCTCACATACAGTGTATACAGAAAGTAATGATACTCGCCGCACGTGGCACTCCTTTTAATAGAAGAAAGATCCTCGGAGGGATTTTTGTGGATGATCCAAACAATTAACGCACTGAAGCACTATCCTCAAATACCATTTATGCAGAAGGTAATGATACTCGCAGACCTGTGGCACTCCATTCGCTAGCATCAAGCTCCCCGTAGGAATTGTAGTAGATGATCCAAACATTCAACACACTGAGGCACTATGTTCATATACAGTGTATGCAGAAAGTAATGATACTCGCCGCCGCGTGGCACTCCTTTCAATTCCAGAAAAAAACCCGCAGGGATTGTGGTGGATGACCCAAAAAATTAACGCACTGAAGCACTATGCTCATATTTAGTGTACGAGCAAAATAATGAGACTGGCCTGCACGTAGCGCTTCATTCGCTACAAGCAAGCCCCCCGGAGAATTGTGGTGGATGATCCAAACAATTAACAAACTGAAGAACTAGACTCACATACAGTGTATGCTGAAAGTAATGATACTCGCCGGCGCGTACACTCCTTTCAATAGAAGAAAGCTCTACGAAGGCATGGTGGTGAATGATAAAAAACAATTAACGATCTGAAGCACTATGCTCAAAAACAGTATGTGTCCAGAAAATAATGAACTACACCGCAGCGTGGCGATACATTCGCTAGAAGAAAGCTCCCCGGAGGAATTGTGGTTGATGATCCAAACAATTAACGTACTGGTGCTCTATGGTCACATACAGTGTATACATAAAGTAATGAGACTTTCTGAACGCATACTGTGTGTGAGCATAGTGCTTCAGTACGTTAATTGTTTGGATCATCCACCTCAATCCCTCCGGGTAGCTCGCTTCTAGCGAATTGAGCGCCACGCAGCGGCGAGTCTCATTACTTTCTGGTCACTTACTGCGTGTTAGCAAAGTGCTTCAGCGCGTTGGTTGTTTGGATCATCTACCAGAATCCCTCCGGGTAGCTTGCTTCTTGCGAATGGAGCGGAACACAGCGGTGAGTATCATTACTTACTACTTAAACTATATGAGGGCATTGTGCTTCAGTGCGTTAATTGTTTAATTCATCCACCACAATACCCCCGGGTAGCTTGTGTCTAGCGAATGGAGTGCCACGCGGTAGCTAGTGTCATTTTTATCTGCTTACACTATATGAGGGCATATTGTTTCATTGCGTTAATTGTTTGGATTATCCACCAGAATCCCTCAATGTAGCTTACTTCTAGCGAATGGAGCGCCACGCAGCGCCGAGTCCCATTACTTTCAGGAACGTACTGCGTGTGAGCATAGTCCTTTAGTGCATTAATTGTTTGGATCATCCACCTCAATGCATCCGGGTAGCTTGCTTCTAGCGAATGGAGCGCCACGCTGTGGCAAGGCTCATTACTATCTGCTTACACTACATGAGGGCACAGTTCTTGAGTGCGTTAATTGTTTGCATCATCCACCACAATCCCTCCGGGTAGCTTGCTTATAGCGAAATGTGCGTCATGCAGCGGCGAATCTCTTTAATTTCAGGAAACATACTGTGTGTGAGCATAGTGCTTCAGTGCGTTAATTTTTTTGGATCATCCGCCAGAATCCCTAAGGTAGCTTGCTTCTAGCGAATGGAGCGCCACGCGGTGGCAAGTTTCATTACTATCTGCTTACACTTTATGAGGGCATAGTGCTTCAGTGCGTTAATTGTTTGGAACATTCACAACAGTTCCTCCGGATAACTTGCTTCAAGCGAATGGAGCGCCAAGTAGCGGCGAGTCTTATAAATTTCTGGACACATACTGTGTGTGAGCATAGTGCTTCAATGCGTTAATTCTTTGGATCATCCGCCAGAATCCCTAAGGGTAGCTTGCTTCTAGCGAATGGAGCGCCACGCTGTGGCAAGGCTCATTACTATCTGCTTACACTACACGAGGGCACAGTTCTTGAGTGCGTTAATTGTTTGCATCATCCACCACAATCCCTCCGGGTAGCTTGCTTCTAGCGAAATGTGCGTCATGCAGCGGCGAGTCTATTTAATTTCAGGACACATACTGTGTGTGAGCATAGTGCTTCAGTGCGTTAATTCTTTGGGCCATCCACTAGAATCCCTAAGGGTAGCTTGCTTCTAGCGAATTGAGCGCCACGCGGTGGCAAATCTCATTACTTTCTGCATACACTTTATGAGGGCATAGTGCTTCAGTTCGTTATTTGTTTGGATCATCCACAAATATGCCTGCGGGTACCTTGCTTGTAGCGAAGGGAGCGCCAGCCAGCGTCGAGTCTCATTACTTTCAGGAAACATACTATGCGTGAGCATAGTGCTTCAGTGCGTTAATTGCTTGGATCATCCACCTGAATGCCTCCAGGTAGCTTGCATCTAGCTAATGGAGCGCCACGCGGTAGCAAGTCTCATTACTATCTGCTTACACTTTATGAGGGCAAAGTGCTTCAGTGCGTTATTTGTTTTGATCATCCACCAATATGCCTCCGGGAAGCTCGCTTCTAGTGAGTGCAGCGCCACGCAGCGGCGAGTATCATTAGTTTAAGGACACATACTGTGTGTGAGCATAGTGCTTCAGTGCGTTAATTGTTTGGATCATCCACCTCAATGCTTTGGGTTAGCTTGCTTCTAGCGAATGGAGCGCCGCGCTGTGGCAAGTCTCATTACTATCTGCTTACACTATATGAGGGCATAGTGCTTGAGTGCGTTAATTGTTTGGATCATCCACTACAATCCATCCGGGTAGCTTGCTTCTAGCGAATGGTGCGACAAGCAGCGGCGAGTCTGATTAAGTTCTGGACACATACTGTGTGAGCATAGTGCTTCAATGCGCTAATTGTTTGGATCATCCACCAGAATCCCTAAGTTTAGCTCGCTTCTAGCGAATGGAGCGCCACGCGATGGCAAGTCTCATAACTATCTGCTTACATTATATGAGGTCATAGTGTTTCAGTGCGTTAATTGTTTAGATCATCCAACACAATGCCTCCGGATAGCTTGCTTCTAGCGAATGGAGTGAAACGCGGTGGCAAGTCTCATTACTATCTGCTTACACTATATGAGATCTAGTACTTCAGTGCGTTAATTGTTTGGATCATCAACCAGAATCCCTCTGTGTAGCTTGCTTCTAGCGAATGGAGCGCCACGCAGCATCGAGTCTCATTACTTTCAGGACACATACTGTTTTTGAGCATAGTTCTTCAGTGCGTTAATTATATGGATCAACCACTTCAATGCCTCCGGGTAGCTCGCTTCTAGTGAATGCAGCGCCACGCAGCGGCGAGTATCATTAGTTTAGGGACACATACTGTGTGTGAGCATAGTGCTTCAGTTCGTTAATTGTTTGGATCATCCACCTCAAAGCTTTGGGTTAGCTTGCTTCCAGCGAATGGAGCGCCGCGCTGTGGCAAGTCTCATTACTATCTGCTTTCACTATATGAGGGCATAGCGTTTCTGTGCGTTAATTGTTTAGATCGTCCACCACAATCCCTCCGCGTAGCTTGCTTCTAGCGAGTGGACCGCCACGCGGTGGCAAGTCTCATTACTATCTGCTTACACTATATGAGGGCATAGTGCTTGAGTGCGTTAATTGTTTGGATCATCCACTACAATCCATCCGGGTAGCTTGCTTCTAGCGAATGGTGCGCCAAGCAGCAGGGAGTCTCTCTAAGTTCAGGACACATACTGTGTGTGAGCATAGTGCTTCAATGCTTTAATTCTTTGGATCATCCATCAGAATCCCTAAAGGTAGCTGTTCTAGCGAATGGAGCACCACGCGATGGCAAGTCTCATTAGTATCTGCTTACACTATATGAGGGCATAGTGCTTCAGTGCGTTTATTGTTTAGATCATCCAACACAATGCCTCCGGGTAGCTTGCTTCTAGCGAATGGAGTGCCACGCGGTGGCAAGTCCCATTACTATCTGCTTACACTATATGAGGGCTAATGTTTCAGTGCGTTAATTGTTTGGATCATGCACCAGAATCCCTCTGTGTAGCTTGCTTCTAGCGAATAAAGCGCCACGCAGCATCAAGTCTCATTACATTCAGGACACATACTGTTTGTGAGCATAGTTCTTCAGTGCGTTAATTGTATGGATCAACCACCTCAATGCTTCCGTGTAGCTTGCTTCTAGAGAATGGAGCGCCACGTTTTGGCAAGTCTCATTACTATCTGCTTACAGTATATGAGGGCATAGTGCTTCAGTGCGTTTATTGTTTATGTCATCCAACACAATGCCTCCGGGTAGCTTGCTTCTAGTGAATGGAGTGCCACGCGGTGGCAAGTCTCATTACTATCTGCTTACCCTATATGAGGGCTAGTGATTCAGTGAGTTAATTGTTTGGATCATCCAAAGTAATCCCTCCGGATAGCTTGCTTCAAGCGAATGGAGCGTCAAGCAGCGGCGATTCTTTTTACTTTCTCGACATATAGTGTGTGTGATCAAAGTGCTTCAGTGCGTTGGTTGTTTGGATCATCTACCAGAATCCCTCCGGGTAGCTTGCTTCTTGCGAATGGAGCGCCACACAGCGGCGAGTATCATTACTTACTGCTTAAACTATATGAGGGCATAGTGCTTCAGTGCGTTAATTGTTTAAATCATCCACCACAATACCCCCGGGTAGCTTGTGTCTAGCGAATGGAGTGCCACGCGGTAGCTAGTGTCATTTTTATCTGCTTACACTATATGAGGGCATATTGTTTCATTGCGTTAATTGTTTGGATTATCCACCAGAATCCCTCAATGTAGCTTACTTCTGGCGAATGGAGCGCCACGCAGCGCCGAGTCCCATTACTTTCAGGAACGTACTGCGTGTGAGCATAGCGCTTTAGCGCGTTAATTGTTTGGATCATCCACCTCAATGCATCCGGGTAGCTTGCTTCTAGCGAATGGAGCGCCACGCTGTGGCAAGGCTCATTACTATCTTCTTACACTCCATGAGGGCACAGTTCTTGAGTGCGTTAATTGTTTGCATCATCCACCACAATCCCTCCGGGTAGCTTGCTTATAGCGAAATGTGCGTCATGCAGCGGCGAGTCTCTTTAATTTCAGGAAACATACTATGTGTGAACATAGTGCTTCAGTGCGTTAATTCTTTGGATCATCCGACAGAATCCCTAAGGGTAGCTTGCTTCTAGCGAATGAAGCGCCACGCTGTGGCAAGGCTCATTACTATCTGCTTACACTACATGAGGGCACAGTTCTTGAGTGCGTTAATTGTTTGCATCATCCACCACAATCCCTCCGGGTAGCTTGCTTATAGCGAAATATGCGTCATGCAGCGGCGAGTCTCTTTAATTTCAGGAAACATACTGTGTGTAAGCATAGAGCTTTAGTGCGTTAATTGTTTGAATCATCCACAACAATCCACCCGGGTAACTTGTTTCTAGCGAAAGGAGCGCCACGCGGCAGCGAGTCTAATTACTTTCTTTACACTTTATAGAGGCATAGTGCTACAGTGCGTTAATATTTTGGATCATCCACCAAATTCCCTAGTGGTAACTTCTTTCTAGCGAATGGAGCGCCACGCGGCAGCGAGTCTCATTACTATCTGCTTACACTACATGAGGGCACAGTTCTTGAGTGCGTTAAATGTTTGGATCATCCACCACAATCCCTCCGGGTAGCTTGCTTCTAGCGAAATGTGCGTCATGCAGCGGCGAGTCTCTTTAATTTCAGGAAACATACTGTGTGTGAGCATAGTGCTTCAGTGCGATAATTCTTTGGGCCATCCATTAGAATCCCTAAGGGTAGCTTGCTTCTAGCGAATTGAGCGCCACGCGATGGCAAGTCTCATAACTATCTGCTTACATTATATGAGGTCATAGTGTTTCAGTGCGTTAATTGTTTAGATCATCCAACACAATGCCTCCGGGTAGCTTGTTTCTAGCGAATGGAGTGAAACGCGGTGGCAAGTCTCATTACTATCTGCTTACACTATATGAGATCTAGTGCTTCAGTGCGTTAATTGTTTGGATCATTAACCAGAATCCCTCTGTGTAGCTTGCTTCTAGCGAATGGAGCGCCACGCAGCATCGAGTCTCATTACTTTCAGGACACATACTGTTTTTGAGCATAGTTCTTCAGTGCGTTAATTATATGGATCAACCACTTCAATGCCTCCGGGTAGCTCGCTTCTAGTGAATGCAGCGCCACGCAGCGGCGAGTATCATTAGTTTAGGGACACATACTGTGTGTGAGCATAGTGCTTCAGTGCGTTAATTGTTTGGATCATCCACCTCAAAGCTTTGGGTTAGCTTGCTTCTAGCGAATGGAGCGCCGCACTGTGGCAAGTCTCATTACTATCTGCTTACACTATATGAGGGCATAGCGTTTCTGTGCGTTAATTGTTTAGATCGTCCACCACAATCCCTCCGCGTAGCTTGCTTCTAGCGAGTGGACCGCCACGCGGTGGCAAGTCTCATTACTATCTGCTTACACTATTTTTTTTATTTTTATTTATTTTGGCTCAGGCCCGTCTTTCAGATCCGCTATCTGAAAAATTAAACCGGAACGGGTTATCATCATTGCCATTTCTTTGCTTACACTATATGAGGGCATAGTGCTTGAGTGCGTTAATTGTTTGGATCATCCACTACAATCCATCCGGGTAGCTTGCTTCTAGCGAATGGTGCGCCAAGCAGCAGCGAGTCTCTCTAAGTTCAGGACACATACTGTGTGTGAGCATAGTGCTTCAATGCTTTAAATCTTTCGATCATCCATCAGAATCCCTAAAGGTAGCTCTCTTCTAGCGAATGGAGCGCCACGCGATGGAAAGTCTCATTAGTATCTGCTTACACTATATGAGGGCATAGAGCTTCAGTGCGTTTATTGTTTAGATCATCCAACACAATGCCTCCGGGTAGCTTGCTTCTAGCGAATGGAGTGCCACGCGGTGGCAAGTCCCATTACTATCTGCTTACTCTATATGAGGGCTAATGTTTCAGTGCGTTAATTGTTTGGATGATCCACCAGAATCCCTCTGTGTAGCTTGCTTCTAGCGAATGGAGCGCCACGCAGCATCAAGTCTCATTACTTTCAGGACACATACTGTTTTTGAGCATAGTTCTTCAGTGCGTTAATTGTATGGATCAACCACCTCAATGCTTCCGTGTAGCTTGCTTCTAGAGAATGGAGCGCCACGCTTTGGCAAGTCTCATTACTATCTGCTTACAGTATATGAGGGCATAGTGCTTCAGTGCGTTTATTGTTTATGTCATCCAACACAACGCCTCCGGGTAGCTTGCTTCTAGTGAATGGAGTGCCACGCGGTGGCAAGTCTCATTACTATCTGCTTACACTATATGAGGGCTAGTGCTTCAGTGAGTTAATTGTTTGGATCATCCAAAATAATCCCTCCGGATATCTAGCTTTAAGCGAATGGAGCGTCAAGCAGCGGCGATTCTTATTACTTTCTCGACATATAGTGTGTGTGATCAAAGTGCTTCAGTGCGTTAATTGTTTGGATCATCCACCTCAAACCATCGGGGTAGCTGGTTTCTAGCGAATGGAGTGCCGCGCTGTCTCTCGCGGCAGCGAGTCTCATTACTTTCTTTATACACTTTATAAAGGCACAGTGCTTCAGTGCGTTAATATTTTGGATCATCCACCACATTCCCTCCTGGCAACTTCTGTCTAGCGAATGGAGCGCCAAGCGGCAGCGAGTTTCATTACTTTCTCCATACACTTTATGAGGGCATAGTGCTTCAGTGCGTTATGTGTTTGGATCATCCACCAATATGCCTTCGGGTAGCTTGCTTGTAGCGAAGGGAGCGCCAGGCAGCGGCGAGTCTCATTACTTTCAGGACACATACTGTGTGTGAGCATAGCGCTTCAGTGCGTTAATTGTTTGGATCATCCACCTCAAACCATCGGGGTAGCTGGTTTCTAGCGAATGGAGTGCCGCGCTGTGGCAAGCCTCATTACTATCTGCTTACACTATATGAAAGGATAGTGCTTCTGTGCGTTAATTGTTTAGATCGTCCACCACAATTCCTCCGCGTAGCTGGCTTCTAGAGAGTGGAGCGTCGCGATGTGGCAAGTATCATTACCATCTGCTTACCCTATATGAGGGCATAGTTCTTGAGTGCGTTAGTTGTTTAGATCATCCACCACAATCTTTCCGTGTAGCTTGCTTCTAGCGAATGGAGTGCCACGCGGTGGCAAGACTCATTACTATCTACTAACAGTATATGAGGTCATAGTGCTTCAGTGCGTTAATTGTTTGGATCATCCACCAAAATGATTTCGTGTAGCTTGCTTCTAGAGAATGGAGCACCACGCAGCGGCGAGTCTCATTATTTTAAGAGCACATACTCTGTGTGAGGATAGTGCTTCAGTGCGTTAATTGTTGGGATCATCCACCTCAATGCATCGGGGTGGCTTGCTTCTAGCGAATGGAGTGCCGCGCTGTGGCCAGTCTCATTACTATCTGCTTACCCTATATGAGGGCATAGTGCTTAAGTGCGTAAATTGTTTAGATCATCCACCACAATCTTTCCGTGTAGCTTGCTACTAGCGAATGGAGCGCCACGCGGTGGCAAGTCTCATTACTATCTGCTTAGAGTATATGAGGTCATAGTGCTTCAGTGCGTTAATTGTTTCGATCATCCAGCAGAATCCCTCCGGGTAGCTTGCTTCTAGCGAATGTAGCGCCACGCGGTGGCCACTCTCACTACTATCTTCTTACACTATATGAAGGCATAGTGCTTCAGTGCGTTATTTGTTTTGATCATTCACCAATATGCCTCCGGGTAGCTTGCTTCTAGCGAACGGAGCGCCACGCTCTGGCAAGGCTCATTACTATCTGCTTACACTATATGAGGGCACAGTTCTTGATTGCTTTAATTGTTTGGATCATCCACCACAATCCCTCCGGGTAGTTGCTTCTAGCGAAATGTGCGTCATGCAGCAGCGAGTCTCTTTAATTTCAGGACACATACTGTGTGTGAGCATTGTGCTTCAGTGCGTCAATTCTTTGGATCATCCAGAGAATTCCTAAGGGTAGCTTGCTTCTAGCGAATGGAGCGCCACGCGGTGGCAAGTCTCATTACTATCTGCTTACACTATATGAGGGCATAGTGCTTCAGTGCGTTAATTGTTTGGATCATCCACAACAATCCCTCCGGATAGCTTGCTTCAAGCGAATGGAGCGCCAAGCAGCGGCGAGTCTTATTATTTTCTGGACATATACTGTGTGTAAGCATAGAGCTTTAGTGCGTTAATTTTTTTGATCATCCACAACAATCCACGCGGGTAACTTGCTTCTAGCGAATGGACCGCCAGGCGGCAGCATGTCTCATTACTTTCTTTATAGACATTATAAAGGAATAGTGCTTCAGTGCGTTAATATTTTGGATCATCCACCAAATTCCCTCCTGGTAACTTCTTTCTAGCGAATGGATCGCCACGCGGCAGCGAGTTTCATTACTTTCTGCATACACTTTATGAGGGCATAGTGCTTCAGTGTGTTATTTGTTTCGATCATCCACCAATATGCTTCCGGGTAGCTTGCTTGTAGCGAAGAGAGCGCCAGACAGCGGCGAGTCTCATTACTTTCAAAACACATACTGTGCGTGAGCATAGTGCTTCAGTGCGTTAATTGTTTGGATCATCCACCTCAATGCCTAAAGGTAGCTTGCATCTAGCGAATGCAGTGCCACGCGGTAGCAAGTCTCATTACTATCTGCTTACACTATATGAGGGCACAGTGCTTCTGTGCGTTATTTGTTTTGATCATCCACCAATATGCCTCCGGGTATCTTGCTTCTAGTGAATGCAGCGCCACGCAGCGTCGAGTATCATTAGTTTACGGACACATACTGTGTGTGAGCATAGTGCTTCAGTGCGTTAATTGTATGGATCAACCACCTCAATGCTTCCGGGTAGCTTGCTTCTAGAGAATGGAGCGCCACTCGATGGCAAGTCTCATTTCTTTCTTTATACACTTTATAAAGGCACAGTGCTTCATTGCCTTATTTGTTTGGATCATCCATCACAATCCCTCCGGGTAGCTTGCTTCGAGCTAATGGTGCGCCAAGCAGCGGCGAGTCTCTCTAAGTTCAGGACACATACTGTGTGTGTGCATATTGCTTCAATGCTTTAATTGTTTGGATCATCCATCAGAATCCCTAAGGGTAGCTCTCTTCTAGCGAATTGAGCGCCACGCGATGGGAAGCCTCATTACTATCTGCATACACTATATGATGGCATAGTGCTTCAGTGCGTTTATTGTTTAGATCATCCAACACAATGCCTCCGGTTAGCTTGCTTCTAGCGAATGGAGTGCCACGCGGTGGCAAGTCTCATTACTATCTGCTTACACTATATGAGAGCTCGTGCTTCAGTGCGTTAATTGTTTGGACCATCCACGAGAATCCTTCTGTGTAGCTTGCTTCTAGCGAATGGAGCGCCACGCAGCGGATAGTATCATTACTTTCAGGACACATACTGTTTGTGAGTATAGTGCTTAAGTGCGTTAATTGTATGGATCAACCACCTCAATGCTTCCTGGTAGCTTGCTTCTACAGTATGGAACGCCACGCTGTGGCAAGTCTCATTACTATCTTCTTACACTATATGAGGGCTCGTACTTCAGTGCGTTAATTTTTTTGGATCATCCACAACAATCCCTCCGGATAGCTTACTTCAAGCGAATGGAGCGTCAAGCAGCGGCGATTCTTATTAGTTTCTGGACATATAGTGTGTGTGATCATAGTGCTTTAGTGCGTTAATTGTTTGAATCATCCACCACAATCCACCCCGATAGCTTGTTTCTAGCGAATGGAGCGCCACGTGGCAGCGAGTCTCATTAATTTCTTTATACATTTTAAAAAAGCACAGTGCTTCACTGCGTTGATATTTTGG
This sequence comes from Thermobia domestica, assembly GCF_964235325.1. Classification (NCBI taxonomy): domain Eukaryota; kingdom Metazoa; phylum Arthropoda; class Insecta; order Zygentoma; family Lepismatidae; genus Thermobia; species Thermobia domestica. Next base: position 107,806,141 of record NC_137459.1, on the reverse strand, counting down.
ATCATCCACCACATTCCCAACTGGTAACTTCTGTCTAGTGAATGGAGCGACACGCGGCAGCGAGTTTCATTACTTTCTCCATACACTTTATGAGGGCATAGTGCTTCAGTGCGTTATTTGTTTGGATCATCCACCAAAATGCCTTCGGGTAGCTTGCTTGTAGCGAATAGAGCGCCAGGCAGCGGCGAGTCTCATTACTTTCAGGACACATACTCTGAGTGAGCATAGTGCTTCAGTGCGTTAATTGCTTGGATCATCCACCTCAATGCCTCCAGGTAGCTTGCATCTAGCGAATGGAGCGCCACGTGGTAGCAAGTCTCATTACTATCTGCTTACATTATATGAGGGCACAGTGCTTCAGTGCCTTATTTTTTTGATCATCCACCAGGATCCCTTCGCGTATCTTGCTTCTAGAGAGTAGAGCGCCACGCGGCAGCGAATCTCATTACTTTCTTCATACACTTTATAAGGGCATAGTGCTTCAGTTCGTTAATATTTTTGATCATGCACCACATTCCCTCCCTGTACCTTGTTTCTAGCGTATGGAACGCCACGCGGCAGCGAGTTTCGTTACTTTCTGCATACACTTTATGAGGGCATAGTGCTTCAGTGCGTTAATTGCTTGGATCATACACCTCAATGCCTCCGTGTAGCTTGCTTCTAGCGAATGGAGCGCCACGCAGCGGCGAGAATCATTATTTTAAGGACACGTACTGTGTGTGAGCATAGTGCTTCAGTGCGTTAATTGTTTGGATCATCCACCTCAATGCCTCCGGGTAGCCTGCTTATAGCGAATGGAGTGTCGCGCTGTTTCAAGTCTAATTACTATTTTCTTACACTATATGAAGGCATAGTGCTGCAGTGCGTTAATTGTTTGAATCATCCACCTCAATGCCTCCGGGTAGCTTGCTTCTAGCGAATGGAGCGCCACGCGGCAGCAAGTCTCATTACTTTCAGTATACACTTTATAGGGCATAGTGCTTCAGTGCGTTATTTGTTTGGATCATCCACCAAAATGCCTCCGTGTAGCTTGCTTCAAGAGAATGGAGCGCCACGCAGCGGCGAGTCTCATTACTTTAAGGACACATACTGTGTGTGAGCATAGTGCTTCAGTGCGTTATTTATTTGGATCATCCACCTCAATGCACCCGGGTGGCTTGCTTCTAGCGAATGGAGTGCCACGCTGTGGCAAGTCTCATCACTATCTGCTTACCCTATATGAGGGCATAGTGCTTCTGTGCGTTAATTGTTTAGATCATCCACCACAATCTTTCCGTGTAGCTTGCTTCTAGCGAATAGAGTGCCACGCGGTGGCAAGACTCATTACTATCTGCTTACTTTATATGAGGTCATAGTGCTTCTGTGCGTGAATTGTTTAGATCATCCACCACAATCTTTCCGTGTAGCTTGCTTCTAGAGAATAGAGTGCCACGCGGTGGCAAGACTCATTACTATCTGCTTACAGTATATAAGGTCATAGTGCTTCAGTGCGTTAATTGATTGGATCAGCCACCAAATTGAATCCGTGTAACTTGCTTCTAGAGAATGGAGCGCCACGCAGCGGCGAGTCTCATTACTTTAAGGACACATACTGTGTGTGAGCATAGTGCTTCAGTGCGTTATTTATTTGGATCATCCACCTCAATGCATCCGGGTGGCTTGCTTCTAGCGAATGGAGTGCCACGCTGTGGCAAGTCTCATCACTATCTGCTTACCCTATATGAGGGCATAGTGCTTCTGTGCGTTAATTGTTTAGATCATCCACCACAATCTTTCCGTGTAGCTTGCTTCTAGCGAATAGAGTGAAACGCGGTGGCAAGACTCATTACTATCTGCTTACTTTATATGAGGTCATAGTGCTTCTGTGCGTGAATTGTTTAGATCATCCACCACAATCTTTCCGTGTAGCTTGCTTCTAGCGAATAGAGTGCCACGCGGTGGCAAGACTCATTACTATGTGCTTACATTATATGAGGTCATAGTGCTTCAGTGCGTTAATTGTTTGGATCATCCACCAGAATCCCTCCGTGTAGCTTGCTTCTAGCGAATGGAGCGCCACGCGGTGGCCAGTCCCATTACTATCTTCTTACACTATATGAAGGCATAGTGCTTCAGTGCGTTATTTGTTTTGATCATTCACCAGTATGCCTCCGGGTAGCTTGCTTCTAGCGAACGGAGCGCCACGCAGCGGCGAGTATCATTACTTTAAGGACACTTACAGTGTGTGAGCATAGTGGCTTCAGTGCGCTAATTGTTCGGATAATCCACCTCAATCCCTCCGGATAGCTTGCTTCTAGCGAATTGACCGCAACTCAGCGGCGAGTCTCATTACTTTCTGGACACTTACTGTGTGTGAGGATAGTGCTTTAGTGTGTTGGTTGTTAGGATCATCTACCAGAATCCCTCCGGGTAGCTTGATTCTAGCGAATGGAGCGCCACGCAACAGCGAGTATCATTAGATACGGCTTAAACTATATGAGAACATAGTGCTTCGGTGCTTTAATAGTTTGGTTCATCCACCAGAATCTATCACGTTAGCTTCGTTCTAGCGAAAGGAGCGCCACGAAGCGGCGAGTCTCACTATTTTCAGGACACGTACTGTGTGTGAGCAAGGTGCTTCAGTGAGTTAGTTGTATGGATCAACTACTTCAATGCTTCCGGGTAGATTGCTTCAAGCGAATGGAGCGCCAAGCAGCGGCGAGTCTTATTACTTTCTGAAGATTGACTGTGTGTGAGCATAGTGCTTTAGTGCGTTAATTATTTGGATCATCCACCACAATCCACACGGGTAACTTGTTTCTAGCGAATGGAGCGCCACGGGGCAGCGAGTTTCATTACTTTCTGCATACACTTTATGAGGGCATAGTGCTTCAGTGCGTTATTTGTTTGGATCATCCACCAGTATGCCTCCGGGTAGCTTGCTTGTAACGAAGGGAGCGCCAGGCAGCGGCGACTCCCATTACTTTCAGGACACATACCTTACGTGTGCATAATGCTTCAGTGCGTTTATTGTTTCGATCATCCACCTCAATGCTTCGGGTGGCTTGCTTCTAACGAACGGAGTGCCGCGCTGTGGCAAGTCTCATTACTATCTGCTTACCCTATATGAGGGTATAGTGCTTCAGTCCGTTAATTGTTTAGATCATCCACCACAATCTTTCCGTCTAGCTTGCTTCTAGCGAATGGAGTGCCACGCGGTGGCAAGACTCATTACTATCTGCTTACAGTATATGAGGTCATAGTGCTTCAGTGCGTTAATTGTTTGGATCATCCACCAGAATCCCTCCGGGTAGCTTGCTTCTAGCGAGTGAAGCGCCACGCGGTGGCCAGTCTCATTACTGTCTTCTTACACTATATGAAGGCGTAGTGCTTCAGTGCGTTATTTGTTTCCATCATTCACCAATATGCCTACGGGTAGCTAGTTTCTATCGAACGGAGCGCCACGCTGTGGCAAGCCTCATTACTATCTGCTTACACTATATGAGGGCACAGTCTCTTGAGTGCGTTAATTGTTTGGATCATCCACCACAATCCCTCCGGGTTGCTTGGTTCTAGCGAAATGTGCGTCATGCAGCGGTGAGTCTCTTTAGTTTCAGGACACATACTGTGTGTGAGCATAGTGCTTCAGTGCGTTAATTCTTTGGATCATCCACCAGAATCCCTAAGGGTAGCTTGCTTCTAGCGAATGGAGCGCCACGCGGTGGCAAGTCTCATTACTATCTGCTTACACTATATGAGGGCATAGTGCTTCAGTGCGTTAATTGTTTGGATCATCCAACACAATGCCTCCGGATAGCTTGCTTCAAGCGAATGGAGCGCAAAGCAGCGGCGAGTCTTATTACTTTCTGGACATATACTGTGTGTAAGCATAGAGCATTAGTGCGTTAATTGTTTGGATCATCCACAACAATCCCTCCGGGTACCTTGCTTGTAGCGAAGGGAGCGCCACACAGCGGCGAGTCTCATTACTTTCAGGACACATACTGTGCGTGAGCATAGTGCTTCAGTGCGTTAGTTGTTTGGATCATCCACCTCAATGCCTAAAGGTAGCTTGCATCTAGCGAATGGAGTGCCACGCGGTAGCAAGTCTCATTTCAATCTGCTTACACTATATGAGGGCACAGTGCTTCTGTGCGTTATTTGTTTTGATCATCCACCAATATGCCTCCGGGTAGCTTGCTTCTAGTGAATGCAGCGCCATGCAGCGGCGAGTATCATTAGTTTACGGACACATACTGTGTGTGAGCATAGTGCTTCAGTGCGTTCATTGTTTGGATCATCCACCTCAATGGATCGGGGTAGCTTGCTTCTAGCGAATGGAGCGCCGCGCTGTGGAAGTCTCATTACTATCTGCTTACACTATATGAGAGCATAGTGCTTCAGTGCGTTTGTTGTTTAGATCATCCACCACAATGCCTCCGTGTAGCTTGCTTCTAGCGAATTGTGCGCTAACCAGCGGCGAGTCTCTCTAAGTTCAGGACACAAACTGTGTCTGAGCATAGTGCTTCAATGCTTTAATTGTTTGGATCATCCATCAGAATCCCTAAGGGTAGCTCTCTTCTAGCGAATTGAGCGCCACGCGATGGCAAGTCTCATTACTATCTGCATACACTATATGATGGCATAGTGCTTCAGTGCGTTTATTGTTTAGATCATCCAACACAATGCCTCCGGGTAGCTTGCTTCTAGCGAATGGAGTGCCACGCGGTGGCAAGTCTCATTACTATCTGCTTACACTTTATGAGAGCTCGTGCTTCAGTGCGTTAATTGTTTGGATCATCCACCAGAATCCCTCTGTGTATCTTGCTTCTAGCGAATGGAGCGCCACGCAGCGGATAGTCTCATCACTTTCAGGACACATACTGTTTGTGAGCATAGTGCTTCAGTGCGTTAATTGTATGGATCAACCACCTCAATGCTTCCGGGTAGCTTGCTTCTAGAGAATGGAACGCCACGCTGTGGCATGTCTCATTACTATCTCCTTACACTATATGAGGGCAAAGTGCTTCAGTGCGTTTATTGTTTAGATCATCCAACACAATGTCTCCGGGTAGCTTGCTTCTAGAGAATGGAGTGCCACGCGGTGGCAAGTCTCATTACTATCTGCTTACACTATATGAGGGCTCGTACTTCAGTGCGTTAATTGTTTGGATCATCCACAACAATCCCTCCGGATAGCTTACTTCAAGCGAATGGAGCGTCAAGCAGCGGCGATTCTTATTAGTTTCTGGACATATAGTGTGTGTGATCATAGTGCTTTAGTGCGTTAATTGTTTGAATCATCCACCACAATCTACCCGGGTAGCTTGTTTCTAGCGAATCTAGCGCCACGTGGCAGCGAGTCTCATTACTTTCTTTATACATTTTATAAAGGCACAGTGCTTCACTGCGTTAATATTTTGGATCATCCACCACATTCCCAACTGGTAACTTCTGTCTAGCGAATGGAGCGACACGCGGCAGCGAGTTTCATTACTTTCTCCATACACTTTATGAGGGCATAGTGCTTCAGTGCGTTATTTGTTTGGATCATCCACCAAAATGCCTTCGGGTAGCTTGCTTGTAGCGAATAGAGCGCCAGGCAGCGGCGATTCTCATTACTTTCAGGACACATACTCTGAGTGAGCATAGTGCTTCAGTGCGTTAATTGCTTGGATCATCCACCTCAATGCCTCCAGGTAGCTTGCATCTAGCGAATGGAGCGCCACACGGTAGCAAGTCTCATTACTATCTGCTTACATTATATGAGGGCACAGTGCTTCAGTGCCTTATTTTTTTGATCATCCACCAGAATCCCTCCGCGTATCGTGCTTCTAGAGAATGGAGCGCCACGCTGTGGCAAGTATCATTCCTATCTGCTTATACTATATGAGGGCATTGTGCTTCTGTGCGTTAATTGTTTAGATCATCCACCACAATCCCTCCGCTTAGCTTGCTTCTAGCTAGTGGAGCGCCACGCGGTGGCAAGTCTGATTACTATCTGCTTACACTATAAGAGGTCATAGTGCTTCAGTGCGTTAATTGTTTGGATCATCCACCAGAATCCCTCCGTCTAGCTTGCTTCTAGTGAATGGAGCGCCAGGCAGCGGCGAGTCTCAATACTTTCAGGACACATACTGTCTGTGAGCATAGTGCTTTAGTGCGTTAATTGTTTGGATCATCCACCACAATCCACCCGGGTAACTTGTTTCTAGCGAATGGAGCGCCACGCGGCAGCGAATCTCATTACTTTCTTCATACACTTTATAAAGGCATAGTGCTTCAGTTCGTTAATATTTTGGATCATCCACCACATTCCCTCCCTGTAACTCGTTTCTATCGTATGGAACGCCACGCGGCAGCGAGTTTCGTTACTTTCTTCATACACTTCATGAGGGCATAGTGCTTCAGTGCGTTAATTGCTTGGATCATCCACCTCAATGCCTCCGGGTAGCTTGCATTTAGCGAATGGCCAGTCTCATTACTATCTTCTTACACTATATGAAGGCATAGTGCTTCAGTGCGTTATTTGTTTTGATCATTCACCAGTATGCCTCCGGGTAGCTTGCTTCTAGCGAACGGAGCGCCACGCAGCGGCGAGTATCATTACTTTAAGGACACTTACAGTGTGTGAGCATAGTGCTTCAGTGCGCTAATTGTTCGGATAATCCACCTCAATCCCTCCGGATAGCTTGCTTCTAGCGAATTGACCGCAACTCAGCGGCGAGTCTCATTACTTTCTGGACACTTACTGTGTGTGAGGATAGTGCTTTAGTGTGTTGGTTGTTAGGATCATCTACCAGAATCCCTCCGGGTAGCTTGTTTCTAGCGAATGGAGCGCCACGCAACAGCGAGTATCATTAGATACGGCTTAAACTATATGAGAACATAGTGCTTCGGTGCTTTAATAGTTTGGTTCATCTACCAGAATCTATCACGTTGGCTTCGTTCTAGCGAATGGAGCGCCACGAAGCGGCGAGTCTCATTATTTTCAGGACACGTACTGTGTGTGAGCAAGGTGCTTCAGTGAGTTATTTGTATGGATCAACCACTTCAATGCTTCCGGATAGCTTGCTTCTAGCGAATGGAGCGCCACGCTGTGGCAAAACTCATTACTATCTGCTTACAGTATTTTTTTTTTTTTTTGGCTCAGGCCCGTCTTTCAGATCCGGCATCTGAAACTTTTGACCGGAACGGGTTATCATCATTGCCATTTATTTATTTTCTTATCTTTATTGGGTATCCATGTTTGAAAGAAAAAAGGTGAAAAGGAAAAGGGAAAAAGGAAAGAACAAAAAACCACAGCACAAGAACAAAACAAACAAAAAAACAAAGAACAACAAGAATAAACTATGAGAAAAAAATAACAACAATTTTCTTGCAAAGTGCTACTCAGCTTAAATCTATCTGCACCTATCCTGAACTATACTACTTAGCATTTCAATTCCTGATCCAACTACTGTAATAGTATGGAATACGATATAAAATACTTAAATAATACATTCTATTGTTATTATTTCTTATCTACTTATCTATCTATATTATCTAACTAATCTACTCTTCTATTTTGCTGTTATTTGTTTATTTTTATATTTTATTTCCCTGTAGTTCTTAACCATTTAATTCCTACTGATTGATTTCTTTTCTTAATTATTAAGATTTTTTTTAAAGATTATAGTCTCATTATGTTTTTTAGTTACCTAGTTTCTAATTTTTATTTTTTTTAAAATTGCAATTATGGTTTCCTATTCTTGTTTAATGGTTTATTATATTATTTATTATCATGTATTAATATATTTATTAGTTAGGTTACTATTTATCCTTTTTTCCCTCTTGTTATTCCACATGAGTGTTTAATGATAATGTTTAATTAATTTTATATTTCTTTATTAATTATTTAAATTGTTATATTATTTAGTTAAGTTTTATTTAATAATGTGTTGCTTCATCTTCTTTCTTCGGTTTTCACCGTATGACAATGGTTCCTCTCCCGTATGCTGTATGGTTATTTATCCAACTGCACTCCTCTTCACTTTTCACAGCAAAACAGATCACTATGGTTTTTCACTGTATGATTGGTTCTCTCCTGTGGTCACGGAACACATTTACACTAACATTTCACTTCACTAATAACTTCCACTCTTATATGACATAAATTTAATAGTTATTCATGTAGTGTTCTGTGAGTGTTCTCAGTTTCGTGTCCATGCCATATCACAGTCCTGTATGTGCTGACTTGAGGTCCAGGACCCACTCAGAGCACTTAGTGTGGATCCTGGTCCGTTGTGTCCTTCCGCCCGCACACTGTCACAATTATCGCTATCACACCTTACTACAACCATAATTCGCAATAAAGCAAAAAGAGAAATTCTTTGGTTGGATTATTTAAAGTGCGAGTGACTTCAGCCGAAGCAGTACCTCTCAGCTGCACCTGTAAACCCCCACAAAAATAAACTATTCCGCCTCTTCCATTTAACATTACCCGTTTCATTCAAACACTGATTGAATTATTCAGGTAGAAATAAAATTGTATTTTCAATTCAAGACTTTTAATAATTATTGAGACTTCTATATACAAAAATTCCAATCAAAACTTTTCGTTGAAAATTAACTAAATATATCTCTTGAATTTAATAAATTAAGGAAATTATCACAGATTAAAAAAAAATGGACAATGGTCGTAACTCTGGATTGAAGCAAGCTTAATATAATCAAATCTTTAATTACAATAGCTTCTTGAAAAACACTACAGGCTGCTCTAGAAGGAATAAAGTATAATTTTTTGTGAGTCCAATTTTAATTCTTCCATAATCTATATTCTAATCACCCGGAAAATGAGATTGATGATTTGACTCTAATCGGTTTTAGTTTATTTTAATTTATATTTTACTTATTTTAACCAGACAGCAATCTATTACGTTTATTTTTATGAATACTATTAACGCAATTGGGTAATGAGTGAGATGAAATTCTACCAAAAATTACTCTACCACTACTCTACTCAACCGTATCCAGTAATATTAAATACTCTGTAATACTCACCAGATTCAAATATCTAATATAAAAAACATTCTTACGCCTTTATCCAGAGACTCCACATCACCACCATGGATTGGAATTTGACCTTCTCTACTTAAAAACCAACTGCCATACAAAAATGAATGAGTCCCAATTTTCCCCAACAATATTAATTGCAAAATTTAACGATTTAATTACAAGCTCATTCTAGAGTCAGAAAGTTAATTGGATTTAAAAAAAAATATTTGAAACTTTAAGCAAGGAATTATAGCTACAATTCAGAGCTC